>NC_054884.1:14475451-15146523 GCF_018320785.1 Cheilinus undulatus | reverse complement strand
TAGCAGGATTGGTGACTGTTATGAAATTAGAAACAAGAAATGGTTAATTCCACTTGAGTTAGAAGTCAGAAATTCTGAGATGCAAGTCTGATATGTTGTCCCGAATGGCCTTGAATGAGTCAGAATTCTGACTCTTTAGAGAAACATCAGTACTACAAGTCACCAGCTGATAATGTGGTCAACTTTGGTGGGATGTCATTTCAATCTCCGTCATTCTGATGTCTGCCACCCTGTCAAACTCTTGCCTGTGATGAAAAGTCACAGGTGTTTTTATGGGGATAAAGCAACATCTTAAGAACAATAGTTTCTAGTGTAAAACTTATTTCCCATTACCACTAGGAGGTGCTTTAATCCGTACAAAATATTTCCGTGTGACTATTTACATGGCTGGTCCTTCAATATACTCCGACAGATTGGAGTATCCACAGCTGAATTATTATCAGCTTTCTGTTTCAAGTTTGTTGTTTTCATGTGTATGCAAAATTGAGGGTTTAGAAAAGTCTCACCCTTGGGAGTTTTATGCAACAGTTTAATAACTTTCATCATCAAGACCGCCTCTAGGCATACCCTAAAGATTATGTAGATCTGATGACTGCCTTAGGAGGAGATTGACGAGGTGTGACCCCTTAAATAAGAACTAAAATAAATAAAGTTTTTGGTATCTCCTGAAGTTAGTGCAATTCCGATCATATTTTGTTCAGTTTTGGTGTAAATTTTTTGCAATATGGGCAATTTGCAGTATATTTTGCAGTATGTTTTTCTCTATTTAAATGTGGTTTTTGGTTTGTTTCCTTGTTTCTTTATTACTGATTCTGCAGAATATAAAACTAAGTTTGTGCAGCCCTGGAAACCAAGACAGGTCTCCCTGGGGCATCAATAAGGTCTATTGAATCATATCATTCTGTTATTGTGAAATTGTTCTTATATGTTGGAATGGAAATTTTAAATCACAGTTTTGATTCAATAACACAGCAAGCATACATCATGAAATGCAGCATGTTGTACTGTGAGGCCATTGCCATTTCCCTTGTGTCTGCCCTTGTTTCCTTGGCACGTCTGCCCACTGGCCTTCCTTATCCTGTCCCCATCTCGCTGAAATCACACTCAGTCTTTCCACCAATGAAAATGTTCGATAATCAGGACAGATAAATGGCATCTTAAGCCCACTGGTGCTTTTTAACTTAGTACCTTTGCGTGCAATCCACATGGCTGCCCAAATTCGCTCCTTCTGGCTACAAGCAAGAGTGGCAACACTAATCTCCCCTTGCCGGTGTGAATTATGGATTGGATGTAATGCAGCGATTAGACACACGAACCTACACACATCCTGTTGCAGCTAGGTTTTCTTCTCTGCACTCATAGGAAAGGGTTTCCCTCGCTGCACATCCTCACCTGACCACCCTGCCTACACCTCTCACCTCTAATCAACCTCCACAGCTACATACGTCCTGAAGCTAGCACAATCCGCTCTCGCACATATGCTCGCTAAAGCCTTTCATGGCTGTAATCCCTTACTCCAGGAAGAGATGCATGGGAATTCTGGTCAGCTGACTGGAAGAAGGGAGGCAAAGGATGATGGAGGACCTACGGCATCTCAAAGCCCACCCCCCCCCTCCTTATGTAGAGCCTGCTGGGATGCTCCTCGGGCTTGACATAACCCAACCCCACCTGCCCTGGCTGCTCAGCGGGAATCTCCATCACTGGCTTCCCCTGAGCTGGCCTACTTGGGGACTGTTTGATCTTATTGTAGGAGCAGGCAAGCTCGCCCGCAGCCCGGCAGGCAGAGAGCTCCTTGATGCAGGAGGGGTTGGGGAGGTGGAGCAGGCTTCAGTGGAGAGGCTTAATAACTGTATTAACATCGGTGGCTCCCCCAGGACCCACGCCTACACAGCAGAGGGAGGAGGGAGGGCGGAGGGTAAAGCTTTCTTCTTACGCTTTAAATGCTCTGCCCTAATTTTCTCCTTTCAACTCTTGTGTTTTTAATTCAGTGTGATTTATAAATCAAGATTTATTAGCGCAACATGATTATTAGTAAATCGTCCCTGCCTCATCGCTCTTTTTTATCTTGCATTTCTTTCTACAGCTTCATGGCAGCCTCTCTCTCTCTCTTTGTGGCAGCACAGCTCCAGGAGCTCTTCATCATCTTTCCTCTTCTTGTTCTTCTTAATTACACCTCACTGTTTATTTATTCATCCCATATTGACATTGCTCCTTCCCCTTATCACATTAAATGAGTTGCTTATATTACAGTCAGCTCTAAATCGAAAGTACGGCACTCTTTCTTCACCTGTGTGTGTCGCTATTTACAAAAGTTCCCCTTATCCTTTGAATTAAACATCAGAAAGTGTTAAATAATGAATCGGCCCCACTTAGCTTAATGGACAGTTAACTGGGAGAGGCGTGCGTTCCTACTTGCAGAGGAACTGGGTTGCAATAAACGACAACCAGTCCCCCTCTCTACCCCTACCGCAGGTCACAATGAGGCCCGGGTCACACGGTAGAGGAAGACAGAGCAGTCGGCAAAGGCCAGCCGAGGTTAACTGGACCCCAGAGGGGCGGGGGAAGACAGGAGGGAGGAGGGGGGAGCGTTTGCACTGTAGGCTCACCTGAGGGCCCAGATCAGGTTACTGCCACTCATTGTTTTTGACAGGTCTGTTTACTAATGTGTACATATTCAACATGCTTGGAACCAGGACTAAAACAAACCATTTGTTTCCACTTATCCAGTAGTCTGAACGTTATTTTGTCTGTCCTATACACTGCAAATCTCTAAGCAAGCATATTTGTCTCATTTCAAATTAAAAATATCATTCTCCTGACAGGTCCAAATTACTATTACTTCATGACATTACAAGCAAAAATGCCTGAGTTGATTTTTATGATTAGAAATACCAGCCAACACAGAAAAAAGAACAGGCAAAAAGGAGCACACTTAAACAATCAAACAGCTTAAGGAGGATGACCAAAAAAGACTAACAGGATACTGAAGGGTCAGCACTTGGAAAAGGTCCTCAGATAAGGCGATAAAAAAGACACAATGAACATGTCTCAACAAGTCTGAAAAAGACTGCTTGTCAAAAAGCGTTTTTTGAGCCTTTTGACCCAGTATTAAGAGAACTTGAGAGAACGTTTTCCAGTGCTGACCTTTCAGTTTTAAATGCAGAAAACAGTCAAGTGGCATTTGAAGCTCCTGTGAGGTTTGTGACAATTTTGGCAACCCCTGTAGGACCACGAGGTGCATCAAATCACTGCTGATTTTTTCTTGTTGGCATGAAAGGATTGTTTTTAACAAAGTACTGCTGTTAGGGAATCACAATGTTGGGATTTTTGTTGATATCCAATGTGCAGAGATTTCCAAATTCATTCTAGCCAATATGTAAGCGCAGTTTCAACCTAAAACTTCAGTCCTTAAAACCCACTTTAAAGTTGGAAGTTATGAGGATAAACAAAGTAAGACGTCAGTAAGATTTAACTAAGATAATATCTTATGATACCAGTATCATAAGATAATAATAACATGCACCCGTTTTCTGTGCAAAATGTTTTAAGAAAAGGCTATAGTTTGCAGTTTGTCTGACACCAACCCCTAAGCAGCAGTTTCAGTTTTCTGAAATGACTAAATCGAAACAATCAATCTTGTCAATGATCATCTGATTTGCTTTTGTAGCTCACAATGAAACAATGTGTAAAACTGGTAAATGGTTCCTTCCATGAGTACAGTACAAACAGGGCTGTCCGAGATACAGGCTCTTTCTCTGCTCCTTAAAATAAATGATTTTTTTTTTTAATGTGACAAAATTGTGTACATTGTGCCAGCTAAAAACTGTTCACATGAGCTTTAGCATGTAAAATTTAGCCTGCTGTGTTGCGAGTCCCTTGAAAGGCCATTGAAGACCTATTTTCTACATGTAATAGCATAGATTGAGATCTTTATTTGGAACGTTTTAGTTATTGTGACTAAGAAAAAGTGTAATGAGGCATTTTGAAAATAAAACAAAGACGTTTGGTAGAATTTGAGTTTTTGCTGTGCTGATTAAAATTCCCTCAAGTTAATTCAAAAATTCCATCTTTGTCAAACTTGTGATTCAAAAATTGAAGATGTCTGTTGCAAAATGACAAAGTGGCAATCATCTTGTAACATTTTTTTGCTTTTTATATCTTTACATTATTCCATGCATTGAGTGCATATTAATTCTTGCATCTACGGGTCTGTACATGCATGCATACATAAGTTCTTTTATTTTCTGAGCACTCATGTAGCATTACGTATGGAGAGTATAAACAAATGTTTATGGGGATTTCTTTGCTCTGGAAGTTGACTTCCTTTAGATTTTTTGTGTGCGAGGCACGTATTCTGGTAATATCTAGATTAGATCATATTATGACAAGTAAAAACAAAACAAAAGCATTGCGAGATCATCATTCAAGACATATTTTTACCTCTGTCAGTATTTCTACATATGTTATTGTTTCAGCTAACAACATTAGACTCCGGCTCTTGCCAAAATCTGTTGTTTTTCTTTCGCTTTCCATCCCAAAGACCAGATTTCATTCAACTGACATTGTAGGGAGATCAGCTTTGTTTCACTTAGACCTGTCCACTGACTGGTGGGCAGCCATATCACAGGAAATGGTGTGTTTTTTTGTGTTTGTATTTGTGTGTGTGTGTGTGTGTGTGTGTGTGTGTGTGTGTGTGTCATGATCAAATGGCTCCCCCCAGGCTACACTAAAAGGTCAGGGATCCATGCAGGAAATTAGTGTCTGTGGAGGCACAGACAACACACAGTCACACACACAGAGAAGGGAACCCAAAGTGGAGGAAGCTAAACATGTCCTTCATTAAATTCTACTAACATCCCACTGCGCTCCCTCGATGACTCTGCCCGCTCTCATCAGCCATTTTTCCTCAACACGGAGCTGACTTAACCTCCTGGTGCGATCGACAAGTAACCTGCTTTTTATTTCTTTATTTTTCTTTGTGGCATTAGTGCTGACTTTAAAGACAAATGAGTCTGCCTCCCAAATCTTCCACTAAGCAGACCCCAGACACTTTGCATTAGACAACTGAATCAAGCACGTGTCATCTGTCATCATTAGTAGAGGAAGGAGAAGGTGTTTCAAGCTACATCTGTGATCTTTTTAGACTTTTTGTAAAGGTTTTAGCACCCATGTTGCAATTTGAGCCTGTGGATCTATCAAATAAATCTATATTTGTATGAACATTGGTCTGTTGGAGTGGCTGTTTTGCATCCAATCAATGCACAGTTAGCTTGTTTTCCTCTGTGTCTGGCTATTCTAAATATGTCAGCTGTCTCCTAGGGGTCTTTAGGCCATTTTAACCTCTGTGCTGACCTAGTAACCCCCTCGGGCCCGGCACCATTGAGCTCTTTAACAGACTAGTGACAGGATAATGGCATGCTTGCTGCATCTTCTAACTCTGCGCCTTAGCAAATACCTCCACTTACATGCACGATAATACGCGTTCAACTCCCAAACTTTGACATCTGCACTTTGAGCTAATTTATGAAGGAAGCTGTCATCATTATGGGTTTCATGTACTGTACAGGAATGCAGTGTTTGCCTGCCGAGTCTTGACTGTGGAGGTAAATTACAAGCAAGTTTAACTATTAGCTTTAACTCACATTGATGAGTACATGGAGTGACAAAGCTAAATAGGTGTCTAAATTTTAAGAGAAACAGCAGAGTATTATTGCAACGTGCAACCTCCCCTCACTAATGCTCATGCTCTGAAGTCAAGAAGATCAAGCTCTTGTAATCTATTCCCCCATGATTGTGTCGTCCACAGAGAGAAGGGGGAGAACATGACTCAAGAGAGGAGGTTTAACATGACAAAGCCAGTCCCTGGTGATCCTCCTCTTCTCTTCTCCCCTTTCTCTCTCTCTCTTGATCCCTTGTTCCCCCTTTTTTCTCTCCTCCTCTTCCCCCCCCTCATAGTCCACTTCAGCTCTCTAATGCAAATATCGCCTTTGCTCCCTCCCTCCATATTTATGACCCGCTTCCTCCACAGTTAAATATGCGCTTAGGAACTGAGGGCCCAGCAGATTAGCAAGTATGAATGGGCAGATAACCTCTCTGTTAGAGTGAGTGAAGAGCAAACACTCGAGCACAAACATTCATGAAGATCTTTTGGCCTTCAAACACTGTGTGTGGCAGTTGGCTCAATAAAGATGAATGGACTAGGGTTAATGTGTATGGATGTGATTTCAGCTGAGGCAGATAAAATCATGGTGGATCTAATGCATTTCCCAGCATCCACTCTCCCATGATGCTTTTTTTTTAACACAAAGTGTGGAAATGTTTTATAAATGTCCACACCGAGTGGAGGCATTTGCAAATAAGGTTTGAAATAGTAAATATGCATTTATTATGTTAAAGTCCATGCCTGATATAGCACAACAAGAAAATCTGTATGACAGTCATAGTGGAGCATCTGGATGTGGCTAGCCACACTGATTGACATTTCCAGTGAGCTTTTACCTTTATATACCAATTAACAAATGCTTTGCTATCTGTTTCAGGCTAAGCTTTAGGCATGACAGCGTGGTGCGTGGCGGCTGCATCTCAGCTGCGTCACAGCTTGATTTCCATTTTAGCATGCATGTTAACAAGTCGGGCCTTTCAGGCTGCCCGCATAACCGGTGTCTGACACACTGAAAGTTCAGAGAATAGAAGGCATGCCAGTTTTTTTTCCATTAGTTGTTCATCTCTCGACCAAAACAGACATCAAAATGACAGAGAGAGAGAGACATATTTAGAGTATGTCACACACTAAATAAACACAGTTCTATTATATTTCTGTTTTTTCAAAATAAAAGCCAGATTTAGCTTTTCTTTGAAGAAACTCACCGCTTTGGACAGAAAGTTTTTATTCTCAGATTTTGCCTGCTCAGTTTGACTGTATAATGGATGAAGTCACTTGTTGGGATATGAGGTAAAACCTACGAAGAAAGATACTGCTGTGATGCACGCACCTGATATGAAAGCTGGAGTGGACACATCTGCTATAGTCTACTAAAATTGGGTTGCTTGATTAAGTGCTTGAGAATCATCTGAGCTCCACCACACCCAACTTTTACCAACTATACTGATAATTAGAATCTGGATAAAGAACTCTATTTCCCATACCATTTAGATATATAGAGTAAAAAAATCTTCCACTACTAAAGTTGTCAAAGCCATAGTTCATGCTCTTATATCCCATCTTTATCAGTGAGTATCTTTCCTACACTTTCCCTCTCTAGATCTCCTTAAGGTCATAGAAATATATCCCCGCCTCTGACCTTCTGACCTCTTATTACTGGCTGCTTGTTATGTCGTCGACCTCGGATTTTACGGGAATTGGGGGAATTGAAGCTTATTTGGCTGTTGTACTCATTCTAAGTGGCTGTGAAAAAAGAGCAGCAGCCAAACGACTGAAGCGGTAACCTTTTAAAAGGCTTTTGTTAGACCGCACAGTCAGTTCCTGGATCGGGTAAAGGCCCAGCTTTAACTATTGCTTTGGCACCCTCCTGGCTCCTTGTATGCATGAGTGCCGTTTGTTATCACAGAAAGAAAAAGCACGCACACAGTCACCCAATCACGCACAATTCTATAATTAACTGATGCAGGCACTCTGTAAAAGAGAGGCTTAATGTTTCATGAAGCCGTTTTCACAGTCGGAGCGGGAACATTAAAGAGCGGTTTGTAAGAGGCTGTGGTTTCACTCGTGTGTTCATGCTATGATCCAATGATGACCTTGATCTTGAATCATGTGTCGTATCACAGCTGTAAGTCACTCCAGGGAGGACGTATTAGTTCACATTGAGAGCGTTTACAAAGGGCGTGCTCTGTGGTTACACCTTCTCTCTTTCCCACAGTGAGGAGTGTGTCAAGGAGCAAACACGTTGCCTTGCACAGCTTTTATTTTGAGGTTTTGAAATGTTTGTTTTAGGTGTCACTGTCCTTTCCTCGTGCTGTCCTCAAGCTTGGCTCTCCTTTTTTCTCTCTCTTCTGTATCTCTTAACAGCCTCTGTTTCTTTTCCAGCCCCTCCTTTTTGTCCTAATTTCGCTCAGTGATGTCGCTCAGCTGATGGAGTACAGCTGCTGCATGCGTGTGATCAGCTTGTAAGCATAAATTAATGTTCAATGGTAGATTCACTGTGGACAAACATCGCCTGTATTTGACATTTGGAATAAAACAGGCTTGCTAATCATAGCCTTGCTTTCTCAGTTAAGCTAGACTCCCTGTCTTTGACTTTTTTCAACACAAACACTGAGGTCATTTGAAGGCACTAATGGGATATCCAGAATCCACATTTTCAAATTCTTACACAAACTATTACAATAGATTGCATGTTTTCATGCCCACACCCATGCAGGACATGTGTCTGAGACTGCAGACACACTAAGCTCTGCATGTCCACATCCCAGCGTCCTCTGGCTGCCTTTTTTGGCCCCATGTGCCCACCACTGTGTCCCACACCATCAGCTCATGCCAAATATCTCTGGTCACCCCGGGGCAAGTGCCAACTCGCATAGTCCTACTGTCAGTCAGCAGGCACAGACAGCTGCTGGGTAGAGTTACACCGTGTTACTCAGGGTTGCGGGGGAGCGTTGTTGCCAGGGAAATTGCGGCTCAATCAGGAAAGATGTCAGCATTTTTAAAAAGTGCACATTCATATCTACAAGCAGTGGGGCATTGACTTAATTTAGAACATTTTTACAAGGTTTTGATGTTTTGAAGGTTCAGTTTTTGCTAAAAAAAATTAAAAATATTAGACAGATGCACAATATACTCTGCCAAAGGTTAGCATGTGGCTGCAGCACCCTCTATGCTTAACATGAAGCCGCTGCTCCAAGTCTCGCCCCCTGTAGACCTCACCTTTGCCATCTGCTTCATCCCTTTGCCGCCCCCTCCTCCCCCATGCTCTAGTTTGTCCACACATGTTCTCAGTTGCGTCTCCATTTGCTGGGGCAGCGGTGATAGGAAAACCTGGTGTGTTGTTATTTCAGAGGCCTGGCAGCATGGAGAGGGAAGTTATCTTGGGCCCCTGGAGAAGGGGGCTTTGAGAACATGGTGGGGGCCGCCGGGCTGATAAAAACCAGGCCTGGCTCAGACAAGAACATGCTGACATTCACACGCACACTGTATCTTATACATGCATGCAGCATATATCATGCTATATGTTCTTAAACATGCAAAGAGGCAGATGCATTCATCTCGTTTGCATTTCTTGTGTTCCCAAAAGTAATCAAAGTAAAGAAATGCACACATTTACACCCCGCTAACGTGTAAAGACGCTCTAGATTACCCCTCTGAAAACACAACCTGGTGTTTTCCCTACTCCGGGCCCACCATTTCCTGGTGTCGAAGAGGGATCGTCATAACATCCAAGAAAGTCTCCTTACTCTGCACCGCCTTGCCCTTCGGCCTCTGCCCGGACCCCCATCTATCACTCATGTATATGTGTGTTTTTCTTGCCGTAACACGCAAGACCGGGGAGTTACTCAGTCCCAATTTGAAGAACTACTCATCAAAAACTGAGTCTTGGAGCCACTGTAGCCTTCAAAAGGGAAGTGCAGTCCTGTAAAAACTCAAGCTGTCAAATCAAATTTTGCTCTTTCTGCAAAATTTGAATATCTGCAGTGGCTGCAAAACAGCAGGCTGTCATTTTTCTCTGAAGCATGCACGCCAACATACACTCTTAAGTGGAAGTGATGCATCACTCCCTGCTGAAAATGATACTGGAATCAGATAATTCTTGCAGTTTGATCCAAGCATTTAATTTCTTAACTTTTGGTGTCCGTGTACAGCACAAGAAAACCGTATATTATAACTCAGATGAAACCACATATCATGCCAGAACTTTCCCATTATTGCACAATTCTGCAAGTATGTTCCCATTATTTTTCTTGGAAGGTTCAGAGAATCATTAATCGTGACGTCACTCTGTATCTCCATGCATTCCAATATTTCTCTCACTTTCACTCCCTTCTTTCTCTTCCTATTGCTGAACAGAGAAGCAAACTACAAGCTACGCATGCAGCAGCTTAGGTGCTTCACAACCAAGCAGGAGATCCTCCAAAATCCTTCTAGCTTGCCCTTACTGAAATACAACGCACTATTGTTGGGTGTCATAACATGCATGATATGAGTAGGAAAGTGACAGATGGCCTGGTGGCATAACAAACAGCTGGATCAGGAAAATCTATAAGAGAATTCAGTGCAGTAATTGATCTACTGTGATTTTTTTTTTTTTTTTTTTTTTGCATCTTCAGGTGGAGGATGGATTACATAGCGAGGGTCCTGTACTGGATAATCAGTCAGGTTTTAAGGCGTTTTGTTGGCTGTGGCTCCCTGTATGATATGTTTATTTTAATCTGACATAAGTCAGATGTGATTGCTTTAGTCTTAAACCCATTGTTTCTCAAAGTGTTGACTTTGGCACTGATGGACAAAGGATTTCAAAGGGCTAGGGCTGTCACAATACCAGAATTTTAATCTTAGATAAAATACAATACAGCATAATATGAAATAGTGACTTAGTAAATTTACCAAAACTATATGAGATGATACAAGATCAGAACAAATGAAAGAGCACTGAAGGATAGAAAACAATATTGAATGAAAAAAATGAAAAATTGATACAGTATGATACTATATTGGTACTAAATGATAATAGGATATCAAAGCAAAATGACATTATAGTTTGGATACTGAAAGACACACTGGAATATTATATAAAATGAATGAAAAAAACAATACTGGTATATGAAACTGTACAATACAACATGATTATTTTTTTAAAGAACAGCACCAAAAATTGAAAGCTTTAAGACTTCAGTATAGGGTTATATCTGTGTTTTTGATTACCAGTATTGCAGCAATCATCTGCACACTGTCAAATTGCACAAATATATTGGCAAGGAAAAACAGCCAATGTTTTTTTGCCATTTGGAAACTCGTCCCTCGCTCTCTCAGTTTCAGCCACTTTTGGTTAAAAATCCAACTAGTTATTTTAAATCCCCAAATTCCAGACAAACGTCTGTACTTGGTCAAATTGCACAAATATGTTTCCAGGGAAACATTGCTGATGTAGTTATGCAAACTTGAATATCATCTTTCTCAGTTGTGGCAGCTTTTGGTTAAAATTCAACTAAAGATCTTTAATCTTTGTTTTAACTACCCAAATTGCAGACAACCAGCTACACACTGTCAAATTGCAAAAACAAGTTGGCAAAGAAACATTTCAAATGTATATACAAAGAAGAAACTATTCTCTTTCTCAGTTGCAGCAACTTCTGGCTAAAAATACAACTAAAAATCATTGTTTTTAGTACCAAAATTGCAGACAATTATCTGCACATTGTCAAATTACACAAATATGTTGCCACTGTGTTTCTGCAAATTGGAAGCTGTCTCTCTCACAGGTGTTTGCAGCTTTTGGTCAAAAATACAGTTCAAGATCTTAAATCCTTGTTTTCAAGTACCAAAATCACAGATTAACACTTGTACATTGTCAAATTGCACACATATGTTGGCAAGGAACATTGCTAATATGTGCAGTTTGGCAACTCACTTCCCTCTCAGTTATCTTTGGTACCTCTTGATACTTCTTACCATTAAAATAACAGAAAATGGACTGTTTTAAAACACCACTGAAAAAATATCGAGGTTTTGAAAATGTCAGCAGCCTTGAAGGTGACTGCGACTTACAGAGAGCAAAGGAAAGAGAAGAATGTCAGACAGAAAGTGGGGCAGGTATGAGTAAGGGGGGAGAAGAAGGTGGAAAGTGTCGGGCGAGAGGGGGAGGATTGGAAAGGCTGGATTTAGTTACAGTGAATATGGGAGGCGTGAGGTTTGCTGTCTGCTCTCCTGCCCCATGTTAACCTCCACTGGCTCTCCTTCCTGAGTGTGTGTTTGTGTGTTTCCACTTTAGCCCCCTACCCCGCCAACAGTTTCCTCCCCTTCTCCCATCCAATAACTGTTCACACTCAGTGTTTGAACACAAACACACCCTGCCGTCGCTCTGCTTACAGCTGTCAGTCTGTGCGTGCCTGCCCGTGTGTGATCACGCACACATGACGCCTTTGTTGCTGCGTGTATCAAGATGGCGTGTGTGACTTTGCTTTCAGTAATCAGTGTGAAGGCAGCGATGGGAGCCCCTTCCATTTTTCAGCGGTTATGACGCTCTGTGAGAGAATGGCAGGATTTCCCTGTTAGCGAGGAAGTAGTCCCATTTCCCTCTTCAGTAATTGAAGAGTGCTGACAAAGCATTCCTGCTTGTGTGTGTTTTTCCCCACTGCATCTCACCCACATTCCTGACACAGAAACAAGAAATAGAGGCTGAATGTTTAGCAAAAGTCAACCAGCATGCGTGAGCAATGTCTTTCTCATGGTTTTTGCTGCTGCACTTCAAAGCGCTTAAGTTGCTGCCAGTCATTTTTATGGACATGCATGATACATTGGCCTACAACTCTCAGGGTTTTTGTCAGGCGGTCTCGATCCCTGAGGCTGTTCTTTTGGCCATCCCGCTTCATTATTTTAAGCAGACTTCAAAGCGAGTCCTAATGCAGCAGCCTGTGGCATGGTGGTCTGTGTGGTGTCTCATCTCCTTCACATTCACTGCAAAGAAAGACAAATGGACCTTTATATGTTCTTCTATGTAGCTTGCACATGGCTAGCATGTGTGTAGATGTGTATGTGCAAATAATCTAATAGAAGTCAGGGAAACACAATGGTCTGTGATTGAGTAGGATTCAACAAAGTCCATCCCCTCTGCCTTCATTTTCTGCACTTTTTTACCCACAATGCAGCCAGTCAGCAGAGCAGCCAGCCTGCTAATGCAGTTAGCTTCCCCCCTAATGATGCTGAAATCTCATTAATATGCTTCACAGCTGGGCCCAGTAACCAGTGGGGATGAAGGTAATCAGATCTCAGAGGAATAACCTAAGGCTGAACCTCAAGAAATGCTCGGCAGCACCGGTCCGAGACAAACCAGAGTCTGGAGGCTTGATAATAGCCGGTGGGCTTGTGTATGTGGTCTCCATGCCTTTGAAGTGCTGATGTTAGCCAGGCCATCTTATGTCAGTATCAGAGCCTGGGCCAGTTCATCATCTAAACAGATTTCATTTCAGTCTCGTTCATATTTGTCTGTTTAAAGTCTTGGCATGCGGTTACAGAGGAAAGTGTCTGCAGATAGGCGGGACTTATCTTTAAGTGCACTTGTGGCTCATGATGTATGCAAAGTGAATCTGAAGAGCGGCATTACAGACCACTCACACTTGAACTTAATTGAATCACCAGTGCTTGGGCTTTGAGTTGGAGAAACACCACGCTACATTAAGCTATTAGGATATGTGAGGCCTGCCCACACACAGACACACACACACAACTGTTAGTTAAAGTTTCCTGTGGATGTTCATACTACGGTCTGTATGGTTAACTGAGTGGCTTTGACGTGTAACTCATATGGAGTTATAGGAGGAGAATGTTCCCGCTTGGAATAGCAATAAAATACAGACTAAGGATCATATGTGTTATCATGTTAGACCTGAACAACTGCATTCAAATATGCAATTATTTTTTAAGTTGAAGTTTGACAAACACAAGCAATAAACCATTCTGTGTTAAAACCAGCACAGTATTAGATTGATGAAAGCAGGGCTGAACAACAAAAAATTATTTTGACTGCTATGAAATAAAATAAGATATGAATCATTTTATTGAAGGGAAAGATTTGTATTACTGGCATTCTGTATAAGAAAAAATACATAAAACATTAAGGTAGGATTAAAGGTAGGATTTTTGTTAACTATTCTGAAAAATTGACACTTAAATGTTTGCATGACACCTGGAGCATTGCATCTCTGCTGCTGCTGCTGCTGCAAAAAAAAAAAATATCAAAATGGTATATTTTCACACGTTTTAGATTAAAGAAATATTGCACCTTGCACAATCTGAAAATTGCAATAGGACATATTGGAGTTTAATATAAATATCAATTAATTGCTCAGCCTTATATTATATTAAAATATTTCTCCACCCATCTACCCATTTTCTTTCACTCATCCATGGTCAGGTCGCACTGGCTGCAAGCTCAGCAAGGCAGTCCAGATGTCCCTCTCCCAAGCAACATTTTCCAGCTTTATCCCGGATCTTCTCCCAGTTGGATGCACCTTGATAACTTCCACAGAGAAGTTTCAAACTTTTGAGGCGCAGGAGCAGCGGCTCTACTGAGATCTCCCTCCAGCTGTCTAAGCTCCTACCCATATCTCTAAGGCTGAGCCCAGGCAACCTACTGGGGAATCTCATTTCGACCCCTTAAACCCACGATCTCATTATTTATGTCACTACCGAGAGCTCATGACCATAGGTAAGGGGTGGAACGAAGATTGACTGATAAACAGAGTTTGCCTTCTGGCTCAGCTCTGCCACAATGGTCCGGTGCTGATGCTGCACCAGTCCACCTGTTAATCTCATGGTTCATTCTGCCCTCAACCGTAAACAAGACCATGATCTTTTATATAACTGAATAAAAGTTACTGTCAGTAGCTTTAAATGTGTCGAAATTTGCAACAGCAAAAGGTCAGCTGTTAGCCAGAATAAACCTTCTTTTAAAGCTTCTCTGGGGAGTTTTTAGCAATTCATTAGAAAGACCAAAATTACTATAAATTCTGATGCCTTGATATGAGCTATAAAGTGAAATATTGACTATTTTCTTATTCCTATTTTAAGTGCCTAATATCACTGCCGCAGTTTTGGAGGTGTCAGACAACGAGATAAGTAATATACTGCAGCCTTTTAAAATATTTTTGTGACTGTTAAACAGCTTGATATATCAGAAAAAATCATTAAAGTAACAAGAGAGGCTGTTTTGTCCAGAGGAGGCACCAGAATACACAGAAACAAACCCTCCTTACTGTAGCTTTAAAAGGACCTCATCAGTTTAAGTGAAGCACTGCAAAGCCAGGTTTGCCAAGGGCTTTTCTAACAACATGGCAGGCTGTTTTCTCCAATGTATAACTCATTAATAACAGCTGCAGGGACCATACGCTTTGTGTGGTTTGGGTTTCACCACTTTTTCTTTAGTACAATGGATCCTTATCAGTAACTCTGCTCTGTTTTTCATTTAAACATTATTTTCATGGTCACAGATTTCCTTTCCTGTGTCCCAAAGCAAACCATGCCGTTATTGTCTATTCATTTTCCCCCCTCTTGGCCGGGAGAATGATATTCTAGCTGCAGCTCCAGTATTAGTTACTGAGCCGACTTTGCAGGCTCTTGCAGGAGGGGCTCTGGTTTGGAAAACTTTGCCAGACGCACACATTTCCAGCGTTAACATGTTGCAAGGATATCGAGGGAAAGCTCTCCAGGCGAGCGTGAGTCAGTTCTTCCAGTGTTTGTGCGTAGAATTTCTTGGGTCACACAATAGGCGGGCTTGTGGGATCGTCGGTGTTGATCAGATGCAGGCTGGTGTTGAATAATGCCTGGGTGAGGGCTGCTGACGAGCTAAGTAGCTCTGTCCTCCCTGCCTCTCTGTCCACAGGCCTGCCATTGTTTTGCTCCATGCCTCGGCTTGACAGGGCTCCAGAAGCCAGCCATTGTATTTAATTACAGTCGCCAGCCCCCTCACAGACTCTCGTCCTTGTGTCCCAGATTTCCAATGGGTGCTCTCATTAAGACTGTGTGTGTTTATGTGTATGTGTGAGGCTTTTTTAATGGCTGCAGGAAAACCCTAAGCCTGTGCAAATGTAAGCATGGATGGTATTTTTATGCGTACTCGCCCTTGTGGGTGGCACATCTGTTTGTCTATGCATTTCTAATGGATGAATAGCTCTGTGGCCACACTAATAACCCAGGCCTGCAATCACTCGGCGTCAACAGAGGCAGAAGAGCGCAGAAAACCGTGAATGGTTTTGTACTAATGAGAAAATATGCCATGTTATGTAAGGGCCGCTCTATTTATGTTTAATTTGTTTGACACAAGTGTGGTGACTGAAATGCCCAGTGGTGTGGGCAAAGATGGCCGTAATGACACTAATAAGATGGCAATGAGAAACCAAGGGCAGACTCTTCTTCTTGCCTGAAGTATGTTTTAATTCTTGGATGTTATTGAAGAATTTTCCAGTCTTTTTCTTCCTCCAAGACATAAAAAAGCTCTTCTTTGCTGGAAAATTGCATAAATCTTGATGATGAGCATTACATTCTGCACACACCTTTCCCTTTTCTCTCCTATGAAATTAATAGTTCATGTTTTTGCTTCACATAAGTAGGAATCTTTTCCAAGTACTCCCTAATTTATTAAAACCATAAGTTAAATTCTGACAGGTGTAGATGAATCTAAAATTGAAGGGAGGAATGGAGTACCATTTTTATCACCTCATCTGTTTCGTATTTTGACTCTGTTCGAGTTCTCTGTACCTCCTACGTCTTTATGCCTCACTTCTTTCCTCCCTTCAGCTCCACCCTACATCATTTTTACTTTTCCCCCTTTTCCTGTCTGCTTGCACATCCGTTTCTGAAGCCTTCACTGAAGAATCTTAATAAAACAAACAAAAAACCCTTCTTCGGAAAGTAGATAGTGTGCCACCTCATGTTTAAATGTTACTCACACCCTTAAACCCGCTTTCAGCCATTTACACCAGGAGCATCAAAGTAGCTGCTGGTGTGAAAGTTGCATGTTACATCCAGGCAGCTCATAAATGAGATGTCTTAATAACCCAGGCCTGATTGGATGTCACTGTTAGGTGTTGCAATGTGAGCTTTATTGCTGTTCAGCTTAACTGTCCTTGCCACCTGAAACCCCCCTTGAATCTTCTCTGTGAGATAACAGGCACGTAGGGTGTGGAGTGACTAGATTTTTCATGTGTCAGTTTTGTATTTTTTTACAGGAAGTGCAGAACATATCTGGGCTTCAGGTTGGTTTATTTTGGTTGTTCTGAATGTAATCTTCCCCCTGCACCATCTGCTGAGTGGAGATTGGCAAGCTGAGACCTGCACAGACTCTATAAAAGGATAGGAAAGAGTAAGAGAAAGAGAGGGAGAAAAACTTGATCCTTGCTTCATATCATACAATGTGCAGTGAGATTAGAGTTGTGTCATCACGTGGAGTGTGTTCCCAGCTGTACTACGGGTCTACTAAACCAATCCACTCTGTTAAATATAGATGGCTTATTTACACTCAAGTTCTGGGTTGCAGTCAGCTTCCGAGCTTTTAGAAGAGCATCCAACAGGGATGCACGCATGCATTCAGTTGCAATGCCAAAACTTGTTCTTGGATTGACTATAACAACGCTTAGACAGCACACATCAGAATACTGGCTCATTTGCAAACAAGGATTATTCACTTAAACTGTCAGCCACGGGGTGCAGGCCTCCGCTGCGAGTGTGTGTTTTTATATTTGATTAAAGCGCTGTGTTTTGTAACACACAGGATATTGAGGTCAAAGTCCAATACATATTACATGAAGGCAACAGCAGGTTACTTCCCCACAATCCCGAGCTACTTTGTTTACCGTGTAAAGCACATAAAAATATGGGAGCTTACAAAATACTCGCATGTTGTTTGTTTTGTCATATTAGTGCTTATTGGATGAGTGTTCCCAGCCTTTTTGTGTTTACTGGTCACATATTAAATAAGAGGGAGTGAGATATGTATGCTTACACAGCAGCCTGTCCTGCTAGATCAGAAGCAGAAAGAAAAGATGTTAGCCTTGTTTTATGTATTTGTAGCTCTCCAGTGACCTTTATACTTTAATATTTTTCAAGCATTCAGACTTAAAACAGCACAATTTAAACATGTACATAAAAGCACAACTCCGGGCTTTGTATCAGAGGAGAAAACCTTTCTTTGAACCCTGCTAGCAAAGCCGCTTTTGGCTGTTACACAGACACAGAGCAGCCATAATTTAAGCAGTAAATAAGAAAATTCTGCAGACGCTGGTTTCTTTGCTGCTTTGATGAGCAGAGTGTGTGTGTGTGTGTGTATATGTGTTAGAAAGTGCTTGTTCTTTGAAGACATTCCTTTCCTGTGGCGGATCGAGAAGAATGCCACAAATCAAGAAGAAGTCCACACACTTGCAGTTGTTTTTATCTAACTCATTGTATGAGCATGAGTCAGTTTCCCCTTCAGGTTGTTTGTATTGGAGAAGTGTATCAGTCTGGACCGTGTTGTTTGGTATCTCTGAGTGTATGAGTGTACACCTGAGTTGTCGTGTTTATCCCACTGATATCGATTAATGCTGCGTGTTGTGTCTGCACTCGATCTGATAGTGTTCACTAACCCCACTGTTGTTGCTCTCCTGCTCTCTCCACAGCGATAGAGACCCAGAGTACCAGCTCAGAAGAGATAGTGCCAAGCCCGCCCTCGCCTCCCCCGCCGCCCCGCGTCTACAAGCCCTGCTTTGTGTGCCAGGACAAGTCCTCAGGGTACCACTATGGTGTCAGCGCCTGTGAGGGCTGCAAGGTGAGACTCCCAGCCTTCCTCTGAAAACTGCCAAGCAAGCAAGATGTGCATCAATCTCGTAACCTTCATGTGATTCATGTTGGGAAAAAAATGAATAACCTCGGGTTTTCACAGCCTCAGCTGAGATGATAAAAAATGATAAGGCACGACATCTGTAGAATTTCACATCCTTATGAGTTTTTCATTCTTTTATGGTGGAACTTATCATTGAGAATGCGCCAACATTTACTCCACTTACTGGCTTTATTATTCTTATGTGCTTTCTAGCAATAGGACTCTTAAAGGAGTGCTGTTGTATTGGATATTAGCACTGCTTTTGCCCAGTGAAGAACTAAATTAAAGTTGTGTTGATATTCAGTACAACAGCACTCCCTCTTGTGTGTTATTAAAGCAATAATACACTATAGGGCAGTGTTTCCCAATCCCCCACCAAATGTACCTAAGACAAGCAAAGTCCCCCCAGGACCCAAGACAGAAGAAATAATGACACATTGCCTTCAAAAAAATAGCATAGATTTTAATTATTTGAAAAAAAAAAACAAACAAAACAAAACCAAAACCAAAAAAAAAGTCCTTTTTATAAGCTACTTAATAACTGCTTTATTATGTTTTTTTGTCAGTATTTACAAATCTAATTTTGCTCAGAGCACAGAAAGCCTGGCACCCTTTGGCTCTGTCCTGGGTGGTCCCAGACCCCAGGTTGGGAACCAATACTATAGGAAGTGCTGTTGTACTAATTATCCACACTGCTTTAGCCTAGTAATGAAATAAATTAAAGTTGCGTTTATATTCAGTACAACAGCACTCCCTCTTGTGTATTATTAAAGCAATAACACACTATAGGGAGTGCTGTTGTATTGATTATCAGCACTGCTTTGGCCTAGAGATGAAGTAAATCAAAACTGTGCTGATATTCCGTATAACAGCCCTCCGTTTAGTCTTAATAGAGCAATAACACACTAAATGGAACACTGTTCGATGGAAAGCTTGCACTGCTTTAGCCAAGTACTGAAGAAAATCAAAGACATGCTGATATTCACTCCCTTTGGTGTGTCATTAAGGCAAAAACTAAACCAAAGAGAGTGCTAATGTGCTGAATATCAGCTCTGATGGCCCAGTGCTGAGAAAAAAAGTAAATTAATGCTAGTATTCGATAGAAGAGCATTGTATTGTTTAAGCTTTAAGTGCTGTTGTACTGAATATTAGCACTGATGCGGCGTAATACTAATTTTCTCTTTAACATCACAATCTTTGTGGGATTTTGCTTTTTTACAAGAGTTCTAAAAGGTCTGTGTATTAGCAAGCAACAGTACAGAGGATATTTTCTTCAAAAACCATGTTATTAACTCAATTAACAAGTTTTGTAACATAACTTGAGCTTGACTGTTGTGTAGGGACACAAGCATTTTCAGGCAATCATGCTGCTTCATGTAGCCTCATGATGTTATTAGTGGCGTGAAACACATACCTCAATATCCCATTGCTATGTATTGGCAGTTCAATCAAATTACTCAGTATGAATTGAAATTTGGTTGATGTTATTTATTAGACGAGTTGGATACTCTAAAACTGCACACCACATCTACACACATCGTAAAACAAGATAACGTATATAATTTACCATCTGGTATCATGTTCCAATGTACAGTTTGTGCAACGCCGTCATCTACTGAGTGCAGTTGCTGCTTGTATCAGTTCTGCTGACGTAGCCACATTTGTCTGCCTGTTATCAATACAGCCGTGTTACACAGGTGCTGAAGAGGCCACATATCCCCCATCTGCTCTGTTATCAGTTGATGGTTATGGAGCTCATGCGTGCATACATGCTCTCCTGTTATTGTGAGCACACAGTCTTCTTTATCTTGTTCCCCCCCCAAGGCAAGGGGCTATGGTTGTGTAAGCTCAGCAGAGGATAGAGATGAGGAGGAGGGATGTGCACAATCTCATGTAACATTACAGCCAGGTGCAAACGTAGTATCTCCATAACATCTATGACACTGTCTTTGCTTCCTGGCAATCATGCAGTCTTTATTTACCCAAAGAGGATTTCCTAATGCAGTGTCTTAACCAAAACCAGAATATAAAAATCCTTATTGCAAGGTTCTCTTGTGACATTTCTGTGTAAAGCAAGAAGAGAAAAGGGAGTGATTTGATAAAGGCAGGCAGGGTGGTGCTGTGTGACAGGTGCCTGCTAGACCCTTTGACTTATTGACTGTGCAGCCAATACTGCGTGTGTTTCCATATGTGCAGAAGGAAGGGGTGGAGTAGAGAGAAGAGGGGGAGGCAGCAGCAGTGAAAAACAAAAAAGATGTATTGGGGGAGGCCAGTAACTCGGGGAATGTAGAAATCCAGACAAAATGGTACAAAGATGGCAAAGGCTGCAGGGAGCGAGGGAGCAGACTGTGCTCTGAGAGGCATGAAAAAAGCCCGAAAGAGAGAAGTGGGGATGGTTGGAGGGGCAGCAGATTAGGGGGACAGGGTACAGGGGCCACAGCTGAACTCACTGACACGACAAGAAAAGACGGTCAGTGCATCAGTGCACGAGGGGGGGAAGGGAAAAAATGACTGAAGAATGCAATAGGGAGGGGAGCACAGGAAAGCTGGGAGTCTGGCACACATAAAAACAAATACATAAAACCCTCAGAGGGCTCCATGAAACTGAACCTGCTCCAAAATCTGACAAATAAAAAGTTTACAAAGTGAGTAAAGACTGACCCCTGTGCTGGTTTATAGGGCCAGCCAAACTAGTGCTGAATTTGCTTCTGCATGCGTCCCCTGGATTAAGAAAACTTCGCAAAATGTTTTATCCAGTCTCTAAAATGTCTTATAACTCATGATATACAAACTTGTGGTTCCAGTGGGGAAAAACATAAAACCCAAACTTCTCCTTACAGAGAAGCTGTTATTGGCTATTCATTTATCCGTAATTGGTTATTTGATTCAAACCATCAGTCACATTTGTATTGAGACATTTCAGTTTAAAAGGTTCATTTGGGTTAGAGGGTATTTTATGACTTTTATTGTAGCTGTGGATAGAGTCAGAAACTGGGGGGAGAGAGTGCAGGAAAGGAGCCTCAGGTTGGATTTTCACCTGGGCCGCCTGAGTTTAGGACAACAGCTTCTGCAATGCTCCTGTTTTATATGTTTTGTTATTAAGTTTTTATTTTATGCCATTAAATAGTAAAGTTTAATCTCAAGGCCAAAACAGTGTCAAAATGAACACATTTATAGGATTGAGTTATGACAGATTAGCTCACTTTCCCATTCAGGTGTTATGTTAGCCATCCTAACTACATTGATTCTAAACCTGTGTATGCTATTTTTCTGTTGAATGGATTAAACTTGGACCACAGAGGGTTTGCAGAAACTCTGCAGCCTTTTCAAGCCCCAATCTACTTTATTGTGTCCACTTAATGCTGCTCCCCACCGTCTAATAGCGTCTGATTAAATGGGGTAATAAGTTTATTAATAAGGCTAAATCACAGCTCCCAGTGAGAGCTGGTGTGGATACTTGGTCATATTAACCAATAGAAAAGTATGAGTCTCTTGTCTGTGGTTAGGTTAATGTCAGTGTGTGTCTTTGTGTGTGTCATGAGGCAGTGGTTGTGTAGTTTTGTGTGGTCAGCTGCTTTTAGCAAACTGAGTTTAGGGTGATGGATCAAATTGAAATAAAAACACTGTTGTCCATTCAAGTTAATACTAGCGTAATATTAATTAACATCTTCAGTTGCCAATCATTCTATTTTTTTTTTTTTTTACTTAAGGTCAGTAATTAAAAGGAAGCAAACAAAATGTATTAAATGCAACAGTCTGGGTTTTGCATATGGTAGGTTAACAAAGACAGAACAGTAGAGAGAGGAGAGTGAGTGCTACAAGGGGCCAAATATTACGGCAAAATGTAACCAGGATCAGGTGCTTTTCAGGATATGTGGACAAACTTTAAACAGCAAAAAATGAAAGAAGTACTCCCCAAATTATTTGCAAATACAGTACAAAGCAGAAACGGCAGTCAAAACTGAAAATTGAAGGCGCTCTGATGTGATAAGCATCCTTTATTAACCAGGGAAGTCTACACATTATGGCTCATCACAAGACTTAATTAGGATATCACAAT
This sequence comes from Cheilinus undulatus, assembly GCF_018320785.1. Lineage (NCBI taxonomy): Eukaryota > Metazoa > Chordata > Actinopteri > Labriformes > Labridae > Cheilinus > Cheilinus undulatus. The sequence continues at coordinate 15,123,942 of NC_054884.1, read as the reverse complement.
TATGCCCTTATTTTTTGCTGTTTAAAATATATAACAGTGTTGTATACACTGTTGCTAAGAAAAGGTGACCCCCCCCAGGACCCACACAGAAAAAATGAACAGATTTTAATTGTTTTCATTCCCAAGATCTCATCAGAAAAGGCCAGTACTCAGCTGATGTTGCCAAAAGTTGTGTTGTCTTCTAGTATTTTTTAACTATATTATGCCAAATCATGGTTTTAAGTAAATAAATGCAAATCTAACCTCAGAGCAGAGGTTAGCATTTATTTATCTTAAAATCTTTTGTGCCTCCTGAGAGAACCAGTGCTGTAGCTGGTGATAACCAAAGGCAGACAGCAACAACACTCCTGATATGATCAGGATTTAAGCTGGTCAGCATTTGGAGCAAAGCCCAGGGTGGAGACTGTGGAGCATGCTCAGAACACCTTGCCCTAACTGGACCATGTATGCATTCAAGTGCTAGACATTTAATCGAGTTTCAATTGCAATTATGATTTAGTTTTCCCATGATCATTAAACATGAAATTGTGATTAAATCATTGCTATAATTGCTCGTCATTTTTCATTTGTCAGTTGGTAAATGTTTTAGTGGGTTTTTTTGTCATAATTGCTATCATATATCATTATTTGTCTATTTTTCCTACTCATTTATTTCCATTGATACCTTGTTTTTAAAGAGTTATGAGCATTTAGGTTTTGATAGATATATGTGATGTAGATGGAATAAAATCAGAGGGTTATTTTGTTAAATAATCGTGACTTCAAAACAAATATAGATATTTATGACTGAGTTTTTTCCATAATCGAGCAGCAGAAATGTACAAGAGTAAATTGATCTCCACCTGCTTTACCTAGCTGTGTTGTTTCTACTTGAAAAAAAATATTTTCCTGTACAATTACAGCCCCATGTTTACATGCACTTTAAAGGCTCCATTTGAGTTGGATTTACTCAACAATACAACTTTTTCTGATGTCATGTAAACATACTGAGTGTTTTTGTCTTGGTCAGCCCAGAAATGGTATCACAATTAACTTTGTAGTTAGCTTTTTCATGTTGTTGTACAGCAGGTAAAGCTGTTGTCTCAGTTCAGCCAACTGATACTGATGTATAGATTTTACATTCAGTTGTTTACAGTCTCTGAGCTCTATGTTAGAGCCCCGCGACTGAGGTATGCCAAAAATGTCTTCTCTTTAATCCAGGATTAATTTCACAAATTATGTCTCTGAAAAACCACCAGCAAGCTCTGCATTCCTCTTTAACTCAGTGTAATGAGCTGAGGTTGATTTTTCTCAGCCACAGAAAGAGCACTTATAGATTGTTCTTGGATGGCAGTAAAGGAAAACACTTTCAGTTCAATAATACACAATATGATTAATATTGGATATACTGAGTAGCTTGTTTCATTGCGCCTCACAATGAAACCTGTCTTTAAAAGATTAGCTGTAGTTAGGTCAGTCTGAAAAGTTCCATATTATCTAAACCAAACTTTATAGCAAATGTGAATAACCCAAAGTTGGAGAAGTAGTTTATGTGTGCACAAGAAAACAAGTGTCACAACCTCTTATAGCACAATAAAGGAGCTGTTTTTAAAATAATCATCATAAAGACTCTCTGTCAAACAACTCAAGCATCTCAACTTCATCAGCTAGCATCATCAGCTAGTCCCCTGTTTATTAGCCGGCTGTGTGCCCGCTCGACAGTCGCAGAGCTAATTGAAAAATTCAGGATGCCTTCTCCATATCTCTGACTTCAGAGGAGATGACTTGGCATAGCGCTCTCAATAATTCAACACTACAGGCATGTGAATGTATATGGTTGTCTCATCTGAGACTGGGGTAAGCTGAGGGTTAGCAGTGCCGGCTTTGCTGCAGCACGCTGAAACTACAAAGGCGTTTCCTGAGGGGTGCAGCGAAACGGAGGAAACAGGAGGGGGATGTTGAGCTGTGCTACTTGGAGACGGCTCATTCGTTTGTTGTTTGAGTTCTAGCGCTCTCACAAACTCTGCGGCATTGCACTTCTTTTCCCCTCCAGATATTAACACTTAAACATTAAATATGCATGCCCGCCCCCTCATGTTTATGTTTTTGTCTTGGAGGCATTGCAGCGCGAGGCAGGCAATCTCTCTTCCTGGTTCCCTCTACACCAAAATCCCCAACCGCCAACTCCTGCAAGAATGTTTTTGCTGCGTTTCCAAATTGCCCTCTCACCAAGCATCCGTCTTAGCTAATGTTTGGGCTTTAGCAATAGCTGCTTCGTAAGGGAGGCAGAGGCACACCCACACACTTAACCACACATGCACAGACCCAGTGGGAGGCTGGGAACGCACTCTTAATCTGGGTGCAGTGTGAAAGTCACGTAAGAGAGGATTCCTGTGTTTCCCCGTGAACTTGCCAACCCTAGACCTCCTCCTGCTTCCTCTTTATAATTTCCTCACATGCATGCAAAGCAGAAATCACTAACACATACACAAACACATGATAACACACACATGTTGGACAGCTGCATATTGAAGCGCTCATGACACATGCAATCATTTGTGTGTTGTCACCATTCGCTTCTCTTCTCCCTCCCTTGCCATGCTCCCGCCGCTCTGAACACTGCAGGGTGGCTGACAGGCCTGCTGAGGGCTCTTGTCGCCGGGCGGATTAAGTGGTGATACAAAAAGAGGCTTAAGGGCCGCAGGAAGCAATGACTCCTAAAAGAAGTAGAGAAAGAGGGGGAGGAGGCAGGAACAATCGACTGGCCCACAAGCTGGTAGTGACAGCCAATCAGGAGGTGCTACGAGAGGGCACCTGAGCCCCATGATGTGAGGACGGAGTGGGTCAATCCCCTGGTGACACTGGGGTCAGGGTCGGGGCAGCGGTGGATCAAAGAGGACATGATACACGCCCGCACGCACAGGCGCGCACAAAAGACCACGGACTTATCCCTCAGCATCGGCAGCTAGAATTAGCGTCAAAGTATAAGCCTCGATCACTACGCTTTGTTGTTGAGGCCTGGCTCTTCTTCAGAGAGATGACAGGTCAAACATTCTGCCTGTAAGTCTGGTTCTGTCCGAGGTTTCTGCCGGATTAGACAAGTTTTTCTTTGCAACTTTTGACAATTGCTTACAAGTTGTTTATTACACAGAACATGGTCTAGACCTGCTCTGAATGTAAGTTTTAATGAGATAACTTGTTTGTTTTTTAGGCATATTATGAACAAAGATGATAATAATAATAGTTTTATTTATACTGTACCTTTCAAGAACAGCAAAGTTGCAAAGTGCTTTACAAATAAGATAAAAGATACAAGGTACGGTTAAAAAAGCAAACTGCAGTACACAAAACAGATTAAGCAAAGGCCAGTCAAAATAAGTAGGTCTTCGGTTGAAGAGTCAACAGTGTCCATGAATCTTAAACCCAATGGAAGAGAGTTCCAAAAAGTTTGATCTGTGACTTTTAATGCATAGTCTCCTTTGATTTTAAGGACCAAAGAGTCCCTCTGCAGAAGCAGAATTCTCCATCAATGGAGATCACCTTTCCATCCCATTTGTCTTAATTTTTTGTTATCTGCTGAGCTGTGGTAATTTTGATGGCTATTTTTAATACTAATTTTAGTCTTAGGGATGAGGTGTTCCTTAGTTTAATTTAGTCACATTGAGTCTAGTTTTGGTCAACAAAAATCAGACATTTTAGTCCATTACTAGTGATTACATTTGAGTCAAAACTTTTAGTTTTTTTCTCTTTGGCCTGAATCCTAGACCCAAATCATACTTGTGTCCTCAATGCACCCTGCAAAACCTTGGGTCCCTGCATTTTACAGCTGAAAGGCTACAAATACTATTCATTGTGTTTTGATGGATTTACCCAATGTCACCCAATGTTACCAAATCTTTGTTAGTCTTAGTCTTCCTCATGAAAACATTTTTAGTTATAGCTTCAATCAATAAGATTAACATGGCCACTCAATTTAGCGACACTCATGGTGTGTCAAAAGCCAGACTCTAATTTCTCCCTATCTCTCTGTTATCGTGCTGATACTTCGTTCAAACACACACATGCAAACATGCTCACACTTCCTCATCTTACTTCACTCAAAGCCTGAATCACTTCCTCTCTGTGGCCGTACACAGGGAGATGTGAGAGAGGAGCCTGGTGATCCGAGGAAGGACAAATTAGGTCCACCGGCCATCTGTCGGCTAGCAGAGCTAATCCCTCTGCATGGGATGGGGCTCCCTGGCAGCTACCCCACTGCACCGCACCACTCCACTCCACGCTCTGCCCTGCCTCCTCATCTCTCTAGCTAACCCCGCCCACCCTCCTAGGCTCCAAAGCATAACCCATATCCCACTGAGCCCCATCAGTACAGACATTGACCTGTATTAGATTTGTCCCGAGCCCTGCTTTCTGAGGACTCAGTCAGTTGTGGATGATTTGCATTAACCTCTTTTTATGTTTTTGACACTTACGAGATGCTTAAGCAACAAGGCCACAAAGGTTAACATTGATTTTATTGGGCATGTATGGTATTGAGAGGAATGTAAGTTGTGATACATGCCTTTTAAAGTGAATTGATCTTCTTGGTTCTGTTTATAAAGCACTTGTAGGGCCCTTGAAATTGGAAAATCATAAAATATCTGATTTAATCCTCAATATTTGGGATGTTTTCAACAGATGCACCCAGTTTTACCAACCACTTTTTCTTCCTGAATGGCTCATTTCATACTTTCTCTTTTGGCCATTTGTGATCAAATCTCTAAGGTTTTTTTATGCTTTCATCACTGAGGTATTGCCTTGGATGTGTGCTGCTTCTTTCAGGATAAAGGGTTGTTTTTTTGCTGTGTCTATTTCTTGCTCAGTTTTATCAAAACATCTCAAAGATCAGCTAAATGACCAAAAAGAAGCTTTTGATCAATTTTCTTCCATTTACACACTGAACATTCATTATGTTTTTGATGTTCTTTGATTCAGGAATTCCCTTTTTACTGTCTTCTCTTTTTTTTCCATTTGTACACTCTTGACCTCGATCTATAACTGTGTATTTCTGGCCACACAAACTGGGCCAGTGTTACACAGCACCCACTAACCCTGTGCCTTTTGCCCCAAAAGCCTTCAGATGTAAAACCTCATCACAATAATTTTTCTGTAGCATGGCTGGAGTGGATCTGGCTGAGGAGTTGGGCAGCCTCATGAGATAGTGACAGACTATTAGACTCAGTCCAGATTATGTCACAGAATAAGCTCTTTAAGGAATTAACTGTTTGGTGGTCCAATGCCTTTGAAGTGCAGCTGCTTATGGCCATTCTGGACCGAATGCCTCTTTAATATTATTTTGTTAGCCTCACAAGTAACTACTGAGGTTTTTGAGGTAGGAAAGGGATAAAAGGGGAGACTGGGAACACTGGAAATAAAGATATTGGAGAAAACATCAAAGGTATTTTAAGAAACTTCAATTAATAGTCAGAGCTTTACTTATTTACTTCAGTCTCTGAAATTACAGTTGTCAATCTAACACAGGCCTATAATTATTTTCAATCAAAACTAGTGCACAACAGACTACAGATTCATAAATTTGCTACCCGAGAGAAAAAGTAACTGTGTATGACATTATTACAGACAATGTATGCCAGTCTGCATGTGTGGATGAGTGAGACCCCCAGCATTGCAACTAATGAGTGCTGGATCATAATTAAACATAGTTAAATGTCTTCAGTAGTTTTAAGCAGTGGATCTTATCTGAAAGAGCATAAAGACCCACCACTATCTACTGAATGACAAATCATGATCTAGATTTCCTAGATATTTCAATCATAATCAGATTGTTTTTATTCAAAAATGGAAAAATGTAACTTGAGAATAACAATGTGATTGAACAAAGAGACATGAGTCATATTCTTCAAATAAATTAAAAAAAAAAAAACATCATAGAATTTTTACAACAGATTTTTTCCAGGCACACATCAGCAACCCACTGAAAATGGCTCCAATGGGTTGCATGGTGTGTTAACATGAGGGATGCATTATAATGGATTTTTGCCCATATCTGATATGGCAATATCTGCAAATTTCTCCCAGCAAATATCAATACAATTTCAAGGCCTCCAGCTGATGTAGGTCTGCCAGTCCTGTCTGAAAATGCGCACAAATATTTGCACATATGGCTGATATTTACTGCTGATCTGTGTCAGTATTTATTGCAGATATATCTCAGATGTAAACATCTGCAGAATTTTTCAGATCTGCCAATACTATAGCCAACTTTTTAAGACAATATCTGCCGATCGGATATTTTGCACCCCTAGTCAAAATGTTTCAAGTTTTGCATGAGTGATTGGGAAAAATGTCGTCCTGAGTTCAGCTCTATTTTCTTTGCTTTTTGTCTTTATTTTGATCCACGAAGGGTTTAAAGATGCCTTCATTCAGACCTGCCTGCATTTGTCAAAATGTGCAGCAGCACTAGGCTAGTAAAGGGACTGGACCTTAGATTGGGATGGGCCTATATTAGAAGTTTTATGGTACTTCAGAAAATAGCAAAGTTTGGCACCAGTTTGGCTCAGTTGGTAGAACAGTTGCCCATATACAGGGTTAGGGTTAGATCACCTGATCGATTCCTTGTATTAGTGCTGTTTGGTGCGTGTCATCCCCCCACTCGCTCTCCCCATGTCTGTCTCTGTTGAGCTGTCCTATCAAAATAAAGGCAAATAACCCAAAAATAATCTTTAAATAAACAGCAAAGTTGGCTACAAACTAAATGTTAATGAACAAAAAGCAGCCAATCTGCTGAAACCAGCAAACTAGCATTTTCTGCTTCATTTTCAAAGACACTCCCATTCCCTTTCCCCAGTTCACACCCTTATATCCGTCCTTTCTCCTCACATCGTCTTTTTCCCTCCCTGTCACATAGGGCTTCTTTCGGAGAAGCATCCAGAAGAACATGGTGTATACTTGCCACCGGGAGAAGAACTGCATCATCAACAAAGTCACCCGCAATCGCTGCCAGTACTGTCGGCTGCAGAAGTGCCTGGAAGTGGGAATGTCCAAGGAGTGTGAGTATTAAAAAGAAAATGCCTTACCCAGAATCCTCTGCTCCCACATGACTCTCAGGGCTGAGCACAGATCTATCTCATCATGGCTGTTTAATCCCAGAGGGGTTAGCATGATTGTTCCCACTGCAGGACGTCTTAGCTGCAGCTTTTGTTGACATTTGGTCCACTAGTGACACTATTGCACATAAACGCTCAGCTTTGGCTGTGACTGAGGTGTGAAATTTGGCCTGATTTATCATCTGTTTGGTTTCTTATGCAAAATTTAAAAGCCTTTATTTTGAGGTCTTTCCAAATTTTATCTCTTAGATTATTTTTTTCCATGTTTAGAGGTTTTATTTCAAGCGTATTTATTTCAAAGGTTAGCAGTGATGCAGACTGGCAATAACAGCCAGGGTGTCGCCATGCTTGGCAGGCCCCTGTGATGAATATGTTCTCACCTGCCGAGAGTGAAAGAGCAGGCGTCTGCTCCCATCATTGCACCCCGGGGGCTGTGTGAACACACAAGCACTCGCACACATTCATGCAGGCAGCCAGACTTGATAGAGTAATTGGGAGAGGTGTGACCGCAGAGAGAGATCACAGGCCAGCAGGGTGTTCTTTTTTTTAACCTCTGCTCAGTCACATGAACCACTGTTACACCGTTCACTATCACAGCAACAGAATGTGCGGTGTTTGGCATGAATCTTCAGAAGGAGGAAGTGCAGACAGAACGTGTAGCTCCTCTCCTCCTCACACAGACTCACACTCACCTGTTTAAGCTGTGTCCCTCTCCACCTCCTGTCTTCCCCGAGCTATTTACCTCATCTCTGTGCTACAGCAAGAGCAGGGAGCGCTCCCCGTGCCGCAGCACTGTGGCTTACAGTAAAAGAAGTTATCCTCTGAGCTCCTTACCTTTGAATGGGGCCATTAATCATGGTTAGAGCGATCACAGCAGCCTGCTCTTTCACACACATCCACACAGGCACAGAACAGGAGATACACTGGAGTTGGAGAGCCATCTAGTGGTGGATAAATTGAACTGCACCATTTAAAACAAGCATGTGCTATCCTAAAGGGAGAAGAGGCTGGATGTTTAATTTTCTAGTAAATTTTGCCCCATCTTTGCTCAGCTTTTTTGATTAATGTTTAGAACTATTTCCCAGGTTGTGGTCACTTTGTGCAGAGAGTGCAGATTGCTCATCTTGTGTCCTCAGCGGTGACTTTGGCTGGTGACGCTGGTCTGTGCTGGTGAGGGAGGAGAGACTGGCCATCTGGGGCCCGCAGGGGGTCCTGTGCCTCTCACGCACTCAGACACAAGAGCACGCAAATACAGACGCAAGCTAGTGCATAATTTTCAGCACACACTCAAGTTATGCACATGCAAAGTGGCAAACACTAAATGGTCTGAATGAATAAAAAGTCTTTAACAGGAATACAGTCAGACAGCTCCACTTAAACACCATACACTCCCTGTCTCACACGCACACGCATACACTTACAGAAGGTGGACCCCCTGCTAGAGCTGGGGGGACGTCTGGGTGACCTTGTGTCTGCCAGCAGACAGCTCCAGACGACAGTGCCAGGCCTGCTGCCAGGTGGCGATGCCACGCAAGACAGCGTCAGAAGGAGGGAGGAGGGTTTTTTGGAGGGATACAAGGGAAACGCCTGTAAGCTATATGCCAAATTAGCATCAACCGGAGTGTACGGAGAAAGACGAGAACTGACATAGACCTTGACATAATAAAGCTTAGAAAACTTTCTAATATAGAGTTAACATAACATTTAGGTCTGAAATTTAACTAAAGTGAAGAAGTATTATTTATTTTCACACACTTCCCCTGTACCATGATACAGGGGTTCCCAACATGTAGCTCTGGGCCTGATAGGGTCACGAGATAACTGCAGGGCTACTAGATCTATAAAGTGCTTAAAAGAAACATGTCTCTGCTTCACATATTAATTATTTTTGCTATTATTATTTTGCATTTTCTATAGAAAATGTTTAATATTAGTTTTGCATGTCTCTTGAAAAACTCAAACTGATTTTCACAGAAAAAATAAAATGCCACAAATGAGTTTGTATGTAAAACTGTAGATTTAAACTAAATCTCACAAGTTGACTGCTCTATTCTTAGGCTGACATCCAAAAAAGGTTGAGAGTCATTGGTTTTAAGAAAGCACCATGTTGTTTTTATGACCTGACTGTGTATTAATATGAACAACATGTCACTGTTTCCTTAAGTGTACAAAAGTGAAGCCAAAATACCCCATACAGGAGGCAACTTCATATTCTGGTGATGTAATATGGTGCCAAAACATGCACAGAGCTGAGCTTACTGGTATGTGCTTTAATATACAATGGGTTTGAAGCCGACACTCATTGGCTCATTCAAGTTTAATGGCTGTACTGCTTTTGTCCCTTTACCTTCCTCTGCAAAGCCAGTCGTGAATGCTGCCGTATTTGTCAACAGAGCTGTCAGTCATGACATTACATCCCCTTTAGATAACCAATCAAAACAAAATGACTAATAAAAATGAACAGCTGGACAGTAAATTGTCAAGATAGCAACTAATGATCAGGACATAAGAAGGGATATTAAGGCCACTCTAAAAAATGTTTAAAAAGATCTGTCAGTATTGTAGATAAAATTTGCAAGAAAAACCTATAATTATTTTAGTTTAAAAAGTCATAAATTCTTACTTTGTAAACTCAAAATTTTCAAATTCATAAATAAATAAATTATGACAGCAAAAAGTCATACATTTCTGTCGTTTTAAGGAAGCCAATCCTTACCATCTGTTACAGACCTTTCCTGACATGAACAGGTTCCGGTGTGATATCCGCAAAAAAATAACAAATATATTCTGGACAAACTTTATCTTTAAAGGGAGAAACCTTTTTGTTGGAATCTTACTGTTATATTCAAACAAGAAAACTAAGTATTTGTTCACAATGTTGAGTACTGCTGCACTGAACAAAAAAAGGGCTTAAGCCAGCAGCTCCAACTATAGCACACTTGTGCTATGCAATTTAGGAACTATATATAGTGGAATGAATTACCTTTTCATTGCTGCTTCAGAAGAACAAATATCAAGAATTATGGGAAAATGGATAATCTATAGTCACCCTAAACACCCATTTTTTTGGTTTAAGCATATTTATTTTATAGATACGTGCATGAAAAGATTTGTTGTTTATTATACAATTAGAGAGATACCCCAGATTCTATTTATTTTGTTTTAACTTTATTATCTGTGATTCCAAATCAAATTTAAAAAAGAAATTATGGGCCAAGATCACGGGCACTTCCTTTGTGGGCTTTTTTGACTGAATAAGCCCCAAAATTCTAAGTTTTTGGTTCTGTTTAATTTACAACTTTTTTCTGGTAAAGTTGTGACTTAAGAAGCTCAAGAATATTGAGGGTTTTTTTAAATGTCATATATTCTCTTATTCTGTTGTTATATTTTTAGAGTGGCCCTAATAAGCCGCCATAATGACAGATTCCTATCTTGTCAAAACATATTTTCAGTGCGTTTTGCCTTGTCTATTAACCTGAAGATGACAGGGGGAGTTCTTAATGTTTTGGCTTTAATTCCAGGCGACTGTTGCTCTGTCCATTTTAATGACCAATCCAAATGTATACACTTATATATGATGCCGTATGCATTTTTAAGCTGAAGTAACTTTACTCTGACACCTAACAGTTCTGCATTCTGAGTCTTCTTTGTGGATCATAACTGAATTCATAGCTGAATTTAAGTTGCTGCGTTCAAACAACGCAACCTCCCTCCTTTCATCAACCCCTCCCCCTCTTTTTTTAACTTGAGTCAGGAAGCTATCGCTCACACATTCCTGGAGGAAGGTGATATTCAGCGATAGAAAAAAAGGTAATAAAAGTAAAATAAGATGAAGCAAAGAATGATGGAGAACATCGCAGGGGGAGGATAACATCAGCCACAAAGGCAGGAGAGGAGAGAAAGATGAAGGCTGTGAGAGGAAAGAGAGTATTGAACCCAGAGTGAGTGAGAATGAAAACATGGAGTTGAAAAAGCAGACGGGGGAGGAGGGACGCTCGAGGAGGGAGAGGGAGAGGGAGAAAGTTTCATCACTGTCGTCGTCGGCTGTGCGCTGCGAGCGGCGGGAGCAGGGGGAACATTGACATTTTTATCTTTCCATTGAATTTAATCTGTGTGATGGACGAGCTGCCAGTGCTTTAATTTTCCTCACACGAATTATCCCTGTCTGCCCACCTCGCTCTGTCTTGTACACACAGACACACACAAATAAACACACAAGTAGTACACACCCAGGTGCTAGCAGAAAATGTCTATTAACTGCACAGTGCAGCTGAAATCCACTGTGAGAACAGATGATTGAGTGATGGCTGTGTGCGTCAGTGTGTGTTTATTGTGTCACTGTGTTCTCTGCATATTTCACACTGTCTCTTGTAAATCATTTTTATGCAATGAACACGTAACCGCAAACAATCCAAGATGCAAGTTCCCCCATTAGCATTCTGCTTCTCATAATACATTTTAAAAGATGCATTGCTCAAAGTTAACATGCACACATGACAAATGCACACAAACACAATAATAATAAAAAAACAAGGCCGTATTTCTCTCATTTTCCCTCCTTCGCTACACCCCCCTCTCCCCCCACACCCAGTTATTGCATGTGGCAATTCGCCATGACAGATCGCCAGTCGAGCCTAATAGTTCTTTAATGACTTCATTAAATTGTGTTGTGCGGCTTATGATTGTGCTGCCAATTTGTCAGTGCTGGGTAATGTCCGGGCGCAAAGGATGCCCCACTTTTATTTGTGAATTAATTGGACATCGACTGTGCTGCGGCCCTGTCCGACCCCCCCTCCCCATCATGGCCGACAGGGCGCAGAATCTCAAATCAGAACTCAAACAGGACCAACCCAAAAATGTGCAGCAGTTTAAAACAGGGGCGTTTCTACTGACTAAATCATAATTAGCTCATAAAAGTAAATGGAAGCAGAAAGCCATTTACTGTTTTGCTTGTTTTTACTGACATGGTTTATTTAAGTCATCAATTATTCTGGCTTTGTAATTTCTACTGCTTTTTAAAGGCAAACATTTTAACCGCCCTGATTAAACAGAATGATTCAGTAGATAAGAAAGCATTAGATATGATGGAAAGTAGAGGAGGGAGAAAAATATTGATTTGGCAATAAATCATCTTCCTGACTCATGTGATACAATTATGGGATTCCTGCTGCCAAATATCAAAATCGGCACTCTAAACAGGTTTGACTCACGGCATCATGGCACCTCTCAGTGGTGCATATTACATCCATGAGGGAAGTATGAACCAGAGGTTTATTCATGTCTTTATTTCAAACCTGCAAATAACAACAAAACCAGTTTAGGAAAAAAGAACAATCATTTCCATTTGCAAACACTCAAGCAGATAAGTTTACATGTGAAAAGGAAATCAGTTTAAACTTATTTAATCCTACCTCTTTCTAGTAAGTTTTTATCATTAACTTCCTGACTGACTTGATTTTAAATATGAAACGACACAGAACAACATCTCACCTTTAGGGTTATACAGACGCCACAAGTACAATACAAGTAGATGTGGTTTCCTTGGAGCCTCTTAGGTTGTGAATCAATGAGGTACTTTTATTGACACAGCCAGGGGCAACTAGAGATTTTCCTTGTGATTCAGATATAGTTGCTTTATCTTGTGAAATATTTTATTCTTGGCTCTCAAACCCTAAGCTTTTCTCTCTGTATGCTTACAGCATTTTATTTCATAAATTTATAGCTTTCCATTTGAGTCAATGATTATTTTATTTTATGGGAATGTGCAGTCTTGCATTGTTTGAAACTGATGTTACAGCTTTTGCAGCTGTTGCTAATTTTAAACTTTTGTACAAACTAAAAGATATACAATATTAAAGAAGTCATAACCACATAACTCTACATTCATGAAAACACATTAAAATACCGCAATATAACACGAACTCTTATGAGTAAACGTACATTTTTGTAAGAGTACTTTTGATTTTCATTGAAACTAAAGTTGTTCTGATAATGATTCTAATATCTGCTGTGATAGTGATAGCAGTTTTTGCCTCTTATAATCACTCTAATGTAGTGTTGGTATTGGCAATTTAAACAGAGTCCAAACAGACTCCTGAAATTCCTTTTCTGTTGTGTAAAATCTAATGACATTAACAAACAGAAAACAAGTAGAGCTTGCAGAGGGTGTATTGTCAAAAGAAAGTAGCAAAATATGAAACACCCCTGTTTGCTGAAAATAATACTGGCTCTCTGATTCAAAACCTTTATTTGCTACATCAAGTAAAGTCTCCAACAGCTTGACAGTATGACTATGTCTGAGGTTGGAATTGGTAAAGTTACCCAACAGACAAACATCTGGGTCCACTGAAAAGACAAAATCCTGAATACTGGAGAGATTATCATCTATTAAAAGCTTTATTGTTATGCCTTCTCATTCTTCCCAGCTTCATATCTACGTGTGATTTGGCGACTCCACCAGACAGTCACATGATCACCAATAAATGCAGCAAATAGTACATCACAGTGCTCTTTCTGCACAGCGGGGGCGTCTTCATTTCATGTCGTGGCGGGCCGTGCTTAGCAATAACACACCGCAGCATCAGACTTCCAGCCCCCTCCTCCCTCCTCCTCTTCATGTTCTTCCAGGCGGGGAGGCCTGTCTGCGAGGCTGATGGATGAGCAGCAGCACCGAGCGGTGCATCCCTCTCTGGCCCCGGGCCATGCCCCCTCTGTCAAACACACTGATCTCCCATCAGCCCCTGCGCTCTCACCCTTAATGGTCAAGGTTAGATTTGAGACAGGGAAAATCTGATCTTGGGTCAGCGGCTTGGTGAAATTCGGGTACCTGGAGGGGAGGTAGAGATTGGAAAAAGATAGAGATGAGTTTAGGAAAGTGGGATGACTTAAAGCGTGAGAAATCAGATTTTGGAAATGGAAAGACAGTGTGAAAGGAGAGAGAGTGTGTTGTATAACCAACAGAGAGAGAGAGAGAGAGAATGCTGGGAGTTTTTTTCCCGCTCCGGGCTCAGCAGCCGAGCCCTTTTAAAACCATTAGAGGCAGGATATTTGTCATATTATGTTATTAGATTAGCCGGGACCTCTAATGAAAGCTGTGGCAATTTGTCAGCCTTATGGATAGCTCCATCCACCACCACTATTTATCAAGCAGCACCCCATCTCACCCAACATCCACCCCCACCCCTCGATGCACACCCACGTACACGCACATACACAACGCAGTCATAGCGAAGCTGCAGCCCGGTCTGGATGGGCCTGGAGAAATGGATGGAGCCTGTAATGGGATTCCAATGCTAAACACCCCGCCTCGTGTTTTTTGTCATTTGGGGTGAGCACACTATTCTCAGCCTGATCGCCCAGAGGGAAACAGCGTCGGATTATTTCAAGGTTTTCTCTCCCCCCTCCCTCTTTAGAAGAAGCTGTCTCACTACATTTATCTTAAAGCATCACAGAGGAGAAGTGATGCTGCAGCTGCTGTTCGCTGCGCACGGAGCATCCTCTCCTGCTGCTGCTTTTGCTTTGATCTCCACCCAAGTTTACCTTGTGCTGCTGCTTATTTAGGACATATAAGTTTGAACGTTGCAGAAGTTGAGTGGTATATGCAGATTAAACTAGCTCATGAAGGCCACGTACCTGTGTTTTCACTGCAGGATCTTTCCCAAAACTAATGATTTCATCAGTTATGAAAAGTTATCACAGTGAGGCTGAAATACAGTTTGCACCGCTCTATTTAAAGTCTCCGACTTTAAGCCTGCCAGGAGCTGAAGTTTGTTACTTAATCCAAAAGTTTCTGTCACACATACTAATCCTCTTTGCGCCTCTCTTCATCCTCCCTGCAGCGGTGAGGAACGACCGGAACAAGAAGAAAAAGGATGAGAAGAAGCAGGAGAGCACGGAGAGCTACGTGCTGAGTCCCGACACGGAGCAGATGATCGACAGGGTTCGCAAGGCACACCAGGAAACTTTCCCGTCACTCTGCCAGCTGGGAAAATACACTACGGTAAACAGCAGAACAAAAGCTGCCTAGTTTGTTAACTTTTCTCTGCACTTGTATTCAAATGTATTAAGAAAATGTTCTGTACTTATTGTCCTTGCAGACTAACAGCTCAGAACGACGTGTATCTCTGGATGTAGACCTGTGGGACAAGTTCAGTGAACTCTCCACCAAGTGTATCATAAAGACGGTGGAGTTTGCTAAGCAGCTGCCAGGCTTCACAACGCTCACCATCGCTGACCAGATCACCCTGCTCAAAGCCGCCTGTCTGGACATCCTGGTGAGAACAACCACCCAACTGATGTATCTCCAACTTTTGACTATTTTTAAAATTTTTAAACAGTAACTTAACTAACTCTTAACTTGTCCCTAGATACTCCGGATTTGTACGCGCTACACACCAGAGCAGGACACAATGACTTTCTCAGATGGACTCACGCTAAACCGAACCCAGATGCACAATGCCGGCTTCGGCCCCCTCACAGACCTGGTTTTTGCCTTTGCTAACCAGCTTCTTCCTCTGGAGATGGATGATGCAGAGACAGGGCTGCTCAGCGCAATCTGTTTGCTGTGTGGAGGTACAGAAAACCGTCTCATTATCAAGCTCTCCTCAACGTGACAGTCTTAAAAAAACCCAAACTGTGCAATAAAACCACAGAGTGGGGGAAACAGCACTAGAGTTGCTGTGTTTTCTCTTTCCTAGAGCTCCATCTAGTGGCAAACTTGGTTATTGACAGATTTTTCTGTACTTGGTGTGTATTCCCACAGATCGTCAGGACTTGGAGCAGGCAGAGAAGGTGGACGTCCTGCAGGAGCCTCTTCTGGAGGCACTGAAGATTTATGTACGGAGGAGGAGGCCTCACAAACCGCACATGTTCCCCAAGATGCTCATGAAGATCACCGATCTGAGAAGCATCAGCGCTAAAGGTCTGTGCTTCAGACTCATGACTATTTTATTAAAATCTATTTACTCTAGTTTTTTCTTACTGATTGGCTTAAATTTGTAGGAAAGCAGGAAAGAACCTACTAAAACTCCAATATAAAGTCTTATTTCTGTAATTTCTATATACAATAAAAGATGTATGCAGTAGACCTTTTGAACACTTAAGTCGAATTAGTTACCATCTGACCAGGAGTGTGGAGAATTATAAACATATTAAATCTCATCCCTTCTCCATCAGGTACTTATTTACTGAGGTTTATTGTTTCTGTTTAAGAATCTACACAAAAAAAGTATATATTTTCTTTCACCTAAACCACTCCTGTAGCTATGGCCACTTTATCCTTAAATGACACTGATTAGTCTATCATTCTCTGACATGAACCAGAAATAAGCGCATCACGTTTAAGCTCTGCAGAATGGATCCAGCAGATAACAAACAGAATCTGGCCAATCAGTCTGCTCTGCACGGTTCTGAATGAATGCCTATGTAAATAAAGTACTAAATGAGCTTTTTCCGTCCATCCCTCTGCAGGAGCGGAGCGTGTCATCACCCTGAAGATGGAGATCCCTGGCTCCATGCCCCCACTCATCCAGGAGATGCTGGAGAACTCAGAAGGTCTGGAAAGTGGGGCAGCAGGTGGCCGGCCCAGCGGTGCCCCCCCTGGCAGCTGCAGCCCCAGCCTGTCCCCGAGCTCTGCCCAAAGTAGTCCAGCCACACAATCGCCGTAGTCACGGCCCCTCTTTTAATTTCTCCATACGATGCTCTCTGCCTCCTTCCTCAATGTTTCTACAGAGAATAATGGAGGTCGAAGGAGGAGGTACTTGAACCTCAACCCGTGACCTCCTCCTCCTCTCTTACAACACAAACCACACCTTCTGATCTGCTTCTCCTCACTCTGGAGCCCCATCTAGATGTGAGGGGAGGCGAGGCTGGAGCAGAATGGGATGGGGGGGATTAGGATGCCTCCAAGAGACCACACCGGAAACACTGCTGATGACTCCTCCTCCTCTTCCTCCTTCCCTCCACTGCTCCTCCCTTCTTTTCCAAAAGACTCATGGAAACAAATCTGGATGCAACAGAGACCAGAGAGAGCAGCTGGAGCACCGTTGGGTGGATGTATGAACACGGACATACTGAGTGACTAAACAAACACCAGACACTTTGTTTTTTTTTTCTTGTTGAGGCAGACTGCAAGTTCGGGACTCGTCTGAAGACCCCTCCTCCTCAAAGACTCTGGGTCTTTTCCTCTTTTTCCAACTTCAAGACAAACAGATTTCGTACAAAAGATATATAAATATATATAGAAAAAGTTAAGGAACTATTGTGATTGACTTGTCCCGGAGCGGAGTGACAGGTCGGCACGAAGACGTGTTTTTCTGAGATTAGAACTTGTCGTACTCCTTCACTGTTTCAATCTTTTCATACACATTGAGAGTATTGAGAGACGTTTCAGTTTTATCACATTTGTACATTATTCTAATTAACAAGAGAGCTAAAGATGTTTCTCTCCACATGCAAACAGACAAACACAAACGTGCACAGAAAACAAGTCGCAATGAATATCACCGACTATTCCAGGTTGGATTTGTTTTCCTTTTCCTTTTTTTGTTTCCAAGAGAATGGAAAAAAATGATTGTATGAACTTGGTTGTATGATATGGTCACAGGTCCTTTCAAGAAATCAAATTAATGAAGATTCATTATTAAGGTGTATTTTAAGTAGCCTTTGAGTTTGTGTATATAAGCTGTATTCATTTCTTTAAAACTATGAAGAGTTTTAGGCTTCACCTGATCTTTTTTTTAAGAATACCTTTTATGTGTTTTGTTTATAGGTTTGTGATGCAAGCAAAGACATTTTTGAGCACATTTTACTGAAGGAAGGTCTTTCATTGTTTTGTGTCCTGCTAAATACTGGACAGACCCTTAACCAATCACTGGCTGTTCAGGATGTGGCTTTCACAAACGATTTCAACTGCTCCCTTTTAGGTAACAAAGTAGCACTCCAGTCGGGGCATAGCTTTTTTTGGCCATGTAGCAGAAAGAGATGGTTGTTCAAGTGAGCAAAAACGGCTTCAATGAATTAAAATGTGAAGAATGGTGTACATACAAACGCACTGTATTAAACACAAAAAGGTTCTCTGGAATCTCTGAATGGATCCGTAATCTGTACTGGATGAGAAAGGACTAGAATGTAGTGATCCCTCTGCTCCGTCAGGCAAAATAAAAGGTCCCAAATGTGATGTTCGTCAACCAAGCCCTCACAAATATCCCCTGGAAACCTGTGGTAGAAACGAATATGTGACTTTTCAAATCCAGAGCAAACCTCACACCCTGTGACTCACTTTTTACGCCAAAACGCCTTCACCGCTAACACACGTTGTCTGAAACCATCGTTACTGTACACACGCCAATGTCTCAGGAAGGAATCATTTTGTGTGCTTGGCCTGTTCTTTGTATTTGTTCTGTGCTGCACCTCCTTACCCCTCCTGTCACGGATGCACACTCACAAACACTTCTGCTACTGAGCCCCTGAATTTTGTCTTCAGTCACTTCATTTTTTTGTTAAAAACCTGGCAGACCAGGACTTGTGCAAAGAGAGATCCCGACCCTGACCCTGCCCTCCCCACCCTGCAGACGTTACGACATAGGATGCCAGTGTGGAGTCTCTCTGAGTCGTTCATGTGTTCATTTTTTTTTTTTTATTTGTACGGTCAAAGCTGCTTTTCATCATTTTACAGTAGGACTTCACCTTGTCCAGAACAGCGCACAACGTTTTCCCTCCACAGCTAATCTGGAATAGCAACAGACACAGCGTCAGTTTGAGAAGTATGGAATATGTTGCAATTTTTGTCAAGATTATCAAGCGACTTTGGAAAAAAAAGAAAACAACAAAAAAAGATCAAAAATAAAACCAACATTTAATAATTATTAAATGTCTTTGTGTTTTTCTCGTGTCATTATTTTCATTTCCTCCTACAGGAAGTTACCATCTAACGAGTTATAACGAGGTTCATGTGTCACTGTGAACACTGGAGTCATGTGTTGCATATTTGCTCTCAGACACTTGATGATACCAGACCAAGAATTTTGAACACAATGGAAATAACAGCTGACGGAAATGGTTGATTCCAGTGGCAGACTTGAGGTGTTTGAGGGAGAGCGGCGAAAATTATAAAAAGGGTATCTGCTGTGTGCAGCGAGGCATCATTGTTTAAAAAGCTGTCAAACATTTATAGTGAAATAATTAGAAATCCTGGTTAAGATTTAACTTTTTAAATTGTGATTATACCTACTTCACCTCTGTAATATATCAGATGAGGAATTATGAACCATTTAACCACTGATTAACAAAGATACCCAAAGGAAGATGTCTATGAAAATGAGCTTCTCTGCACTGTTGGATGTTTGTTTTTTATTTATGGATCAAAATATAAATGGAAAGTCTAATTTGAAAATTGAAATGCTTTTTTAATTTTTCAATAATGGATGCATTTTTTAAATTGCAATTTATTGATACATTTTTTTTAAATTTCATCTTCAAACATGCAAATTTCTTTAATTAAATCAATGGAAAAAGGAAAGTAGTTTTATTTTTAATAGTCAGAAAGTTCTCTGCTACATAGCTCTCATAATTGCAATCAGTTAGGGTATTTTGAAACTAAAATACATTATTAGAAATGCTTATTCATTTTCAGAATATGTGTGCATGTTTTGACCAGAAAATGAAAAGACTATACAACATCTTATTTGCAAATTTCATCTTCAATTTGATATTCTTTACATTATCAAACAGAAAAGGAAAAAGACCACATGTTTAGTTTTCAGAAAATGCTGTTATCTGGCACTCATAATTCAAATAAAAAGTTTTATTTGAAAATTAAAAGCTAACAACACATGCTTTTTTAATTTGACTCAATAAAATGAATATTCAACTATTCAGATGGCATTTTAGATTTGATCTTCACTTTGCACAATGTATGACATTATTCAAAGGAAAAAGACATTTGCTTTTTAATTTTCATAAAATGTTCTGTTAAATAGTTCTCATTTTTTGAAAAGAATGAAAAGACATTATCAGAAATGCTATTAATTTTCAAAATGTGTGAACTTTTTGACTCATAAATGAAATTATAATGCAATCTTATCATTTGTATTTTTATATCATCCCTCAGTTCTTGTGTTCCTCATCACAATTCAAAAGAAAAGTTCAAGGATTTCCTCTTTCCCTTGCCCCTCTTGCGCTGCTCGAAAGCTCTCAAAAGTCTGAACAGCTTGAACAGAACTGGAGAGTGGCATCACAGCCAGCCCAGCTGTGCGCATTTTTTTACAGATGCCAAGACAGGGTCATCCTATTTCAGTCCGGCAGCCATGATGGATCTGGCTAAAAACTTGGTTCAAAAACAAAGAAGCAGTGTGGATTTTGGAGCTTTCTGGCACAGAGCTGGGGAGCGGCCTCGGGAACAAAGTTCGCATATAACTTGCGTTATAGGAATAAACTGTATATGAACTTGCAATGTTCGGTTGTCCACTAATACTAAATAATCCCTGTTGGCCTTGGTTGATTGGTCTCTGATTAGCAGGTTAGCTATACCAAGGCTAAGGGCCTTTAAAGCCAGCCTGCACTGTAGCAAGACAGCCTGGTTCAAGTCAGGCCAGTGGATCTTTTGCTGCAGGCTTTTCTGTATTCTGTCTCAACCTGATTTACTTTGTATGTCCACTGTTCTATGGGTAAAATGCCCTGAAGAAATTCTGACATGAATCAATAAATGGATTAAAACCTGGTGTTTCACGTTGGGCTGAGTTTGAGCTCTGAAGTCACTCAGTGGAGGGGGCTGACATTACAAGTGGATTGAACTTTGCTGGCTGCTGTTGTGTAATTTTTTTTTAAATTTTTCCTTTTTTACATGGGTAGAACAGAATTATAAATATGAACAACTATGTTTGAAAAAAATACATTTTCTTTACTTCAAACAAGGAGGAAACCAAAAAAAGGTATGTGCACCTGCAATCCTTTCCTGTGTTATAATAAGAGATAAATGAATGAGAATTAAGAATTATATGATTATTTTTAGACCAGACAATGGACAACACAAATCAGTACAAGAAACGTGTGTAAACGATATCTGCTTAACTTCCATCCACACTCGGCGAATGACTTTTACTTGATGTGTGTTAACAAGGTTTCTTCTTTTCCTCCTTGTAATTTGATGGTCATTTAATGAACAGTGGGGGAATATTAATTTTAAAGGTCCGACAGCAGTCGACTTAGGTTTTTATCCCATTTCATATCTGAGAACAAAACTTGGATTCTGTCTTTTTTTTCAGCAAAAATCTTTTTTTCATTCTGCTCAGTTTTCTGCTCATCACATTAACGGCTTCACACCTCAGGGAGTGCAGACATAATCACGACACAACAAATCAATTATCAAATTTGTTGCCAACACTTTATCAATTTTTATTGATTTTAGAAATCTGTCATTGCAGCCCTAGATTGAACGCTTGAGCATGTTTAGAGTAAACAAATAACATCATTAAGATTGGGTTGTGTGTCATACGTCCAAATCGACTGATGGATTGTAAACCAAACTGAGGCACAGCTATGAGACTGAAATAGTGCCTGAGGAAAATCAGACTATAAGAGGCAGTTTCACCCTCTTAGGTGAAGGTTTTAAACATCCTGTGTGCAAACCAAGTTAGCCATGCATGAAGACTCATTACTGCTGACCAGGGTAGGAATTTAACTTTTTTGCCTACCTGCCACAGTGCCACAGATCTAAAAATCTACGGGCCGGTGCCACTCACTTTTTTTGTGCCAGCCAATTTATCTTTTAACAAGCAGCAAACTCAGATCAGTAAACTTCTTCTGGACGTATAGTTTTTCTTTGATAACACTGCACACAAAAAGACAAAAAGTAAAACTCCTTGGCCAGGAGGATCCTGTCTCCTGCATGAATTCCTATGGATTGGCAGCCTGGACTAGGAGGGCATGGTGCCTTCTTTTTAAAGAGGCCAGATGTCCACTCTGGTTGCCCAGCATGCCAAATGTACTGTTGCAGTGACTGTGTTCAGAAGTAGCATTAAAAATGGCAGCATAAACAGGGCCTACATGGTCTTGTTCAGCCCTTATAGAGTTAAGCAGACGAGTTCAAATTTAAAGTTATAAGTCACAGGAATATAACATCTGTGGGATATCTGAGGTCAGTAGTTGGGTAGAAATTGGTAGATGCTTCATTCAAAAATTACCCCAAATAAAAAACACAAACAAACACAAAACACAAAAATTTGAACATGATCATCGAACTGTGAAGAAATTTGTGGCACAGACGAGTTTGTGCAGATAAAGGCATAATGAGGAAGGTTTCTGCCAGACAAATTCATCAGATTAAGTGAGCAGCTGCTAAAATGCCATTACAATGCAGCAAACAGGTATTTGAAGCTGCTGGTGCCTCTGGAGTCCCAGGAACCTCAAGGTGTAGGATCCTCCAGAGGCTTGCGGTCATGCATGAACCTACTATCCCCTAACTAGAAACAGTTGCTGTGGGCCCAGAAATACATGAAGACTCATTTTCAGTCTTGTTTACTGATGAGTGCTGTGCAACCCTGGATGGTCCAGATAGATGGAGTAGTGGATGGTTGGTGGATGTCCACCATGTCCCAACAGGGCTGCAACATCCATGGTACAAAAAGAAGAACTGTGTCTTCTGTATAGTTATCTTTATATCATAAAGCATATCAATGCACCATCTCATGCTGCAAATAATAACTCTGTGTCATTAGCTGCTATAGGCATACCTTCTCCAGTACAGCTTTTTAATTGGAATTGTATTTTATCTTTCTTGGATATTTGAACCCTGATGTATTTGCTAATGTACTGTGTTTTAGATAGCTCTATTATTTTCCAAATTTTCCCTTATTTTTGCTATAAACACAGCAGTGCATCTGGGACCTATGCATAATTAAATGTCACACCATCAATGTAACTGTGTGCCCATGTCAAATAAATGCTAAATAAATAAATGGAGAATAACTCATGGTGTGGCCCCACATCCTCCCCTGACCTCAACACTAAAGAGAACCTTTGGAGCATCCTCAAGCAAAGGATCTGAGGGTGGGAGGCAGTTCACATCAAAACAGCAGCTCTGGGAGGATATTCTGACATCTTGCAAAGAAATTCAAGCAGACACTCTCCAAAACCTCACAAATTCAATGGATGCAAGAATTGTGAAGGTGATATCAAAGAAGAGGTCCTATGTTAACATGGAACATGGCCTGTTAAGATGTTTTGATTGAAATAGCGTTTGATTTCAGTAAATCTGACCTCCTAATGCTGCAAATTCAACAAATGACAATTTTCAGTTCTTTACAAGCTATAAAATGTTTTGAAAGTCTGTTGTGCGTAATAATGTGGAACAGTGCAATTTGAGTTTTTTTTTTATTTTTGGAAAAAGACACCTAGGTGGTATGAACCATGGTTAAGAGTTCCTGGTGTCATTTTTGTCCTGACTCAATCTGTGACATGATTATCCTCAGTACTGTCACAACCACAAGACACAAATGTGTTGGGTGATGTTATTTAATTTTTGTGCTTGTCATTGGGTGGCCACAGCTAACACCATGTTTGACTGCAGGACGGTTTGTCAGAGTAGCTGGTAGATCACTTGAGTGCAAGATTAACTGATATCATTGTGGTTGTGTAGTCTGGGTACTGGGTACAGTGAAAGGACCATCTCAGATGGACTTGTGATCATGGTTAGTCTTCATTTACATTCTGGGTTGGGGTGAGAGAAGCATCTGAAATACTTCCAACTAAAACCACCCAGAAAAAATGATCAAAATGCTTTAGTAGATTCTTATAACCACAAACACACAAGAAAACAAAGATACTGTCAGTATCTCTGACAGTGAGATAATGAGTCAGCACAGAGCAGCAGCACCAAAGAGTTTAAAGTAAGCTTCCCACACCTGGTCACAATCAAGGCCGATCAGCCACACACCTGGCTCTGCACTTAAGTGATATCCTCCCCTGCCTCACTGAGCAGCTAGAGTGAATGTCCTCATAATTAAGATCCTATAACCATATAAACTTTGATGGTATGTACACCATTAAAGTTCATACAGTTCTCTATGTGAACATACACTTGTATTCTATATGGTTGTGAGGTTTGAAATAAAGCTGATTTGATTGCTGGAAAATATGAGTTCCAATATTTACTGAACATGTAGATCAAGTTATTTTGAGGCAAAGACAATCTGTCTGTCAAAAGGCAGACAATCTTTCGTTGGCAGTCGGTGTATTTTCGCACTGACCTGATGGCTCTTATTTTATTTAAGTCTAGTTGTTCCATACATTATTAATCTTTAAACACTGTGACAAATCTAAATGTGAATTTTCATACAGGGGTCCAGTGATGGCAACGTCTTGCGCTGAAACTCCACCAAATACATTGTCCCGCCCCCTGGCTGAGATTGTGACGTATCGACCAATCACAATCCTTCGCGCGGAATTTCAAACATTTTCAAATCAGCTTCCTCTATGCCGTAGTGAGATTGTTCCGCCAAATGTGTAAACAAAATAGTACCTGTTATTATCGAATTCTTGAATGAAATGACAAACCGAGTTAAATCTACAGAAAGACAGTTTCACGTGCACAGTAATCATACAGCGTAAACTTAAATGTGAGTAAATTAGTTTTTTTTATTTTAGTCTGGTAAGTGTGTGACTACGGCGGAGTGATACTACGGCACATCAGAGGCGACAAGTGACGGCTGTTTAATTTAGCTTCCGTTAGCCATTCATCGCTGTACTTTGTAGAGTAAGGTAAGATGTCCATTGTGCTTTAAGTCTGACATGATATTACTGTAAAAAAAAAATCTCCTCGCCACATCCCGGTTGATTTTGATGGATTACCAGAAGTTGAATCTCTAAACGGACGATAAGGTAAGACTTGTTTGTTCGTCGTACATGCGTGTCCACACATAATAACTCGCGGAGACTTTGCTAATGTGTTACGACTAAAATGGTCTTTTCATATTCTTTGAAGCCACAGAACTGATACATGTCATATAAGTGATTCAGTGTGTGGAGTATGTTACTATTGACACGAAATTGCACGTGGACTGTCGCAGAATCAACGGCGTACACTGAACAACGGCCGAGTGACAGAAGTAAAGGCTACTTTACTATTTTAATGTGACGTAAACGTTACTTAGACGTTAAACAACAGTCGGTTGATTTGTGGCACAAAGGATGCTAACAGGTGACTTTAATCAACTAATTGCATCTAAATTGGACGTTGTCAGCATAGTACTACTTAATCAAACACACACTTTGTTACTTTTTTTGCTTTTGGCATTAAGACTCAGCTTTGCATACATTTTGAAACGTGGTTAATTTACCTACTGATAACCTAAGTTTTTTGACTATTTGCTTGCTCCTTAACCAGTTCTGACACTTGTTTTTGCTAATGTTCCAGGGAACTTTACGAAAATGCCATTACATGGGAAAATAGTTGTGATTAAAAGGAGTGGAGGAGATGGGACTGAGTTTCCACTAACTGCATCATGCTTATTTGGAAGGTGAGATTAATGAAGTTCGATAGGTTTATTATCATGCTTTTTCAGAATTAGCTTCTCTTAGTCCTGATACAAAATAATGTATGATCTGTTTGGTACATGTTAAAGCAGCACTTAACACGTGCCCATTACGTTTAAAACAACATTAATGTCCAAAGTTTCTCCTGAGTTGCCTTAAAAACCCGTTTGGTTTGGAGGTGGAGCTATCCCACTGACGTCACTGCGTCAAATGCATGTCTGCTCCTGTACACTCCTGTGCTAAGCACAAGTCTGACTCACTCCAAATTCTGTACTCTTGGGAACTACTATTGAACCATTAAACAATCTCATGCATTAAGCAGTGCTCTCGTGTTTTAATAAGTGTCTTTTATACCCATTAATTTACAGAGTTGATCAATACATTTACACATTTATAATGCTTTTAAAGCTCTTTCAATCAAGTAGTTTATTTGGCATCTTACTAATGTTTAAATGCCAACTGTACCTATTCTACCAGGCAGTTTGTCGACTGGTCGAAAGAGTAATAATGGTGGTAATAATAGACAAACACAAAACTTGCCATGTTCAGTACAGAGCTTAACAGCTTTTTAACCCATTTCATCATAAATATGCTTTTAAAGGAAACAGTGATATACTATTTAGCAAGTCAGCATTGAGGAGCACTGTTGTTGTGCAATAGACAATTTAAAAAAGAACATCCAAAATGGCACAAAATGAAGATCAACATGGGAGCTGATGAGCTGACTCTGATTACTGAGCCTAGCCAAAAGAGCCTGAATTCCCTGTGGACGATAATTGTCTGTGGATCCGCAAGCAAAATTAGGGTTTACTGAACGAAATTATCCCAGTCTGTACTGCACCAAACCAGACTCCTTGGTGGGAAAACGGCTTAAATGCAACTGTATTAGAGCTCTGATCATTATATATTGCATATTAAAACAGTTTTTGTAGACCTTATTTTGAATGTAACATTTTAGATTACTCAATAAGAGCTGAGGCTTTATTTCCGATGTCAAGCTATATCTCTGGATGTACATATTATATTGTTTATATGAGATCTTTAACAAATCTTTCCAGTAAATAAGTTACATTAACATGTAAACTCTCAGACCCTGTGTGTCCCTTTTGTTGATACACCTGTTTCTTTATGGTCTTATAGGAAGCCTGACTGTGACATTCGTATTCAGCTTCCTCAGGTCTCCAAGGAGCACTGTAGGATTGACTTAAATGAAAATAAAGAGGTAATAAATAATGTGCTTGACATGGCTAGATAATGTATCTATTAAATTATTGTCTTCCTATTTTTGTTGTTGTAATTGCAGTTTCTTTATATGTAAAACACCCTTTTGCCTGTTTTAATGGGGGAATTCTGTGTGGGGAAATTTGTTGTCCAGATGGGTGTTGAAGCTAAGTTGCCTTGTGCTAAATGCTCTGATGTTGAGATTGTTTGTTTTTTTTCCTAGGTCATTTTGACAAATCTGAGCTCAGTGAATCCAACTCGTGTTAATGGGGAGGTTTTGCAGCAGTGTGAACGTTTGAAACATGGTGATGTTATAACTGTCATTGACCGTTCTTTCAGGTGAGCAAAAAGGAACATTTTATGCCTTTTGCTGTTTCAGGATGTCTTTATTTGTTCCCTAAAATATCTTCTTGGTAAAAATGATTATGAAGTAATTAAAATCTCACGTGTCTCAACAAAAACTGTGCAGGGTCCAAATATGCAGTTCAGTGTTTTTCCCATGCTTGAACTTTCTATTGTGGGAATAGGAGTTATTTTATTCAAATTTTACCATCCACTTATTTCTTTACAAACATTAAATGTGACCTTATGCTAGTCTTTGATATTTGCACAGAGCAGCAACAAATGTAGGATGCACTGAGTGGCTAATTTTGTGACATGCACCAGTGTCAATATCTAATGTCTCAGTTGTGGTGGATCAGCATAATACGTGCAAGCTAGTATACCAACTGCTGTTGTAGAGTTTATTGGGAAAATGAAATCCCTTGTTGGGAAAACTCTGGCTTGTCTTCAGGGTCAAATGTAGAAGAAAATGCCATCAGTGTGGAAGTCTTGACTAACTCAATGTTATAGATCTTTCTCAGATATTTTAAGTGACATTTAAAGTGGAGGGTCTACTCACAACAATTTAAATACATGAAATCTTACCTAATTACGACAGTGGATTTTTTACATTTCAGTGGTAAATTTAATATATCACTTTCCTCATTCAAGGTTCGAGTATCCTCCAGCACCCACGCCAAAGAAGAGGTCCTCCACAGGTGGCAAAACTGAGACCCTCAAAGTAAGTTGCTAATTTCCCCTTCCTTTGTGGAGCGTTGCAGCCTGTCAAACATCTTGCATTAGCCTACCCTTTGGCTGAATTTCAAAGTTATATAAATGTGTAATGAACTGTCCTTATGTTCAGGTTCTTCAAGACCAGCAAGTGGGAGACAGTGTCCCCTCTGAAACAGGAGAAAAAAGGATCTCTGAGGTATCAGCAGGTAAGATTATCTGATTGTACTCATTTCCAAACAGCTGTTTTTGAAGATGCATATAATGATCTACATGCACAGGATGAGTATTGTTTTGCAGTTCTCTAAAATTAATTAAAAGTGGTTCAATTAAAAGTATTAGTCCAACCTTTTAAATAAAGTATGTGTGGTTATTGTAGTATTATTTTGCTCAATTGACTTTGATGTTCTTGTGTTTCAAATACATGGGCCAGACGTGGCCATCGAACAGTCCAGATGGATCTGGCACTGTGTAGTTTCGTGTAATTCCTAGTTTTCTGATCAGAAAAATATACTATGAATTCTTTGTCTCTCACTGTCCACAATCCAGTCAGTTCACCTGATTGCACTTCAGCCCTCTTAGTCTATCAGTTCAGTTTGTTCTTTTTCTCCTAAACTATCAAGTATACACATCTTTTCATGTTACTGTTCCCTCTTTCTTTTTAAGACCCTCATCTAAAAGATGGAACTAACAATGACAATATCCAGCGATGCCTGGAGAAAACTATGGAGTTGGAGAGCAAGGAGGAAGGGAGCAAGACTGCTTCCCCCTTCAACGACCTGTATCAAATGATCAAAAAATCTCTGGATGTCAAGACTCCTCGGAAGTCTTCTGCCAGTCTGCTTCAAACACCAACCTCTAGGTTTTGCACTCCAAAGCCTGCTTCAGTTCGGAAGAGTGATGGGAAACCTGTCCTTTCCACAGAAGACAAGAGCACCCCTAAAAAGGAAGAGGATAAGGTCTCTGCAGCTGATGAAGTTAAGACAGAAGTTGAAAATGAAAACAATGGGACCCCAGAGTCTGTTAAGAAGCAGAGGAGGTCAATGCAGACTCCTTCTCCACCCAGGCCTGATGAGAATTCTTCCAAATCAGAAACCTCTCCGCAGAAGAGAATCCGTACACCCCCTCAAAGGTTTACTGTGGGTGAAGTTATCGAGCAAATCTGCTCTGAGTCTCCCAAATCACCTATGAGAAGGAAAAGCAATGAGGCAACACCAGTCAAACCAACAGTGACTAATGAAAAGGAAGAGAAAGTTGAAAAAGGTAAAAGCTCTTGTACTTTTGTTTCTCTTTAAATTTAGGAAATCAGTATTAATTGAAGCACAATTGAGATATGTTTCCTTATTACAGTTTTCTAAATATTTTCTCTCCTTATGAATTAGTGAAAGAAATGTCCAAAAAACGCAAAAGTGGAGAACTTGATGCTGACCTGCCGAAATCCCAACTGAAGAAGAAACGCGTTTCTTTTGGAGGTCAACTGAGTCCTGAGTTGTTCGACAAGAGGCTTCCTCCAGACTCTCCGTTACGAAAAGGAGCCGCTCCTCGAAGAAGCTTGGGGGTGTATAAGCCAAAACAGTCTCTCCTCAGAAGAACATCAGTCATCGGCCTGCTGAAGGTAAGATTTTGTTGAATGATGATGACTAAAGTAGTGTGGCCAAGTGCTGCAATTTTTACTGATCAAAGTTCGTCTTTAAATGGGTGCTGTTTTTTCACTAGGAGTTTGACCAAGAGCAGAGTCCTGCAAAAATGAAAACTCCATCACCTAAGAAGTCATCAAATGCCAAGAGTGCATCTCCTAAGACTCCTACACCTGCAAAGAAGTCACCCAAATCCAGTTCTCCTTCTCCCAAGAAAGTAGCAACTCTTGCAAAGGCATCACCCAAATCAAGATCTCCTTCTCCAAAAGCAGCAATTCCTGCAAAGGCATCACCCAAATCCAGATCCCCTTCTCCTAAAAAAGCAGCAACTCCTGCAAAGGCATCACCCAAATCCAGATCCCCTTCTCCTAAAAAAGCAGCAACTCCTGCAAAGGCATCACCCAAATCCAGATCCCCTTCCCCTAAGAAAGCAGCAACTCCTGCAAAGGTAACACCCAAATCAAAATCTCCTAAAATAGTGACTCCTGCAACCAAAACTCCGAAATCCAAGTCTCCCTCTGCCAACAAAATGGAAACTCCCAAGAACACCGTACAGACTCCCACAGTTCAGGGGCGCTTCTCTGTGTCACACATCAGCACACCATCGCCAGTAGCAGAAGAAGCTGTCACTGAAGAGGGGTCTTCATCCAATGTTTCTCCTAAACTACCTCTTAGGAGGAAGAGTATTGCAAGGAAGACTCCAAAGATGATGAAGAGTGCTGTAAAAGCAATGGTCAGAAGAAGTGGCATTTCACGTGCATCTCTGAAAGGTAGGCTTGACTCTGAAACTTGCATGTCTTTCACAGATGGTTTCCAAGCAATTACATCATTATCATGTGTGTTTGTTTACCATGTAATGGTTTTACATCAAACATAACATCTTATATTAAATACAGATAATCCATGTTAATTTAATGGAAACTGTAACACTGTTGAGGTTTAACTGATATAAAGCTTACTGAATAATTTGTGTATTTTCCTGAAATATTCTTTTCCTTTTCAGCCAAAAACTCCTGGGCCGATATTGTGAAATTTGGACAACCTAAGGTTCAAGTGCCCGCTCCGGCTAAAAAAACAGTCATCAAGAAAACGAAGAAGGCAGCTGTGCCCAAACCACAGGTAAAATAAGATAACTAACAGTTGCAGAGTGAATTTACTGTAAGCAACCTGAAAACTTTAAATGAGAAAATAAAATTAAAGATCATAACATTTCTTAAGTTTTGTTTTACCTTTTAACAGGTCTTAAATTTAAGATGACACTTGGAGACATATCTGAATTCTTAAATGCATCTATCTACATGGTCTGGTTTGTGTAACAGGATTTTTTGATAACCTTTTTGTGAATTTGCTTGTTAACTTCATGCAAAAAGGCTTCAAACTTAGGTCAGTGACAATCAAAAGCCCAAATCACACTTGCACAAAAAGTTGTTGTGAGGGTAAAGTGATTAAGCAAGTCCTGAAATTTCTATGTAGGATACCCTGATATTTGTATGTGTAAAAGGGCTGTCTAGTTGCATCATCACCATGTGGTGCAAAAACTATTTTTTTACATAGTATTTTCTTTACTATTGATCCAAGTCCTTACTTTGATGACTAAACAGAACAAAATTAAGTGAAACTACATGATTTGTGTCTTTCTTAATTCTTTAGACCCCTGCCAGAGCTCTTCCTGGACACGTCAGCACTGGACATGCCTGTTCGCCCGTCACCATTGTTGTGAGCAGAGCTCAAAAACAGAAGGTGATCCAACCAACTGGCGCTGCTCCACGTCTGGTCGCCAACATTGCTGTTCTGAAAAAGAACATGAAAATGGATGAGGACTTATCTGGTAATGACCTCTTTCATTTCCAAAAATAAGTAACATGCATTTTTGATGATGCTGGTATTAAGAGTAGTACTGACTAATATTATGTGCTGTTCCTCAGGAGTTTCCGAGATGTTTAAAACGCCTGTTAATGAAAGGAAGAGGAGGTCTGTTATAGATGAGAGCAGTGCCATGAAGACACCAGTTAGAGACATAGAAACTCCTTTGGTAGAGCCATCTGTGCTGAACACACCAGAGGGACCAGGTAATTCAAATCTTGATATTCATATTCTGCATTATCTCAGACTAATTTGAATAAGCTTAAACTGATAGAATATGACTTCCTCTACAGGTGAGATGATGGTGTCCCCACTGACTGTTTCCTCTACAGTCAAAGACAGACAGTACAACAGTGAGGCAGTCCATCGCCTCCTGGATGGAGATGAAGAGTCAAGTTTTGTTTCTGCCTCAGAGACTACCTCTGATGATCCTACAGAGCAGCAGAGCACAGAATTGAAGACTACCCCAATATCAACTCCCAAACAGAAACCAGAATTACCTGATTGTCTGACTGGAGTCAAGAGGATGATGAAGACGCCAAGGCAGAAATCTGAACCTGTTGAGGACCTGAGAGGGAGACTTCTAAAAACTCCCAAACAGAAGCCAGAAATGGCAGACTGTCTAACTGGAGTCAAGAGGGTCATGAAGACACCAAAACAGAAGGCAGAAGCTGTTGAAGACCTGAGAGGAAGACTTTTGAAAACTCCCAAACAGAAAGTGGAACAGCAGGAATGTCTCACTGGAGTCAAGAGGGTCATGAAGACCCCAAAACAGAAAGCAGAGCCAATTGAAGATCTAAGAGGGAAGGTTTTAAAAACTCCCAAGCAGAAACCTGAAGAACAAGAATGCCTTAGTGGAGTGAAGAGGATCATGCAGACCCCACAACAGGAAGCTGAACCTCTCGAAGACATTAAAGTCAAACTTCTGGAGACTCCCAAAGCTCCAGAGACTGGCAATGCTAGCATGGAGACACCAGCAAATGTCCAAGAATCTGACAGTGTTGCTGAAGTGACAGAAATGAAAACTCCAAACGTCAAGAGCTCCCCACAGGTCAGTCTAACTGGTATCAAGAGAATCATGAAGACACCCAAAGAAATGGGTACTCCAGTTGAAGATATGGTTGGTGTGAAGAGACTCCTGAAAACTCCCAAAGAGAAGGGTGAGCCTGTGGAGGAGAACCTTGGTATCCAGAGACTCATGAAGACTCCAAGGGTGAGGGGGAACAAACCAGTGGAAGACTTTGAGGGACTTCAAGGGCTCATGGAGGAGCCACAGACTGATACCACAGGACAGCAGGAGACTCAGGAGGTAACAATGAAAGCAATAACATTTCCTTTTGATCGTGTTAATTTGTCTGACTTTAGTATTTTAGACAGAAACTTAAGCAGGAACTTTAGCCAGCAATAATACATGGGATTCAGCCACAAAACAACCTGCAAAATATTTATTTGAACTGTAAATATGTGTGAAACTTTCTCATGAGATGAATTATTTTTACTCCAGGCCAGTGTTTTCTTTTTCTCAAAGGCTGAATGAGGTGCGATTTAAATTTTTAATTGGTTATGTTTTAAATCTTATCAAGTGTCTCTTTAGTAACTTTAATGGAGACTAGGGTTGTCACAGTATCAGATGTTTGAACTTAAATACTAGTCAAGTAAAAATTATGAGATCATTATGTTTGATACAATAGCAACAAAAGTGTAAGTCCTAGACAACTCATATTTTGCATTTTCTTACTTTAAATTAGTAAAAAAAAAAAGTATATTTGTGCAAATTAGACGGCACCCACTCTGTTTTTCTGCTGCAGCAAATTTGACTGAAGACATAAGCTTCCTTCCTCACAAAGTCCAGAGCTTTTTGATACAATCAGACTGTATTTGTTTTATATGTGTGGAATTAAAAGTTGAAATATCAAAATTTTCAGTCTTAGAAGAGACCAATTTAACCATTTTTTTTTCTTTAAACTTTTGTGTTTCCAGAGTAGCTACAAATGGCAATATGAACCTTCACTCACCGAATCCTTGATGAGCAATTCCAATTTTTTCCCCTTTCATTTTAAAAAAAGAAAGCTGTTTTTTTTAAATTGACTTTGTTTTGCAGGTTGAAGGTGACAATGCGCCGGACTGTGGTGAAGAAGTTGCAAAAGGTAAATATTGTTTTTAAAATTTGTTATGCTATTGATTTTAAAAGGATAATAGATATGATCACTTCTGTGAGTTGCTAGTGATGATATGCTGATTTAAAGTCTGCCCCCTTCCTGAAACAGAACTAGACTTGGCTTTGGAAGACCCACAAGATGACGTGCCAGCAGTGATCAGTGACAGTCCTGAAGCTGAGACGGAAAAAGGTAAGTTCTACAATCTCCCACAATTTTTATGCAAAACAAATCTTAAAGAGTTGTTGAGCTAAACTGGGACTTGTGACCTTCAGAGGGCACTTATCTTTTTTCAAATATGACTGAATTTGTGTCCTTGATTTATTGGATTGTCTGGAGGGAGTATTCGAGTTGGCATATTCAAATTACATTTACTACTAAATATCCTACCTGGGGAAAAAATGCTTCAAGCCACGAAAACTTTAAGATTTTTTTCAGTGGTTGAGGATGATCCTCATTTCCTCAAGATATGTCATAACAAAAACACGTTTTACAGCTAATAATCTTGTACAATTCTTTATAGATAATTTATAAATGTTTAATTTTTCAGAAGGAGGTGTGAAAGAAGTTGTCACTGAAAGCCTCCCAGAAGAGAAACCAAGAGATGATGAAACATCAGATGTCATGAAAATGGTTTCTCAGGGAGCTGGTGATGAGACTGCACCAGAGGAGCACCCTGAAGTGGATACAGCTGATGAGAATTTGTCCGAAGAACAACCTAAACTGGAGACTGCAATTGATGACCTCACAGAAATGGAAAGGTCTGCCACAGATCTTGAGCCTGAAGGTGCTGCAATGGACAGTTTACCTAAAATGGAGGCAACCAGTGATGTAGATATGGAAAAAACCACCAAGGATCCTGAGCCTGAAGCCCCTGTGGTTGAGAGTTCACCTGAAATAGAGGAGGCAACCCTCAGTGTCACAGCAATGGAAACAACCACCAAGAATCCTGAGCCACAAACGCCTGTATCTGAGACTGTACCTGAAGTGGAGGACGTAACTTCTGGTGCCACAGAAAAGAAAGAGACCCCCTCTGATCCAGAATCAGAGAAGCCTGTTAGAGACAGAAGACCAAAAATGGTTAAAGCAGCAGAGAAAAAACAAGAAGTAACAGAACAACCAGATGAGCCTGCCGTCACTGCCCCAGTGAGAGGAAGAAGAGGAAAGAAAACTGAAGCTTCTGCTGCTGCCCCTGCTGTGAGACAAACGACAAGAGGAAGAAACACAAGAACAATTGAGAGCTTTGATGCTGAGCCTGCCGTGGAGAAAAGCGAGTCTGTGCCATCTGAAGCTGCTGTCAAGCCTAAAAGGGGAAGAAATGCCAAAAAGGCTTCTGAGGACAAAGCTGAAATTATCCAGGAGGTTTCCACTGAAACTAAAGCAGTGCCAGAACCAGAGTGTGAACAGAGCCCTCCAGCAGAGATCGGCCAGGATGCAAGTGTCAGTTTAGCACCTGTGGAGAAGACTGTGGTGAAGCCAAGGAGAGGGAGAAAAGCCAAACAACCTGAACAAGCAGCTCCAGAACAGACTGAAGAAGTCTCTGCACAAAGTGATGATATTAAAGCACCTGAGAGTTTACCCATAGTGGAGGAGGCAACTGCAGATATCTCAGAAAAGGAACAGGTCCCCACAGATCCTGAACTTGAGAAGAAGCCTGTTCGTGGAAGAAGGGCAAAAGCAGTGAAAACGGCAAAGCAGAAACAAGAAACAACAGAACAACCTGAGGAGCCTGCTGTTCCCGTAGTTGACACGGAGAAAGGTATGTCATCTTTGTATGGGTTTTTTCTGCTTTTAGGTAGTTGGAGTGCATTCTAAATGCTGGAAATATCTGCTAAAATCATTGAATGAGGGAATTCAGTTTTCATTGTCAAAGAGCAGCATTCTAAATTGAGTACTTAACTGAACTTGTGCTATTCAGTTGTTGACTACAATAATTTTTCCCTTTTCTTATATTTTAGAAACCAATGTCAGTGAAGTCATCAGTGAGCAGGTAGACTTGGTACCGAGTCAAAGTGATGAAAATAAATCATCTGAAGCCATGGAAGCTGTTCTAGAGGCCCCTGTCACTGAAAGTTCACCTGAAGTGGAGGCAGAAGCTCCCAAAGTCACAGAAGAGGGCGCAGCTGTTGTTCAGAAGAAACCTATTCGTGGAAGAAGAGGAAAAACAGTTGAATCAAAGGTTGAGGAAATGCCACAAGATGCCAAACAACCTGAAGAGCCCATCATCTCTGCTCCAGTCAGGGGAAGAAGAGGAAAGAAAACTGAAGCTGCTGCTCCAGTTGCTGTTAGACAGACAACAAGAGGAAGAAATACAAAGACTAAAGAAAGCCCCTCTGAAGAGCAACCTGAAGTTGTGCCCGAAAAACCTGAGGAAGCAACACAGATAACTGAAGTTACCTCTGAAGTCATGACTAAGCAAAAAGATGCTCTTCAACAGGAGAAAATCTCTGCACCCCCTGCACTGGAACTCGCAGTAAAGCCTACCAGAGGGAGGAAGAATAAACAAACACCTGTTGAGCAGCCAGAGAAAATTGAAACACCAGTTGAGCAGCCAGAGAAAAATAAAGTTCCTAATGATGAGCAGCTATCGGATAAGGCTGAACCACAAAACTCAGTCTCTGCTGTTGTGAAACCCAGAAGAGGGAGGAAGACCAAAGCTGACCCAGCTCAACAAATTGAGGAGGCACAAGACGTGACTGCCACTGTGGAGACCAAACGGCCAGCTCCAACTCCAGTCCGGGCTAAGAGGGGAAGAAATATTGAGCAGGAAGGAGAAAAGCATGATGGCGACAAGGTGTCTGAATCTCACGAGCCTGCCAAAAAAGTAAAGAGAACCAGAAAGGCAGAGCCGATCCATGAAGAGCCAAAGGAAGAAGTCCAAACTGTTGAAACGGTTGTACCAGAAAAGGTTGAAACTCCATGTGTTGAGGAACCAATTACAGGGACCAAGCAGGCTGCAGCTGCTCCAAAATCAAGGAAAGGAGGGTGCAAAGCAAAACAAGATGTTAAAGTTGAAACCCTTGTCGAATCCACTGAGATACAAGAGGTTCCTGCTGTCATCACAACAGAAAAACCTAAACGAGGCAGAAGAGGAAAACAGGCAGCAGAAGAGGCTGAGGTTGCTGCTGTGGTACCAGAGGAAAAACCTAGTGAGGAACCAGAGATGGAGGAGAAGGATAATGCAGAACCAGAGGCTCCGGTCCTTAAACCCAGCCGGGGGAGGGTGCAGAAAACTTCAATGAAAAATGACATTTCAAAGGCTGTTCCTGCAAAGAGAGGCAGGCGAGGTGCTGCTGCTCCAGTTAAGGAGACGGTCTCAGAATCTGCAGACACAGTTTCACAGGCTACAGGTACTTCAGTGGAGCCAGCAAAAAGAGGGAGACGAACAGCAGCAAAACCCACGACAGACGACTCCCTGGAGACCAGCAAACTGGTAACTCCTGCTGAAGAATCTACCGTGGAAGACACTAAAGTCTCAAAAAGATCTGTGAAGTGGAAACCAGACTTGGAGGTCATTGAAATTCCAAAAGAAACACCCGTTAAAGCAGTGCGAGGAAGAAAGTCAAAACTTGATCGAGTTGATGCTGAGAACAAAAATGAGTCAAAGGATGCAAAAAAACCTGAAGAGAAGCATCTCTCAGATGAAGTCATCGAAGCTCAGCCTGCAAAAAGAGCCAGACGAGGGGTAAAAGTGGTAGACGTGACCACTGAAGAAGCAGAATCCTCTGAGGTACAGCCTAAAACCCGAAGAGGGAGACAAGCAAAGAAATAAAAGCTTCTGTATATAGTCTTAATCTTAACTTTTTTCCATTTTATCGTTCAGGTTTTATGTTGAGTGGCATTTTTATAGAGTAGATTCATGAACTGAAAATGAAGCACTGCTTTTTTTTCTATACAGCAGGGAATCTTGTTTAACATTTATGTTGTGACAAGTTGTACGTTATTCATTACTTCAATGCTTTGCAAAGATTTTTATGGCTAAAAAACTTGGATATTAAATTTTTTTGTACAATGGAAAACTTTGTCTGATTTGTTTTTATTTATCCAAACATCTCTTGTGATTAAAGCATCTTCATTTTTTGTTTTAATGGGTTGTATAATGGCAAAGACAAGTGAGAAAATATCACTTTCTTTTTTCCTAGTACATAAAACATTTTTCCAGAGAGAGTAAGTAAATTGATCAGGCATGCAAATGTGTGAAAGAAATAAAGGCTCAAAATGTCAAGTTTTGTTGAGGTTAACTTTAAAGCATTAATGTTGACAGCCGTTACACAACGTGGAACCATTTTTTTAATGCTAAACATGTATAAGTAGGTTCGAAGTGTACTTTATAATAAATTGTATCAGAACAGAATTTCTCCAATCTTTAATGAAAGAAGCTCTGGCATGTAAATTCAACTGATGGGGTAGTCTGCAACTGTCAGAAATATAAATGTAAACATTAATTAAATTACACCTCCAAACCTTGAATATCGGCACCAGTTGGACGCGATATGTTTATTTATTTTTCTTTCATTTTAAGGAAGCATAAGGGAAAGTTCACATCTTCGCAACGTTTTCCAGTACAAATGGAAACATTTATTATAGCGGAACAAAACGTAGCCGGACAACCCGGACACATTTACAGGTTGTACCAGAAACAAACGCAGACAGGACGTTGGAGGGAGATTTGAGGGGCGCGTGCGAATCAGCCGTGGTCAAATTTGGCTGACAGCGTTTCTATTCGACGAATATTCTGTTCAGTTTTACCTTCCCATCATGGAAACGGACAGCGATATAAAAACGACGCCGAGAGGCTTTCACTGCTCTCTGTGCAAAGTCAATTTACCAAACAGTAAGTATGATAAGCTAACGGTAACTTAGCTGCACGTGAGGCTTTGAAACTTCATTTTAGTGACCATTCAAGACTGTTACATGAATGCTGAGCAGCACTGTAAACAAAAATTACAACCAACTTTAGTCCTGACGGGGGTTACGATATAAATTCAGATTCCCGAGGAAACCACACGAAGTCTGAGTTAAGTAATTACATGTGTACCTGGATATACAAAGGTTAAATTTGATCTAAACTGACGTTTTGCTGAACATGTCAGGCCTGACCAATCAGTATAAGAGGTGGCCGATATAACAGCGCTAATGGCGACTCATCCTAAGTCTATGATTTTTCACAAGTAGTATTAAGAATTTCGCCAAACGGTGCTAAAAATCATCTAGATATGGTTTAAGCCTGTAAGACAATGTCCAGGTGCATCTCAAGACTTTAGAATATCATGGAAAAGTTTTTTTTCCCCTGTGATTTAAATCAAGAAACTTAACTTAAAATACTCCAGATTCATTAAAAGAGAAGTGTTTCAACATGTTTTTTGTTTTTTGGTCTTGATGATTACAGCTTAAAGCTCACTCAAATCAAAAACCCACTATCTCAAAATTATATAAAAGCACAAAACATCAGTCAGAATTATAATATAGAGATGCTGACACTGGAATATTACACTCATTTATGTACTCTTCTGGTGTCTTTCATCCTCCTCTAGACATTTCCCCAGAGATTCTCTATGGCGGTCAGGTCAGTTGGCCGGTCAATCAAGTACAGCAACACCATAGTCAGCAAACCAGTTTCTGGTGGTTTTGTCTTCACTGTGGGCAGGTGCCAAATCCTGTTTGAAAACAAAATCAGTATTTCTACAAAGCTTCTCAGCAGATGGAAGCATGGAGTGCTCTAAAATCTAGGGACGGGAATTGCAGCCCTTTTTAGTGATTCAGTCCATTTTGCTCAGCTCACCATAAAGAGCCAGCTATTTCCGCTTTGGTTCTTCATTTGGGTACCAGTTTGGCAGTTTAGTAACGTAAGGATATTGCAGTCAGGACATGGTTGATGTTTGTGCTGGTATTTTACTCCAAGATATACTTAATATTTGAGTGACTGAAAATATGCAATTTCTTTTCAAAATTTACTCTCCTGAAAAAACATTGTGGATCACATGAAATCTGCTCCCTCACTGGGCTGTATGACACCCCTAATATAAAGGAAAGTAGATGACAGCATTGAATCTGGACTTGGTAACCACAGTGGACCAATAGCAACAGATGACATGGCACCCCAAACCGTCACTGACTGTGAAAACTTCACACTTGACTTCAAGCATCTTGGATTCTGTGCCTCTCTGACCTTCCCCCAGACTCTGGGACCTTGATTTCCAAATGAAATTCAACATTTACTTTCATTTCAAAACAGGACTTTAGACCTCTGAGCAACAGTCCAGCTCTTTTTCTCCTTATCCCAGGTGAGAAGCTTGTGATGCCTGTGGTTCTGGAGTGACTTGACACTAAGAAGAGCATGGCACTTGTAGCCCACCTCCTGGACATGTCTGTGTGTGGTGACGTTTTAAGTCTTTGAATCGGCTTTGTTTGACAGTCCTCTGAAGGCTGAGCTCATCCCTGTTGCTTTGGCACCTTTTCTTACCTCAGTTTTCCCTTTCAGTCAACTTTCCATGAGTATGCTTTGATACGGTACTCTGAGAACAGCCTGCCCTTTAGCAGTGACCTTATGTGATTTACCCTCCTTGTGAAGGGTGTCAGTGATTGTCTTCTGGACAAGAGTAAAGGTGGAAGTCTTCCCCATGAATACAGTTGTCTGTACTGAACCACAATGAGAAGAAAGGCTCAGGAAACCAATATTCTAATATTATCAGAAAACTGATTTTTAATTTTTATGAGCTGTAAGGTACAATCATCAAGATTTAAACAAAGCCTTTAAATGATTCACTTTGCATGAAATTAATCTTGAATATATGGGATTGTAACTTTCTAAAGTAAATCAGAAAAATTGACTTCTGCATTACATTCTAATTTTCTTAGACGCCTCTGTAGCGGAGCATCGCACTTAAGCTGTAAATGGCAAAAACGTATGTTGACAAGTTAAAAATGTCACATATTTTTATAATAAGTAAATTGTTCAACATAATAGCTTGCTTTGAATCCGTGTATTCTCATTTTGCTGCAAAATAAGTACTTTATCCACATAAAAATGTCTGTTTTCATTACATTTACGATATCACCTCTATCTACCATCGTCTGTAATCAGAACATAGTCCCCTCTTAAATCGATAACAGTATCAGTCTCTCAAATCCTTTATACCTCCTGCTCTACACCCTACACTAAAACATTGGGATTGGCATGTACAACTGTTTTTTATGCAGTGTTGCACATATTTTGATATCCTGCAGTGCCGAGCTTGGATCAGCATCTCAACGGGAAGAAACACAAGACATTGAGTACTGTACGAGCTACAAGGAAGACCCAGGAGGAGCACAGCGTGTTTGTCAGTGGAATCAAACCTGAAATCTCTCAGACTGACATAGCTGATTACTTTGGGCAGTTTGGAGTGCTCACAAATGTCATCATGGATAAAGACAAGGTCAGAATAAAGCTTCAGTATTGGAGATCACAAGCATATGTATACAGTTTCTTTGCATTATATACTGTAGAAAGTTGCAATTGTATTCTAACTGTGATGTTTCTGTACTCACAGGGTGTGTACGCCATCGTGCAGTTCAGTGAGACTGACAGCGTTCAGGCAGCCCTGTCCTGTGTTGAACATAAGATGAAAGGTTTGAGGCTACGGGTCAAACCTCGGGAAAAGAGAGAATTCAAGTTGATTGACAAGAAGGCTAATGACCCCCAACAAGTTTTTGACCGTCTCAAACCTCAGCTGTGTCAGCAGGCATCTGTAAGTTTCCTCTTGTTGAATTAAAACATGCTTTTGTAGACAGTTGTGCTTGTAAGGGAAAAACACTTGATCATTAGTTGTGTTGCAACCTTTAGGTGCTGCTGGAGGAGCTTTTAGTGTCAGCTTAGTTCCATTGTATCTTTTGAATTTCAGGTTGCTTTTCATTGCATCTGTGTCATTTATTTGATTATTTATCAAATAGACTGAGATTTTTTCCTTAATTACCTCCAGGTAGATGCGCAGATGCAACACATTGTGCATCAATTTCAGCTTGGAGAGAATGAAAAGAAGGCCCGAGGTCTGGTGGTTCAGCTCCTGCAAGAGGTTTTCATCGAGTTCTTCCCAGGTAAAGCCTGATTTATGCTTCTACGTCACGTCAACGGCATACGCGTAGCCCTCTGCGCGCACCTCCACAAAATCCTAACTACATGACGTGGGCCGCAAGGGCTGTGATTGGTCCGCTCAAAACGTCATGTCTCCATCCATGTCCCTCAGTGGGCGAACCAGTGTGGTAAATTCACCCGTTCTCAGCCTTGACTCATTTAGTGGTCATACAGACCACCTCCACAAATGTCTCCCCTGTTGCCTGCGCTTCAACATTTGCAACAAAATAATTTGTTCGTCAATATCAGGAGCTCCAACTCCAAACACACCCGCTCCAACTCGGTCGCCATGACCGTAAGATAAACAAGGATTCGGATGTGACACCTCTGAAACCACACGCGCACACTCACACACACACACAGACACCCACATACACACAGCCACACCCGCCTAGCAGTATGGCGGTGAATTGCAGAGAGACGTGTTCCCTCGACGCAGAACTTCAAATAGTCATTGATGGCGTCGCGGCATTGACGCGACGCAGAAGCATAAATCAGGCTTAACTCTATGTACATGCATGCAAGGAATCTGTTTGTGTTTTCTCATCCACAGCAATGTTAAAATGACTATCAGTTATGAGCTATGTCGCTTTGAATACTCTGTATGGGTTACAGACAGCCAGATCCTGCCTTTTGGTTCATCTGTGAACACTTTCGGCATCCATAACTGTGATCTGGATCTGTTTCTGGACCTGGAAAACACCAAGGTGTTCCAAGCACGTGCCAAGTCAACCACAGAGCAGGTAGGAAACTTTTTAAATCTTACTACATAAATTTTTAGTGTGTCTGTTTTTCTTGATTTGCATGCCACACTCTTGCTCCACTTGTCCTTGATACCTCTCAGAAGACTTCTTGGGTGTACTGGTTCAAAAGCTGTGCCATAAAACATCATAAATATGTACATATTTTCAATAAAATCCAAACTTGTTGCGCCTTTCGACACTTCCCCTGTATAACACATACCCTCACTCTGCCACAATGCCAAAGAAAAGATGGCCTTAAGTCTCTAATAGAGGCAGACTTTACTGTAAGGCAAAGTTGGGCGACTGCCTGGGGCCCCAGACTACTAGGGCCCTGTGAAGATATAATTAACTTAACCCTCTCTCCTGCAGGCTGATGATATCTAACACTCTTGCTGTATGTTTAGTTTTGTTTTTTCTTACTTCTGACAGGGGTGGTGTATTCAAGACAGTTCACCCTCTCTGTATCTGGTAGACTCTAAGAAACAAAACAAGCGCACCCATATGATTCTTTGGTCTGTTTTGTCCGAGTATCGTGTCAGTAAAACAATCCAGGGCTTCACTGGCTATCAGTAGATTTGCCCTGTTATCTAGACACAGTTTTGGCCTGAAGCAAGCAGATGTGTTTTTGGAGCACCTCTGTGTGTCTCTCTTCTTGGATTGAGGTGACAGCTGATCTAGCAGCGCTAGATGTCCAATTTAGCGTCTCTGAATTGACATTTTGAAATCCACCTGGACATTTCTTTTCAAAGAACATTGCTAAACAGTCATTCTTGTTTTTTTTTTTTTTACATCAGTTTTAAACTTGAAGTTGTATAGACATGTAGCCATGGCTTCATTCATTTTTTAGCTAAAATATCACAGCCATAACTAGATAAATAACAATTGAAATATATTTTTAGGCAAGAATCAAATTGACATTTTGTTTGAGTCAGTCTGATATAATTTGCAGAGATGCGCACAGTAAATCAGAAATTTGACTTTGTTCATGCTAGCAAAGATGTTAATTTACATAAAAGCTGCTCCCTTAATTCTGGTCAAAGTTAACAATAATGACAATAATACATTTTATGTATATATTTTTACCCCCTCAAAGACAATGTACAGGCGTTAAAAGACCCAGTAAAATCATTGTGTTGTCACCACATGATTGAGGATTATTCAGACAAATAATTGAGCCTATGCTTGGATACACCCCTTCGATAGTCAGGGGAGGCAAATGTGGCCTCAAATCGGGCTTAACATCCTGTTGTGTGTGGCCAGCCTTAGTCAGTGAGCTCTCTAAGGGTGTGCTCACAATAGGCCCAGTTGCTCCATACCAGGCTGAAGAAAGCTTTTCCCCATTACCCAGTTCTCTACTGCAGTATGCTCCTGCTTAGGTAGGCAGTGAACAAGCTCACCATGTAAGAGCAGGGTCTGGATCCTTCTTTCTTTTACAGGTAGACAAAGGGGAATTCATTCATTTGAAAATGATGGTGACAGTAACTGAATTTCTTGGAAGTTAAAGGTTTTGATAGTAATTTTTCAAATAAACGTCAATGTTAAAAATGAATTAAAAAAATAACACTAATACTTACCAAATAACTGGTGTGTGTCCTGCTCTGTTTATTGTTTGCAGATATAGTGGGTTTTAAGACCTCATATTTCTGATCAAATGTGATTTGGATCTTTACAGTTACGACCAAATTATCAAATAAAAACAAAAATCGAGCCGTCTTTTTCTTTCTTTCTCCATCTTTATTCAGACAGGCGAGGGCATGTCTGATGACGGCTGCTCTGAGGACTCCATCCTCTCTGA
The DNA here is from genome assembly GCF_018320785.1 of Cheilinus undulatus. Taxonomy (NCBI): domain Eukaryota; kingdom Metazoa; phylum Chordata; class Actinopteri; order Labriformes; family Labridae; genus Cheilinus; species Cheilinus undulatus. The sequence continues at coordinate 15,079,748 of NC_054884.1, read as the reverse complement.
CATCGACCTCTCTACTGCATCTCCAGCAGAGGTCCTGGAACTCGTGGCAGCGATCCTGAGACGCTGCGTCCCCAGTGTGCACAAAGTCCATGTGGTCAGCAGTGCTCGTCTTCCTGTGGTCAAGTTTCATCACCGCAAACTGAACCTTCAGGGAGACATCACCATCAACAACAGGTCAGTTACTGGGAGTTTCTTTATATTGTGAAATAGGGCTGAACGATTTGCAAAAATAATCTAATTGCGCCCCCCCCCCCCCCATATTATAACCAGCACAATGTTAGATAGATAAAACTAGGGATAAAGGATTTGAAAGAAATATCTAATTGAAATTTGGCTTATATAGCAAATTTGACATCAATTGCAATACTGAAGGGGATAATGTTTTCTTTTATGTTATTCTTGTTTAAAGATTATACATGAACAGGAAAGGTTGGGTTTTTGTAAACTATTCCAAAAACAGTCATTTGAATGTATGCATAATGTGTGGAGCATAGAATTTCTGCTCTAAATTTTTTTATCAAACTGGTATTTTGACACATTTCAGGTCAAGGACATATTGCAATGTCTGCGATTTGAAAATAGCAACAGGCCATATTGCAATTTCATCTGATATGCGATTAATTGCCCAGCCCTATTGTGAAGTATTTTTTTTACTGAAAGCAGAATTACACTCTTTGCTCCTTGTATCCTACTCTAGGCTGGCTGTAAGGAACACCCGCTTCCTGCAGCTGTGCACAGGGAGTGAGGACAGACTGAGGCCTCTGGTTTACACCATCAGATACTGGGCCAAGCAGAAGCAGCTGGCTGGTAGGATGAAATGACCTGTACCTTACTGAAAAGCATGTAGTAGCTATTCTTAAACTCAAGGTGTGATGTGGTTGTCTTTGCACTTTGCCATCAGCAGGTGTCAGTAGAACTCCACCAACTGCTTGCTTTGATAACAGTTCTGGTCAAGATGGCATATGTAGACCTTCATCTGTGTTGTACTAATCCTGACTGCGAGTCATACTGCCCACAAATTAAAATCCTATTAACAGTATTCTTTATTAACCCGACACACCAGATGGATTTGTTTCACACGTCCATGTGGAAAACCTTTGATATACAGTGTTTGGGAAAGGGCAGAGCCTTTGGGAAAAAAAAAAACCTCGGAGGGTGATTGGATAAGCGTCCTGTCTGTCACATCTTTACGGGCAATCAGAGCAGCAAAACACGTAACATTGTTGCCGCTACCAAGGTACACGTGCAAAGCTACCGAGGAATAAACTCCATATAGAACTGCTTAACGCAAATCATGGGGACTGTAGACATGTCAGTACACAACTTTTGTTGTTTTTGAAAAGAAAACAACTCTCTACTGTTCTTTGTTTTTCTTTTTACAAAGAAATGTCATCAAGTTCTAATAAAACTGGCGCTTTAGCAGCATCCACGCTAATGTCTTCTGCCATAACGGCACCGGCCTTTTGTTGCTGCTTGCATACGTCACGACTCTGCTACCCCCGGTACTCTACTGCCCCTCGATGCTGATTGGTCCTGTCACTTCCTAACCGGGCCCAAACGGTTCAGACGGGAGCTTTGCAAGATGGATTCGCCAGTGAGAAACAAGGAAACGGGCGTATCCATCTGCTTTGCAAGGTTAATCCTTTATTGAAGAGCACACAAATCCCCTTTACTCCTGAGGCATTTGTTCTTTTGCTGTATTTTAACATTAGCCTCTATGCTTTAGCACAGCTTTTATCAAGACACTTTTTTGTTGCCACAGCTGGATGGGAGCAGATGCCTTTGCGATTTAAAAGTGTTTGCTCAGATCACAGATCAGTTTTGCCGGTTGATAAGAAGTTTTAAAGCAAAATAAATTCAGTTGCATGAGATTGCAACAGTGATTTGATTTGTTTTCTGTTTATGAATCCAGGGTTATCTTGCCAGATAAACTTTTTAACCCACGCCGTCACTACCCATTAGTCTCCTTCCAAATAAATGCTGCAACATTTTACTTTGAGAGGAAAAATAAATAAAGATCATGAAAGATTTTCTTTATTATCCATCAAACAAAGTGTTAATCCTTGTAAAAAATGTATTATTACTGTATACCTGGCTTTACACAAGGGGTGGGACAAAATATCAATAATATAATACATGGTAGGCCAGACTCATGATACGATTATTGACTTGCTGGTGCATAAAAGGAGACAAGAAGATTTACTCTATTAATCCCTCAAGAGGAAATTCAGTTCATACAATGTTATTGAACATGCTATACACACAAGCTGAAATACAAACACATGCACTCACAGGATCCTACAGAAATGCACTAATGAAGAGATGTCAGAGAGAGGGGCTGCTGCATATGATGGACAACCCAAGTGGTTGGGTACCTTGCTCAAAAGCACCTCAGCAGTTCTTAGGAAGGGAACTGGCACCTCTCCAGCTACCAGTTTTCAGACTTGGTGAGTCAATGTAGTGCTCCAACAAGATTTCCCCATCAATTAGACTGGTCCTGCCAACTTGATGTCTCCTCATCATGACATTTATAACGTTAACGTGGTCATGTGAATGGAAGAGCCAAAAAAAAGAAGGTGACATTCTTCGTGTTTTTAGATATCATGGTGTAGCATATAATGATCTTCTTGCAGTATATTAGTGATCACAGAACCATTTTTTTCTGATTCAGGTGGCATCTGTAGCTCAGTCTGTAAGGACTTGGGTTCAGAACCAAAGGTCAAATGTTCAAGTCCTGGTATGGACCAAAGCGTGGTAATTTGCTTCATAAAGCAAACTGAGCTACAGCAAAAGTACCTTGCTATATACAAGCTATTTACATTTATTTTTCTTATTTATAATTATAATGATGATAGTAGATGATGATTGTGCTTTTTTGTATATTTAGCTGCTCTATTCTCTGCCATGCAGAGACTTGTCAGCTACCGACATGAACTTCATTCCTTTGATAGAGAAAGTTGAACAACTGTTATCACAGACCTAAACTAATTTTGTTTTATTTACCGTTTAATATCCTGAAACATTTCTGTGACAACTCAAACAATGTTTTGAAGAATGAGTCCTTAAAGTGGTAAGTAATAAGTATTCACGGTAGTCACTAACAGAGGTGGACAGATTTTCCTCCATGTCTCATGTGTCCTTTTCTCCTCTAATACCCAACTTATCCACTTTTTACTAACTTGTTAAACAAAATACTTATTCCTGTTTGTTTGGTAGTTAGATCCTGACTGCTGCTTTTTTAGATGGTTAAATAACAAGCTTATGTTTGTTTTGTTAGTTTATTGGGATAACACCTGCATGTGTGTTCCCTAGTAGGTGAATTCATGCTCGCCTGTGCCCAGCAGGATGAATGCTGCAGGCATTAAGGATAAGACTGTGATGTCACCCTGATGCAGATTCATGCTGCCTGCTAAATATACATGTCTGCATACGGCTGAGGCCTTTTGTTCATCCTTAAGTTTAATGTCAGACTATTATACAGTGATCTGCTGAGTCTCAACTCTGTTGTTGAGGAAATATAGCTTGTTTTGGCACTACCACACAATCATAAAACAGCTATGCTACTGAAAAGTTTTTGGATTATGTGTGTGTAGCATATTTCATTAGCAGTGGGAAAAAAAACAAAAAAATGACAACAGTGACAGACTGTAACATTATGTGTAAGCTAAAATACAGAACAAGACCTAGAATTAAATGCTGGTATGAATCAGATTGACAAATTAATAAATAGACTCAAAACAATACTGATGAGGCTACTTGAAAGGATCTGTAAATATAATAAGATAAAAACGACTGTAAGAGACATGAAACCTAAGAAGCATTTAGTAATCTGAGAATGAAGATTTTGAATAGTGGTTAGTTTCACAGCAAAAATATAATGACATCGTGATGGCAACAGAGAAAATTCACTCAAGTACATGACCAGAAGAAGCCAGAATACTCTTCTTACAAAGGATCTGCTGGTTGAAAAAGATAATCTCAATTATCTAAGAACATATTTTAACCATTCTTTTCAGACTGTTCATCCTGGCACTTTCAAACAACTTTATCATATTTTTGTTGTGATGTGCAGGAAATCCTGGTGGTGCAGGTCCCCAGCTCAACAACTATGCTCTGACACTGCTGATTATCTTCTACCTGCAAAACTGTGAGCCTGCTGTCCTCCCCACTGTGGACCAGCTCAAAAACATGGCCTGTGAGTACTGCCTGGCTCATTTACTCTGAGATCCAGGGTTTCACTTTGTACTCTTAGTGTTGTAAATATTTAACTTTTGAAGAGAGATTATTCTAGACGGCTTAAAACAGTTAAATTAAATTATGCTTTTAATGTGAATGGTAAGTTAAAGCTGTTGTGTGTGGATTTATGAACCATTATGTAAATCATGAACTTTTGTTTTTTTCCTGTATCTCATTCAGTTTTTTGTGCTGCTTGCTTGTGATGGACCACAATTATTCTCTGCCTGTTGTCCAAACATCCCTGTAATGCTCTCCATACATACTGGTGCCCTACAAGCTATCCCTGAGTGCTTTTGGAGTAGCTCACAGTGTACACAGGAAAAAATATTTTTAACCGTTTTCTACCTCATTTTGAAAGTTTCATCTATGAAATGAAAAGGCTGATGTACTGTTGAGTAAATACATCTGCAGAGTTTCCAAGACTATTCCCTCGTCACCTTCACTCCGGTATGGAGCGAACACGGTCTCACATGTCTCTCATTCACGGGACAAAGCTCCCTCGGTTAGGCTGGAAGGTTTTAGATATAGCAGCTGAGTTCAGGATGAACTCCCCTCACTGACACAGAGACTGGAACTTTATGTAGTGTTTGTGCACTTCACTAAAATAATATGTTGTCTACATGATTAACATCAGGCAGGGTCATTAAAATCACTCCAAGACATGAGAGAAAAACTAGGTGGTGGCTTTTTTTTTTTTTTTTAAATCATTTCATAATTTCAATCTGATGTTTATGATGTGGTTTGTTTTTTCAGTCCCTGTGAGCATAAAACACATAAATCATATTCATGATTTGAATCGTTGGATATAATAATGGTAATGCTGCATACTGCTATTTTTCAATTTATCTGGTAGGTGGAAGTTTGTGTTGGTGATATAATAAAACTTTAATCTATGGCTCATCCCCCATGATGGACACTAAAAGGTGTTACACCTGTTCAGTAAGTCCGTATTGGTGCAGACATGCCGGTGGAGGGTTTAACTACCCACTCTCGCTCTGCACTTGGAGGTTTTGGACAGCACTCAGTGTGGCAGACCCTCCACAAGATTGGAGTGAAAGTGTGCAGAAAAAGGGTGGAGGGACCAGTTTGAGAAAGGCCCAGAGTCCTCACTTCAAAACAGGAAGAAAGCAGCAGAGCAAGGCAGAGCTTAGCAGTGTTTCTCTACACATCAACTTTTGTTATTGTTTTGATTGAGAGCCCCCTTGTGGTAGTATTTGCATACAGTACTTTTAAACTCTTTGCAGGTGAGGAGGAGGAGTGTGTGATTGAAGGATGGGACTGCACCTTCCCTAGTCAGCCAATAGCTGTGCCTCCCAGCATCAACACACAGGACCTCTGTAAGTGAAAAACAAGTGTAATATGTCAAGAGATTTCCTGTGACGCGTTTGAAAACGAGCTTCTGCTTTGTTTCTAAGTATGACCTTGTGTAACCTCCCATACGTGATAAACCTTTACACTCTCTTTCCAGGCTCCCTGCTCGCCGGCTTCTTCTCCTTCTATGCTAAGTTTGATTTTGCTAGTAGTGTCATATCAGTCAGAGCGGGGCGTGCTCGACCTATCACTGAATTCCTCAGTCAGAGTAAGGAGGTGGCAATGGAAGAGGAACAACCTAGCAAGAACCATCATCAAAGTCCTAAACTCGGTCCCCTAAATCTCTTGGATCCCTTTGAACTTACCCATAACGTAGCTGGAAATCTAAACGAACGTTCCCAGCGCGCCTTTCAAAGGGAGTGCCAGGAGGCTGACAAGTACTGCCACTGCCTGCAGTACCAGCGCAAATCCACCAAGGGCAAATCATGGGGTCTGGTGCGCTTATTTACCCCCCATGGGGATGTCCAGCACACGAAGACAGAGCAGATGACCATCAGCATCCCCTTCAAATTAGCGTCGCTTCCTGAAGTGCTACGCAATCAGCTGCACAAAGCAGGAGACGGTTTCCGACTGCTGTGGTTTCAGAAGGTTTGCTCTGCAGTGGAAGGAGTCTTTCAGACTGTTCTGGGGTGTCACGTCACTCCCACAGATGCTCTCTTCGGGGAGGATTCAGCTGCCAATGCTGCTGAGGAAATGGACATTTCTGCAGCTTCCCTGAACACATCAATAAACAGCTGTGACAGCACAGAGTCCCAGAACGAAGCAGGCTCTCTGAGTACAACTGTGGTCGGTGCCAAGAGAACGCTATCTTCCAGCAGCGATGCTTCCGTGTCACCTCAAAGCAAAAAACCAAGACTGACAAAGAGAGGCCGACCTGAGCCCCCTCACTGGACCTGTGCATTGAAGCACAAAGTGTGGGCCGGTAGGAGGAAAGTGAGACGGGAGCTGATCAAAGACACAGACTCGAGGCCTGAAGGAAGCTGCGTGGAGCTGGAGTCGCAGGTCACGGCTCACATTGCTGAGAAAGAGCCAGAGCTCAAGGAGCTGCTGGAGTTCAAGGTTCAGCCGCAGATGGTTGGAGAGACTGAGAGCACAAAGGCAGTGCTCAAGCTTGAGCCGACCAGTGACACAACAGGAGTTTTTCAGGACTTCTTCCACTTCTTGGAAGTGTTCTTACCAAAGATGGCAGAAACACTGCTGGAGAAACAAGCCAGGAGTGATTAAAGATGACATATTCCAGATATGGCTTTGATATCAGGTTATTTTTGGCTTTCTTTGTTCTGAATCAAATCTGCCACTACTAATTCTTTGTTTAACAAATTTAAAAAATAACACGTGACTTTATATTAGCCAGGCACCATTTATTGTATTTATAAATGTTGGCTTCTTGAAAGCATACATTTGGTAATATTTTCAAGTGAACTGTATATTTGTTAGTTTTACATGCGTTGTTCCCTGATGAGGCTTCCTGTTATGTTTGACAAGCTGCCTGGTTTTAGTACATTTCTGTTTGGAAAAAAAAAGACTCAGATGATGAAGCTCTGAAATTCAGTGGCAGATGTTTGTTGTACACAGCATCTGATTCTGTCTGCAAAAGAATAAAAGCCCTTTGGTAAACCTGGCATCATTCAGAACTTGCAATAAGTGAGATTGTGTATAATTACTTGTTTCTCTTTTTTATTATGCTTCTGATCAGCTTTAATCACTTTATTACAAACAGTCAGAAATGAAACAGTGTTTGGAACGTTTTAGTTTTCTGGTTAAACTTGTATCTGCCAGAATGGAACCATTGAGTGGAGCTTTTATCCAGTTGTGTCTTTTTCTTATCCGACTGAGACAGATGAGAGTAATTACTAAGGCAGGCAAACTGCTTTATTAGAGCGGGGCGGGCAGCAGCTGAGGGATGCGTGGTGCTCCATGTGCTGATTAACATCATTCATCTCAGCTTTAAAGTGAAAACAGACAGACCACAGGTTAGCGAGGGCTATGTTTGCATTGATGTTAGGGAGCAAATTTTGGATATGAACTTAAATGAAAGCAGTAACTAACGCCAAAAAATCAAAATGTGCAGATAGACATCCAGAAATGGCTAAAACAAAATTTTATTGCAAAATCAAATGATGAATGGTAGGTTTTGCCATTATTAAAAGGGCAGAGACTGCACTCTGACCATATTATACCTATGTTGGTGGTGTCACCCATGGACGTCCTTAAGCCGTTTTGGGGGGCCTGAAGCCACCCTAAAATGTTCCTTGGCCCCCCTTACAATAATTACAGTAAAAACAGTGACAAAATTAATTCAGGAATGCACCACGCCATTACGTTACTTTCTGCTTAACGTATAGAGCAGAGAAACTCAACCCATCACTCTCCAGTCACCTATGGCTCTTTAGTGCCAAGTCTAAATGAAGACTTTTATTTCCTTTTTCCTTTTAATCCTGTAATTATTATCGTCGGTGCGTGACAGAGGAGTGTACGTAAGAAAGCAGAGGAAGTCTGCTGGTGGTGCGTCTCTTCAGTAAGCTCATTCATTCAGATGCGCTCTCTTGTTTTCAAACTGAAGCTTCTTCTGCCCTCCTTTTAACAATTTTCTTCAATAATTTTCTGCTGATGCTCTCTCACAGTTGTATTTTATGATGATCATTGCGATATGTGTCATCATCAGCGAGCCTCACACATGGATCACGTGTTGAGATGACTAACTATAGCGTGAAACTTCAAACGAGGGTGTTTTATTTGATCTTTAATGTATTGCTGATAATAGGTACTGTCAAAAGAGCAGAAACAGGAAACCAAAGCTACAGAATGAGGCGAGTTGAATGATCTGTCTGTGGGTGTGTGATGCAGGGCCGGTTTGAGTCATTTCCAGGCCCAGGGCAAGCCCAATAAGAGGCCCCTCCTCCTTTTGCTAAAAGCATCAATAATGAGTGGAAAAAAGTAGAAAACTTCTCTTTTTAAGTTAAACAGAACTACAGTAAGTGCCCCATAGATATAAGATATAAATACCCAAATAGCCATTCCTCAGCTCTTTGAAAAGCATCTCAGAGCTCAAACTAATATTTTAACACATCATTACTAGTGGAACTTGCATAAATAAAAAATATATGCTCATTATTAGTAACATATCCTTTCTTCTGCCACTATAGACATCTTTATGTGGCCTATTGCATCCCCTTTAATTACACAATAATCCAACAATTCACAGTTTCATTTTATTTCAAGTATGGATCAGCTGATCAATGGATCTTCTTACATCCCAGGTTTTGGAATGTGGCTCCCGCTAAATTGTGACGTTATGCTGACTAGGACCCAGAGGCAGAGCAGAAGTCAAGGTAGATAGTGAAGAAGTTTATTAACAAAAGGTGTAAATGATGGTGAGTTGGCTGGCTGGTGGCAGGCAGAAGAACTGGCACTGTTGGAGGCACTGCAAGAAAAAAGACAAAAGGATTTAGATGATACAACTACCAAAAATCAGAGCAATCACTTGGTAAAGGCACAGTTGTGGTTGGAGTCAGATTACCACTCAGTAGCTGAAGGAATACTCTGACAACTGAAGCTTCAACCCAAGGTGGTCAAAAGGAGATCTTGATTGCACATCAACTAGCTGCAGCTGAGAACCTTGATGACCTGCAGCTGAGATTGCCAGTTCTCTCCTGCCCAGCCAGCCTGCAGAGAGAAATAAAAAAGCACTGAGAGCCTCCTCTCTAACAAAAAACAAAGTTCAATAAAGCACATGTAAACCATGACATAAAGTATTTTAAGACAATATGACTTGCATAGAATAAGTTTGAGTACCACTGGTATAGACTGTCTTCAGACAGAAATAGCAGTGGCAGGCAGAAATAAACTAGTTTGATTTGGAAAGCATGAACAGCCTGAAAAAAGAAAGAGAGGAGTTATGAAACTATATATTTTAGATATTATATACCATATTTATATTTTACTAAATGCATTAATGAATGTTTCCATCATCGTTTGCGTGAACTCACCCCAACGCGTAGACTTTCAAATACCAACTCAAACTCACTCTGGCTGTTAGTAGAAAAAAGGAAGACCTGCTCAAGGCTTGAGGAAAGACGGTCTTCTAAGGAAAAGCAAGTGAGCCAGATTAAAGGTGTAATAACTAATAATGAATGAATTAATGAAGCACTTTAGAGTGTGGATAAAAAAGTTGGTGCACACTTTATTACCTGCAACTCTTCGGGCCAACCCCCCCCATCTTTCAATCCTAGTGATGTCCCTGGTTTCTAAGGAGGTCTTAGGCCAGCCACACACTACGGGATTTTAAGCCCAATTTGAGCAAGATTTGCCTCTCTCAATGATCATGGGGGCGTATCCCGAGTGGAGCCTTGTAGCAAATGACTATTTGTCTGAATAATCCTCATGTGTGGTGTCAACAACATTGTTTTTTTTTTTTTTTAAGATTTATTTTTGGCCTTTTTTGGATAGGACAGTGGATAGAGTCAGAAACAGGGAAGAGAGCAGGGAGAGACATGCAGGAAATAGTGCCACAGGCTGGATTTGAACCCGGGTTGCCTGCGTATATGGCATGTGCCTTAACCACTCGACTACTGGCGCACCTCAACAACATTGTTTAACTGCTACAAATTGTGTTGTAGGCTCCCAGACCCCAAATCGGAAATATCTGATTGTTGGGAATGATGCAAATTTAGCCTAAAATTTCAATTTATGTGCAACTCTTGAAATAAAAATATGAAAACTTAATTTCTTACTGAATAGAGATACTTGTAGAAGTTAAATGCTCTTTTGCTTCATTGTTCAACATTGCTTGGATGATGCTCAGCTTAGGTAGAACTAAAGTATTTGTGTTTAAATGTTCTATTAGGTTTACACCTGGTTTTAACATTATCATTATCATTATCATTATTGTCCTCACATCTACCCCATAAATAAAATAAGTTATTGTCATCCTCAGTGAGCATATCTCCCCTCCAGAGAAGGACTTGCAGTCAGAGGACAGAGTGGTGTTATGTGTGCCATTCCAGTATGTTGTAATAATTACATTAACACCCACACAGGAGCATAACACAGATCTGATCATATCCTAAAGACAATGGATTTACACTTTACAAAGATCATATTTTTCTTGCTCACATGAAGTAATCAGATCAAAGTAAAAGCAGGTGCAAAGGGGTCAGAATATATATAATGACTGTTTACATGTTTGGATTGAATATTGAACAGATGATTGTTCCCAGAGGATAAGTAATAATAACTGACTCTTCCTCTTGGGACATCTGTGACCTAAACTTGTGTTTTAGTGATGAAAGATTTAGTTCATACATTTATAACCTTGAAATACTTTGCTGAAGCCAATGAATTGTAACTGCATAAGAGTATCGTTATGGTCTTTTTAAAGGCTTACTATGCAGTGTAAACAGAGTGGTGGTCAAGTTCTGACTGCAAAATCCTGATCCATTTCATGCATCTCAAAGTTGATTCATTGCTTTTTATCTGTTTAGATCAGAGAAAATCTAATCTTAAGTTTGTAGAGTATTTTGTTTCTCGTTCAGTTCTTCTCTTGCGACAATCATTACGCTCCTAAAGAGGCAGAATTTCTGAGCTGGTGGGGCCATTTTTCTTCCCCCAAATGATAGCAGAGCTACGAGTTGGAGAGGAGGGGTTTGCATATAAATTTAAAAAGCCTCTTAGTGACATATAAAGATGGAGGAAGCTCCATCCTATCAGTATGAACACTAAGCTGAGAGCAACAAACCCAGAGGGAATTTGACTCCACTATATATCTACCTAGAGTATATTTTCTATTCATCCATTCATTATCTATACTGCTCTTCCCATTCAGGGCTGCAGGAGGCTGGAGTCTAACCCTGCTGTCATTGGGCGAGAGGCGGGATACACCATGGACTGGTAGCTAGTCAATCACAGGGCTAGGGCATATTTTATTTTTTCTATTACCACATACAGAGTGTTGCAGTTTAAGCCCTCAGTAGCTACAGATCTAATGACATCACCATCAGCCTCAAATGTTACAGACTACAATGGAAGGTGCGGCTCTGTCCCTTTTTGTACTCAAATAAAGCTGGAATATCCCCGTAGCAGACAGTGATATTTTGCACTGACTAAATTTGAGTTAAGACGTCCAGAACGGAGCTGGCTGGTTGAACTGCAGAACTGATGCCTCACTAACCTGACGTGCCAGATGGATGTGTTTCACACATCCATCTGGGAAAGCTTCAATAGGAAATGTTTGAGAAAAGGCAGAGGCTTTGAAAAAAAAATTCGGAGTGTGATTGGGTGAATTTTTTAATTGAGCCATGGGAATTACTCAAGGAACTGTTGCATTTCAAATATCAAAACACAACTTCTCAGAAATTTACAAGATAAAACTGATGCTCATATATCAAGTTTAAAGTTTGACCCATCTGATAACATAGAGGAGGCTGAGTTTATGACCTCTTCTGCAGCCAATCAGCATGGGGGCTCTAAATATTTAAGCTTAACTCCCGGGCAGCTGTTGCATCGTCCATATTAATATTCTGTCTAAATCATAGGCTATGGCCTGACTAAATAATACCGTGTTAAAATTGTGTAGAATATTTTACCTGTTCATAGAATCATTCAGGAAAGCTGCTGAAACTATCTCCCACCATTGTTCTGAGTAATTATTTTGAGAATAAAATGGACATGAACTGTCACGGATGCTCAAATGCTAGCTTTAACATTTAGCCCAAAATTCAGCTTGTATACAGCTCAGCAGAGCCTCTAGCGTATTTTGTAGGCTCATGGTCTTTATTGTTGTTTTTCTAGACAAACCCTCTCTTGTGTGATTATTTTCCTGAGGTTTAGGTGGCATATCACTTCACAGCAGCCATTTACTTTAACTGACACTCCAGGCTACTCCAATATCCTCATCCCTTGTTTTTCCAAGGTGTTGCTGATATATAGGCTCTCCCTCACACACACAGCTCTAAGCTAGAGAATCAGAGTGATTGATATCAAAACTGGTGGGCTGTTTATTGTTGGCCTAAAACAAGAAAAGGAACATTACTAGTTATTCTGATAGGACTCAAATAAGGTTATTTTCCTCAAGCTGTCCCTCGTCAGAAAAAAATATATCTTTGTAAAGATGGTCATGCAGTCCTGGACTCCAGTGAGCAATGGTTTCATCACATATTGATGACCAAACAGCTCAGCCACAGCTCGTTTGCTATAATTACTATAAGAATTGATCCCGTTGGCGTTTGTGTGCACTGCATCTGTTAGACCATTGAGTTGATTCTTCATTTACACCTCTTTAGAAATTAGAGGGGGAAAAAAGCCAGTTTCATGTTTTGTGTAATTGTAATTGGTGTCTGTTGGGAGAGGCTCCTGAGTCAACTCCCTCGAGACCTGAATCTCCACAGCTTGTGGGCAAAGTCAGCTGTTTGCTACTACAGACCTCTGACGCAGGAACACACTGAGTCACGTCAACTATGTCGTCATGTTTTTTTTTTCTTCATGTGATGGTGAGTTTACGGCATTTCTAGTCATCCTCCCTCCCCTCCGGGGTGTAAGATAGTGACTTCATTTTGCCATTTGAGATCCTAATGGGCCCATTTTGATGTAAAAATAGCCTGCTGATGGTCCTTTTAAGTTTGTGTAGGGAAATTTAGGCGTAACATAATATGTTACTCAGAATGAATAAAAACACCAAATATGTTGTGAGAGCATCATAAACCAAACTACAAATGACAGGACTTAAGACAAAAGTTTCCAGGAAATAGAAAATCAATGTATTAACAAAACCCAGAATGACTAGAGAATAAAAATCTACAAAATTATAGAATAAAACTACAAAAACCAAGGATACAGCATTGGATTTGAGCTGAATGCCAATGTTGTGTTAAGAGATAAAGAAATGCTGCCAAAAAACAAAATGTGGCGCTCATTGTTACTTTAATAACATGCTCTGAATCAAACCCTTGAACCTATCTCGCCTTGAGCTCCTGTCATTTCTCTCACCATCTGTCAGAGTTACCTGAAGCTGCCATTGAAAGCCGGCTCATAAACACATCAGAGGATGGGATGTTCCTGGAAATAGTCAGAGTGATGCTGCCGTCAGTGGTGAAGCTTCTGTCCCCAGGGGAAGAAAGAAAATCACATGAAGCATTGCTTTTAGAGAAACAGAGGAGGAAGCACTGGCTATTTAATGGTGATTTTGGGCATGTGTGTCTTTTATGACCAACAAAAAGGAAGGCTGATATCTATTATATGAAAGTTTAAAAGCTCAAGTATTGTGATTTGGACATGTGGCATTCCATGAGTGCTGATGTAAAGTACAACAGCACTGGTATTCTTCACATTATGAATCATTTTTAACCTTGCATACCTGATGGATTGGTCAGATTCCATATCTGTCCTTAGGCTAATCCATCTTGCAAAGCTCCAGTCTGAAATGCTTGTTCCAGGTCTGAAATGGACCAGACCAATCAGCATCATGAGACAGTAGCTATGGGCAGGGTTCACTTGAACTGGAAGCCTGTAACCGCTGCCACTAATGTAGCAGTTAGCCTGGATGTAGCTAGAGTATAGCAATAGTTTTATTTTCTCCTGACCTACTTCAGCATAAGTCTAGTTGTACTGGAAGTCAATAATAATGGCTGTTGCCAGTGTAGCATTTAGCTTGGATGTAGCTATAGTATAGCAGTTTTATCAGAGCTGGGCCACATTTTTTAATAAATTAAGAGCAAAGTACAGCACTTGAAGCTTTTCTTGAAGAAGAGGTGTACTTGCTATTCTCCTGACCTGCTTTGGCATGAGTTTGCAATAGTGGGAGGGGTTTAGTTGCACTCTAAGTCATTAAAAACAATGGCTGCTTCTGGTGTAGCAATTAGCTTAAATGTACACTATATTGCCAAAAGTATTCAATCACTTGCATTGACTCGCATATGAACTTCAGTGACATCCTATTCTTAATCTGTAAGGTTTGATATGATGTCGGTCCACCCTTTGCAGCTTTTTCCTGAAGCACATTTGTCAGGTCACACACCGATGTTGGATGAGAAGGCCTGGCTCTCAATCTCCGCTCTAATTCATCCCAAAGTTGTTCTATCAGGTTGGGGTCAGGACTCTGTGCAGACCAGTCAAGTTCATCCAAACCAAACTCTCTCATCCATGTCTTTATGGACCTTGCTTTGTGCACTGGTGCACAGTCATGTTGGAACAGGAAGGGGCCATCCCCAAACTGTTCCCACAAAGTTGGGATCATGGAATTGTCCAAAATCTCTTGGTATGTTGAAGCATTCAGAGTTCCTTTCACTGTAACTAAAGGGCCAAGCCCAGCTCCTGAAAAACAACCCCACACTATAATCCCCCCTCCACCAAACTTTACACTTGGCACAATGCAGTCAGACAAGTACCATTCTCCTGGCAACCACCAAACACAGACTCGTCTATCAGATTGCCAGATGGAGAAGCGCGATTCTTGACTCCAGAGAACTTGTCTCCACTGCTTTAGAGTCCAGTGGTGGCGTGCTTTACACCACGGCATCCGACGTTTTGCATTGCACTTGGTGATGTATGTCTTGAATGCAGCTGCTTGGTTATGGAAACCCATTCCATGAAGCTCTCTATGCACTGTTCTTGAGCTAATCTGAAGGCCACAAGAAGTTTGGAGGTCTGTAGCGATTGACTCTGCAGAAAGTTTGCATCCTCTGCGCACTATGCGCCTCAGCATCCACTGACCCCGCTCCGTCATTTTACGTGGCCTACCACTTCGTGGCTGAGTTGCTGTTGTTCCCAATCGCTTTGTGGAATATTTAGGTGCGAGGAAATTTTACGACTGGACTTGTTGTACAGGTGGCATCCTATCACAGTACCACGCTGGAATTTGCTGAGCTCTTGAGAATGACCCATTCTTTCACAAATATTTGTAGAAACAGTCTGCATGCCTAGGTGCTTGATTTTATACACCTGTGGCCATGGGACTGATTGGAACACCTGATTTCAATTATTTGGATGGGTGAGTGAATACTTTTGGCAATATAGTGTAGCTTTTGTACAGCTGCAGTTTTATCAGAACTTGGCCACATGTCTTTATTAAAACAAGCACAAAAAAGCTGCACTGAAAACCTGTCTTAGTGGAGAAAATATTTTTACTGTTCTCCTGCTTTGGCATTAGTTTGCAATCGGGGAAGCTATTAGCTTGGATGTAGCTTTAGCAACAGTGCTAACAGATCTGGATCAAGGTTATATTAGTTTTGGGTTTTTCCTTAGTTTTATTTTTATTTCGTTTTTATCTTGTGCTTTAGATTTTCTTTTAGTTTTAATTAGTTTTTACTTCTAGGTTGCTATTTTAATTTAGTTTTTATTTGTTTTAGTTTTAGTTTTTTCTGCGATATTGGATACCTGTCAGGGGTGAGACCCAAAGGGCTCATCACTTTTTATTTGATTCATTAAATTTTGATGTTTTTATACAACTGAAGACCAAAAATTACCATTGTGTGAAGTCTTCTCCAGTCAATTCAGAGGATTTCTCTCTCCAGGCTTGGGCATACATGTCAGTCATTATGCTGCTGTCAAAGACCAAAACTAAGAAGTTTTTGTCTTTAATTTTGTTTTATTTCAGTTAGTTTTCTATGCACAGAATTTAGTTGTATTTAGTTTTTTTTTTTATTTATTTATTTATTTATTTTAATGTTTTTTAAAAGCTTATTTTTTATTTAGTTTCAGTTAAACCAAATGATTTTTACATTTTTTATTTGGTTAGTTGGCTGCATTTCTTTATTGAATGATATTAAGTTACTGTATTAAGATGATTCCTTCATTTTTTTTTATTGTTGTGGGACAAAGTTAAAGTCCAACAGAGATTGTATTAAAAACACTGAAACAATATTAAAGTTCAAAGTTCAAAAGTTCAAATTAATATCACCATAATTTTCAAATTTTATTTGTAGAGAAACTACATGTAAACTTTTTTTTTGTCACTTGAGCAGACATCTTGCCAATGATTTTGGAGATTTTCCACAACATTCAGTTTGGAGTTTGCACCTGGAAAATCTGTTTAGAAGGCCACATACCTCTAGCACCTCACCCTACACCTCCAATCCATCAAGAATCAGGGACCCCCTACCCTTAAACATGAGCATGCAGAACAAAGAGATAAGGCTGGTCAGGGCAGTAGGTGTACTGGGACCCAGCCGTGGGGCTCTGAGTATCAGCACTGTTGTGATTATCCTTGGAATGAGGCCCCAGCCTTGCCAATATACAGTACAACAGCACTCTATATTTTTTAAAGTGTTATTGTTTGCTAACTTGTCGTTTTCAGTGCTTGTGACTGACAGCAGACCCTTTTAGAGCCATTTATACGCTCGTGAATTATCATTCCGTGGTATTAGGCAGCCATCAACCCCCCATTTTCCCTCCTGAACTGTGCAAACAGACCGCTCTGCCTGGAAAGCACTCTGCTCATATTAGTGGCTCCCCCACACTGGAGATAAGGCTAAATAAAAGCGCATCATCATTTCCCCCCTGTTCTGTCCATGATGGCAGGAAGGAGTCAGACATCCTCCTGGGAGATTGCTCTTACACCAGAGTGGACTTTTTGTATGCATGTGTGTAATCTTCCTTTCATATTTAGCCTAGGCAGCATGTGTCATGCAAATGGAAATGGTGCTGTTTTTACTACCTAAAGTGAAGGCAGGTTCAGAAAAAGGCTTTTAGAGCTCTGTTGAGAGGTAGATGTATGAAGTAAGTAGATTTCATTGTGATTTGTTCTAGTTGGAACTATATGTAAAAGATGTTACGTAATTTTCCCATCTTACCTAACCAGAGTGGCAGACATGAGCAGCAGATGTAGGAAAAGTTTGTAAAACTTAAGATAAGAGAAAAAGTTTTAAAATCAGTAGCCTCCTACTGGTGTTTTTATCTTTACCTTGATGGCAATTCAACCCATCCCTCTGTAGGAGCCCAAACTGCTCTTCAGGAGTGCATTAGCCGGGCTTTATTGGACTCTGCAAACCTTAAGTGTCTGCCCTTTCTCTTATCTGTGCGCTGCTACTTTCTCAGTGTTTGCCTACAAACAGTGCAGAAAGCTAATGAGTTTTTCTTGTACATATTGTTGTTTCTTGCCATTGACTTTTATGGCCTGTAGAGTGAAGGAAGAGTGGCTGATTACTGAGGCAGAATTAACTAAATGTTCAGGATAGCCACCGTTAGCTGTGATTACATCAGGGAGGACACATATCAGCTCCCCTGAATGGGAGACTATTCATCCATTATTAACCACTTTAAGCTAGACCCCACTTTATTTCAACTCATGCTTGTTAAAAGCCATTATTTTCCTATTTTTGTTCCCTTTTACTGCTCAGTAATTGTCTCTAAATATCAGTTTGAATTATGGTACAATAATTGCTCAAAAATGGTCAGCGCAATCAATTTGTAATACCTCGACCCGCTCCAAGCCTTTATGGCACACACTTTAACGGCTTGTTTATTGTCAGCAGCTTCAGCAGCTCTGCAGAGGCTGTCAGCGGGGGATTTATGCCCAAATCAAGATGTGTTTTTGACAAGGGCTTAGGGACAGACAAAGGGAAAAACATTGTTTTTTACAACGCCATAAACAGCACTTGAGACAAGAAGTCATGGTGTCCCAAGGGAGCCCAAAAAAGACAACATACATGTGCTGCTATGCTCTCTGGCACTGTGACAGTGTCTTTGATTAAACCATGATCTTATATACAGCTGATACTAATCTTTTACAGCTGCACTTATCAGCATGTTCGGCGAAGTTTCATTTTGCTGTGTTGTACACTTTAGCTACATTTGTAAAGCCTGCGACTAGTGAAACAGATTTTTTTTGACCATTTTACTGAGATAAAACATGACGATACAATTAAAAACATCTGCATCAGTAAATAACCAAAAATCAGGAATTAGTGTTGTAAAGATGACACGTTTAAATTTGGTACGATAAAGGATTAAGGCAGTGGAGAACTAAAGATGTTTGAGGGGCTTAAATAGTAAAAGGGCACCTGCTGTATGCAGTGGAATAGTTAAGATGGTTAAGATTAAATATTTTTATTAGGATTATAGTAGCAACTCTCACTGGAGATGGTACATTACTTTAAGGAGCTATGTCAGGGTGGGGGAAGAGCACTTTATCATAATTTGTCTGTTTGAAGGCTCCAAAAAGAGCTCATTACCATATTTTAATTCCACTGGGAGGGCACCATGGAGGGCACTTAGCCACGTTTTGTTCCCAAGTTAGGCCACTTTATCACATTTCATCCACTGGTAAGGCACCTTACTGGGCACCCAACCTTATTTTTGACAATAAGCATAAAAAAAGACTACCATGTTTTGTTGATTGGTAGGGCACCCTGAAGGACACTTAACCACATTTTGTCAACTAGTAGAGCAACCTAGAGAGAATTTTACACTGCTTTGACAATGAGAAACCAATCTAGAAGGCACTTTATCATGTTTAGTTCACTGATAGAACACCCTAGAGTACACTTTACCATGTATGGTCCAACAAGAGAGCACTAGAGATCACTTTATCTCATTTTGTCTGCTGGTAAGGCACCCTGGAGAGAATCTTACCATGTTTTTGTATAATGAGAGTACTCTAGAGCAGTGTTTCCCAAACGTTTTACCTTGGCACCCTCCCTGCATGTACCTAAGAAAAGTGGAGACACCCCAGGACCCAAGAGAGAAGAAAAAGGAACATATGCTGTCAAAAATCAACATCGATTTTAATTGTTTCACTGATAAAACCCTAAAAAAAGGCCTATGTTTGTTTTTCTTATCAAAAGACCTTTGCATAAACAACTTAATAACTGCTTTATCATGGTTCTAATCAATATTTGCAAATGTAATTTTGGCAGCCTCAGAACAGACAAAGCCTTGCACAATTATGAACAGTTCATAATTGCTCTTATAATATAGGGTGCTATTTAAAGGAATGCAAAGGTTTTATTAAACTCCAGAGAAGTACAATAAAATTATCAGTGAGATGACATTTTTCTGTTGGTGTTGGAAGAAACATAACTACATTTCATTTCTTCCAGTGGTGTGACCTACTTTTAGCATTTTGGACTGCTGTTATCAAGTTGGCATCTCAGTGTTTACACGTCTCTATTCCTGTTTCACCACATTTATGTCTTGTGGGAACTATTTTGTCAGACATGTTGAATAGCCATGAATGCAGATACATAGCACTTGCCTTTAGATCATAGTTTTAAACTGTAAGGCATCCAAACCTCCAGCATGAAACCATCTCAAACTACCTTGTCTTGAACATATTTTTCCACAAGAACAAGAACAGAACCTCAAACTTTTTTTTTTAAATATGGCCATTTGATATGGAATGACCTTGAAAACTTCTTACACCACTGTAAAGGATTATTAAAACAGCGGGATCTGGGTGCATCAGTCATGTTATTTGTTGTTTTGTCAGTGCTGCCGTTTTTGTTTTGTTTTGAGTCCTTGCCTGACTTTGGATGGATTTAATAGAATAGAATTTCTGTACTTATTTTCCTTGCTTTTTTAGGGCATAGTATAAAAAATAACATAGGCAAAAAAAGGCAGATGTTGTTTTTTTCAATAATATCCTTGGGCAGAGTGTTTAATAGTTTAAGATGTGTTTGAATGTGTTTACATGTGTGTAGGTGTTGCCTGTTGTTCAGTGATCATTGCTGGGATTCCTTTGCTCATGTTTCTGGTGGATTGCAGTTGTTGTTGATGCTAAATACTTTTGCACCATGAGTGAAGTTTTCCACTGAATTAGCCACTTGTTGAAAAACATTTAATTAAGGAAGAGAAACCTCTGGCTTTAAGGTAGTCCCTCTACTTTGTCCATGCCTGAGGACACCCCACCTTGTCACAGGTGGTCAACATGAGGTGGCAAGGTCAACTGCTTAGATTAACATGCAAACTGGGAGAAGTAACACACTGTTGTGTTAAAAGTACACTTTAATGTGTGATAGAATATCACTGTAAATTTAAGTTGGAACCTGTGAGAATTATATAAACTGAGGGAAAGTGGTAAATTTAGCTCTATGAGAACTGAGTTAACACTGATAATTTTGATCTAACATGCATGCTTTTTGTCTGTGGGAGGAAGCAGAAGTGCCTGGAGAGAACCCATGCATGCACGAGGAACAAATGCAGTCCACACAAAAAATGCCCGCACAGTGGGGATTCAAAACAGGAACCTTGTTGCTGTGAGACAACAGAGCTAAACACTCCACCACCTTGCAGTCCTTGGCTAAACACTGATTTTGCAAAAGAATTTTTCTAAAAATCCTGAGGAAATGAATTATTTTCCAGGTGTAAATGAAAATGAAAACAGCTCTATCTCAGGAATAAGCTGAAACCTCTCAACAGGAGAACAGTGCACATAAACAGGTGGATAAGAGACGAGTTCAGGCCTCATGAAGTGAACAGCAGACTGTGAAGATCTGAGATAAACAGCAGCCTCTGCACTGACCATAAAATTACTCTAAACTCAGCTTCTCTATTGAGATCTAAACCTGTTTCTCAACACATCTCTGCATGAGTGTGTGCTCATCATACATCCTCAAAGTCTCTGTGCTGATATGGATCTGGGGATGAAGATGAAACACCCTCATGTATCCCTCATGTATGACTGAATTCAGGGGTAAGAGAAATACTGCAGTGGGAATGTGAGTGTGAGACACAATGACATTATTGATCTGTGGATGCTGCAGCCTATGACCTCCATCTCTACCTCCACATCATATTAATGGCTTTATCACCATCTGAATAATACATGCAGGAGTGATGAGAGCATAGAGGGCCAAAGGTGACGGGGGTAGTGAACAGACAAGTTAGCCTACATCATCCCTAGATGTACATTTCATAGTAATGATCTAACACTGATTCAAATTTGTCCAAAGCTGTGTTCTCTTTATAATTCAAGGAAAGTTGTAAAACTTTCTCTTGAAATGAGCTCATGTCTATATTTTGAAAGCAATTTTGGTTGCAGCACAAACCGATATCCACTCTGTCTTGAGGTGTTTGTTCATTAACTAGCAGTGCACAGAATAGATTGAAGTCAATAAAACAATTGGGTGATACTGATTAGAAGGATCTCCATACACTGCAAAAGATTCACCCAAATTAATTAAAAGAAACCCCAAGGAGTTCATTTACCTCTTATCAACACCATGTGAATTTTGCATTGCATCACAGTGCTCATTATAAATTGAAGAATTGCATTTTTTTTTTTTAGCCAACCTCAGTTTATGTATATGAAAAGTATGTTATTCAAATGTACTTATATATATTTTTAAGTTACTTCAAGAAAGAAATATCAAGTTAGTATCATGTATTTAAATATCCTGCCTTAAATGTAACGAAGGTCATTCTTTGAATAGAGAGGGGGCCAGGTTTGATATTCTTGACAACATTCAACAGTCACAGATGGATCGATTACACCTTCGGACTGTGATTTGGATCAGAAATACATTCTTAGCAGGGCTAGTAGTTCTGTCTGTATCATAAGGAGTTGTGCAGGTCATTGCATTTTCTCGACTGCATCCTCAAGGTCCATTTTAAACCCGTTGGTGCTTTAATCAAGGTAAACACTGGTCTGGGGCTTTGTGCTCCAAGGGACCTCGAGGCATAAGCAAAGGTGTGCTTCAAATACAAGGTTCACATCATATTTCAGTAACTAAGATGAGCATTTAGAAATGAAATAAGGTGCCCAGAAAGCATGTAATAGCAACAGAATAGAGATTTATTGTCCCAAGAATCCCATGACTAGGACACCTATGCCCCCCATGCTGAGGCTCAAGTCCACTGCCTCATCATGGACGCTGGTTTGACTTGGTTGGTATAGCAAACACGCATGATCAGATGTGCAGTCCTTAACACACTGATCACAGGTTTGAGTTCTGATCTTGACACAAGAAAGAAGCTGGTAGGTTCTCTCTGAACTGCTTTTGAATTCAGGTTGTCACAACATTCATAATCTACTCACATCCAAGGCTGCCCATAAGGGGGGATCAAGGGGAGAGCTTCCTGGGGCCCGATCAAATCTGGGGCCCATGGAGGTCAGCAAAATTATGGTAAAGTTAAGCTCTGATAACTATTTTTTTAACCTGAGAAAGACCACTTTTTCAAAATGAATTTATTTAGTTTGACTTTTAATGCTATTTTGCAAACCTTTTTTTTTCAAAATGTAAGCCCCAAGAAGTGTCAAAAATGGCAAGAAAATGGCAAAAATTGTCAAAGAGCAGCAAAATGGGTTAAAACTGACAAAACACAAATGCAAAAAAGGGATGAAAGTGTTAAAAAAAAATAGTGGCAAACTGAGTGGAAATTTGAATGAAAATAGCAAAAATGGTGTCAAGTGGCAAAACAGTGTCTAAACTGAGTAAAAAGGTGTGGAAATGGGCGTACACTGGCAAAAGAGGGCGAAAACAGAAAACAACAAAAAAAAAAAATGGCAAGAAAGGGTGAAAAGCAGAAAAAATGGGCCTTTAGTAGCACAACTGTGGCAAACATGGGCAATAAATGTAAAATGGCATAAAAGTGCCAAAGGGGCAAAAACAATTTAATTTGACAAAACAATTTAATTTGACAAAACATGGTCAAAATGGTCACAAAACGTGGCAAATTTGGTATATAGTGGCAAAAAGTTGCAATAAAGGGCATAAACAGCAAAAATTGGTTCAAAGTGGCATAACAGTGAGAAAAAAAGGGGTAATAACCCCACCAGGAAAAATGGGTTAAAAGTGTTGAAATAAATGGGTAAAATGGGCGGAAATATGTAATTAAGTACCACAAATTAATAATTTCAACTTCAGAACTAAGTTTGACAAACTTTTCAGGTCTAATATGAGGTGACCTTTAGCCAGGACACTAGCAGGAAATGCTATACTTATAAATCCCAACTGTGGAGGGCCCACAAGTCTGTGGGCAGCTCTACTCACATCTGCTCCCTATGGCAGGATATGACTAACTCAGTAGGTAACTTTACTCATGGTGCCGTCTTACCACAAAAGTAACAATTATTTAACAGGAATATGTTTAAAAGAATAGTGATTACTGTGCAACAGACAGTATCAGAAACACAGTTTCTTCTGAGTTTTGGTTCGAAAGCACCATGCCTGAGGGCATGCTGGGAAAACTTTGTCTTGAGATCCCCCAGCCCACTGCAATATCAACCAAGTTGTTCAAAGTAAATCTATAGATTAGTTAAATCAATAAAAACATTGATTTCTTTAAAATTACATAAAACAAAATGTATAGACCTATGATTTGAAGCAGAAGAACTGAAAGTTCACCTACACAGGAGCCTATTCAGAGTCAGACCTGTAGAGGTGCTTGGCTTCTATGGAAATTGCATCATGTAGCTTCATTAAAAGTTATTAGTCTTCCTTCTCAAAATCTAATCCCAGTGAAAGAGAGTATTTTTTTCTATTAATGTGATATTTTATAATAGTAACATGCTGTTATGAAAGCAGTGGATGCAGCTTTTGCATAGCTGTTTATGTCTTTTTATTATCAAATTATTATTTTTTGCATTGTTTTTGAAGCCAGTATTGCAGGAGAGTCTACTCATTGTTGAACCATATTAAAGTTCTGCATGCAATGCAGAACTCTTAACAATGCATTTTTACACTTTGCTAAATTATGACTCTTATTCAAGCCAATTAAAAACTCTCCACTGATGGTAAATGAACTTTTTATTTAAGTAAAATAGCCTGAAACGTGGGGTGTTATAAGTATGATAGGCCTATATGTTTTGAGAGACATTGGCCAAATTCTAGTTTCAAAAATCATGTGGGATATTTTCCCAGGCTACTTATATTTCAGGAGTTAAGATTCAATCCAGAGATGCTTTAGCATGCCTTAAAGGATTTGAAATCGCCTGCCTATAAAGTGAGCATCAGTATATAGGCTATCTTTTAAGATACACTTTGCTTCGAGTCATGTTAAACCACATTTAAATATGATTTTCACTCCTGTTTTTACTCAGATTAGAGACACCAAGTATGTACAACTCACTCACTTTGGGGTATTTCCTGTGGTTATGTATGTTTGTGGCCATTTCAACTGAAAAAAGAAGCTTCATGATATTTGCTTCACTAGCTTTGATTTCTTCCAGAAAAATAGAAAAAAGGCCTCATATTGTCTTTTCCTGGGGCCTTCAAATGCTTCAAAACTCCCTCATTTAAACCATTTAACAGCTGGAGAATGGCCTCTCTAAATACTGAGTACTGGTTTTCTTCTATGAGAACTGTGTGCTTTCTCTGCTGTTTTCAGATCAGCTGCACATTATTTTTGCATCTCTTAATGTCTGCTGTTTCATCTCATACTGGTGGAGAAGGCACCGACAGGGGCCAGGTGTTGAATGAATAAGCCAGTAAACCTGAAGATTTACAGGCGCAGACATGGTGCTTACTAGGCTGCAGCTCGCTGCATTTAACCTGTGGGATTTCAAGTCGTAAAGCATTGTGGGGGACTATTTTATGGTTTACTGGCGCTGTTCATGGTGCTGAAAAGGCAACCAAGACAATCCAGTAGCCCTCTGCTTCTTTCTGTCTTTCTTAAACTTAAAATTCACATGTGCTTCAAAACGTTTAAACGAGATAAGCGAATAATCTTCCTCCAAGGCAACATGATTCACCACAAAGACACAGACTGTGAAATCTGTGAGCTGTGCGTCATTTCAGTGCGTATCAAAATAAACATCCGTAGTCAGCTTTGGTCAAATATTGAAGTTAAACTAATAAATAATATGCTTTTTATTTATTCTCCATAGATAACTTCCCCTTCCACGCGCGCCTGGAGGAGTGGGGGTGTGGTTAACTGTTGCTCAGTGCGCATCAGGTATCCATCGCGCGCTATATAACCTCGTGGAAGCAGAGGAGAGCAACAAGACAGGCGCACAGCTGGGGTGACCACATCACGACGCAACACTGAAAAAGTAAGTTGTCTTACTTTTTGTGACTTGAATGCATCTTGATTTTATTTGAACGGCTGTGCGTAATTTAGCATTAACTTTATATCCAGGGGTGTGTTTCCATATGGAGTCAAGGGCGCATGGTTCATTAAAGTTTAAACAGAATGCAAAAGATCTAAAGATTTGACACAAGTTTCTCCAGACGTTATTTCTCGGATGAATCCTACCCTGGTGTGTGTTCCTCTCCCTCAGATGGCCAACCTGCTGAGATCGTGGATGATGCTGGCAGCTCTCCTGCTCTGCCTCCTCGTGTGTCTGAGCAGCTTTGCGGACGCTTATCCTCCTAAACCGGAGAGTCCGGGAAACAACGCGTCTCCAGAGGACTGGGCCAAATACCACGCAGCTGTCAGACACTATGTCAACCTCATCACCAGACAGAGGTGAGCCAGTTCTATTCAAACATTGCCCTATTACCTTTCTTTTTCCTATCATTTTGCTTTTGTATTCAGAGTCTATCAAGTGCATGGATTCCTCCAACGTGTAGAGCAAGTTTGTTTTGAACACCTCGTAGCCATTAGAAGTTAGTCAGTGAACCATGCAAATTTTAGAATAGTTTAATAAATGCTGACATCTTTCTGGGTGCCTTGCTTTGGCAGGAAGTCTCCCTCCCCAGATGTTAGGGATTAGTCTCTAAATCAAGCAAGGAGAGCCTCACAGGAGACCACACCTTGTTGAGTTATTTGACTCACATTAAGTCAAATCAGGTCAAACTTTATTTTTATAGCCCATTACACAAGGCAGCACAATGTGCTTCACAATTGCAGGCAGATTGATCAAATCATCATGATTATATTGCAACTTAAAAACATGATATACAAGATTCAGAGCAGAAATGAAAGCTAAATATACACACTACACATTACCCACACTGATTCTAGCACACACAGAAAGAATGCAGGGAGATCTAACCATAAGCGGATGCAAAAAATAACATTTTTAACCAGCGTTTAGAGGCTCTCTCCATTATTTCTGAATCAATACTTTTAAAATGCCGATCAGCAGTTTGACCCCTTTGGGACTGGAATGGAATTCAGTGCTAGTGATGAGAAATCCTGTTTTTAAAAAACCAAAGCCTTGTTTTCCTCAGAGTCAAACCAGACAGACTTGTAAAGGCTTTGTTGCATCACAAAATCTTGCTTTAGACAAATTTCAAAGCCTGAAATCCTAATTATGCACTTTGTTTTTTTTTTACCTATATCATTTCATACTCGAAATGGAGCAAGACTTTTTCATCTTAGGGGAAAATGGGAATATATTGCAGGTTTTGTCTGATTTATTTTACTTGTCCTTCCTAAAATATGGCACTTTACACATTAGGGAGACGGTAACTGTTAACACTGTTCCTAATGATGGGCAAATGTTTTGGTGAGAGTATCAGGTGATGGTGTTCCAAGTGAAAAAACTGGAAGGTACATAGATTCTTTTCATAGAATCTGACACGTCTTCCCTTGATGCTCTTGATCTGTTATTATAGTCTGAGACTTTCGTTGCACTCAAACGACTCCTCCTCAAACAAATGCAGGTTTACTCTTCAGTAACCAGACATCGATTTAAGTAAAGACGCTTCCAAAGATAAAGTCACAAGAGCTCGATGTATTTGCCTGGCTGGACCTCGAGCTGTGAACTTGAAAACACTCCTTTTCTCTCAGATAATTGCTCTTCTGATTCCTGATTGGAGTGCAGAGGCAGAAGAGGGCAAAGACTGCTGATAAAAGCTCAGCAGGGTGCGAGCGACTAACTCACCTTGTTCACAGCTTGAGGATTCTTGGAGAAAAAGATGTCCCTATGGTTGAAATTCATAGCAAGGCTGTTGGGGTCACATCGACAGCACAGCTCTCAGTGAAATGGAGGCTGAGTGACAGCCGGCTGGAGCAGAGGTCAATTTGGCATGAATGTGAATCTCATACTAGTTTGTAAGTCACAGTGATGTTTGATTTTCTGCAGGTACGGAAAGAGGTCGACCCCTGAGCAGGCGATGGCGTGGCTGCTCTTTGGAGGTGATTCAAACCAGGAGACTGAACCAAGGTGAGAGAAAACATGCCTGGTTTGCTCACATTTGGCTACTAAAGGCTGACACTGAAAGCAATGTTTCTATACTAAAGTTTACAAAGTAGATTATTATACATGCTTGGAATAGAGACTATTCTAAAGTGGAAAAGCCAATGAAATAGAGTTGCTTACATAAATGAAGAGAAGTCTTTTTCATCACAAGCTGTTTTTCCAATCAGTTATTCTACAATAAAAGTGAAATTAAAAGATGCTCGTGCTTTAATTTTAGAACAATTTTACAAGCAAAAGCCTAATAAAATAACCTTGCAAAGCAGATGGATTTGCCCGTTTCTGTGCTTTTCACTGGCGAATCCATCTTGCAAAGCTCCCATCTGAACCATTTGGGCCTGGTTAAAAAGTGACAGGACCAATCAGTGACGAGGGGCAGTACTTTCAGGCACGGCAGAGTCGTGACGTATGCAAGCAGTGAGAAGAGGCCGGTGCAGGTATGGCGTAGAGATTAGAACTTGACGACATTTTTTTGTTAAAAGAAGAACAAAGAACAGCAGTGAGTTGTTTTCTTTTCAAAAACGACAAAAGTCGAGCACTGACATGTCTATAGTCACCATGGTTCATATTATGCAGCTGTCTATGGAGTTTAATCCTCCGTAGCGGCGAACCTCAGTAACTACTACATCACGTGTTTTGTTACTCTGATTGGCCTGTAAAGATGTGACAGACAGAACATTTATCCTATCACCCTCTGAGGTTTTTTGTTTCAAAGCCTCTGCCCTTTCCCAAACGCAGACTTTGGAAGGTTTTCCATATGGATGTGTGAAACAAATCCATTTGGCGTGCCATGTCACAATAAAATAACTACATAAGCAAATTAAGATAAACATATTTGTCCTAGAGTGAGATATTAGTGTTTGGCTCTTTACCCATGCAACAGCATAGACAACACTCAACAACATGCAGATGACACATCAAAAACACTCTGATGCGGGAGCGCAGATGGTCGAGTGGTTTAAGGCGCTACCCATGCACGCGGGCGGCCCGGGTTCGAATCTGGCCTGTGGCCCTTAACCACATGTCTCTCCCCACTCTCTTCCCTGTTTCCAAATCCATCCACTGTCTTTCCTCTATCAAATAAAGGCATGAAAAGACCCAAAAATAAAAAAAAATACTCGGATATAAGACATTGAGTATCAATAAATAATTCCCCTAAAAAAATCTAGAAATACCATTAGATTCTCAGAGCACCAAAGCAAAAATGCAAAAGAAATCCAGCCCTATTCATCAAATCACCAATAATGCCAAATCAACATCCAGACAACACATGTTCTAGGATTTAATACTTGTCTATGTTTCCTTGGCCAGTGTATAAAGTAGCATCCATAACAGCATGACTCTATTTTCCTGTCATAAGCAGTAAATATAAGCTGAATTCTCAAAATTTGAATCATTTTTTCTCATTATTTCAACAACAGCACTCATTTCCTTTTGATTACAAGTGAATTTCAGTTGTTTTCTCTAAATCTTGAGAAATTTTGTCATTATCTTTGAAAACATTGTTTTTTCAATGTAGATGAGACAAGATCTAGAGACATCAAATGAAATCTACTCATCATGGTAAATGAGATAATGTAAACTACATAGATGTTTGTCCACTTAGGCCTTCCATGAGTCTGTATTTTAAAACTTTTCCCTTATTCATTAAGATTGCTTGTACACTGAAATGAAGATATTAGATAAAAGCATATCAAATATTTCATAAAAACTCAATAACCATGCTCTGACGGTGGTCATTTAAGCAGTCCACAACACTATTCTATTATAATGCTTCCACATATTGTCATGTTGTGTTATTATCACAAGCCTTCCAACCTTTAAGATTTCATTTCTTTTTATGATTTCTTTTCTAAAGCTCCGTGCTAATGTAATTTCTCTCCTCTAGTAAGTATTGATTAACATTTTATATCTCTCTAGATTCAAACAGTGTATTGATTATGCAATCATCACAATGTCACAATCCAATTCCTTGATGTGTGTTCAATCAGAGCTGCACAAACTACATATGGCATTGCAGTATACAAGAGACATTGCAATTTCAGTCAGTTTACCTGTTTTTTTCCCCTCTCTCCTTACAGCTCAGACTACAGCGACCAGTGGTAAATGAGCCCAGTCCAACCAAGCTGCCATCCCTCGCTTTGATCACAACTCAAAAAACGCCAAGTCTGTGGAAAACTCCTGCCCTAGAATTTGTGAAACTCCATATTTGATTATTTAATGTGCATGCAAATTTGTCCTCTCTGTTTGTCTTCCTCTCAGTAAACCTGTTTGTTCTCTGGCCATAATGTAAATAATTTATATCAAAATCAATCACTTTACAATAAAGAATTTAAATGGAATAAAAGTGTTAAATATTCAAACATGCCTCGGTTCCTCCGCATTTATTTAAAGTAAATCAACTGCATTTCCTCCTGCCACTAGATGTCACTGTTTGATTGTAAACGCGCTCTGGTGAGTTAGTGTATGTTATTTCTGCTCTTGTCAGGGTTTATATCGAGGGTAGCGGGCACGCTTCAACTTCACATCGGGGTACTACATCGGGAGACGCTCCTGTCACCACGAAAACCTTTCTCTAAATCATTAGGGAGACGGGATAAGCGCTTACAGATCCGCCAATTGGCTTTTAATCGATGGAGCTATTCGTGAGAGCACGCGAGCCGTTTAAGGTGAGGTCTCGTTAAAGATAGCAGTTTGTGTGGGTTGCCGTCGGTTTCGGTGTAGTGAAAGTGACTGCACAGATTAAAACCAGACCTGCCGAGCTTCAACTACAGCGTGTAGACCCGTGGAGATATCTCAAACATCTTTTTCTGCATCTCAGAGCGAGGAGACAGCCGGATAAAGGTGACCGGACAGGTGAGCGCTTCGACCTTTAGTTGTTTTGAACCGAGGAAACATGTATTTAGTGTAGTTTGAATGATGAAATATAAGCTTTACTCAAGCAAGGGGTTACAAGAGGCACAGTCCTCCTTAGCAGTTTGTTAGGTGGACGTACGTGCACATAGTAACATGTTTTCTCTTTGTCATGGAGATAAAGCCCAATTTCCCCGACAAAGGGCGGTTTAAACGCATTTTTCTTATTTTTGGTAAAGAGATTGTAGCACGAGACTAATTACGTATTCCACAGGCTCGTGCTCCGTAACGTCATATTTGCCTCATACCACTATTCACGGGCAGTTTTTTTAAGCTAGCCTGATTATAACCTCAGGCCATCTGCACCTGTATGATGTCTCCAGGTAGAAAGAACTGCCTTTGACTGCCTAACCCCTAAATAACGTGTTTTATGCTGTTAATTTGACGCTGAAAGTGCAAAATGAATTCGCACTGTAATGTTGATAACGGCTGGACAGACGTCATGCACCTGTTTATTGCTAATGCGCATGCCCACAACAAAAGACGCTTGAGCGCGTGGGGACCAATAGAGGTGTGGGTGCAGAAATGTGTCTGACATGCAGGGTTTGGGATGATAAAGAGGATACCAACCGTATTCCCTCAGAACTAAAGAAATGCTGAATAGTCAAGGTTTTGCTATTTACATAAGTCTCTAAGGATTGGGAATTAGGAAGTCTCTGTTAGGATTGTTGCATTCATTATGAAACTAACATTTATTATTAAATAAAAATGTCTGTTGCAATTTAAGATAAAGCCAAAAAAAAAAAAAAAAAAAAAAAAACAAAGACTATTAAAAACAAACAAATACATTAATTTAAAATGTCATCTGTTACTCAGCTCATCATCCAGAAAAGCTTTCAGTCTGAATTTAAATTAAGTGTCAGTGCAATTCTGGAAACATGCTGCAGTTCTATACATTGCGGCTGATTTCTTACTTGCCCACCAACATTGATCCTGAGATATCACTTTAAAGTTCTCTCAAAATAATATTTTTAAATTTTAAAGCCTTAATCACAGCTAAATCCTTTTAAAGGGGACACACAAGAGACCATGGAGTATGGGTTGATACTGAATTTTTTTTCTCATTAGGTTTAGATAAGTTCAGGTTTTATAGGGTTGTCACCAGGATTTTACACTTAAACACTGTACCTTTAATGACTAGTGATGTATCGATAGCGCGGCTTTGGGCTTTTTCTAATACCAATCAAATCCAATACCATTGTTGTGTAAAGCAGCAATAGGTTTCTCCAACTTAGTGAACAGAGTTGATGCATATAAACTGACATTGGCTGCCCCGCATGTGTACTTCCAATGCCATCCTTCACCCTCTGCTCTCACCGTGAACCCTCGTTTAGCTGCACTGTATTCCCAAAGCAGCCTGAGCTGTGCACTGCTTTGCTGTCCATGTTTTTAAACGTTGTTAGCGTTATTTCTCATGCTGTCGTGCACTTTCTAAACTAATAAAGCATTTCCTTGATGGCAGCTGTAATTGAGGTGCTTGTGTGTGATAGGGTCGAGTATTTTCCACAGCGAAACATTATGATACATGTCACGGCACAGAACACACAATATGATGCATATCCCAACACTTGTTGATTTTAGATAATAATCATGTCCTACATAAAGTTTAAAACTTTTAGCGTCAACCATGTAGAGAGCAACTAAGGATCCTACTCTCTGAAACACTTCAAGTCAGATCCTCAGAGATCTTAGAAGTAAATTAAAATAATTTGTTTTTCACCAATTAGCTATGATAAATTCAACTACACTATTGTTTATCTTTTCAAAGTTGAGATAGCCCTCTTTGTTGTCTGTCTTATTTTTGGCTTTCATTCTACTATAATGTTCTGGTGTAACTTTACTGTAAGTCTAGGGATGCAAAAACATAATTGGCATGAAATCAGTATCTGCAAACATTACCTTCAAAAGTTAACTATCGGTATTGGCAGATTTGTAAATTTTGGGGATGCACAATATTATTGGCTTGATATTGGTATCGGAACATATCAGCTCAAAAAGTAAAATATTGCTTTTACCAACTGATATTTTGGCTTATAAAAGCTGCCTATATCTATAAATAGCTGTACAAAAAATAAGACAGTGGAGTTTCAGGCTGGACCAACAGACCCACTGTATGTCAGCTGAAGTCTTTTTCTTTAGTCGATATAATTCCTTACACATTAAAGGACTAAAATTTGTTAATTTATTCGTCCTTAGGTTTTAAATTGTGTGTTTTTAGGACTGAAGTTTCAGATCTTTATATACAGGTAAAATATGCATGTGTACCATTCAGTATAGGTGGTTGTGTTGTGCGCTGTACTCTCAAGGAGGCCCATAATGAGCCCTGAACATTTTGAACGAAGCCCCAAATGTAAAACAACTACCTTCCCTGTTCCTCTCTCAGCTCCACTTGACTCCACCTCTTTTTGCACTAAAGACTCTTGGTGTTCTTTACAGTAAAAAAGGTATGTATATATCATATCCGTGTTGGCTTAAATGAGTTTGGAAATATCAGCATATCAAATACTGGCAAAAATTCCTATGTGAATCACTGTAATTGGCGAGAATGTCTTTTGTTAAAGATCTGCACAAGATATAGGCACCACAGTTTCTGTAATGAATCCTGGAGAGGGGATCACACAGCGTACTCTCACCCAGTAAGCAGCTGCATGAAGCCTGTGTTCCGTGCGTTTCAAATGGAATCACCCTCACCGTCTACATACTCATAACGTCTGTTGAGTTGTATTCACTAGAACACACTGTCTCACACAGACTGCCACAACTCTGAGGCTGCTGCTCCATCTCTTTGTCATCTGCCTAGCTGTTTTGTTGTAGTTGTCTGTCTGTGACCAGGTGAGCACACATCATATATATGCTCTTATTTTTACATGATGCAATATTCAGTAATATTTCCCCCACAAAGGTGAAGTAAAGTTAACTTTAAAATAGTTTCTGTTTGTTTTGGCTACCTAGCTCAGTGCTGCCCCCATGATTACTGGTGGTATTGCAACGTTTGGACTGTATCTGGAGAGCATAAATGGGCCTTTATAAGATGTTGGCATAACAAGCATGGAGTACCTCCAAACTTAGCCTTTGTTGTAAGCTTCCTCAATGGAGAGGTTGTCCATAGAACTGAAGACAGGGATGTACTACAGCATACACACAGGAAAGAATAGAATTCAACTGCCTTAAGGATCAGCCCCAGAGATCAGCCCATTGTCGCAGTACCTGATCTTGCTGTTTCAGTCTGGATTTGACTAATATCTGATACCAGGATCAGATATCCCTAGTAGGGATATCAAATAATATTGTTGTTTTGAAACCATACCACCAAAAATAGAAGTCCTAGACACCTAATATGAGGTAATTTCTTGTTTCCATTTAGCAAAAAAGAAAAAAATGGCAAAGTGAGTTTGAAGGCAATTTTTGATGGTTTCCCTCTCCATCTGTTCTCTGAAAACAAAAAATGATAGATCTATCCTATTGTTTTAGTACTTTTCATGCTGCCGTCATTCAAATGACAAAGATTTTATTGGCATAAAGAACACTCATCGGAAAGCATCAAATTGCTGTTTATTAAACAACTTTAGTTTGCAGTAATGAGTTTTGTTAGACATCCATGATCAGGTTTTCTCTGTCACATGGAAACAGCATTGTTCTGCTGCTGAAGAAGAGATCAATTTCCTTCTGCCAGCATAAAGTATTACTAGTATTTTTAGTCTTGTTAGAGACTTACTATTTACATTTGACTAATCAGGAAGCAGAAAACTACACAGCACAGGCTGTAGCTCTGATCATCAAGCCACTGCACTGTTGGAAATTAGGGGCTAATTTTGTGTAATTGGGAGGAAATTTATTTTGTCAGTTCCATTAAGGGTTTCATAATTGTGCTGGAGAGTAACATAGCCATGAGTAATACTGAAAACATGAACGTAAATGTTTACAGATGTTGCACTAAATTGTTATCTGACAGTGCAGACACAAAGGGTTTGGCTATGGTTTAGTGGTAGAGGCCGTTGTTCTTTAACCATAAGGTCAGCAGATTGATTCCCAGCGCTACATGTTAATGTGTCCTTTGGCAAAATACTTAAAGTAAAATTGCTCCCGTGGCTGCATCACTGGCATTCAAATGCATGTGAATAGAATAAGTTATTACTGCTAGCCACTTCACACAGCAGTCTCATCATCAGTGTGTCAATGGGTGTGAATGAGTAAGCGTGATGTGCAGTGTAGAAAGGGCTTTTAGTTGGCGGACGACTAGAAAAGTTCAAGTAAGTCCATTTACAATTTTATATTAAGTATTTTCAATCATAACACTATTAAAATTAAGCATCCGATAGAGTTCTCTAATCTTTTTACAGGTAACACAGGTGATCCCATCGGTGGACCTCATTTCAAACCACAATCAATAGCAGTAGATCTGATTTCATGGTTTTATATTTTAGAGTAGACTTTCCAATCAGTTACTCTACATTGTATGAAGTTTGGGAGTAGCTGTAAAATAAGCAGGTCCTGTTTAACATTCAAATAAGTTTGATGTTTTAAGAAATTATCTCAAAGCTGGTATCTGTATTCTGTCTGAAAGATTTGATAGCATTTTGTATAAGACATTAAATCAAAAGAAAAATACCAGCAGTATGACCATGAAATCCAAAGCCTCGTCGTAATGAGTACTTGACCTTGATTTTATACAAATCTTTATCACGGCTCACACAACCAGAGAAATTAAATGAGCTCTTCTTGTGCGAGCTCCTGATCTTCTTACAGATCTTACTAAATCAAATAACTCAAAGTGCACCCTACTTATGTGTCGCCACATATAAGATCCTCTTAAGAGCACATCAGTGTGGCACTGAGTAGTTTTGCACCTGTCACTCTGTGTAGTTAATCAATTTTTCAAACAGGACGTATAACTGACTGTAACTTAAAGAGAGAAGTCTGACCTATCATCACTGTATTCCACTGTTAAATTAATCTGCAGCCACACCGCAGCATCTTTTCCAGCCTCTGGTGACATTCATAAAATGATCTGCTCATTTACTCTAAAACTAACACCTCAGACATTCATCATTTTTATCATTCCATATCATTAAATGTTGAACAGGCAAGTATGGTATTGTCAGCCAAGCTAAATTTGCAGCTTTAGGGATGAGAGTTTGTCTTGTTCGTACACAAAGTTTTTGACAGATACAGTTCAATTTTCTACGGACTTCCCTGTTCCCCAAAGAAAAATCCTTATCAGTTTATCTCTCAACTTCTGATCTTGTGCTAAACAAAAGCCAAATATTAACACATTAAGTGAAACTGTGATTTATAGCAGAAGGCTTGATTTAGATATAGCAGGCTTAAAGTTTCAGTTTGTTCATTTTAAGGCCAAACTTCATGAGCACGTGGTGCCAGAGCCGGCCCGAGGCATAAGCGACATAAGCAGCTGCTTAGGGCTGCGTCGCAACCAGGGGGCCCGCAAGAGCGAGGAAGTGAATGTTCACAAGCAGTTCAGAAGCAAACTGGAGTGAGATCAGCCTGGCTGTGAAGAGGAATGAGGTGCTGAGAGTAAAGGTCAGGAAGAAACAAAGCCCCACTTCAGATTCAATAGTTTAAGTTGATTTTTTACATCGGGGGATTCATATAACGCTGTTTTAGGCTGTTTCTAAAGTTTGTTCATTAAAACGAATATTTACAGACATGCTAAACACGAATTAGAGTCCCGTTAAACTCCTGGTTTTCTTAAGTTTCTGTTACCAAATGACTCCACACACATTTTAGTCTTTTCTTAGTGGGAAGCTGAGCTGTGTAGAGTCTAATTGTTTTTGTACGGACCAGGAGAAAGGACATAAAGAGGATAAAAGTTAGCAGGCTCGTCATCATGCCCCCATGCACACAGACAGCTTCTGCAGACCACAGGGATAGATAAACACGATCACAGGTAAGACGTGGTTTAATGAATTTATCCAGATTAACATAATTAGAGAGTAATGACCTGACTTTATTGATCTGTAGCCTATTATTTTTGCGTTTAATGAAGAAAACGAAGCTTACATCAAGTCATACTATCTGACTATAGGAGAGGATTTCATGTTAATACTGATCATTAAAGAGCTGTAAAGTAAAGGCTTATTATATAATATATATAAAACTATCTGACTGTTACTGTAGGAGGGTTTATGGTTGAGGTTAAAAGCATGTAAAATAAATGAACTACTAGCCTTCTGTATTATGTTTTATGGCTCTTAATCCTTCTAAAATGTGACATTATTTCAGAAAGAGGAGGATGTGTTTTAAAAGGGAGGGTGTAGGACATCAGCAGGCTTATTTCTGACTGAGGCGGAGAAAGTACTATATTATGGTACTGAAGTAAAAGTAGAGTTACTTTGGATAAAATATACTTAAGTAAAAGTAGAAATCTGTAAGTCTATTCAAGAAAAAGTAAAAAGTAAGGTATTTAAAATTTACTCAAATTACTGAGTAGCTTTTTTTGATACCTCAGGGGGGTTTACAGTAGAATCTGATCTTTTTATTAATGTGAAACAACTACAAGAGAATATGAATCTATAACCAGGTTGATGTTATAAGGTAACACTTAGGCTAACCTAAAGTCAAATGCAACAGCTGTGTAAGGATGAAATCTGAAATCATTCTCTCAGTATTGACCATCATGTGCTGTGAAAGTCAAACTTCAGCCCATTTTCTTGTTGGCTCAGAGCTAAAATTGCCTCATTTTGGCTTTTAATGTTTCTTTTTTTACTCAATACTTAATATTTTTTAAATGTGGTGAGGTACAAAACTTCTCTCAAAATATACTTAAGTAAAAGTAAAAGTAGTGATTTTGAAAAGTACTCCAAAAAGTACAAGTACACAAAATGCTACTCAATTACAATAACTTGAGTAAATGTAATTAGTAACTTTCCACCCCTGATTTCTATGTTTTGTACATAAATGTAAGTTACTACCATTAACACATTAAAAAGATTGATTATTTTTTCTTAGTTTGGATGCATGCTGATGAGGTGGGTCTCCAAAAGAATGACTGACAGATAAGAAAAAGAGAAAGAAGTCCATCTCCTTTACAAGTGTCCACTCCTACAGACTTCAAGACCTTAAGGGGCTCCAACACAGCCATCTCCTAACAGACAGTTTAGAAAAGAGAGGGGAGGCAGGAAACTTTCTTCATCTGTGTGCATAAAGGTAAAACCCAGAACATCCCAGCAGACAGAGGAGTGGAGGACTTCCTGATCTCCCAGAGACAATCACAGTCCTTTTGAGATCCACAACACTCCAGCTCACAGCTCAGTTGACTGCATGCATGCCAGTGGGCCCAGAGTGTGACTCTTATAGTCACTACCATTATGTACAGGGATGATCATCAGTGAACTAAATAGACAGTTCATACACACTGGTCAAATACATGAGTCTAGTTTAACTCACTTAAAGAATCAACTGAGACAAATCACTTCAGGATTAACTAAAGTAATGTACATGACATTATGTGTTGAATTTCTCTCAATATCTATAATGTGATTTAAAATAAAATGAATAAAATCTCAAGTTCTGTTACCTCATTTTTTTCTCCACTGGGGTTTAGATAAGTTGTATATGTACAGATTATCTAGCATTGACTGCATCTGTAACAGTGATCAGCCGTTGGGGGGCCCGAGTCAAACTTTGCTTAGGGCCCTGAGTAAGCTTGGGCCGGCCCTGCATGGTGCAGTGTGATTTTTCATCAGTGCAGCTTTAAACAGCATGGAGAGTACCTCAGCAGATAAAATCATGCCTCCTAAGATCAGCAAAAACTTGATTTGAAAAATGTAAAACACTTGTAAACACAATACCAAAAGATTGTGTTGGTGTATTACTATATATTCATTTACTGACCTGCATGCCCACATTCTTCATTCCTGTCAGCTTTTTATTATTATTAATGTTATTATTATTTAACAAAAATTAGGCAAGCCTTGAATACGTTTTACACATTTTAATTTCTGAACTGTTAAACTACTCAGTCATGTTTTAGGGAGGTGGCCCATTTCTAATGTAGCCTACATAATTATTAGGTTGCTATACTACCTGTGTATTTGATATGCTAATAACATGACTTCGCTACATCACAGAAATCTTCATATAAACAATCTACATTAAGCTTATTTCAATTATCATTGTGAAAGAATGCTCAATGAATCTCCATGTCTCCTGATATAGGTGGTTGCGATTGAGAGTGAGTCAGAGGCAGGGTCAGCATGCAGGGGCAGTGGAGACAGCTCTGTTGTTGAGGTGAGTGCTGAAAGGTGACAGGCAGTTTTTTCTGCAAAGAGTAGGTTAGTGCTTGCTACATAGCCCGAAACAAGTTTAATTTCTAAAATCAGATGCAAATAGAATTAAATTAAATAGAGAATAAAGTGCCAAAAAAGTTGTCAGTGTCAGTCCTCTGTGTATTACACCAGAACATAGTAGACAGTAATTGCAGACCATGCTGGCTCCTAGGAAAAACAATGAGAGGGAGATAATTTTCAATCTAAAAACATGATAAAATGCACCAGAATGCAGGAAATTGCACCCCCCACCAAAATGAAAACACTGACTTCCATCGTAGCATGACAGCTAGCCTATTTGCTGTTATGCAGCAGGTTCTGTCAGCACACCAGGACTGACTGACACATGTACCGTCAAATCAGTGGTGAGTTTTGATGTGCAGTGCGTTAGTTCTGTTTTTATGTTGGTTAAATTGCAGTCAGTCAGGACAACAGCATTGAGTGAAATACATACAGACACAAAGTGTTGCAGGCATGGCACATTGTGTTGATATTTCCAATGGCTGAAATCTGGATGTTGTTCAAAAACAGGGCATATAAGCATTTTATAGATTTTGTTGGGACATCGGACATAGCCTGACCACTGGACAGGTCCAGGTAAATTAGGACATATGATCACCCTAGAATTTAAAAATAAAATCAAATATTGTATGATTAACATAGCAAGTATCACAGTTGTGAGCATGTTAGTATGTTAGCATTTAAGACTGAGCAATATTTGCAATTTCATTGGAACATTTGCAGCATCAGATTGGTGAAGTCATAATGTATTGCAGTACAGTGTTTTCCCACAGAATGAAACTACACCAGGGTGGTAGGGGTGGTCATTTTAGCCTCCTCATTTCATTGATTCCAGCAGTTTATTGTATAAAGATTTGTTAATTACATCACTTTCCCTTTGAAATTTTTCACCCCGTTGTCAATGTGATAATGTTTTTTTAAAAAGGAAGATGACATGTTTGGCAAATACACTTGGGTGGCTGTAAATATACCTGAGTAGTCCACCCAGGTATCATCTATGAGTGGGAAACGCTATAAATAAGAAATGTATTCTTCATTTACAAGTGATTGTTTTTCTCACTCATGTGCACATTTTATCTGTTGTATAGAGGCCTTTATGTACGTCCATTCTTTTACACCATCACCTGAAGCTGAAGATGAATTGGTGACAATTTATTATTTAAAAAAAAAAAAAAAGGTGTTTTTAATTTATTCTGGACTCAGGACAAGGAGTCACAACCAAACAAGAATTGTGTAAAACAATTAGAACAAAAGAATTACACTTATAACTATGAGATAAATCTCTTTAATATTTATCATCAAGCATTCGATAGTTTGCCTATGGAATTTGCTAACAATTTACATGCCTACTAACATCCACATTTAACTAAGCCTTGTTCTGCATCAGTATAATCTCACAGCTCTGCTTGTGCACTAGACTTTTATTGCAGTGCAGTGGAAGATCTTTTATGTATTTTTGTTCCTCTCATGTAATATTTATTATACAGAAAATACATACTGTAGTCTTATCTTGATAAAAGGCTTTCCAAGGCACTGTCATAAAGATGCCATACCATGGAGAAGATTGTATCTCTCTCTGTTCTCATCTAAGCACTGTATTATTGATTTAATATCTTCATATGAACCCTCAATCATTTTAACTATCTTGTACTGTTGCTCTATTAGCAGCATATCTGTGAGCTGAACGTGAAGTTAAATGTGCTGTTTAAAGTTCTAAATTATGTGATGAGCTTCAGCACCACACATCACAGACTGCTCTTCTGCTCAGCCAAATGATGAGTGTTACCGTAGCTGTTCACACATTGCAAAGGTTACGAACATGATCATTTCTGCACACAAGATTCCTTCTTTTTACAAACTCCTCTGAACACACCTCGGCATTTATTTTTCACAGTTGGTCAGACTTGAGCTAACTAAAACAGAAAACTTCATTTCTGTCTCACTTCAGTCGTCAAGTACCAGATCAATCATGCCTGATGGCGCAGCTTTAAAGTGTGTTTCCCTCACTCTTTTAACCTAGATTTTTAGAGAGACAGTCAGTTAGATGAAACATATTCAATAACAGCAGCACTCACAGGGAGCAAACTGTTCTATAACCTTCATAGATAGGAAATTAAACTGATAGCCTGCTTATTATTCAGGCGTGTGTATGTGGCAAGCCAGCCTCTTTCATGAAAATGAGAGAGAGCTGATTTCAAGTAGTTTGGAATTTATAAAATGACACATGATTTCCCAGCTATCATGTAGTTCAGTTGTGATAATAGTTACTCTCATCAGCACAGTTTGTCCTTTCACATATTAGTGATGAAGCTTTGATTCCTCATGTATAGTGACATCTTTTTACCCTCTAGCTAACTGTGTGCTGATATGAGGCAATATGTTAGTCTTGAATTTGTGCACTTTGAATTTTTTTGCATCATACGATTGATTTTTGACACTTACGTGTCTGATTGCATTAAAGCTGTAACAAAAGTTACAAAACTTTTCTGTTCTGTCGTTGGGCAATACATGTTTCAGAGCACCTGTCCTTAATAAGTTCATTCAGCTGGTTAAAAGCGAACCACTTAACATCTAGCTATGTCTGATTCTTTTCCTGGTCTGTCACATGGGATATATCTTTATATTTTTAAATGTGGCATCTATGTCTTGATATCTATGGTTATTGTTAAGGAGGGGGCGGGATGAGTGTTTGTAAAGTGAACATTATTTTAGATATGAGTACAGGACAGCACTGGCAGTAACAGCTGCAGAAAACTATTAAACAAAGGTGAGAAGTTTCAGTTTTACATGTGAAATCAAACCTCAATCTGTGAGGGAAATACTGGCAGAATTTTCTCTCTTTCTTTCTTTCCCTCTCACGCACAATAGTGATGGTTATCATATATACATTTTACAAAGATCCTAAGAGTTTGGTTTTGCTGTCCGTGGGAAATACCCAAAGTATTGAAGAACTAAATAGACGCATTATTTTCCTTGTTAAAGAGGTTAAAAACAAAACCCCTAGCAGTAAGAATTGTCTTGATTTTTTTAAATAATATATTGAGGATCCAGTTGAACTTCCACCATAATAGCTGTCATACTCTCCAGTATTCTATCAGTTACATTAGCGAGACACTCTGTAAGTGAATTTGGGGATTTGCTCCCTGATTTTTGAGCTGTAACCTTCAGAGCCCCTCTCCAGTGATTTGATTGACATTGAAACACTGGCATCAGCTTTGGTTATACCATTAT
This sequence comes from Cheilinus undulatus, assembly GCF_018320785.1. Lineage (NCBI taxonomy): Eukaryota > Metazoa > Chordata > Actinopteri > Labriformes > Labridae > Cheilinus > Cheilinus undulatus. Next base: position 15,037,676 of record NC_054884.1, on the reverse strand, counting down.
AGCTGCTTCTTAAGAAAAGTGGATATCTTTAATGACATCCCAGCAGGGGGGTGATTCCAAACGACCCCTGGGTGTCTCTCAGTGCTAGCCTATGTCCTTTAGCCTCTCAGTGGTGTGTAGGTGACATTTGATTCTTATTACACTAATTACAGACCCCATCAGCTGTGGGAGAAGAAGCATCTATTAATGGTATCTGTTAATGAAGGACACTGTTGTGCCATCATTAGGATGCACAGATGCATCCATTTAACACAGGTATCAGTCAATATTGGCCCTTTTAATGAATAATGTCAGTAGCAGATGTTTGTTGTTGTGTTATGTCAGTTTCATTCTGGCATATAGCATACCAACAGGTGATTGAGAGAAGAGATTTACCAGAAGATGTGATGTTTAGGACAAACTTTTATGGTCAAACTCGAGACATAATGTAACCATCATCAGAGTGTTACACTAAAAGGAGTAATGAGAAACTAGGGCTGCAAGCAGCACTGAAGGGCCCTCGCACCCCGGCACAGGTCGGGGTGTGACGCAACTGCCAGTGTGTGGCAATAACTCAAGATTTTAAAAACTTCAGATCTCCAGGTGTTATGGTTTATGCAAAAAAATTCTGAAGTCCATTAGATGAAATCCCTCGGACTAGTTCGTCCAAATGTGAAATGTGTGATTTTCCGAAAACGCCAAAATTTGACCAAAAATGGTTTGTAGTGTGGTTCCTGTACATTTTAGAGGATGGTCATAATGTAATTTTTTTGTTCGTCTCATCATGATACATATGTGTACCAATTGTGATGCATGTAGGTGTTACCCACGGCCCTATCTCAGTTTTAGCCCCGCCCGGTGGTGACTGCCTGATGGATTGACGAAATTTCACCAAAATGTTGTTAAATCCCTTGGGGACAATTTTGGTGAAGCTTGGTGAGTTTTTGAGCATGTTAAGGCCCCCAAATTAGCAATTTCCTAGTCAGGAAAAGAATAATAATAACAGCTACAGTTTCAATAGGGTCCTCGCTGACCGAGGTCGGTGCTCGGGCCCTAATAATTCCATCAATTCCAACAAAGTTTATAACCTGATATGCCGGATGGATTTGTTTCACACATCCATCTGGAAAACCACTCATACATAGCATTTGGGAAAGAGGATTTGAGGGTGTTTGGATGAACGTTCTGTCACATCTTTAAGGGCCAGTCAGAGCAACAAAACACGTTGCGTGGCCCCTGCCGAAGGAGTAAACTCCATAGAGACAGAACTGCATAACACGAACCGTGGCAACTGTAGACGTGTCAGTACACGACTTTTGTTGTTTTTGAAAAGAAAACAACTCAGTGCTGTTCTTTGTTAACCTTGCAAAGCAGATGGATACGCCCGTTTCCTTATTTTTCACTGGCACACCTATCTTTGGGCAGTTTTGCCCATTCCTCTTTGCAGCACTTCTCAAGCTTCATCAGGTTGAATGGGAAGCGTCGTTGCACAGCCATTTTCAGATCTCTCCAGTGATGTTCGATCGGATTCAAGTCTGGGCTCTGGCTGGGCCACTCAAGGAGATTCACAGAATTGTCCTGAAGCCATTCCTTTGATGTCTTGGCTGTGTGCTAAGGGTTGTTGTTCTGCTGAAAGATGAACCGTTGCCCCAGTCTGAGGTCAGAAGCACTCTGGAGCAGGTTTTCATCCAGGATGTCTCTGTACATTGCTGCATTCATCTTTCTTTCAATCCTGACTAGTCTCCCAGTTCCTGCTGCTGAAAAACATCCCCACAGCATGATGCTGCCACCACCATGCTTCACTGTAGGGATGGTATTGGCCAGGTGATGAGCGCTGCCTGGTTTCCTCCAAACATGGTGCCTGACATTCACGCAAAGAGTTCAATCTTTGTCTCATCAAACCAGAGAATTTTGTTTCTCATGGTCTGAGAGTCCTTAAGGTGCCTTTTGGCAAACTCCAGGAGGGCTGCCATGTGCGTTTTACTAAGGAGTAGCTTCTGTCTGGCCACTCTACCATACAGGCCTGATTGGTGGATTGCTGTAGATATGGTTGACCTTCTAGAAGGTTCTCCTCTCTCCACAGAGGATTGCTGGAGCTCTGACAGAGTGACTGTGGGGTTCTTGGTCACCTCCCTGACTAAGGCCCTTCTCCCCCGATCGCTCAGTTTAGATGGGCAGCCAGCTCTAGGAAGAGTTCTGGTGGTTCTGAACTTCTTCCATTTACGGATGATGGAGGCCACTGTGCTCATTGGGACTTCCAAAGCAGCAGAAATTTTTCTGTACCCTTCCCCAGATTTGTGCCTCGAGACAATCCTGTCTTGGAGGTCTACAGACAATTCCTTTGATGTCATGCTTGGTTTGTGCTCTGACATGCACTGTCACCTGTGGAACCTTATATAAACAGGTGTGTGCCTTTCCAAATCATGTCCAATCAACTGAATTTAAACATCTCAAACTTTTTTCACATTATCATTATGGGGTGTTGTGTGTAGAATTTTGAGGGGAAAAAAGAATTTATTCAATTTTGGAATGAGGCTGTAACATAACAAAATGTGGAAAAAGTGAAGCACTGTGAATACTTTCCAGTTGCACTGTAGATTTGTGATTCATTGTCTCTGAAATTACCAGCTAGCATCACCCCTTTTTGGAGATCTTTCCCTACACAGGTTAGAGCTCCTGTGAGGAAATCATGCCAATTTTAGCGCCTCCTGTCCGCGAAGCAGGAATGATTAATCTCTTTGCTAATATTGCCCTGTAGTTTAATTAGGTGCCTCTGAAAAATATACCTCATCAATCTTTATTTTAAATCACTAAATTGCAGATAACACAGAAGGCTTTTAAATAGCTATTTCTGCAGTGTGCTTTTATCTGACTTCTACCCTGTGCACTTGTTTGCTTTTGTAGGCAGCATTGAGCCATCACAATTTATTTCTGTCAGTTTAAACACCAGTGAAAAACTCCTCACAGGCGCTGTAAGTTATGCATCAACCTCAAGCTTGACTAGTACTCAGTGTGTATGTCCTAACTTGAGCAGAGTTTGTTGTGTATGCAGGCAGCATGACACAGCTCTTATTTCAGTAATCTTTCAGCCAAACTGCACTTGAATTAATGCTCTCCTCCAAAAGACCTCCATGTGTTTGTTTCATTTTGGTGTTGTTATGAGCAACAGAGATTGAATGAACTCCTTTAATGTTGTCTGTTAAGTCTAGTTTGGTACCATAAACATGCTGCTGCTTTCTAGAAAACTCTTGAGGGTGGACACTAAAAGAAGCTCTTATACTAAACCTTTTAGTGAAGCTCTCCAGTAACAAGAATATAAACCCTGACAGGATTGTGGCTCTTTGAAAGCTATATCATTCATGTTTTCTCTGTCTTTTTTTCTCCACACAGTAAGCAGATAGTAATGCATTATATCATTGTTTTTTGGTTGGCACTACCATGGGCAGATACTAAATCTCAGTACATAAAACCAAACTTTGTGAGTGATTACATACAGTACTGTGAGGCGTATGTGCCCCTTGCTCAATTTCTCTCTTTTTTTGCATATTTGTTGCACTGAAATGTTTCACATCATCAAACAATTCTTAATTAGACAACGATAACCTGAATAGATAAAACAAAAGCAGTTTTTAAAAGATGATTTTATTTATTAATAGAAAAAGCCATCCAAACCTACTGTTTGAGTTCAGCCACATTAGGGTTTTCAAGCATTGGCCGCCTTTTTAAGGTCAGGCCAAACATCTCAATCTGATTTATGTCTGGACTTTGACTGGGCCACTCCAAAACCCTCATTTTGTTTTGTTTTTCAAAGCCATTCAGAGGTGGACTTGCTGGTGTGTTTCAGATCGTATTACTGCTGCATAAGCCAAGTGCACTTGAGCTTGAGGTCATGAACTGATGGCTGGACATTCTCCTTCAGGATTTTCTGGTAGAGAGCAGAAGTCACCTAGGTCCTGAGGCAGCCCCAGACCATCACATGACCACCACCATGTTTAACTGTTGGTATGATGTTCTTTTTATGAAATGCTGTGTTTGTTTTATGCCGGTTCAACTTTTGTCTCATAAGTCCACAGAATATTTTCCCAAAAGTCTCTGCCTTAAATTTTTCTTTCTTTTTTTTTTTTTATCCATTCAGAGGTGGACATGCTGGTATGTTTTGGGTCGTTGCCCTGCTGCATAACCTAAGAGCACTTGAGCTTGAGGGCATGAACTGATGACCGGGCGTTGGCCTTCAAGGTTTTCTGGTAGATGGCAGAATTCATGGTTCCATCAATCACAGCAAGTTATCCAGGGTCTGAAGCAGCAAGGAAGCCCCAGACCATCACACTGCCAGCCCCATGTTTGACTTTTGGCATGATGTTCTTTGATCTCTTGATCAAATGCTGTGTTATTTTTACGCCAGATGTAACGGGCCGCACACCTTTCAAAAAGTTCATCTTTTATCTCGTCAGTCCACAGAATATTTCTCCAAAAGTCTCGGGGATCATAAAGATGTTTCTTGGCAAATGTGAGACAAGCCTTTATGTCCTTTTTTGTCAGCAGTGGTTTTGGCCTTGGAACTCCCATGGATTCCATTTTTGCCCAGTGTCTTTCTTATTGTTGAATCATGAACTCTTACCTTAACTGAGGCCAGTGAGGTCTGCAGTTCTTTGGATGTTGTTCTGGGACTTCCTGGATTAGTCGTCGTTGCACTCTTGAAGAAATTTTGTTAGGCTGGCTACTCCAAGGAAGGTCCACCACTGTTCCCAGTACTCCCCATTTGTAGAAAATGGCTCTCGCCATGGTTCCATAGAGTCCCAAAGCCTTGGAAATGGCTTTGGAACCCTTTCCAGACCTTCTTCCTTCTTGAATGTTTTTTAGATTAGCATGATGCGTTGCTTTTTGACATCTCTTAAGCCTACTTCACTTTTTCAGACGGGTTGTATTTAAGGGATTTCTTCATTCAGCAGGTCTAACAGTAATCAGACCTGGGTGTGGCCAGTGAAATTGGTCTCAGCCTTCCAAATAATGTGGCTTGTCCCAGTTGATTAATGATTTACACAGGGGGCAATTACTTTTTCACATAGGGCCAGGTAGGTTTGCATAGCTTTTTTTTCCTTAATAAATGAAATCATCAACTAAATTCTGCATTTTATATTTACTCAGATTATCTTTGTCTAATATTAACATTTGTTTGTTGATCTGAAACATTTAAGTGCCACTAATTTGCAGAAAAGTAAGACATCTGCAAAAGGGGAATTACTTTTTTCTTACCTTCAGGGTTATTTCAAGGCTTTTTTTTATTTTGTAAACCGGCCACTCATGTCTAAGTGTTACTTTGGGATTCTAACTTTCAACATTACCATAAATTTGTTTATCTTTCTGTTTAAAGAAACAAATTAAAAACAGTCAAATTTAAATGGAGAAGACCATTTCTGACCTTTTCTAATTCCCTAAGAAAAAGAGCAGCTCTGTATTGACGTTCAGCTTAGACCTGTTAATAGACCCAATTTTAGATCCAACTTATTATTATTTTACGCAATTTCCCTTGTTGCCATGGCGAAGCGCCGGGGAAAAAGGCAAAGAGCTGCTCATGGTTGTCTTGGATACGACAGTTTTCCCTTGTCAAGTAATGAGAGGAGCTGAACCTGTGGGAGCGCAGGGTTATTTTTAGGCCTGACGCCAGCCTGCATGTGTGGATTAAGACTTGTTTGGTCGCTGGTGCGTGTGCATGGGTGCGTGTGGGCGTGCATGGGCGTGTGTGTGAGGCTTTAATGCAGCCTCACTGTGGGAACAGCTCAGGGCGTTTTACACTTGGCATACAAACACCTGGGTCACTGCTTGTGTCATTGCTCCTGAGCAAAACGTGCTGGAAGAAAAAGTAAAAAAAAATCTTATCGTTGGAGGCAGCTTCTATTTGCAAGTGTTGATTTTATATCTACTGCTTTAAAGAACCTAAATGAAAATGGTCTCATCCTTCAGCTATTGCTAAATGAGAATTGCTGTATGCATGCAAGGTTAATTAAACAACACATTGGTTTCTTATAAAGCTACTAGCTCATCTAGCATGCAAAAGCCTTCAGTAACAAGGAAAGAAATTTAAAGCAAAGTAACCACAATTCTTAATAAACACCAGTCATTTTGTTGAAAAAAGATAATCTATTCTGATTTAAAAAAAGAAATAAGTTGGCCATAGGGCTTATTTATCCCAGAGTTTGGGATATTTTAAGCCACCAAAGCAATGATCTTTGCCCTCATTACTGGAAATGTAAGAGACTTCTCAGATGCAGGATTTAAAATGTATTCTGCTGTTTTATGGGAAAGGATTATTTGTATGAAGCTCCAAAAAGGTCAGGAAAATATATAATTATAGATGTTTATGAGTGAATGAATGAATAAAAACCACACACTCAAATACACACAGCACGCCCAGCTGGCCTCTTGTTGTAATAGATAGACAGCGGAGAGATGATAACAGGTCTGCTAATGTGATATCATGACAGCTGTGCTATTGAGCTGCTCTTTCCCTGCAACATGAAGACTGAGAGAGAGGGAAAGAACGTTGTGTTTAGAAAAATATAAGGAGAGATGGAGCATCACTTAAAGAGTAAAAACTGCTTACTTTAACGATGTGTGCAATTATTGTGGTGAATTCTTCAAAGCTTTCGCCTTCACTTGCAGCAATTTGTCTCTCTTTTTTTAACCTCTGTATAGATGTAATGATGTTAAAATGCATATCACGATTATAGTGGCATAAAATACCGTTTGAAATGCACAGTATTATCAGCATTATATCAGTATTAGCATTAAAACATTCCAGCAGATATTTAAAACAGTATATCAGCTGTAAATATCAGCTGTTAAATTAAGTTTATGGTGTCATAAGCAGGATCAACAGACCTATGTCAGACAAAGTCCTTTTTCTTTGTTTATCCTCAATCCTAAATCTTTTCAGAGTGTTTTAAGGACTTAAAGGAGACATATTACGCAAAAATCACTTTTTCAGGCTTTTCTAACACAAACATGTGCCCCTGGCCTGTCCACAATCCCCTCAAATACCAGAAAAATCCATTCCCTCTTCCCCTCTCTTTCTCCACCTTTCAGAAAATGTGTGCTGAAACAAGCTGTTCTCAGATTTAGCTCCTGGTGACCTCACCAGGAGCGTGAGCACCCACCCCCAGGTTTGGTTGGCCCTCCCCCACTTGGAGGAAAGTTCTGCCCTCCTATACTGATCCTCTCAATTACTAGCTGAGATGCTGGATAGCTCAATGGGTTATCTTGCTGACTACGGTCTGGGAGGTTGATGGCTCAAATCCTAGTCAGGTTCTAACCTTTGGATAAAAGTGTATGTAGTACCAGGAGTACTGCATCCATTTCCCGAGAGGGGTGTGGTCAGGGGCGGAGTTAGACAGCTAATTACCATTTAAAGCCACAGACACAGAAATGACTTGTTCTGAGAAGGGCTGAAATAAAGGGGGTTTTAAATGTACAAAAATTCTATACTGGAGTGTTTTTTCAGCAACACACTTCACAGGCATGTTTTGGGGACCTCTGAGACTAATTTAAGCTTGTCTTAAAAGAGTATAATATGTCTCCTTTAGGTCTGAACTGCATTATATATCAGGGATGGGACCGATCTGATCCAATATCGGTATCGGGTCTGATATGGACGTAATTAATAGATCGGATATCTGACTGACGACACCAATCCAAGTGACCAATCCAAATCCATCCTACAGTTTGCGGTAGACCATGAACTCACCGCAGTCTAACACGAGACAGTCTGTGTGTAACTGAGCTAGTATTAGTTAGGATGTTCTTATTGGTATAATTACCTAGTTGATTAAACATAAATCTATATTTAGAATAGTCAAAACTAGTCTGAAGTTGAGAGAACAAAAAGAAGAGTGGGTGTGATGTTAGCCTTATAATACTGTCTACAATGTGGCTAGCATTGAAAGCTAGCGCCGCCCGCCTTCGTTTCTCTTTGCAGATTAATATCATGCTTTGATATTTGGCCTCTTTTCACTTCGGATGAGTAGTCATACGTGAACTTAACTCTCAGTAGCCCACATACCACTTTATTTCCATTTACTACTTTGCAAAACAGTCATACCGCAGTCTTCCCACTGTACACTAATAGCTTAGCCACTGCTTCTCATTGTTTACATCTGGTGAAGGGTCAGAGAGGAAGGCTGCGGCCATTTACTGAAGCTACAGCGGTCTCTAGTGGCTGGAGGTTTATTGTTTTCCCCACAGTTCTTGCACTTTAATTTTTAAATGTTTAATTGAAAACCTTAAAGTTGTTGGTGCTGCAACAGCAATACTACTTGAGTTATCATGTTCAGATGAAGCATTGTTGTTAACTTATTTGAAGAGCTTTTGATAATGTTGATGTTTATTTTTTCTACGGTTCATGCACTTTAATTTCAAATATTCAGTTTGAAAACCTTAAAGTTGCTACTGCAACAATCCTACTTGAGTTATGCTATTTAGGGTAAGCACTGTTGTTTTTAACTTATACTCAGTTGTTGTTTTTTGGACAATGTTGATATTTATTTTTTAGCAGTAGTTCAAATAAATTTGTTAGGAATACATTTAAATTCAATTCTTTTTTTTTTTTTGTTTGTTTGCTTTTTTGGTTTTTTTTTTTGCTTTTTTTAGTAAGAGGACCTGGGTGGTTTGGCACAGCCTCATGTAACCTCACACATTATACCAACAACAAAAATAATTGTTAAAAAATAAATAAATAAATATCGGAATCAGTATCAGTATTGGCACATATTTATAGGAATCAGATCGGAACTGAAAAAAAGTGGATCAGTGCATCCCTATTCTATATAGTTTAAATGAATTTGGAAAAATCAGCATATCAGATATTGGCAACACTCTAATATTCAGCTACCCTAAATATCATGGTCATTAGTATTATCACTGTATTGCTTGCTTAAAAAAGTTAAAAAAGTACTGATATATTAAAATTAATAAAATAAAAATTAACAAAAATAAATCTCATCTTACATACTTCTTTTCTTCAGAAGAAATGTCCTCTTTTCAAAGACTAGAAAAAACAAATCTCATTTTAATCATTTCACAAGTTTTAAATAAAAAAGTAATAGCTAAAATCAACAGTAAAGGGGACAATGCTCTTTTTGTTTGTAAAAACATTAAAATGTTAAAATATTAATATATCAAAAGTAAACGTGACAGACATCATCAAATGACTTCCTGTTGAACAGGGGTGTCCAAAGTATGGCCCAGGGGCCAAATGTGGCCTGCAGCCCTTTTTCATGATTAATCTCAGGATTTCTGTAGTTAATTGTGATTAATCACACTCTGTATATCACATTTTTAAATTCCACTATTTTGCATTTTAATCTTTCCTTGCATCATTTTAGATTTTTCCACGGTGATAAACTATGGATGCTTGATTTACTCTTTGGATCTGCTTTTATATAGTTGGAAGATTATCACAAGAACTTAACCATGGAAAATGCCAATATCAGGAAAAGAAAATAGGGGAACAGTTAAAAGGTAAATGTTTGATAACACAAGGAAGAATGACTTTTGACTTGTCCACTGATTGTCTATAAGTTTTAAACTGAATTGATAAATAAAGGAGCAGTGGTGGACTTATTTTACATCACAGTGGCTGCAGGGAAACACGTGAAAAATGTGTTGAAAAGCCAATAAAGCATGTGATTAATCGAAATAAAAAGAGTGCACTAATTGTGGATCATAATAAATTGTGATTACTCTGATAAGTCTTGACTGCTCTAATTTGAAGAGACCATGATATTATATTTACATTCACGTACTAGTCATTTTACCCAGCTGACCTTGAACACATCATAATTGTCTGTGAGCTCATTAAGTGAGCGTATTAACTTTTATTCTGCTGATTTCAACATTGGGTTAATATTTGCAACTAAGGGGAGTTTCTCCAACATTATGGAGTGCTTTTGTGATCTGAGTAAATGAGAAGCAGCTAAAGCCAGTGAGTGAATGCTACTTCTGAGTTTTTTCCCCCCAAGCCAACAGTTAAAGGTACCGCACTGGTTTAATTCGATTCCTAAAGCTGATGTACTTTGAGTTCATGGATTGATTAGCCACTGCTAAAATACTCCTTCCTTGCTAGTCTGTGTCTCTGTACCCCGACAGGCAGTGCATTGCTGTGGTCCAGACAATGGAGCAAAGGAGAGACAGGGATGTCTTCCTGTCCCTAAAAGTCTTTCTTTATAAAACCAGTTGACCTGTGGATGTCTTTTCTATTCACCTCAGCAAATAAAACAGAGATCACTTTAACCAAAAATTCTGCGTCATTGACAGATTTTTTTGACATGATGTCGCAATGTCCTAAAGTCCTGATGAAGATGCGTTGGAGTTGAAACGTGTAGATCCCTGTTTAATAAAGGGTTTTTATTTCATCAGAGTACCTCTGATTCTCAGTGCTGACTGCCATCTATACTTTGGACTAGTTTTTGATAAGTTTACGGTCAAGTCACCATTCCCTTTTTTACTGATATCTTTGTCCTCTTATCCTGTAGAGCACCTGGTACAGGCTGCAAATTTTTTGATACTTTTGACCCCATGTAGCACTCACCCACCTTTTTTCTAATATAATTTTAAATTCAGGCATGGAATGTTGGTCAAATGTGTGTCCAAACAGTCACGCTGCAGCTGTTGCTCCATTTGATGAGCCTTCTCTACTTGTAGAGTGGTTTGGCATGTAACCCCTGGATTGCAGCAGTGTAACCTTATTTAGCACAGACAGGGATGGCAGAACTACTGCTGCTAACTTTAGCCCCACTCTGTAAATTTTTCATGACATTGTTTACCTGCAGGCACTTTAAATCCATGTATAGCCATGCATTTTCATGCTAAATATACTGTGCTCAATTTTCCCTGTTTTCTGAGTGTTTTCTTGCCTTTAGACTAGTTGGCAAGTTTTATTTTAAATGTGTGTTTAATCTGATGGTGAAATACAGGACGTCCCTAGTTACATGATTGTAGTATCAGATGGTCTTTAGTTCATGCAGGAAAAAGATAATTTAATTTAATCTTCATTGTAAAATGCTTTACCTATAAGTATCATTTTCCCATATTTTCCACTTCAACATCAGCCCTTGCAGTTTTATTAGGAGTCCATTTTTACACTTGACTAAAAGGATTGATTACTGGCTGCTGGATCTGGAGGCTGTACTGAAAGAAAATGCCACCAATTACTATGGAAATGCCACCAGTGACTACTGCACCATCATTAGCCCTCAGCCAATTATTCTCCATCAGTGACATAAAAAAGAAGCAGGGAGACTGGCAGCGCAAACACCTCTCTGCTCCTTTCACCCTAACCCTACCCCCCACTGTGTCAGCCCAGCTCAAGCACGGCCGAGCTCGGCACCAATCGGCTTTGACTTCTTAGCAGCCCTGTGGTCGCTGAACACTTTTAACAAGCTCTGTCATTTCACAGTGGAAACACAGGATCGCACAGATAAGCCAGGGGGAACGTACGTGGGTATTAGGGACCTGATCCCCATGGATCTGAGTTTTACAGAGGCGCATGACCCTGCAGCATAGAAGAATGGGTTTCAGTGTCATACCAGAAGAAGAAATGTGGCACCCACATATGACTTACATACCTTCCAGTATTCTCACTAAAGGCACAAAAAAGAGGATTAAGTTACCTCAAGATGCAGGAAAAAACAACAGTTAATGTAAAAACCATGAGAGGTGCTGTACACCTAACCAAAATGAATGAAAATAGAGTAAAATATGACAGTGTTCATGCTGAGTTCAGTTACATTATTCTAAATATGATATGTCCGTGGGTTAGAAGAAATGGATCGATTATATAAGGCTCAGAGAGAAAGCTAAATATAGAAGACCAAAAATAACTGACTATTTTCACACATATGAGCAAATAAACCAGGTTTTTTCAAAGATTGATGCATGATAGTTTAACATAATAGCTAAATAAAAAGTGATTAAAAACCCATTTAAAATCAGATTCAGTCAGCATTTCTGTCATTATTTATTTTTCTCTATCCTTGCCTATTTGTGCTCATCCAAAAGGCAGAAAAGCACTTCAAAGACAACACAGTGGAGCTTACCAGTGGCCTACAGGTGCACTACTGGGGACATCATGTTCACTGCAGGAGTCAGGGATAAAAGAGAACAACAGAAACAACTTGAACAGAAGTGGAAAAACTTCCTGCTACCCTGAAGTCACCGATGTGGCAACATTCTACCTTTCCTGTTCCACGTTAAAATGATGACGTTTATGTATAATTAATATTCCAGTTTTTAGCTCTTATTCTAAAAAAGACAAAATTCACCTGAGCTGTTTACATGGCTATGGAGAATTAATATTTAACTGACGATCATGCTAATGTACAGCAGAGCAAATGACTTGGAATCTATTAGTACGTTCTTTATGCTTGCAACCCAAATAACTTCTCATAAACAGGCATGAAGGCCATGCTTTATAAACAGATGTTTAACCCATATCATTGAGGTGCAGATATATATGTGCACCTGGCCTTACTCTGGTAAACAAGCTGAATATCTTTCAACCATGTCTGTATTCTCTTCCCTGTAATGGGCATGCTTAACATCTTAGTAGTTGTTCTTATCTTGTTAATTGATTTTTTTGATCCTTTGTGTCCTGTAAACCAGCCATGGGGTTGATTTTGTCGCACTTACTCTAAAAGGATAGTATGTTTCTTCTGAAGTGGGGTTATAATTGGTACTTGTCAGTAGTAAGCATATCACTGACAAGTTCCCAGACAGTGCAGCCACTTTATTGAAAAGATCGTTGTCTACATTTGCTACCTTGCCAAGAAATGCTCCCATTCTGCAAAAAACCCAGCAGATGCTATCTGTGTTCCCTTTCAGATTATTCTACTAAAACAGAATAACTTAATATGTGTTCAGTACTCACTCCATATGTATTGTCAGCATATGGGGAGCAAGTTTGGGTAGTCTGTTATTTCAGATTTCAGAGGAAGTGTATCCAGTGAGGAGCAGGGTAAAAGGAAGCTCACATTCTCTGTAATGGTACCTTTATTTATGATTTCAGTGGAACCATATCTTGTAGACATGTTGCTCTGTTAGATCAGTGGTTCTTAACTGGTGGGTCGGGACCCAAAAGTAGGTCACAAGGCTGTTTCCAGTGGGTTGCAAATGTGTGCCAGGAAAAAAAATGCAGCAAACAGTTTATGATGTGTTAAAGCCTTAAGTGGACACACAGAACATCCATAAACTTTTCTTAGATTTTCTGGTGATGACAAGTAAATTTCAGTCTTTCCTTCAAATTTATCTCCTTTTCCTGGATAAAAAAGTTCTGAAGATAATTTGGAAACTGTCTTTTTTGTCTTTTTCTTAGAATTTGGATTGCAATTTCTCATAAGGAGGTGGTCATAGGTTTTTAGGTCATAGGTCTTTATGGTCTTTATGCCCGGCCACTTGAGAATCTCTGTATTAAATAATGCTCCATGTGCTTCACAGAGCTGCATGATAGCAAATTTTATCAAATTTATTCATTGATGCTGGGATGTTTCTACATTAGAGTCCACCTCTGGTAAATTAAATTGATTGGACATGACTTAGAATAGCACCTCTCTATTGAAGGCCTCACAGCTGGCAATGTTTATCAGAGCAAAAACCTGATCATGAGGTCAAAGGAACTGCCTGCAGAGCTCAGAGGCAGGATTGTTGCAAGGCACAGATCTGGGGAAGGCTACAAAAAAGTCTGCTGCACTGAGGGTTCTCAAGAGCAAACTGGCCTCCTTAATACTCAAATGTAGGACTCGTTCAAGAGCTGCCCAGCCAAACTGAGAAATCAGGGGTGAAGGGCCTTAGTAAGAGAGGTGACCAAGAACCCAATGGTCACTCTGACTGAGCTCCGGAGATCCTGTATGGAGATGGGACAAAATTCCTGCAGAAAAAACATCACTGCAGTCCTCCACTGATCTGGACTTTATGGTAGAAAACACATGACAGCCCACTTGAGTCCTCCAAGTGGGCTGTCATGTATTTTCTACCTGACAGAGGAGAGTCTTCCATCTAGCTCTGCCATAAAGCCCAGATCAGCCATGCTCCTTGCAATGTATAATTTACCTCCCTCTAAAAAATGTACCCCCTGTACAGTCATTGTTTGTCCATTGAAACTTAAACTATTTTGACCAAACAGCTTTAAGAACCAGGCTGTAAATGTGGTGTCTGTGGTAAAAATCAACATTTTAATATGAGCTGTCCATGTGACTTCCAATGCTTCTGCAGCCAAGCTGCAGGGTTATTTTGCACTTCCACATTAGCTCTGTTTTTCAGTCTTGAAGGTCAAGTCTTACTGATAGCGCCCCCTGTGGTCAGTGTAGTCCTTACCATGTTGGAAAATTGTGTAAATATGCTTTATCAGTCAACTGTTTTTAATGGTAATGAGTCTGAAATAAGATTTTTATTTTGTCACGCACACACACTGACCCTGTGGTGACATTGCTGGTGCTAGCCACAGCACTGGTTCCATCATGGATAGCTATTGTCATGGCAACCAGAAATTAGCATCCTTGGATACCAGAGTCTCTCCCTCCCTCATCAGCTGCTGTGTTTTCTTCATCACTATTGTTTCTGTTTGATCTCTCCCCTCCCTCTGCTTCTGTCTCTTTTGGCTGTCCTCTCTCCTCCCTTTCCTTCCCTCTCTTTTCACTCTTGCTCTCTCACCCTCTACTTTCTCTTTCTTTCTGCTTCTTTTCCTACTCCTCATCCTTCTCTCTCTCTGTCATTCTTTCTTTCTCTCTCCTTCCTCTCTTTATCCCTTTCCTGTCTCCTCTTTCTATTATTATCTCTCCTCTCTCTCTTAACTCTTTCCTCTTCTTTCTCCTTCTCTCCCCATCTCTCTATTACTCTTCTCAGTCTTTTTCTCCTCTCTGCAGTTTTCAATTAAATGAGCTTAAATGGCATGGAGCACATTACAGTTGCCAAAGCATTTGACAAATACATGAGAAATTATATATTTCACACAACAGAAAACCCCAGATTACAATATTACAAGTGGTAAAACAAGGTTTAACACAAAAATTTACAGATTAAAATGGAAGATTTCACCAAAAGTATTTACATGTTAGTAGGTAAAACACTGGGTAAAAGATTATACATGAAAGTTTCTCTCTCACTTCCTCTCTCTTTGTTTCCTTCTTTTAGTTCAGTTGAATTTAATTCATCTTGTTTTATTGGCATGAGTCAAAGATAAACAATATAGCCAAAGCATGAAATAATACTAATACCCATCCATGATCTACACTGCTTACCCCGTTTGGGGTCATGGGGGCGGGAGCCTATCCCACCTCTCTCTGGGCGAGATGAAGGGTCAAGGCTGTCCATAAGGGGGTATAAAGGGGAGAGCTTTTTGGGGCCCATGAAGGTCAGCAAAATCACAGTCCATTGTAAATTTAAGCTCTGTTAACCATGTTTTAGATTTAACCTGAATAATAAGTTGCAAAAATGGGCAGAAAGTGGCACAAAAGGGCAACAAGTGGCCAAAAAGTGGCAAAATTCGGTAAAGACCTGCAAAATTGGTGTGAAAGTAATAGAAATTGGCCAAGAAGCGGCAAAAAGTTATTATTTTTTTTAAAGAGAGAATTGGTTAAAAGAACAAAGAGCAGGAAAAGTAGCTTAAAGTGGAAAGATTTGGTAAAACAGTTGCAAAAATTGGCAACAAGTGGTTTAAAGAGTGGCAAAAGTGGGTAAAAATGGTTTAAAAGTAGAAAAAATGGGTGAAAAGGGTTTAACCGTAACACGGATAAGTAATTAAAAATGTCAGAATGCAATAACAGCTTCACACACTTTTGAGGTCCAAAACGAGGGAACTGTTATCCAGGAACAAGACCAGGTAAAAATCTACTATATTCTGACCACAGCTGTGTGGGATGCCTGTTAAAAAGCCTGACTGGCAGAGTGATTTTGTCATACTTGTTATTTTTTTGTGAGCCAAAGTTATTGTGGCAAGTTAAACGTATAGATACATGCTGTCCTCTCTCTCTCTGTCTCTCCTGTTAGCTCTTCTCTGTGTACGTATGAAACACTACAGAGACATGTCATACTTCACTGACAGAGACAGACAGCGTAACTGGAGATTAAATTTTTTTTTTTTGTCAGATGTAAGTCTTTAATGGTAGTAAGTTTATACTAACAATAAAACACTAACTGTTAATGAACTGTTTATTCTAAAATAAAATAAAAACTGCAGCAGGTTTCATGAACATTTCTAATTCTCCTCAGACAGGTGTGTAAAAATCATTATATGTGTGAAATTAAGCTGAATTTCTACTTTAGTGTCCCTGTCGTTTTTACCTATGCCAAGGAGGTTATGTAATTGGGTGGGTTAGTTCATTTGTTAGTTTGTTTGTTAGCAACATAACTCAACATGTTGGGGACAGATTTTGATGAAATTTTCAGGAAATATCAGAAATGGCATAAAAAAAGAACTGATTAGATTTTGGGAGTGATCCAGACCGCCGTCTGGATCCAGGAATTTTTTTTACAGGATTCTTTACTATTGGGAGATAGGGCTAATGGCTTAGGTCTGCGTTCTTTGAGTGCTTTTCTTGTTTATATCTGTTAATTATCTATAAACAACACATTTATCATATTCCCTAAAAATCAAGACATGTCAAACATTGTAAGTAGTAAGGCTCTTAGCAACACAAATGCGGAGATTTTAACATTTATTTTTCCCCCATAAACATATAGTATAAAGGAAATATTCACCAAATATTTTTTTAATATAGTGCACACCCCTGGCTCACACTGGCGACATAGAGAAACACAGCTGGGGTGCACACACACAACGCTGACGTGGTAAGAGAGGATCTTCCAGAGGAGAAAGTTCTGCTGTTTATCCTCCAGTATTCTGAAACTTTTGTCCTCAACAGATAGAAGCCTGAAGTCTACACTTCCAACATGTTAGCGTGCATTTCAGTGCAGGTGTGTGTATGAGCATTGCCTTTGTGTGGGTCATTGTTATGCCACATAAAAGAAGACGAGGATGAGAGGAGAGCAGCCGACACTGCTGTGTATAAGACGCACAAACGGTCAAAGAGAAAGGGACAATAGGAGAAGGAGTGACAGGGGAACAGGAGATCATGATGGAAAAATTAAAAACTGGAGGTTGTGCAGGAGTCCCAAATCACGAGTCCAAATCAAGTCTGGAGTCTTTTGCGCATGAATCCAAGTCAAGTCTCAAGTCACCAGTGTCATGATTGTTATTTTTTTATTGTTTTTTTGGCCAAATTAATAGTAAGTGCTTACTGAAATGTAAAAAGCTACATGTTGCCGCGTCTCTCTGTCTGTCTCCTGTGTGTGTGGAGATGAACCCTGAGCAGCGTCATCCCCCCTCCCCTCCTGCTTTTCTTGTCCCGCTCTGGTTGAAACACACAGACACACAACGACTCAGCTGCAGTTAGAGAACTGTGATGAGGCTACATACTCTCTTTATTCTGTGCCATTCCTGAAGGAAGGGAAGACAATACTACAAGAAACGCGCAAAACCTCTCCTCTGCACAAGACAAGCTGTCGGTGTGGCCGTCAACAAGAACAGCGGTCCAGTTCAGAGTAAACTGCAGCGGTCCTACTGTGACATCAAAGCTAATGGCTAACGCTGGACAGTATGGGACAAGCCCACCGCCATGCTTGGAAAGCCATTCTGAAACAGACAGGAGTGGAGCGTGAACATTTTTTTCTGTCACAGAAAGCTTTCACTGTTGCTTTCTGCGCTTGTTTGGCAAGCAGGCTGTTGTATACGAGCACAGAAAGTAGCCCTTTCCCCCTTTAACTATCACACACACTGAAGTGGTTTGGCAGAAGAACAAAAACACCCTTTCTGTTACAGAAAGCTTGTAGTGTTGCTGTCTCCGCTTGTTTTAATGAAGAAATGTCAAGTTTTGACGAAAGTGCTGCTGTGACTAATTCAGAGCTAATTGCTCCACTAGCAGCCACTGTGTATACAAGCATTAACGCAAGAAGTTACCTTTTCCCCCACAACTATCACATGATCATGCCAAAGATGATCAGAAGAGGAGTGAAAACATCTTTCCCAACATGAAAGCTAATAGGGTTATTTTATTCTTTGTCATACAGAAATGTGGCCCAGTTCTGGTTAAACAGAGGCCATGCTAAAGCTATATCTGAGTATTTAGAGCAGTGGAGGCAGCCATTGGAGGGCTTTCAGCACAAATAAACCCTACCCATAGTGCAACTCTGTACGTATGACTCTAGTTAACACAGTGGAGGCAGCCAGTACTGCCAGCATTCAGTCCAGGCAAATGCAACTCTGTTATGTTAGGGCCCTCAAAGTAGCATCAGTCAATTAGTCAGTCAGTCAGTCAGACAGGGGCAGAGCCATCTGTAGGGCTGACCTCAGCAGTCAGCCAAAAATGTTAGCACCAATAGTACTGATCCAACACACATGCATTGATTGATCATCAATAAATCACACTGTGGCATCAAAGTAAAGCTGGATGGTTAGAAGTAGCACGATAGAATATGATTATGTTATATATTATATGATTATATTGTATGACAAATATGATTATATGATCATATTTTTATATTTATTATAATGAAATGATGATAAGATATCATATTGGACAGCACTGGGTAAAAGTTGTACACATTTTTAATACTCCTTCCATTTTGATTTCTGATGCCACCACATGGGCGTGACCGTTCCTATGACATAATCACACACATTCACTAGCCTGTCCAAAATGTGTGTTCAGGAGTTGTCAGGGAGGACTCTGGCCTCACCTCCAAGGGACCTGACTCGAGAGGATCCTCACTACAGAGAAAGGATGCTGGACTTTGAGAGACAGCTACAGAGGCAAACAATCAGGCACTCTCACACCTACACCCAATTTAGAGTCACCAGTTAACCTAATGAGCATGTCTTTAGTGAAGGGAGGAAGACTAAGGGCCCAGAGAGAACACAGGCATGCATGGGGAGAACATGCAAACTCCTGACCGGGAAGCGAACCAGGAACCTTCTTGCTGTAAAGCTAACCCCTGTATCATTGTGCAGCCCAATAATAATTGTAGCATAATAGTTTTATCCAAGAATATCAGACAGTAATAGTAATATTTGTGAACAATGAAACAAATGAAGTAAAAAGTATCACCCAAACAATAGATAAACATAAAAGAAAGGAAAAAACAATTCAGCATTCCACTTCTATGTTTATGAATGTTTCCCGTTGAGTTTGTGTCTATTTCTTTCATTGTTGTTGTTATTCTTATGTGCTTCTGCATTATACATTTGTTTTTGGTAAAACTGTTTTTGTATGAAGATCATATTGCGGCCATGGATTGCTGAAGTTCAAATAAGAAAGAAAGAAAGTGATGTATGTGAGTTTGAATGTGCCCTGGCTGTTGGTGCCAGACAGGTTGGTCTTTATATTTTACAAACAGCTGTTCAACTGGGATTTTCAGACATAAGCATCTCTAAAGTTTACTAACAATAGTGAGAAAAAGAGGAAATATCCAGTGATCGTCATTTACCAAAATACCTTGTTGATGGGAGACGTCAGAGAAGAATAACCAGACTGTTTCAAGCTGATAGAAAGGCAACAGTTACTAACATTAGATTATTATGTGTTACAGCTGAAGAGCATCTGTGGATGCAGGAAAAGTTGAACCCTGAAGCAGATGGGCTAAAGCAGCAGAAAACCCCACTGGGTGCGAACCCTGTCAGCTAAGAACAGGAGAGTGACTTAGATTGGCTGATACAGTTGTTTTAATGAGGAGTTGAGAGAGTATATCTAATGATGTGGTTGGTGAGTGTATAACATATAATCTCCTCTCTGACCCCCTCCTTCATGTTTCCTTCTTCGTCCTCTTCTGTCACTTTCTCTCTTATCTCTGTTGGTTATTTATCTTGTTTATGTTCCTGATACACTTCCTCCTTTAACTGCTAACTAGTCATAAGACATTTGATATATTCCACCTCATCTGAGCTTTAACAGCACACTTGGTGTCCCTGCTCCTCTCTCTGCTGTTTGTTTCCTTTCCTCTGCCTGTTTTTAAACAGATCAATTAGAATCTACAGAGATCCTCTCTAAGCTAATGTTAGCTCCCCTGCCCACTCACTCACCCCGTGCACTCAATCCTTCCAACTGTTGCTAATAGTATTTCCCCTCGGACGTGGCGGCTAAAACTGTTTGGCTGTTACTGCAGCAACCGGCTGTTCTATTCATAGGTATTAACAAAGTTAGAGAGCTGTTGTTGTGTGGGGGAGCTTGTTTGGATGAATTAGGAAGGAGTAAGTTAAGTCCATTGACTGACAAGATGACAGAAAAAGATTGTTTTCTTTGTCGAAGCTGGATTTAGACTTCCACTTTGTCTGTTTGTTGAACTTGAAGGACCTCAACCTGATAGCAGTTTTCAGCTTTTATACCTATAAAAGGAAATAAACAAACTATGCAAAACTCTTGTGAAACACTGGCTTTTTATAGAACTTCTGTAAGAGATTCTGCCCTCTTCTCCACCCTAATACTCCCTTAGTAGACTGACAACCAAGAGATCAAGCTTTCAGGCAGCCGATCAATACTTCATTAGTGTTTTCAACTCGTCTCTCTTGTCTCTTTTTTATTGCAGTTGACCTAACAAGTTTTTGTGAAGGATTCTGGGGGGAACCGAATTTAAAAAATGCCTGTGGCAACATCCAGCTCTGACTCCGGTAAGTGGCTTGGTTCCGCTTTGACTCCCACTACATGTGTGTCAGTGATAAAGAGAGATAAAGAGACAGAGGAGGGAGGAGATGGTGAACAGCCCATGGTTACTCTAGCACTGAGGACATGTATCTCATCTCCAGAGTTCTAATGTGACTTAATGAGCTGGCTAATGGAGCGCTAAAACTCCAGCCTCAGATCAGTCATGCCTCCGAGGATTAGCTCTTGTATTATCTGCAGCCCTCCACTCAATGCACATGCATGACTAATCTGCACTAGTGGCTGGTTTTACCAATGCACTCTCATAAAAATGTCCTCTGTTGGTATTTAGTATGTGCCTTTTTATGTATTGATAAATAGTCAATGTTGATTGAACTGACATTGATTAAAAAACACCTTTGGAGTGGTCTTTATTGGTGGTAAATAAGGCCAAACTACTAATTAAGACAACCAGGCCCCCCAGCACTTGTTTCTCATTTTTTTAAACTACAATAAGAAAATCATGGTCAAATCTGTATTTTGTACCTATTATTGTGATGCTTATTGTAACTCAACTTGAGTGTATCATTATAAAAAGTATATACCCACATCAATGTTTTACCCTTTTATTTATTTTATTAATTAATGTCAATAGAATTTGGCATTTCTCACAAAGAACCTCTTGACTGTCAAATTGATTTCTTTAAACGAAAATAATAATTGCAAAATAAGTGATTGCAGAAATATTTACCCCCATTTAAAGTGACTGACCTAATTCAACAGAGGTCCAGCTAATTGGTACTGGTAGTCTCACAATTAGTGAAATGGGGATCACCTCAGTGCAGTGAATGTGTCTCAAGTGATTGTAGTAGAAAGACACCTGTGTCTGGAAGATAATCAGTTTTCCTGGTTTCCATTAAACCATGAAGACAAAAGAACACCCCAAGCAACTCATAAAAAAGGTTACTGAAAAGTATAAATAAGGGGATGGATACAAAAAAAATGCCAAAATAATGAACATCCCCAAGAGTTTAATTAAATCCATCATCAAGAAATGGAAGGAATATGGCACATGTGAGAACCTGCCTAGATCAGACTGTCCTCCTGAAAACTGGGTGACTGTGCAAGAAGGAGACTACTCTGAAAGAGTTACAAGCTTCAGCAGCTGAGATGGGAGAGACTCTGCATACAACAACTGTTGCCAGGGTTCTTCACCAGTCAAAACTTTATGGGAGAGTGGTTAAGAGAAAGTCATTGTTGAAGAAAACTCCGATCAAATCTCAACTAGAGCTTGCAAAAAGGCATGTGGGAGACTCCATGGTCAAGTGGAAGAAAGTTCCTTGGTCTGATGAGACCAGAATGGTGTTTGTGGCCATCAGAGGACTCTATGTTTGGTGGACACCAAACACTGCACATCACCACAAACACACTATCCCCACTGTGAAGCATGACAGTTACAGCATCATGCTGTGGGAATGCTTCCTGGCAGTCGGCCCTTGAAGGTTCGTAAAGGTGGAGAGTAAAATGAATGCTGAAAAATATAGGAAAATGCTGGAGGACAATCTTATTTAGTCTGCAAGAGAACTACAGCTTGGGAGAAGATGCATTTGCAGAAAGACAATGAGCTGAAGCATAAATCGACAGCTTTACAGAAATGGTTTCAAAACAACAAGGTGAATGTTCTGGAGTGGCCGAGTGAAAGCCCAGACCTCAATCCAATGGAGAATTTTCTGGTTTGACTTGACTGTTCACACCTAATCCCCAAACAAACTGCAGGGCTTGAACATTTTTGCAAAGATGAATGGAGTAAAATTGAAGTGTCCAGATGTGCATCCCTGACTGAGACCTATCCACACAGACTCGGTGCTGTTTTTGCAGATCTGTCAGACTGATTTTAACAGAACAATTAAATCAAACTTCTTGTACATAAATTATAATGTTACAATGTCACAATGTCATTTTGCAGATGCCTTTGTCCAAAGCGACGTTAAGTTTGAGCACATGATTAGCATGATAATAAGAAAAATAGAAATGAGCATAATAATAGGCTGGGCATTTCCTACAGCCTCATGTTACAATATGTTTTACAATACAATACAGAGGCCACATTAAGACGCATATATTGCACTGCACTGCTTCCTGATGTATTTCCCAACCATTATTCCTTAACCCCATATCTACGAAAAGCAGAGCCCCCCCCCCCAGGACCCAAGAGAGAAGGAAAAGTGACATCAACATAGATTTTTATTGTTTTACTGATAAAACCCTAAAAAAGGCCTACACATGCTTTTCTTCTCAAAAGACGTTTGTATAAACTACTAAATAACAGCTTTTTCATGTTTTATGTCAATATTTGCCTCTCTAATTTTGGCAGCCTCAGAGTAGACAAAGCAATCAACACTATGAACAAATGCAACTGCAGTCATATTTAACTTATGTAACATTATTAACATATGTCTCAATTGCTGTTTTTTGTCATGCCTTTCTTTTAATATTCTGGTTACACTTTGCCATAAGCCCACTTGCAGTTATGAGCATGTCTTTTTGCTTTACAACTGTGTAAAAAGGAGGCACCACAATTTTACAGCAATAGTCACACTCCTTTAGCAGCTGTCTGAAGCCTTTTATATCAGTAGCACTTCAGCAGTGTTAATTTGTCGACTATAACTATGATTAAAAAAGTTCATCGACAGCCTTTTTTCCATGATGGAAACTACGCTAATACTAGCCAAAGATAGATCTGTGATGACTAAAACTGACAAAAAGTAAGTTTAGTTTTTCGTAAAGATGACTAAAACTAGACTAAAATGTAATATAGCTTTTGTTGGACATTAAAGATCCATGATATTTCTCCACTGTGGGTAAATCTGTCAAAAAACAATACATCTTTATCTCTTTTGCCTCTTTGCAGTAGAAATCAGAGACCCCAGGTTTTGCAGGGTCAATAGAACACACTACCATGACTTTTGATCAGATTTAGACAAGAGAATAAATGCTTGGACTAAAAATAAAGACTGAAATGTGAGGACTTTTTAAGGACTAAAACTAGGGGTGCACCGATCGATCGGCCAAAAATGGAATCGGTGCCGATTTCCTTAATTTTTGGGGGATCGGTGATCAGCCGATACTTAGACAAGTTAGGTGGATAAGATCGGTTGAATATGTAGCTCTATTTACTAAAATGTGAAAAATGAAAGACTAAAGGAACTGATATAATTTAGTAGTTTGGACAGCAATGCTCTAAACTTTTCATTTATATGTGAGAGAACTACCTCATGTGCAGTTAAAACAACAAGTTTGTATTGTTTCACGGGTATTGTTCAATGTTTTTCAATAAAATAAGATTGGAACATTGAAGGTGTATGCTGTCAGTTATTAAAAAAAACAGTATTGGCCAAAATCGGAATCGGCAGGTCAGGCTTTTTAAAGATAGGTGATCGGCCAGAAAATTGCAATCGGTGCACCCCCAACTAAAACTAGACTAAAATGTTTTGGAGTTTTCATTGACTAAAACTAGAAAGGGTAGAAATGACTAAAATGTGGCTAAAACTAAAAGACATGGAATCAAAAGACTAAGACCAAGGCTGAAATTAAAAAAAGCTTGCCAAAAGTAACACTGCACTTCAGCATGAAATGATGCTTTTGACCTTCTGATCCCAAGTAGATTTTGAGGGAAATTTTGACTTTCCAGGGTCATTTAATGCTGGTTGTGATATATATAATATACATATACATATACATATAAGCCTTGTGAGCCTAGCTATTGTTGCTAACTGCTTTTTAGCTTGGTGTCATGTGTCGATGAAGATTGGTGTTACAGTTGTGTTTTACCTTGTTTACTGCACAGCTTACATGACTCATATTCAACTGCTGACTCTCTGGTGTTTGAAGAAACCCCAAATAATCCAGTATCTTTACTTTTAGTCTTGCTGGCAGTCAATAGTCCATGTTGCTAGTGTGTACACTTTCTCTAGCTAGTTTTAGTGTGAGGAGTGCGCTGCATCAGGCAGTTAAGCTTCTGTTGCTATATAACTGCACCATCGGGGTATGTATTCTAAAACTGCAGCATTCACGGCCGTATTGATTCTGAACATCTGTATCAATACGCATATCAGCAAGGAACATGTGATGATAATCGCTAATTAGATTTTTCAAGCACAGGCCTAACCAGAATGAGATAGCAATATTCGAGGTTCATTTCAGTTTGAGAGTCTGCCTATGTCCAATCTACTAACATGGTGGAGCTTGCCTACCCTAAAATCCAGAATATGTTGCCGTGGTAAGCTGCAGTCTATTTTGGGTCATCCTTAGTGAAAAATTGTTTAAATCGTCTACTACTGTTGATGCCCTGTCAGTAAATCTGTTTTCACCTTAAGGAGTTAGTTTGCCCCTCTACTAACTATAACATGTCAGTAGAGCTCAGCTGTAACCAGTGATTGTTGTGAGACAAATTCACAGTCTGGACTTACACTTACCTCCTGTGGCTGTTACTTGTCTTAACTGAGCAGTCTTTCAATCAAACCAGAACTCCAAAAGCTTTGTTTAGTTGACAGTAAAACCCCTGTTTTCTCTAAATGCAGGATGTTGACCTAACAAGGGAGAAACAACGGTAAAAACAGGCATCAACCCCGCCATTTTGGTCTTCTTTACTGTGTGTCTCAACAAGTGTGAGCTGTGAAGCTGCTGCTTAGTAGCTGGGAGCGAGCTTTGTGTGCAGTGGGTGATGGTGACTGCTCGCAGCTGCCATGACGGTTTATGCCTCAGCATATTATGCAGGTATATTAGTCACATGAGTATGAAGGATACAGTCAAATATTATGATGAGAAAAAAAGGGATCAAAAGCTCATCTTCTACACTAGATTTTACAGTACACTGCAGCCATTAGAGGAGGGAGCACTAAAACATTGGCTTTACTTTTAGCTGCCATGTTGTCCATCTTTATAAAAGCCTTGTTGTTACTATTTTTGCTTATGATATTTGTTAAACAGTTTTTTATATATGGCTGTTTATTTTAGAAGACATTATTTTGTTTTCCATGATATGAGCTAAAATCTGATACTGTTTCCTCTATTTTATGACTGTCTGGTAATATTCCAAGACTGCTATGAGAAAATAGAACAACAGACTGCAGAGCAATAACTCAAATATGGCAACCACTCCAAACAGTACATCATATCTGAGGCTGGACCCAGGCCAAAACACTAATCCCAGATTCAAAGTGTGAGACTATTTTTTACCAGAAAAAAAAAAAAAGTTCCATACCCTTGTGCAAAAGTTATCACATTATGTTTTGATTCCAGATCAAATTTTTCCCTTGGATTGCTGCTCTCCTTTGTTGGCTTTGTATCACAGTGAATTTTTAGATGTATAACTTGGCACTGATATCAAAGTTGAAAATGTAGCACTGTGACAGCAGTCGAATTATACTTCCTAGTTTGAACGCCAAAAAAGAGGTGCCAGCCTTCAACTCTACACTGGCACACAGCCATTCTTCCATGCATTTCCTCCTCTCTCATCGCTGAAGGCGCTCGATCCAGACTCATAAAAGATTGAAAAGCCATGGCCAGATGTCTGGGAAATTAAGAGCCTCAGTGTCTTTGTTAATAGAAGTCCAAATCTAGAACTCAAAAGCTTTATAGTATTTTATCCTCTCGTCATAAATTGCATCAGTCAGCTGCAGAACAGAGGGAGGAAAATAAGTTCCAGGGAGAGTTTAAATGTGTGCTGAGTTTCTTTTCCGTAATGGACTGTCAGTCAGGGTTGATTTGTACACTAGCCAAGGGGCCGAGGCTGGATGACTGGCATTTTTGGTAACACACAGTAAATTGTTTCTCCAAACTCATTCATGTCTTTTCTTTAAAATTTATAAAGCAGCGTTTTTAGTAAGGCTATTTTTGTGCAGGCTTTGAAGGGGTTAGAAAAGGGCCGGATTTGACTTTGAAGACAAGATATTTTTCCCTTCTTGTCAGCAGGAGATTTCAGATGAACACTTTATTTGATTTAAGAGCGGAAAACACAAAGATGCAATACAAATGCCTTTAAAAGCACACTTTACAAACACCTATGTTTATGACGTCAGTAATCGAAGGGCATCACTCATATATGTGTCAGCTCCTCCTTGACTGATCCTCTTTCTAAACAAGCCAACCTTCTGCCGCTCCTTCCCCCTCTTAACCCCCGCAGGGAAAGCCCGGAGGGAAAAATCCCCATGCCTCCTCTCCTCTTCTCCTCCTCCTCCTCCTGAGAGCATCATCCCCCCCTCCCTCTTTTCTTCCCCCACCTTGCCTCTTCTCATGCACACCACCCTCTCTCGTTTCCATTCATTCATGCGCGAGGTGGAGACGCTCAGCCAGGCAGAGCTTATACACATTCACGTCAAGAGCAGGTGAAGAGGGAGGAGAGAGAGAGGAGCTGTTTTGGCACTAGGAGGAGGAGAGAGAGAGGAGGAGAAGAGAGGGAGGTAGATCTCTCAGTGTGCTTCAGATACAGTACTGGGTGTGTTACTGTAGAGAGGTGTTATTCACCATGGCGGGCAGCGTGTTTGGACGACTTTCCCTAGAGGAGGGAGACTCGGCCAACTCCCTGGAGGGCCTGGAAATCAAGCTCGGGGGAGGAGGTAAGAGCACAGGTCCCTACCTGCTGAACGTGGAAAGGTTTGTTTAACAGATGAGTTCTGAGGCTGTGTGCTTTTTGTTTTCATCACAGATTTACAGCACGGAAACTAACATGCTCAAATTGGAACCAAGCAGGTGCCAGTATGCTTGAGCATACGCCGGCGGCAGGTTGGGGGCTAGTTTGTGTTATAAATTCGCATTGCACCTGCTCCTGATGCGCTGGATCAAACCTCCAGAGTGTGATGAAGATGAGCAGAGACAGATTAGGACCCTGGGCAGCAAGTGATGTGCAGGAATCTGACTACAAAGTGAGGAAGGGAGACAGGGAAGTGCAACACTGTGTTTAATTCACAACAAGCACCCTGATTAAAAAGTAGGAGGAATGCACCGTCAGATTTGCAAAAAAACTTGAAGTTTTATGCTTGAAACATCCTGTTTAAAAAGAGTAAGTACTTGTTGGATGGTAATCCTGGGATAATGTTTGCTCTAACAGCGTGGATCGGGAAGCACCATACATCCTATCTATATTTCATAGAAGTTCATTAATATTACATGTGGTCGCATACTACAGTGATATCTTGTGAGTGTGAGTCCATATCTATTTATGTCCCACCGCCATGCACTCTCATTTATCTATTTGATGTTGTCTTGTTAAATAAGTCGGCGTTGGAAGAATCATTACATCATTGACTGTCTCCTGCATGTCACACGGTGCAGCATGTTGCAAGATAGCTGCTGTGTAATGTAGCCTGACAAGACATGGGTGACAGCCATAATGAATCACATTTTCTGTCAAAGCGTTGGCATCCTGTCTTGCAGTGCATGTGTATGAGAGAAAGAAGAGGAGTGAAGATGAGGAGAGAGTGAGAGAGACCTCCTGTGCATTGTGCATTCACGAAGAGTAGGTAGGGGGTCATTCATATGCAACAGTGTTCAGATCAGAGACAGCACGCTTGGAAGTGTCAGACCCACAACCTTCAAATAACTCTCTCACTTTCACCTCCCTCTCTATGCACACACCTAACCTTGTTCACTATCAGAGGAATATTCTGGACTAATGAAGCAATGTTCAAACACAGATGATGGATCATTGAGTGGAGCGCGTTGCTAGGATTACGCTGTCAGAGATAATCGCCGGGTTTCAACAGAACGGGACGATTTAATTCAGTTCTAGCTGAGAGTTTTTGGATAATATGTGACACCGGTAATTATTTCATCCCTATCACACTCCGACGATCCTTTGTTTGTTCTTTCATTAACTCCTGTCTTCAGTCAAAGTCAAAATGTTTGGCCCGAGACACGATCAATTCATGCTTTTTTTTAGTTTCTCATCCTAAAAACTTGACATTAAAAACCTCTCTCTCCTTTGCCTGCACAGTTTGTTGCCATGTGCAATGTGAGCTGGTGTCTGTTTGCTAAATGTCAACAAATATCACAAGTGTTGTCTCCAGTGGTGACCTTCAGTGGGCTAATAAGGCGATCCAGACCGCATCCATGTCATGCCAGCTTGGAACAAGCATCACCATGGCTATGTATGATTAAACGGCATTCATCTGATTGGCTAACAAAGAAAGAGGAGGTCAGGTACAGGGATTTTATCATTTCATGTTTCTAAATGAGGCAGTCATACACTATGTTGTTACCCTTCAGCATCGGCAAAAGAAGGCAAAATGTAGTTGATTTTGTTTGCCATTAAGTCAAACAAATTGCATAGTTAATACCCGATATAGTGGGCTATGCTACCAACTTTAATTCAAAGTACTGTCCCAAAAGTTCATTTCAAGAGAGCTGTTAAATGAAATAAGCAATGCACATGTTTTTGCACTTGTAAAAACTGTAAAAGTTCTTCTACACAGCTTATTCGGATATTTTAAGATGCTTGGACTGATGATTTATTCTCCCTTTTTTCAACACAGACTGAAGGTCTACCAGTGAAGTGAAAGTTAATGATCAACAGGTTCAGGATTTCTGTTTTCTTCTTGTTTCCAGGTCTATTAAAGGCCCCCTGAAAATCCCTGGTACTCCCACATCCACAGTCGAGTGTTTTTAAATTATTTTGGCTGATAAAATTTCTCTGAGGGCTATGTGTGGGTGTGTACGCTCCGTAGTTGATTGGCTCTCTATCTCGCACTGCTGTCAGCTTTATTGAACCTATTAGACCGAACTGAGACATAGCCACAGTGTGAAACTAGAAATACTAGGGCATAATTCACAAGTGGTTATTAAGTCTCAGGGTTGTTGTGCACTTTTCAGAATCAAATGTAAGACTCTTAAAGACCTCTTAGGACCTAGACAAACACAAATCAATACCATTGTTATCAATTAATATCATTGCTTTATGAAAGTTTAACAGTTTCTCACCTTGGAGCAAAATTTCCTTGAACTTCTTTTTGCTGTGTGTCTGATGATAATAGCGCTCTTAAATGCCATGATTGGTCACCAAACCAATGGAATTATGAAAATGATATTGTAAAAAGTTTGCATTTTACCAAGCAATAACTCAGAAATATGGTAGTTAAGTATTTACCTAGTAATAATGTACTAATTATCAAGTAATTCTTTTTAATATTGTGGCAGTTCTCTTGTAATAAGGTGGTATTTCACATTAACATCAACCCTAAATATTATTTGAAAATTGTTCAGGAACAACTCACTGTAATTTAGTAGGTCAAAATAAAGAAACTACCTGGATATTATCAAGCAACTTAAACAGAATATTATCATCTTATTTTTAAGAAATTACTTGGTAAAGTACCACACAATTACCAGGCCCCAGTATTAAAAGGGTTAGGATTAGGATTAGAGTAAGGATTATGGTTAGGGTAAAATACCATCTACAATTGCCACAATTTGACAGGAGTTAGGGTTACAGGGTTGGGGGTAGGATGAAATACCACCAAATGACCAGAGTATTGCAACAACATTGTAAGGAATTACTTATAATTAATGCATTGTTAATCACTTCCTTAATATAACCAAGCCATTACTTGGTAAAATGCCAATTTATTAAAAGGTAATTACCACTTTATTCTTGAAAAATGACTAGGTAATTACACCTGTTACTAAAAAACAGCTGGATAAATAGGGCGAACTAAAGTGCTAAGGCATGGCTAATGTGTCAGACAAACTTGCAGGGACAAATCATTTCTGTTATAGAGGTCAATTTAGAAACACAAAAGACTAGTTGAAAATAGGGCTGAAAGATTTGCGAAAATCATTTAATTTAAAATTGATTCATAAATCTAACCCCCACCCCCAATATTGTGATTGTGATTTAATATGCAATTATTCTTAGGTCAATCTTATGTATTTTTTTTTTACAAATTCAGGCAATAAATAATTCCATATATATGATCATGTGCAATGAAAACAAGGAAATAATTTCAGAAGCAATTTATACATAATAGCATGAATCTGAATATGGGGGTGCAACAGGCTTCAAGCTATAAATGAGATGGCTGAGGTGGGGGAGGTGAAGCTGGGTATGATTTGTTTTGAAGTAACGCTAGGCTTCATCAGTTTAATTTAGAATAAGCTTACTATTTTTGCTCATATTGCAAATGTAATGCCATTAGCTTTGTTTAAGGACGTTCACATTTTATGTGACTCATTTTGATTAAGTAAAAAAACAACATAAAACATGAAAAAGAGGATTTTTATAAACCATTATTAAAAAAATGACACTTGAATGTTTGCATAATATGCATAAAGTCTCTGCTGCTGCAAAAAAATTGATTATTAAACTGGTATTTTGACATATTTCAGGTTAAAGAAGTATTGCTACTTCTTCAATTTATAAATTGTAGCAGGCCATACTGCAATTTAACCTCATTTGCGATTAATTGCCCAGCCCTAGTTGAAAACATGATCACAGTTTTGGTTCATCCTGTAAATTGGTGACTCTCTGTATAAGTATAGTTTCTCATCAATTACAAATCTGATGATTATATTTTGCACACTGATGAAAACTCAAACACAGAGGCACTAGAGGGATCCTTCTGCTTTTCAACAGCTGCTGTAACAATGACATTTACAGACTATCATCTGAAAGTCACTGGTTAACAGGGTCACATGCTAAACCATAACACTGGGATTGTTGATGTGCATGCACAAAGGAAAATGTAAATGAACCAGAGAGCAGACAGTGCTGAGGTTTGGTAATGTTCACTGATCTGAGTTTATCTGATGTAACCATTTATTATCAATGCTGATGTTAGCTTAAGGTTGTATAAAATCAGGGGCTAAGGTGGTGCTATGGTTAGTGCTGTTACCCCACAACAAGAGGGTTGTTGGTCAAAACCCTTATTCAGACATAGCCTTTCTGTGTGGGGTTCTCCCCCAACATGTGTGGGTTTCTTTAAGGACTCCAGCTTCCTTAAACAGTCCAAAGACATTCTTGTTAAGTTAATTGATGGCTCTAATTTTCCCATAAGTGTAGATGTGTCTGGTCGTTTGTCTCTGTGTGTCAGCCCTGTGATTGACTGGTGAACAGTCCATGGTGTACCCTGTCTCTCTCCCAGTGACAGCTGGAATTGGCTCCAGTCCCCTGTAACAGGATAGGTGGTATAGATAACGGATGGATGGATGTATAAAATCAGACATTTCTGATAGGTGTTGATAGTATCATCTTGGATCTATGTGTATCTGTATCTTAAAAAAAACACTAAAAATGAATGACTCCAGATAAGAACTCAACTTAGACTGCATCTAAAATCAAATTTTGGCCTCTTGAAAATGTGGTCCTAAATTAAACAGAGGTCTGATTTTCTGCAATGGTACTTCAGTTGGAGCAGCCAAGCCACTCTTGAGTGAAGCTTTCACGGTGCTGTGCTGTCAAGACTGTCCAGTGCAGAAGTCACTTTCTTGCAATAAAAACAAACATGCAAGACAGCTGAGCTGGGGGCAGTCAGTAGAGGGAGACAAAAGTGTTAGACATTATATTTGGGGAGACAGTTCTGTATAAGCCAAACTTGAGGGCTTGCAATGCAACTGTGGTAGCCACTATGTTTACTTCTGTAATTTAGGTGCTATATGTGACATTTTTGTTGCATTTCTTTGGAGCAAAGATGGTTGGTGTAAGACTGACCGCCAGCTTACATGAGATTCTGATTCAGGCCTCCTTTAAAAAGGATTTAAACAGACTAACTGAAACAAATCATACCTTTGGAAAAAGTATCAAATTTAGAAATCAATGCTTGTAGTGTAAGGTATATGTCCAAAATCACAAACTCCTTCTCTCTAAAGTACTTATGCCCATTCATTTTATGAGGTCAGGCACTGATGTTGGACTAGAAGGCCTGGCTTGCAATCTCTGTTCCAGTTCATCCCAAAGGTGCTCGATCAGGGGTCTGTGCAGGCCAGTCAAGTTCTTCCACACCAAATTCATCAAACCATGTCTTTTATAGTTGCTTTGTGTTTTGGGGCACAGTCATGTTGGAATGGAAAGTTCAAACCTCTCCAGATATGGAATCAGAAGAACAGTGGTGACTGTTGGACACACTGCGCCTTAGCTGTCATTCATACGTGGTCTTCCAGTTCATGGCTGAGTTGCTGATGTTCCTGAATGCTTACACTTAGAGTTGTCAGTGCAATATCCAGCAGAGATTAAATTGCACAAACCGTCTTATTGCAAAGGTGGCATCCATAACGGTACCACTCTTAAAGTCACTGAGCTCTTCAGAGCGACCCATTTTTATCACAAATGTTTGCAAATGTAGACCGCATGGCTAGGTGCTTGACTTTGAACTGCAATGCATGGTGGACTTTATTGATGGAAAAGTGACCATCAGATGTAAATTACCCAACACACTGCATTGTGGGATACAAAGAGTGCACTAAATTAGATATAACAATGCTCACTTAGAATTCAGACAGTACTACAGAATGAATCACAATACAGTAAAGGGAATATGTTGTGATTTTGGACATGCTTTTGGCCTGCTAAGCACAAAAGTTGTTTTCTGATTGACACCACTTGTCTTCAGTCTAAGCAGAGGCTTAATGAGCAACAAGTGGAAATACTCTCCTTTAGTAACCATCGACTGCATGTGTGTTTTCCTGTTAATAATTTGAATAATGTATTTTTTCTGCTCTCTATTATTATGCCTAACAGACAAGCAGAGCTGTTTGATTGAAGGCGAATTTGTAAACTTTGCACACAAACTTGCACAGATTGACCACACAAGTACATTACACAGTGGACCTGCCCACACATGCTTCACACAATGTTCACTTGTCAGGATGGGCCTGCTTGTTATTTCAGTGATGTTTGATGGAAGGACATTAATTACATTCGGTCCAGTGACCGTACAACAAAGCAGCATTCACAATGAAGTGTTCATAGTTGAAGTATGTTTTCTTGCTTTCTGCAAGGACGGCGAGATGGAAAAATCAACAATATACAATAAGGACAACTTAATAATGTACTCGGGTTATGATGATTTTTCAGTTCTAGCAGACACAAGGGAATTTCCTCCTTCCAATATAGTTTCCAGCACTGTCTTAGACATTCCTGCCTCTCTACCTGAGGGATTGATAGTAATTATATTTTGCTGGAGAGCAGGGAGCCGAATCAAATCTTACGGCAACCTTAAAGTATTTAATAAAGTCTGTCAAAGCCCAGGAGTATTTTACTACATAGAGGTGACTTTGGCAATTTGAAATAGTTTCCGTGACATCCCCAACATGCTCCTTTCTGTCATTTTAATAGAGTGACAGAGAAATAAGGCTGCAGTAACTTCAAACGGCGTGTCCACGAAACAATGAGAATACCAATGAGCATTTGATGAGAAGACTGCTCAGAAATCTGTTCATGTTTTCACAGGACAAAGCAGGTGTTAGTACTGCAGAGTCACTGTGCACAGTGAAAAGCTTAACATTGACCTTAAACATTGAACGAACCCTGATTAATCACCTGCAGGTCTTTGCTGCAGCTGACTTTCAATGGTATTTAAAGAGGAATTCTGGCTATACAGTGAATTCTAAGTCTGTTTTCCATGGATCAAAAATGTTTTGTAGCAGAAACACGTGAAGACAGAAAGTGCTTTGAATATATTCATACCATTGGCTGCAATAACAAAGACTAACAAGGAGAGTTGAAGAGATTTAGAATAATATATATCAAGAAAGGGCAAGCATGAATCAACATAACCAATGAGGGATCAGGTTAGGGGTTGAGGGCCCTGGGATGACTGTAAGGGTTGGGGTTAGGGGTAGCAGAGGGATGGCATACTCAAGTGATATGAAAGGAAACGGCAAGGTCAAGACTCTGGGAGTGTCTCTTTGATCTCTGATGAATAGAGCCTCCGGTGGTTTCAGTATGAGGAAAGGGAAAAACAAGAACCAGAAAAGAAGAAAAGGGTGGGGTGGGGGGGATAAGAGAAGGAAATGGATGAGGTGTGGTGTAATACTGGTTGTATGGAAATTGTTCTTTACTGTAAAAAAGACAAGTCAACAGCAAAAGAGATTTAGCAACAGTGAAAGTCACAAATGCTGCCATCAGCTTTCAGTATTTTAGTTCATAAAGTTGTCTGGAACATAAGTCCTGTTGAACTGATTAACAAGTACAGTTTGGGATTTTGGGATGGCACCTGGTAGGACTGGGCAACTAATCAAAAATTAGATTAAATCACGACATAGCCTGCAACGATTTACAAATTGCTGAAGTTGCAACATTTTTAACTTGAAATGTGTCAAAATACCATTTTGATTTATTTTTATTTTTATGCAGCAGAGATTTATGCACGTTATGCATAAGCAAGCAAGAATTCATGGTTCCACATTTTAAGAATCACATCTATAGATGGGAGCATTTTGATCTGTAAGCACAATGCTTTTCTGTCTTACTGGCTAAGATGTCACTGGAAAAGTTCTGAAAAGTGGTGTCCAGGAAAGAGTGGGACCTAGGCATGCATTTGCATTTGTTTAACACTGATATCAGCTTGTATCAGTCCTGTCAGCAAACATGGGCCATTGACAGATGATGTGGCATTAACAGATATCAGTAGCCAGTGTTTTTCTCTTGTGTCCAACCAATGTAATGCTGGAGTTTGGTAACTGTTGAATCAAATGATAGATTTTTTTTCTGGGCAGACCTGTTTGACAAACTCGGATCTGTCACAGTGGGAGCGTCACACTAAAAGAGGTACTAGGGAAGCCAATCAGCTAAACTGCTATTATACACATGGGGATCAGGATTGGCCCGGATAGTCACGGTTGGTGCATCTCTAGTGTGAACCCTGAACATGCGGCAGGGAAAGGGGAGTCAACAACCTTCAGTGGTTGCATCAGCTGTGGAGACTACACTGTAGGAAGGGACACTATTTTTGCCACAGATGTATGAAATGAGAAAGTGAAACAGTTTCATAATGTGAAAGAATTCCCTGATGGTGATGGTGCTATATACTAAATCTAAAGTTCTTTTTAGTTTTAAGGAGCTAAGCAGCAAGTTTTTGAAACTTTACTGCTATTGTTCAGCCTCTTTGCTCTCAGGGTGTCATTTTCAGTCACAGCAGAGAGCCTTTTTCAGTTAAAGAGCACTAAAAACCTTCTGCTCAATACCTGCTCAGCTGCAAACAGCAGACTGACACAGCAAGCAGCTACCAAGCCATATTATTCCCTCAGGAGTTTGTGAAAAGCAAAACAAACAACTAGTGTTGGTTTATATCCTACACATTACCTGTTGATATTTGCTTCTGTTCCTTAAATGATTCTCCTTGCATTGTTTGTATTTAGAGGTTGTTTATTCCAAGAAAAAATCCCCATAGATTTCTATGGCCTGGTGTTTGAAGCAGCAGGAGTTTGCTTGAATGTTTTCCCCAGAGTGTGATATCCACTGAGAACACAAACATATCAACATCTCCCCCTCCAGCCTCCCCCGGCTCCGTCTTCTCAGTGTCCCTAATCACGGCTCCGTGGAAACAGAACAACCAGCCGTCTGAGAGGTTCACGTCCCCTTGCTGTGCTGTGACCACAAACAAAAGCAGCCCAGATTGTTTGTCTGCTTCAGTGACATTGAGTTTAATTGTCGCTCTCCTTGGAGGTGAAGCCGCTGTCAGATGAGACTTTCAGAGACAAAAGCACCCTTAATTCGAGGTCTTTGTGATTACATGTCCTTCTGCTGTCATTACGGCAAGGAAGCTGTTATTTTTGTAGTCTTTGTGGAAAAGAGATGCCATTTTGTGTTGTTATGGCTAATTAGTATTAGCTAAATGCCAAGGTAGAATTTCACCTGAAGGCTTTCTCTTGAGGCAGTATGAAACCAAAGTTAATCCGTTTGTCAGTTTCCATAAATCTTTGGTTTGTTTTGTACTCTTTGACTTTTGTAAGCACTCTTTTGGTCTCTGGAGACATTCAATTGCTCTTTCTGGAGCTCTGCTTTTTAAATCAACCCAGTAGCAAAAAGAAAGGAATGAAAATACCAACATTTCCCTCAGAGACAAGCTTTCCACAGAGCACATGACAAACATGTCACTGGTTCAGCCTCTCTTCGTCCATTTTTATGCTCTTAAACCCTCATCTGCTAAATGGAGTCCTCTAATGGTATCAAGTAACCGCGCGTTGTATAGAGGATTTAGATTCACTGAAGCGAGAAATGACTTCTACCCGAGTTCTTACCTGTAGAGGCCCAGAGGATGAAAAAGGCACAATATATTATTACTCAAATGTCTTCATGCAACTTTAGAGCTGATATGAGACAAAAGCAGAAACATAATTAGCCCCGTTAGTAATATAAATAGCAGTTTAGTTCTGGTTTTGCACTTTAGTTTGATGTGTCCAAATAAGAAGTTCCAGCCAAAATAAACAAAGAAAGCAAATCTGATCTTGACGTTCTTCCTGTGCAGTCTTGTAACGCATCAGCTATCAGCTGATAATGATATGCCTTTTGGAATGATGGCCAGCCCCTTGATCTTTCCTGTGTAACAAGTAATCAGCCATGTTTGACCAAGTCAAGCCAAGACTTTTTTTCATGCACTGCATTGTTTACAGTCCAAATAGGAACTTGAGAACCGTGTGTTAAAATCAAGTCCCAATCCTTGATGTTGAAAAAAGAAGCC
The DNA here is from genome assembly GCF_018320785.1 of Cheilinus undulatus. Taxonomy (NCBI): domain Eukaryota; kingdom Metazoa; phylum Chordata; class Actinopteri; order Labriformes; family Labridae; genus Cheilinus; species Cheilinus undulatus. The sequence goes on along the minus strand of NC_054884.1, from coordinate 15,000,352 downwards.
AATGTGGAAAAGCTGGCTGCAAAAGCAAAGGGATCCCCATAAGGCCCATTTTGACAACAGAAATAAACATCTTGAACAAAAGCCAGATTTCCTATCTATTGACATTCTCTGGCATAGTTAGGGATTTGCTGAGTTGACTGCCTGAGGGGCATGCTGTAGTTGTTTCCCAGGAGTAGGGCTGGACGGTGATGGCAAAAATCACAATCACAATTAATGAATGAACTTTATTTCAAACCTGCACTGAGGCACTCTGACTGGAGATCATAAATATCATCAATGTTCAGTATTTACAATGAGAATTCCTGTTGTGTTGGGTGAACCCCGAGCAGAAATGTAACGTGGAACAATAGCAAATCAGGAAGCAAGCTGGCCAAAGAAGGAAGTACAATGAAGGCAACGTTTTCAATAGAAAATGCAAAACGTTTTGGCCGCCTATTTACACAAGAACAGCATTTCAGGTACACGAAAACAGAACATTTTGGAAATGGGGGTCGCACCAGTCTTAACCAAGCAGCTTGGACCAAGCAACTGGATTAAGAACATTGCAAACAGATAAATGTGGAAAAAGGGTTTTAAGGGCTATAAATGCCAGTTTTGTTAGATAAAGTCATGCTATTAATTTTGGAAATGATTCCATCTATCTTTTTTATCGCTTATCATGATAATGACTGTCATCAATATGGTAGTGCAGCAATAAAATTTCACTGCTCATATAAACATAACAATTTTTGCCAGCTCAGTCTTGTTATAAGTATGAGTATAATCAATTTTCCACAGACAAATTCAGCTCCTACAGCCTTTAATTTCTCATAGATTTTCTCAAAAAGCACGGGGCTTCCTGCTTAGGAGCACAGCTGGAAAAGGAGAGCCTTTTCAGAACAATATTTCTATTTCCCCTTTTTCAAATATCTCTGCTTCTTGGAAATTATTTAGCCTTTATCTTTGTATTTAAAGTATCATACAATTTTGTTTATTTTTTTCAATCAAGAACACTTAGGGGTGGAGTCATATTTTTTTCAACTGATAGGTCGAGGGGGGTTCGATCCCCAGCTCCTTCAGTCACATGCAGAAGTGTCCTTTATACCCTGAACTCTGCATTGATTGCCACTGCTATATCAGTGGTGTGTGAATGTGAATGCAAAGGATAAGTTTATACTGATGGATTCTTGACAGGGCAGCCTCTGCCATCAGTGTTTGAATATAGAGTTGATGAATAAATGTGACCGGTGCAGTAACCACTTGGAGTAGTCAGATGGTCAGTAAAGTACGATAAAGCTCAAGTTCATTTACCATTAACCACTGATAACTACATTTGCATGCAGATTTCAGTTTATAAAGATAAAATTGTTTTCTGCTTTCTTTTGTTCAGTGTAGATATAGATATTACCTCCTCTGTGCATTTTGACTTGCATCACATTTCATGTGTGCATGTAAAATGCGGGAAGCAACGTTATTTATCTCTACATACTTGGAGAACATGGGCAGAAATACTAGAGAAAGAGGGCAAGTTGGATTTTTAATAATCAACATGAATAATAGAAAGACCCCAGGCACAGTCAGCACTGGGAAAATGGCCATTATTCTCCTGTTCTTTTCACACCTTCATGATCCCTCTGTTACTTCCAGATAATGACAATTTCACGGAATACGTAATGTGAGCCTTTTTCCTTGGTGTACTGTGCAGATTTATCAGGATTACAAGGTCTGATTGGGGCAGAAGAGGGAGGGGAAAGAAGAAAATAAGTGATATTCAGTGTGTAAAAACAGTATGAGCATGTGATAGAAGTGAAACTAATGACAAAAAAGAAAAATAAACACAAGTCTAGGCAAAGCACGGACATGCTAACATTGGGAAAAGTGCCGATGTGGCAACAACACCGGTGTACAGTTGCAGTGATTAAAGAGAATTATGCAGGACCTGTAAGCCGAGCCTGCTGCTACGATATTCTCTGCCAGGCTCAAATCTGGCGACTCTCCTGCTGGAGCTGAGCTGCTGTTCAAGGGAAAATAGAAGACAAACAAGACTTCACTGCGGAAGAGACGTGTCATTATTTATTTGATTTACTTATCAAATCATTTAGACAGAGGGCGGATGGACTGTGTAATCATCACGGCCGTCTTCCTCCGGCCTTCGAGCTTTTATGTCTTTTCTTTAATCTTTCTCTCCTGATTGAAAGCAAAGAGGAGGATAGATTATTGTGTTTATGATTAACAAATACATACAAAACACCACAGAAGAACACCGAAAATAGGTCTCAGCTCAGTCTGAAAATATCCATTACCTCTTTATTTCACTGAAAGCACATTAACTAAAAAAAATCTTAAACAGAGCATGAGAAACATGAATCATCTGACAGTTTTACACACCGTTCTCTTATATATATAAGCCTATAACCATGACTGCTGTTGAAAACAATTCATATTGTACAGCTAGGCTGTTAGAATGCCATTTTAAGCAGATTCTGACTTGAATTTTGAGTAGTACAGCTAATTCTGACAGGTTGTCAGTTGTTGTGCAGCGCTCAAGGTGACATGTTGGCCAATCGTGGCTTGATCAGCTGCTCCAGCCTACTCAGATCCTGGCACGGTTGAAACTTTGGTTGTATAACTGAGAACAGGACCACTAGCTGATTCCCCATCTGCAGGGCTTTTTTTCTGCACAAACCGTCAGTGTCTGAAATCACCATGGCATCAGTGGGAATGCCACTAAGAGGTGTCTTCCCCTTCTATCATAAAAGTTATGAACAAGGAGGAATTATTTGCAGAGTGGACCACCAGCTGGCATGAAAAATTAAGATGTTAGTTGTGTTTGCTGGTTTCTTGTTCCCTCTCACTTACCTCCCAAAGTATGTGCACATTAAAACCATAAAAGGAAATACCACTCTGGCTTTTAGTTATGTGCCATAAACAGTTCAGTCACAGTTTAAGCTGCCATTCCACCTCAACCTCTATAGATCCTGATCCTGAGGTGGAGAAAAAGTGTTTTTGTTTTTTTTGTTGTTTTTTTGCTGCCATTTGAAGGAAGTTAAATTAGAAATGCACTTTTTAATTCTATTGTCCTTGTACCACAATGTAAGTTATCAGCTTTTCTGAAAAATGCCTGCCAACTTTCCAGATTTGTTCTGTATTCTGATGAAGATGCACTTCAGTATCTGTTAACACAAAGGGTATCTGGGTTTTATCCATGTTGTTATTTTTCTTTAATTGTTTGTTTTCCAGTGTCTTTTAAGACTGTGAGGGTTGGACTCATATTTTAGTTCATGACATGTTGAAATTATTATAAATAACTAAAGCTAAAGACTTTGGTATCTGATTACACCATTATTTTCCAAAATAGGGGTCCTGAACCCCTGAGGGTCACCAGGGGTCACATAGTCAAATACATCAACTATGATATTATTATGCACTCATAGGTGTTATTAATCACAGGATACAATCATTTTTGTGTTTATTTTCCTGATCAATATTGTAATACAATAATTACACAAGCCAATCAGAATCAAGCAGCCACAATGAGTGGGACTACATGAGGGGGTCCACACCAAGTGCTAAAGCCCTAAAGGGGTCCTTGGCATGGAAAATTTTAGAGTCCGTGGCTTTAACTATACTTTTGTTTAAACTTAAATGGTTAAAGTTTACGCCCAACATTAGCATGTACATTGTAATAACCTATTTTTTGATTAACATAGACCTTAAGCCACTGAGAGCTGAATGAGGATCTTGTCTTGGATGTGTGCTCTGGTTAGGCAATGACATCGTGAAATGCATACCATAAGTTTTAACTAATCAATCCATTTGTTTACGATCCATGCCTTGGACTCCAAGCATCCAAAGACAATGTTTCATTTCATCTCCTACATGATGAAACATGTCTCCAGTCACCTGCTGCCTTGGCCTCATGTAGACCCCAAGCACAGCTCTACCTGGTGTTCAGTGTCACATACAAGTAAAGGCTGTCATGCAGAGGTGACATGAAAATCAAAACAAGCAGTTTGGCTCCAAAATAGCTTTATTTATTTATTCATGTTTTTTCATTTAGATTTTGTTGCCCTGCTGACTTTAGCTTCAGCTGAAAGCACTTCTGTGCCGTGAATGACTTCACAGAGCTGCTTAATTTGCTTTTGCACACCTGGTCTCTTAAATACATGTCTTTCTGAATCCCTGTGTCTGAACCAAGCTAGTGAACATCTAACTCTTTTTTGATGTGTATTAGTTAGCCCTTACATAAAAGCTCAGCTGAATTGAATTCATGGGTAAAGGCATTTTATAATGGAGTACTGTTATATCTGTGTTTCTGTATTGATTGATAGTGTAGTGTGAATAGTAATGAATGCAAATTCAGCCGTCAGTTTTCCCTCCAGTTTATTGTAATTTTATTACGTGTGCATGTCTTAAGTGTCATTCATATGGTAATTATCCTGATGGACAGGTTATGTTTAAAACATGATTGATTGGACCAATTAGGTCTTAATGCTCTGTTCTGCCCTTATAAGGACATTAGCCCTGTGACGTGTGCTGTGCAGGATGGATCCTTGATGGACCACCAATCTGCCTGTGATTAAAAGCCAGTGTGGTATTTTTAGCTTCAGAAACAAAGGCTTGTTGAGTGAATTACAGCAGACAAATGTTCCCTGTGAATAAAAATGCCCACTCTTTGTGACAGTCACGTCTACTGGTCTGATTTATTCCTGCTGGTAGGTGATACCTTAATGCGTCACATTCAGCGTCATCAGACATGTCTTAAGCTAGAATGAACATTCCCTTCAGCCCGCATCGAATTATTGACATCACTTTGCATCAGCTGATTGATGAGAAGCTCTGTTGAGTCATGTCTGTGATTTCCTTTCTTGTGGAAATTCGGCTTGTGCTTTTCTTTTATATTGGTCCATAAGAGATGAGGGAGTAATAAGAGATGTGATCATTCATTTTCTTACTGATACTGATTTGCAGGAAAAGCTCATAGATGAGCAAAGTTCTCCCTTTCTTTCAACTTACAGCATATTGTTTCAAATATTGGTGGAGCCTTGCTTGGCAGAGAGAAAACACATCACATCTCTAGATATGCAGATCTCCTACAACCAAAGCAATGTATCATCTTCTGGCATTCAATTCTGTAAATGAGTGAAACATGTCAGGCCTGCTGGATTTGCTCATCATTTGGTTTAAATTCACTCAGCTTATAATTCACTGACTTTTAACCATAACTCAAACATTACAAGAAACACTATCTTGAGGAACTAAATTGTTATGAAATTTAAATGGCTGCTGTTGATTTCTGTTTTAATGAAATAATCTAAATATGAAAGCTGTTTAGGAATCTCAAAACAAGGAAGTAAGCAACGGCTTTAACTCAGGTTGCCAACTAAGTTTTTTTTTTTTTTTTTTGTTAGGTTCTCCTCTGTAAAAGGGGTGCAACCTAACCAGTAGCTCATTATTGCTTCTGCTAACTAAGTAATGTGATCATTAGCTTAAATTATTTTAAACTCAAATATTACTAGCCAAGGGTTTGTATGCCTCCAAGAGGCATAGAGTTCTGGACAGTGAAAGAACAGTGGTGGGTCAAGAGGAAGGGCTGGGGTGGATACTGTGGTAGTGTGATTTTTAGAAATCATACAGTCATGGACGGAAGTATTGGCACCCCTGGAATTTTTCCAGAAAATACACCATTTCTCCCAGAAATTGTTACATTTACAAATGTTTTTGCTATACACATGTTTATTTCCTTTATGTGCATTGGAACAACGCAAAAAAGCAGAAGAAAAAAGACAAAATTGACATAATTTTACACACAACTCAAAAATGGGCTAGACAAAATTGTTGTCACCCTTAACTTAATATTTGGTTGCACATCCTTGGGAAAAAATAACTGAAACCCATAGCTTCCTATAACCATCAACAAGTTTCTTAGACCTCTCAACTGGAATTTTGGACCACTCTTCTTTTGCAAACTGCTCCAGGTCTCTCAGATTTGAAGGGTGCTTTTTTGTAACAGCAATTTTGAGATCTCCCCATAGGTGTTCAACAGGATTCAGATCTGGACTTATTGCTGGCCACTTCAGAACTCTTCAGCACTTTGTCTCCATCTGTTTCTTGGTGCTTTTTGAGGTATGTTTAAGGTCATTGTCCTGCTGGAACACCCATGACCTCTGACGCAGACCCAGCTTTCTGACACTAGGCCCTGCACTGGGGCCCAAAATCTTTTGATAATCTCCAGATTTCATGATTCCTTGCACACAGTCAAGGCACCCAGCGCCAAGGGCAGCAAAACAACCCCAACATCTTTGAACCTCCACCATGTTTGACTGTAGGTACTGCGTTCTTTTCTTTGTAGGCCTCATTCTGTTTTCTGTTAACAGTAGAATGATGTGCTTTTCCAAAAAGCTCTACCTTAGTCTCATCTGTCCACAAAATGTTCTCCCAGAAGGATTGAGGCTTACTCAGGTATATTTTTGCAAACTCCAGTCTGGCTTTTTTATGTCTATTTGTCAGCAGTGGGGTTCTCCTCGGTCTGCTGCCATCCCGCTTCATCTCATTCAGATGACAATGAATGGTCTGAGCTGACACTTTTGCACCCTGAGTCTGCAGGACAGCCTGAATTTGTGTGGAAGTTGACTGAGGATGTTTATCCACCATGCCAGCTATCCTGCATTGCATTCTTTTGTCAGTTTTTCTCTTCCATCCACGTCCAGGGAGATTAGCCACAGTGCCATGGGTTATAAACTTCTTGATTATATTATGCACAGTGGACAAAGGAATTTCAAGATCTCTGGAGATGGTCTTGTAACATTGAGATTGTTCATATTTTTCCACAATTTTGCTTCTTAAGTCCTCAGACAATTCTCAGCTCTTCTTTCTCTTCTCCATGCTTGTTGTGACACACACTGGCACACAACACAAAGGTTGAGTCAACCTTTACACATTATAACTGGCTCAGGTATGGTTTCTAGATTGTCAGCACCTGTTACTGCCACAGGTGAATTTAAATGAGCATCACATGCTTGAAATAAAATGATTTACCCACAGTTTTAAAAGGGTGCTAATTTTTTTTTCCAGCTGGTTTTTGAGTTTTGTGTAAAATTAGTCAATTTTGTCTTTTTTTGGGTTGTTCCAATGCACATAAAAGAAATAAAAACGTGTGTACCAAAAACAACAATTTCTGGGAGAAATGGTGTGTTTTCTGGAAAAATTCCAGGGATGCCAACATTTTTGTCCAGGACTGAATAAATGAGGGGTAAACATTGGGCCCAATGACCTTAACCTTTGACCTTCAAAATCTGCTCAGTTCATCCTTGAATCACAGTGGAAATTTGTGCAAAAACCTCTGAAAATATTCTTGAGATATTGCATGCACAAGCAAGGCATAAAGATGATGCCTAATGAAACCACAAAATCAAATCAATTCAACCTTGAGTCACTGGAGACATTTGAAGAAGATCCCTTTAAGTCTTTAGACTTCACAGGAACAGCCTGGATATACAGTGCTGTGAACAAGTATTTCCCCTCTTCCTGATTTCTTATTCAATTCTTTAATGTTTTAGATAATCAAACAAATTATAATATTAGACAAAGGTAACACAAAAACAAAATGCAGATTTTAAATGATTATTTCATGTAATAAGAGAAAAAAGCCATCCATACCTACCTACTTGTCCCTATGTGACAAAGTAATTGCCCTGTAAACCTAATAACTGGTTGTGACATCCTTGGCAGCAGCAACTGCAAGCAAGCATTTGCCATAACTGGCAATGAGTCTTTACATCGCCCACATGGCCCACTCTTCCTTGCAGAGTTTTTTAGTTCAGCCACTCTGCAGGGTTTTCAAGCATGAGCTGCAAGTTTAAGATAGTACCACAGCATCTCAATCTGATTAAAATCTGGACTTTGATAAGGCCACTCAAAAAACTTCATTTTTTAAGCCATTAATGAGGCGGACTTGGTGGTGTATGCTGGATCATTGTCCCACTGCATAACCCAAGTGTGCTTGAGCTTGAGGTCAGATATCTTGAGAGATGATTCTTGACTTTTTTGCTAACTTTGCTAAGGTTACAGTCTTGGCTAGTGTCACTCCTTTTTTTGCACAATTATTTACCAGATAAACATTGTGTTTATTTAGCACTCCAAAACTGTTGTCGTAAGAGGCAGCAGTAACAGATAACACTGAAAAGAACTGATGTTTCAGAGATCTGTAAGTTCTATTATGGGACATTAAACAGGCTACTGACCGTTACCTGACAGTGCATTAAAGTTGGAACAACTCTATCATTTACAAGAAGAAGCGGTATGAAAATGCCTTTTACCCTACCTATATTTAGACTTATCTGTCCCTTTAAACAATATTCTGTGTTTCGGTCAGGTTTACAAATAGGTTAAAGAATCCTAGCAATGCCTGCAAATGTTTGTCTGCCATGTGTTTGTGTACTTGTGCCTGAGAGGAGGAGAGGTAGTTGTGAGAAGGGGAAGAAGATGCTGTCTCTGACTGACAGAGGTGAAATTGCTGAGGAAAGGATGTAAGCCAGCTCCCGCCCCCTCTCCTCCCTCCCCCCTCCCACTCACTTTACCTCCCACCTCCCCTCATTCAGTCATGTGGTGCCAACTTCTATAAATGTGCTCTCTTTCTCTCTCCTCCTTTGAGTCGATCTATTCAGTCCATTTCCCATGAGTAACTGGAGCATATGGAGGGGTTTATATTCAAATAAACTGCTTTCTTTCTTTCTGTGTGTTTGTTTGTGGTGTAGCCATGCATCAGGCCCTGGACACACTGAGTGACAGCACGAGTTCCACGACTGCCAATGACCTGGACCTTATCTTCCTTAAAGGCATCATGGAGAGCCCAGTGGTGAGAACAACACTGCACTGCATGCTTAAATACACACAGATTCATGTATATGAGTCTGTGTGAGCCATGCAACAAAGGCCTGTCAGAGCTTTTAATTGGACTGTGTCAATGGTCGGACACTTTAATAGACAAGTCAGTGAGGAAATACCATAATCTAAATGGACTGAATCACATTTAAACCTGAACAACACATGCATAATAATAACTATGTTCAAGAATATTTAGTCTATGCAAATTTATGCTTGAGATTTATTTCTGCACAACACTTAAATAACTTGCAATAATTTATGTTAACTTAAAAATGTGATTCTAATGTCATCATTTGCATGTGCCATTTCCCACATTCACAATGATATGCTATGCCTTACAATCCGTTCATAGTTGGATGTGGAGTTCTATTTAAATGATGTTGCAGATTGAATCTTAATATTCACAGCCATTATTACATTTTAAATTCAGATTTCAGCATTGCAATAATTACACTAAAAAGACAGCATAAATGCATCTCGTACAATCACATTACCATGTTTCTGGCCTTGGTTTGTTGTGGTCTCATCACTCCAGTAGATTAAAGCGATAACTTTAGGGTTCTTTATTCTGTGATGTGTTTGCACAGAAAAAGCAAATGTACAGAATCAAGTAGTGACCCGTCTCTGTGCTGCATATAGGCTGCAGTTTTTAAATCTGGTTATATAGATTTTAAAAGCCTTTGTGGTATTTTGTCACCTCTAGGGGTTAACCCTTTATAGGGCACTCAATGAAATACTTGGAAATTCAAAATCTAAGTCCTAGAAAATTATTTGTGGCCATCCCATGATTTTTTTGTTACTTTTATCACATTTTCCCATTTTTATGGTGAAAATCAAGGTAAACAAAGTGACCATATGTTTAGTGTTAGTGTATTTATTTATTTATTCAAAAGGGACAAAAGCACATCAATGAACAATCGTACTAAGTACAATTTGTAAATGTGCCAGAGTTAGCAAAAATGCTAATTTTCATCTGTTGTCCCTTGGCAGGTCACAGAATCAAGAAAAACATCAAATTCATAAAATCACACAAGTATCAATTCACAAAGCCTGCATTTCATAAACACCATACAACCAATCAGACAAAGCACAAAATGCCGGAATTGAAGTGCTAGGGTTAAAGTACTAGAGTTGGAGTGCAAGAGTTTGAATACTGGAGCAAACATATATCGATTAAAGTGCATATTGCCAATGTATGAATTATTTGTATAAATATAGAAAATCAATATGGCCATATGACTCCTTTATAGTGATAAAAACCCAAAGTGTATGCATGTTAAGATGTCCAAATTTGGTTTTTCTATTCTTCACAGTAAGATTGCAGTTATTGCTAGAAATCCTACACAAAGTGAGTTTTATTGACTTATCGTGGTTAGATATGATTTTAGGGCCATTTTCTTGGGACCAAAGGAGATGTCAAACTGCATTTTGCAAGATCTGGAGGTAACAGGAAGTTTGAGACACTCAGAGCCACTGCTGATTCGTGGATGGTGCCATACCACTTTCTGTGGCATTGACTGATCACTGATTGGCTGAGAAAAATCCTGCTGGTTCTACTGTATCACAGAGAGTTGAGGGGAGGCCACAAAGATGACCATATATGGTTGGTTACCCCATAAAGGGTTAATGTTGAAATAAGGATGTTGGAATACGAGCGAACATCATGAGGCATTTGTTTCAAATTTCAAACTTGGTGAGGACAAAAGAAGCAAAATGGTTGTGTTGAAGGATTGCCCTTCCAGTTACAGACAAGTGAAGATGAATGTAGTTTTGTTTCCTGATGTGCTTTTGCTTTGAAACTGTGGTGACACAAAGGACAGGTTGCGTCATTTAATTGAAAGGATGTTTGAATGTGGTCTTGTAAAGCTGCTGATTCCATTAGAATATATTACCCCTTACATTACACCCACCTGTGCAATCAAAACTGATGAAAACAGAGGGAAAACATACTTATATCTGCCTGAATTGGGGATATTTGGACTCGACAGTGATTTATACTGTTTCGTGGACCCTTAACATTGATATGTTCTTGTAACTAAAGTTTCCTAAAATTATGTGGACTTGATTTTAAGTATACAAAGCTGAGTCTGAAGGCGCACATTAACCTGGTTCATCAGTGATTTGAAACTGAATTCAGGTTTTTTTAAATAAGAAGCTTTAGATTCTTTTTTCTCTGTATCTGAGGGATTCATTTAACTCTTTTTAATAGGGATGCACAATATAATCGGCCTGATATTGATATCGGCAGATATCAAAATTTCTGTTGATATTGGCATATTTTGGCCATGGATATCAGCATATCTTAATTATAAAATTTGGCCGTATATACTAATAAATTAATGGAGTTTTAGGCTGGACCAACAGACCAATGTAAGTCGAGATCTTTTTCTGTATTTATCTTCATTATTTAAACTTAAAAGTGTGTTTTAAGAAAAACAGTCTGTTTCTTTTTTCATCCTCAAGCCTTAAATTATATTCTAAGGACTAAACTTTTGGTTATGTCAAACATATTTAAATATCAGTATTGATATCGGTATCGGCTAAAATGAATCCATAATTATCAGCATATCGGATATTGGCTAAAATTCAGTACTGTGCATTCCTACTTTTTACATCTGCTTATCTGTAAGAAGATTGCTCTGTGGTTGTTAAAACTGTAAAAAGTTGGGTATATTTTAAATTAGATCAGTTGTACTTTTTTTTGGTCTTTGCCATGTAAAACCAGACGTGTTAATCGGACATGGGATTATTTTTAGATCTATGAAGTTTAATTCGATGTCATTAGATGTCTTGTCACCTTGGATTTTATTTTAAGGTGTGGCTGATTTGTTGAAATTTCAGGTCTTAATTTTCCTAAAAGGTAAGAGGAAGGAGAATGGAGTGGGGTTTAGATTATATTCATCAATAATTGAATGCATGTTGTAGCTACTGTAGTAGCCCAGCTTTATCTTGTAACTTTATCAACATACCACTATGGCTCCCAACATTTGTATAAACGTTAACTTACTGCAGCTTCTCTCAATACAAACTTTCTGTGAAGCTTTTGCCCAGTGGTAATAGTAACTAATCTTCGTGTAATACAACACAAAATACTATCTGCATTTTCTTGACTATGTTGACATGTTTTTGTCTTGCAATCTGCACAAAACATGCACGTATCGATCACCAATGTTACAGTTTAGAAATTTGAAATCAGTAGGGTTCTTAAAATGTTTTAAAGGGATACTTCAACATTGTGGAAAAATTCGCCCATTGCCATGATCCCTATAGTCTTAGTAATAGGTTTCCTTTAGTTGTCAGTGCAAGCTATTTTTAGATCTGGGGGGCTGATATGCCAGCTGCTCAGCTAACGCTGTGGAGACCTACGGTATTTCCGGCTTTCCCTCATCAAGCTCATCAAATACACAATCCAACAACTCCAAAATGCTCTTGTGGACAAGTTGTGACCTGCACATTCACCACGCATATACCCTGTTGGATCAGGTTACTCTAGCACTTTTTGGGAGTCTCAGTACATAACAAAGCCGAGCAGATGGACAAAACCAGCTGATAATCAAAACATTAAATATGATTATCATGCCAGTGATCAGCCAGTCTCGCTCATTGATAATCAGGTGCAAGAAACCTGATCAGTGCAGCCCTAATACTGAATGGTGGTGTCCTAGAGAGCACTAGTTGTAAGTGTTCCTAATGTTTTGCTCAAGTATGTCACAGAAGACAGTTTTCAATACAATGCACCCTATGACACCTCCACCTACCATAACTTCAGTTATAAATTTAAAGCAAAACTGTCAACAAAACTGACAGTTTACAAAACTCATAAAGTTAGGTTTCATGATGAAGCTTTTGTATTAGATTGCCAAAAGTTTCATAAGGTGTCAAATCATCAAAGCTGATTGTTGCACAAAAATAGATATGTACTTTAGCCATCCATTTGACATAAATCATTATTTAGCTGAATGGCACTCACAATGCATCTTTCCTTTTTTCAAGAATGTAAACATTTCCACTGTTTCCCGGCTGTCAATCATTTTAACAAGGCAATACAACATCTCTCCTGCCAATCACAGCAGAGATTGAAATGGCAGACAGCGAACAGCACAGTACCCCTGACATTTCTGACAAGTTGACAAGTGCAGGTGGAGCAGCAGAACACCTGATCAATGGAAATCCAGGAATGAATGGCAGCTTTAAGATTTTACATATATTCAGTACATAAAATGTGTGGGTGCTCAAGATTAGGCATGGATGTAAATGTAAACTTGTGTTGAAGCTTCTGTGAGGAGTTTTTAGCTGGTTAAGAAACATACTGAAATGATAATCATTGCATTTATGTGGCCTTTAAAAGAAAACAAGACTATAACAAACATAAACGACTTTTTCTATGGCGTAATTTAATGCCTGTAAACCACTGCTGCAGGGTTAGTGTCACACAGTAGGTGTTGAATAGGTAGGAAGGAAGGAAGGATTTTTTTTTTTGACAGAAATCAGTATACACATGTATAAGACAAAATCTGCAGAGAGATGATGCACCTCTTTGTCCACAGGGGCTTTACTTGGCCCTATTAAAAGGGTATAATAATGATTTTAAGCTTCTATAATCATCAGATTATATTGTTGTGTCTGACTTTGTGATGAAAGGGGATGCTGTTTTGTTGTCCAAAAACTTGCCATGAAATGTTGTAGAACTACACTGACAAACTTGTTTTACATCTTTATCATCCACTTTAAAGTATAAGATGAAAGCTGTTTGAGAAGAGTCCCATTGTTAATTGTACATTATCCAGAGTTATATATAGAACAGGGGACAATATGGAACAAGCTGTCTCTTACATTTGAAGGCTGTGGGCTCAATAACACATCCCTGAAGCACTTGTTATCCAGTTCTCAAGAGGAACTGAAAGGGTCCCTGTTCCTAGATGTACTTGATATACATGCATTGTTGTTTTTGTGTACAGCTGGTGAATCCGTGAACTAGAAACTTCTTCAAATCCATGTTGAGTTTGTACACATTTCTGTTGGGCAGTTGCCCAGACATTGGATTAAAGCTCGTCCTGGATGGAAGAAAATCAATGAAGTTTTTCCAAGGCTTCAATTTTTTATCCAAGAAAACTGTGACATGAGTGGTTATTGTCTTGTGATTTTTTGTTGCTCTCCAACACCTTCCCCTGCAAAGTACTCAGAAGTAAACAGACTTAAAGCAGATATTGCTTGAGAAATTATTTCACTTAACAACTTCTGTCACCACTACTTAGTCGTTACTGGAAAAAATCCCAATCTTCACATGAAATTTCTTGTCAGCTGATTTTTAGCATCATATTTCTTCTGAAGACATTTTGTAATAATGAGGTAGATCTCTGCATGTCAGAGCTGTAAAAATCAACTATTAGAGGTTTACCATTCACGAATGGATTCTGGGCCCTGCCTTATTGGCAATTTAGAGTAAATGATTCACATGTCTTGTGCATAGAGTTGAACTTTATGCAGATGATAATGTACTTTACTGTTAAATTTTATTATACTGTATTCTAAGATAAAGCACTGCAAAACCTCAGATCAGAGAAAGTGTATTTCTCTTATTTCATTTCAGTATCTCATTACACTTAATGTCAGCCACTTTCTTCATGAGAGGTTTACATCTAAATTAGTATGTTTATTTCAAGACACAGATAAGGCTGAATTATTTGCCCCCTTATGAAAATTTTGGATGCTTACATTATTTTACTTTGCTCACAGAAACAAAGTTATTCATAAAACCTCAAAACTACCCGAAAAATCAGTGTAGACTTGAGAAAATGAATTAATACAAAGTAGGAGAAGGATGTACAGCGTTATCACAGTGTTTTTAAGTGTCAAGAACTGAAGTAAGAAGTTTCATCAAGAAATTGAAAGAGAGCTACACAGTCTAGAACAAGCCTGGCAGAGGTAGCAAGAGAAAGATTTCAAAGACCCTGGGAAGAATACTAGTGAGAGATGTGTAAGACCCCAGAACAACTGCCAAAACACTAGTGAATGACTAAGCCAAGTCAGGGAGTGTAGTCTCAAAGAAGGCCGTCTTTAGAGGTTGCAAATTTGCATACCAAGAAAAATTCCACCTCTGCAGAAGAGACCCCTCCAAATGAGACTGAAGTGTGCCAAGAATAACCTGGGGAAAGATTATGCATACTGGAAGTGTGTCCTTTGGTCAGATGAGCTGCACAAAGCCATTGAGAATCTGTGGGGCAAACTGAAGACCAAGATCCAACTCTGGACCATCAAATCTGGAGAAACTTGAGAGATTAGCCAAACAAGACTGGGCTGGGATTCCTCAGGAGACGTGTCTGAGACTTGTTGAAAACTACAACAAACAACTGCAGGCTGTTATCCACTAAAAAGGATACACAACTGACTGTTATCATTAGGGGGGCCTAATAGGTTAGACCTTGATAGTTTTTGTGAAATCATTTTGTTTCTTTGTGCAAAGTAAGATAATGTTAGGATCCAATATAAAACTAGGATGTTTTGAACAGCCGTTTTATGAATTCTTTGTTCCGTTTAACAGCACTTTGGAAATACTTAAAAAAATGAAATTCTCATGGGGGGCTTATAGTTTTTGTCCTCATTGTGCAGTTTTGCTTACTGCATTGGCGCACGCAATCCAGACCTTCCCTTTTGCTTTTTATATCCTTAGATAAGAATTTTTATTAGGACTTGTCAGGTCAAAGTGGCTTATATGAAGTGTAATGTGATATTTATACTAGATGGAAGACAACTAAACTATCCAAGATTTGGATTTTTGCTCTGTGAAGACTGTATTTTTTGGGTTTGCAATTCTTGCCTATTGCAAGAAACGTCAAAAAGTAGACTTCCTGTAAAGAAGCAAGTTTGTACTTAGAAGTTCTCAGTTTTTGTGCAAAGTCGATCTTGTAAAGCAAATCCCACTAGTTCTCCATGCCCACATGGAAGAAACTGGTTTTGCTGTGGCAGAGTGAAGCTTTTTGAAGTGAAGGAAGATGAGTAAAAGACCTCAAGAGTGACAGAGAGTCTTTTTAGAGTTTCATCCCACTGTGTCTCGTGTTCTTTTCTGTTGCCTGAGCCTCCACTTCCACTTCTTTTTGCCAAGAGCGGTATTTCATAAACCTTTTCAGAGGGTGCAAGTGAGGGGAAAAAGTCCTCTGCTGTGCTCTGAAAAAGGAGCAAGATGGGAAAATCTTCGAAGTGGTATTATTCTGAGATTTATGCTTTTCTTTTATGCAGTCAGCATTCATTAGTATGGATTACCACATTTATCTCCAACATTCACTCTACACAGTCATTGTTAGCTGCACTGAGGTAGATGCTGTGGCTGCAAGGTTTCTTTGTCCAGGGATATGCATGAGTCTACTAGCTAGCAGCTTCTTGGACTCTGGCAAAGCTGTGGGTAAAAAAAAAAAAACTTTGCAGACTTGTTCTGTAATTCAGAGGCTGTTCTGTTCAGGAAATGTGAAGATGGACTATCCGCAGGGAGCAGCAGGGAGTACTGCATCAAAAGCCTCCAATATTTCTAAAGACAGAGCTTCTGCTCCCTTCTAGCCCCATTTCTCACTCTACACTCGGTTTCCTTTCTGCTAAAGACGGATTGATTTCCTATGTATGAGTTAGTTTGTCTGAGAGAGCTCTTGGTGGTACCAGTGTATTGATGAGCCCTCTCATAAAAGATCTGCTGATGCAAGCTTAGAGTAAACACACCTCGCTGAAGGATGTGCTAAGGACTTCCAAGACAGTAGCCTCTCTTGACCTAAAGATCGATCTATGAACACTTCAAATGCTACATACTGAGAGAGGGAAGAGCACAATAACAAAGGAACATATACAGCCGTGACTTCTGTGACTTCTGAATTCTGTTGATTACACCAGACTCGCTACAGAATGATGCAATCAGCCCCCACCATCAGCTGTATAATGAAAATGAATCATAATTAAGAACCACAATGAGCAGAAATTGACAACAGACGCTATTATCAGACAAAAGAGCTTCCTCATTTCCAGCTCTGGCTGCATCTCTGATTCAATGTTTAGCTCTGACTGACCAATTAGGTCCATCTAGGCATTTCTGACAGCTAAATGAGCCCACACTTGCTAGAGACATCATATCATGAAGCTATATTTTCTGACCTTGTGTTCAAGTCTTTATATTTTCTCTTTTCACTTTATAATGAGACGTCATGCACTTTGCAAGATAGTGCTACAAGCCTAATAGAAGAATAAAATCTGCTGCAATGCAAACAGCTTCTGCAAAACAATTTATGTGACAAGCGGTCAGATCTTGATAGTTATTAACCTTCTTTTCTGCAAGCCACTGACATTTAGCTGAAAGTGCAGAAACTGAAATCCTGCATGAAAGCTGCACAGACTGCAGTAAACCTGTCTGATGTGATAGTTAGCGCTCACTGTGAAGAACAAGTCAGATTTAGTCTTAAGTTGGTAATTTGTATAGATCTACTCTGGATAATATTTAACAAACCCAGCAAAAATGTGGAGTATTGAAGCCCAGGTTAAAGTGAGAAAATGATACTAAAGAACAAATGCATGACTTTTAGGTTTTGAAGATGTCAGACTGTTAAAGTTTGATACAAGGGCAACAGAAAATTAAAGTCTCCAATGTTAGATTGTATTGTTTTTGATTAACAGTCATTGTAACCAAACACTTCACCTTGAGACCAAACAGTCTCAGCATTTTGGGACCTGTCTGCCCCAAAAGCTTTTGTTTCTTTTTGTCCAATGTGTCCTAGTGAAAAACAATCAGTGGCATGCCTGAGACACTTCACAAGCTCCCAACAGGAAGTCTATCATGTTTGATTTTTGTCCTGCCTCCTACGATTTGATATGTGACGTCAGTTTACTAGTGAGAATGCAGAGAGCTTCATATGTGTAGCAGTTACAAATGTAAACAAACCAAATGGCAAAGCAAAATAAGAGTGATGAAGTTGGTGTTTTGAGATAAAACTCTGCAGAAAAAGGTTGTCACGATCTTAAAACACCCTTTCCTTTATGATGCATCATAGAGAGATGACCACAACAGACTAAGAGAAATGTTGGCATTAAAAAGCAGACATACTATGGCCATTCTAACAGACCATTTAGCTGAGACAGCATATAACTCAAAAAGGAAGTGCTATAATATGCTGGTACTACGTATTCTGAATTTTAGATTTTTCTACTAATCAAACTTTATTCATAAATGAAGTCTGGCAGTTCATGAAATAACCACCAAGCAAAAATTACAGACTAAGCAACATTTCATAAATAAAACAGACAAAAAAATCAAAGGTCTCATCCGGGATAAAATTATGTATAGGCCCGTTTTAGAATTAGTTACTCAGATGGTTGCTCGTCTTAGCTTTGTTAGCTTTGGCTAAAGTTAACATAGCTATCGCAGCTATGTAAATAACATTACAACATAAGCTAATGTAGCTTGATTAACTATAGCAACATGGGCTTTAGCAAACATAGTTAAAGCTAATTTAGCTATGTAGACAAGGGCTGTGTCCGAAACCACTCACTCATTCCCTACTCCCTATCCACTATACAGTGAGCAGCATATAGTTGGACTATATAGTGGACTCAACTGCAAAACACAAAAATGATTTCAGATACTACTCCGGCCATGGGAAATGACGTCATCGCCATCTCAAGAGTAAAACGTTTGAGAGCAGCAATCGGGATGCATGATGGTAAATATTGCTGGGCTAGTGAGCATCGGTTGTTCACTACTTTTCAAAATGCATTGTGGGAAAGAATGAGTGCATTATGCAGTGAATAACAATGCTCACTCAGAATTCGGACACCACTGCAAAATGGCGTATTCACTATAGGGGTGGGCGATATGGAAAAAATATCATATCACGTTTTTGTTTTTTTTTTTTGGCCAGATGACGATCTCGATTTTATCACAATTTTTTTCATTAAATTTCTAAGACAAATTTGCAAGTTAGTGACCAGAAAAAACAACCTTTTCTCTGATTTTTCTCTATTTCTTCTGCACCATCCTGTTGGCCAATGCATTCTATCTAGGTGTGTGTGTGTGTGTTTGTGGGGGTGTGGGTGTGTGTGTGTGTGTGTGTGTGTGTGTATGTATATATATATGTATATATGTAGAGGTCTTATCCCACAATACATCAAAGTTCCAAACATTTATTTTCCTGCATTCTGATCTATTCTGTCTTCTTGAACCAATTTCTAAATTTTCTGCACCACTTTAGAATTATTATGTGTGCCTTTGTCTGTGTTTTAAATCTACTTTACTGTTTATTAAGCACATTTTGACACTTTGATTTGCATTTTAAAGTATATGGTCTTTAAAAAGAATTCCTGCAGCTGAAGCTTTAAACAAGTAGCCTGTTCATACAATATGTAATTTAACATTACATTTACTTCAGCCTCGTTTACAGACTGCCAAATAAAGAAAATATTAATATGACACACATTTGATGATTTTTTGAGACATGTGGTTATGCAGTTAAGTAGTGACTGTATGTTATTTTAACGCAATTTTGAAAAAGGTCGTGCATACGTTGATTTACTGCTCTGAATAAGGCTGTGATGAGCAGTGACATAAACGTGTTAGACTGGCACCTGCCTGCTGCTTACAATGAAGGAGAGAAGAGGAGGAAAGGCAGGATTACGTGCTGCAGCAGTATGAATGTAGGCAAAAGCAGTGCGTGTAAATCAATGATTTTACTGTTTAAAACATTCTCTAATAATGATCCATGTCTGGACGTCTTGGACATCACCGCCTCCCTCTGTAAAAAGACGCTGATTTTATAACATTTCACCCGTGACTGTGTTATCTTGTCGTTTATTTGCCAGGCGGAGAGGCTTGTAAATAACTTGGAAAATAATAATTGAAAGCAAAACGATGTCGGCTGTAACTGTAACAACAGTAGGCTATCTGCCTCAGACACACTTAACTCAGCTGACCGCGGTATGCTTCATCTCTCTCCTCTGTTTGAGCCGGAGGAGGCTTGACCGGAGGATGCTGTCTTTAGAGCTCATCAAACAAATGTTGATAAGCTTTGTGCAGATTGTGCAAATAAATATTTTTTTTGCACACTGATGGTTCAGAAAACCAAGACAAAGCTTCGTATAGGAGTTAGAAATCGTCATGAGAACTATATCTTAAGTTTCACTTTCACTTTTGCAGTGTGGGTCTCCGCTGTATCTCCGCTGGAGCAGAAGGAGAGGGGGGAGGGAGCAAAGAGCGAGAAGTAGTAGAGCCGATCCTACGATAAAACAGATTAAGCAGATCGCCAGTACATTCTTTTTCTTCATGATCTGAGATCGTCTTATCGCGCACCCCTAGTTCACTACATACTGCACTATATAGTGAATAGGGAGTGATTTCGGACGCAGCCAAGGTATCTAAGTAGCTTACATAGCTGCTTTGTGAGCTTAGCTTTAGCAACATTTGCTATGTAGCTATGTTATCAATAGCTAAGTTAATCTTAGCAATGCGAGCTTTCATAAACGTAGCTAAAGACAACTAAGCTACCTTAATAATGCAGATATGTAGCTACATTGTGAGCTTAACTTTAGCTATTCGTGCAGCGTAGCAATGTTAGCCATGTAGCTCTGTTATTTAAGCACCTTACGCAGCTAAAATTAACGCTGCATTAGAATGTTTTCACGAAGTGACAAGCTTTTTTCCTGTTAGCAGGATGTTTACTCGGCTTTAATAAACATTTTATAAGTAGGACTTTCAAGTCAGGTTATTGACTCTTAACTTATGGCTGTGAGATAAGAAGAGTTATAATAAAGTTAAGTTCAATGGGCGCACCTGCAATGTTAATTTTACAGAGATTAAGGCTCATATCCTGCTGCAAACACCAGCATTCTGGACCATCATGCTGGCTTTTGTAGCAGGGATATGAGCTTTAACAATGGTATTTTCTGTTATAAAATAGAGATAGCATTTTAACATGATTTCAAAAAGTATGCAAATTCTGCTTTGAACCACCATTAGCATTTCAAGAATGAATTACAGATCTGGGAGAAAAGCTGTTAAAAGTGGCCATCCAGGGACACCAGTTTAGCTCAGTTGGCAGAGCAGGCATCCATGTAAAGAGGCTCTGCTTCTCACTGTAATGGGATCAGTTCCTGATCTTGGCGCATGTCTTCCTCCACTCTCTCTCTCCCCATATTTCCTGTCTCTCTTCAGCTGTCCGATCCAAATAAAGGCAAAAGAGATAATTTTTAAATAAAAGTGGCCATCTTGGTTCAAATAACTGCTCCCAGCAAAAAACAGGAATACACCTTTTAACAGCTTTGCTCCCTTGTCATGGTAAATTCATCTATGGAATGAAAGTAATAGTTCACTGTGTAGTACCTACACCTTACGGAGAGCAGACTTTGTTGAAGGGAGTACTCAATTCAAAACAAAAAGTATGCAGGGGAGGTGGGCAAAGCTGAGCAGTGCATCATTACTCCACTTGGAAATGTGGGGCCACACGGAGGTTGCAGTAGTCCAAATAATCGTCGTCCATCACAACCTAGCGGCACAAAACCTTTATTGAGATACAGCAACAGAAACATCCAGTGTTTTCAATGCAGTCTTTACAGTCTTTACAACTATAAAAATCAAGGATTTCTCTGGATTTAAAAACAGTTTGAAATACCTGAGGTAATATAAGAGCTCAGTTAAAATGTACACATAACAGAGGCGTAGTTGTTTTTCTCTATTTTAGACCTATTAGTGTAAAGTGTTACATATTGTACCTTTCACATCAACACCAACATACAGGATAAGGCAAAGTAACAAAAACCTGCCTTTCTTTATGTTTTTATTGCCTTCAAATATAACCATTAATTATAAAGAGGTTTTTAAAACATTCACATGCATCACAAATTTTGTCCATTATGTCCATGACTATAAAAACAGTGTAATCATATAGCACAGCATCCATGCTGGCGTGTTGTACCAGAGCCAGACTCTGACAGCTCGCTCCATCAGGTTACAGAGAATTCTGCCAAAACAGCAACTAAGCACAGTCCTGCTGCTGTATCAGTGCACAGGACCAAATAACTCCCTGTTTATGGTTCAGTCCATTTTAAAGTAACTGTGCAGGAGTGAGTGTGATGTGCCTGTGTCCCAGTGCTCTAAGGTACATGTGATAGTTTGCATGTGAGACTCTGTGCAGGCAGGCACTTATTAATGTCCTTGTGTGTATGTGTGTTGTGTCTTTTCTCTTGGCGGGGTTGCTTCCTCTTCTCCTCTGCAAACAAACAATGTGGCTGCCAGAGAAGTCCCTGCAGAGGAATCCTCGATGGGATAAACCGACAATGGGAAGGTTGAAAATACAAGCTTGCTTGGGGTGCAGAATCAAGTAGTTCGATAAAGATAAAGATTAAACATGCATGTTTACATCATAAGATTGTTGTTCATTGTATATAAATATGGACAATGTATCCCAAGCTCCTTCAGTTGTACAAAATTGAAGCCAAAGTACCCTGGGATGAGAAACTTCAATGACTGTAATGTTAAGTTTTATTGCATTGCCATTCATCTTTATTCTTCTCTGCAGATCCACCTAATTAATGTCAGTCATGACATTTCATCTCCTCTTTTTCACACCAAATAACTAACTAAAGCAAAAGTCCTCTGAAAAAGGACCACTTGGACATAATCAACAGGTTAAGGACTAATATTGAAGACAGAATCCATGCTTGTAAATGTTTTTTTTCACTTCTTCTAGGGCTGGACAGTATGGCCTAAAACTAAAATGTCTTTTTGTAACACCAAGCTCAATTTATGATTTTAATCGATTTACTTTACTTTAATTTGCTGAATATTGCAACATGGAGTAGAGAGAACTGATACCCTAAACTAGTTATCACAGAAGGCAAACTTATGTGGATAAAGAAAATAAAAGTACTTAGATTGCCTAGCCATAGTCTGTGAGGGAAATGCTGCATAGTTGAAGAATCGCCTCCCCTTTTACTGTTTGGCTGGCCCAAATGCACGTATGTATTATTACTATGTGTGTAACAGGAAAGGAGAAAAAGCAAGCTGGTGCTCAAATGATCCAATGATTCATTCTGACAACACGTTTGTGTCCAGTTTGCCTGTTCTCCTTTGGGGGAGCTGCAGAGGAAGTTTAAAGGAAAGTCTAGATTTATTTTTCTGAATCTACATTTTTGTGGGTGTGTGTATGGGTGTGTGTGTGTATGTGTTTTTGTGTGTTGGGGGTCCTTTATTATGGTAGGGGAGCTGAAGAGAGACAGGTATCATGGAAAGAGAGAGTGGGAGGAGGACATGCGCTAAACAGCACTGAGACCAAAAAACAGTGCATCGAGGACTATAGCCTTAAATGGGCACCTGCTCTCCCAGTGAGTTAAAGTGGCACCCAGAATCTAGATTTTCTACAAATACAACTAATTGACAAAAACATTTCATAGCCCAGGCCTAATGTGTAATTTAATTTCAAAGTTTGACCCATGTCCCATCTTTTAATTTTGAGGAGGATGAGCCTGTCACGGATACTTCAGCTAGTCAGCAGGGGGAGCTCTTAATGCTTGGCTACACTTCTGAAGAGCTTTTTTATTGTCTTTTCTTATAAAGTCAATTTTTTAGAACTTAATTTAAAGCAGTGGTTCTTAACTGCTCTAGCCTTAGGACCCACCAATATTGTTGATGAAATCGCGACCCAAATTTCCAAAATTGTTCAACAGTGCATGTTTAAATAAGAAAGAATTTTGCACTTAAGAGCTTGGATGGAACAGAATTTATGACAGGAACAAGAGACAGGATAAATCTCATGTTTTACACCCCCCTTCCCCCATGATAATGTGTAATTTTTAGCCAATTTTACACAGATTTTGAGAAATTGCCTCATTAACATGGTAAAAGCAGCTCTTTTATTGCAAGAAAAGGAGATAAATGTGTGGAAATATCGATAAAACATTTAAATTTACCCACTATCACAATAAAACATAAGCCCTATCTCCCAATAGTGAAGAATCCTTTAAAAAATCCCTGGATCCGTCCCCAGGTGCCCCCCCACCATGGCATTCGTCATTTACTCCCTCCTCACTGGGGTGGAAACACGGTGAGGCAAAGCATTGGCTTCACTACGGGTGGACTGTCATGGTGGAAGCATTGCCTGCTGGTGCCAACAGATGCACTGACAGTCTCACCCATGGTCTCACCGGACGACTGGAAGTCATGGCAGAGGGTAAATAATCCTCTATTCCTCCCAGCATTGTGAGTATTCTCGCTACAATTTGCTGTCTTTCTCTCTGTTATGCTCCAACTCGTCTCCTCAATCAGGCGTGCGTCTTTCAAACTCTATAAACTCCAGTACTTTGAATAGAAACACACCAAAAATGCTGCTGGGATTGAAGTTACCCAGGTCCGCCATCTCCTGGTGTAAAGTGGTAATAGCACAGACCTCCACCATTAGCCCTATCTCCCAATAGTAAAGAATCCTTCAAAAAAATTCCTGAATCCAGACAGTGATCAGGATCACTCCCAAAATCTAATCAGTTCTTCCTTATGCCATTTCTGACATTTCCTGAAAATTTCATCTAAATCCGTCCACAACTTTTTGAGTTATGTTGCTAACAAACGAACAAACAAACAAACCCACCCGATCACATAACCTCCTTGGCGGAGGTAATAAACGGTACTGTTGCATGTTCTTCATAGACTTTTGCCACCATTTTTTTCCAGACACACACAGAAAAATGCACCGCAACCCACTTTTTGGTCCTGACCCACTAGTTCAGAAACACCGATTTAAAGGAATTATGCAGTGTTTCTGTCTTACTCTTTACTCAAGTGATTACATAATCTTCATGATAGAAATATCATAATATTTATTTGCAGCACAGTCTTGGAGCCATTCTATAATCATCTATTGTCATCATGTCGATGCTATGTGCCTGTAGGAATGGATGTTAAGTTCTTCGTACTTCTGGTGAAACCAAAGACTAACTTCAAATGGCTTCCAGGCAAGATTTCCTTTTCATTTGGTATTTATGTCTGCTGCATAAGCAGTCATTTCTTTGTCCAAATTATTCCTGAGGTAGTGCCATCCATCTGGTTAGTCTTTTTCTAAGTAGCATGCACGTAAGTCTCAGCAGGTTTCTTCCTTGCACTTCAACGGTATGAGCCTGAAAAGAAACTAACTTTAATGCAGTATTCAAGCTTTGCCAGGTCTGTCCCTAAGAGTAAAAGAAAACAACTGGTTTGTATTTGAATGGAGATGGTTTGATCCTCACAATGTTAAGCAGATTTGTTGCTTAAGTTTAAATGTTTGATTTATAAAGGATTATTTGTTGGTAGAATATTGATAATGTGAGCTAGTCTGTCATCAGCATAAACACATTTCTGCTGGTTTATTGATGTTTTGATTGTATGAACTTGTTGATAAATGATTGTTAAATACAGCTGGGACTAAACTGTATGACAAACAGGAACTACAATGCCTCATATGCTTAAAATCACAACCTCTGTGTGCAGATTCTTTGGGTTTAGTTTGTGTAAAGGGATTATTTGCAATGAAGTGTTATGTATGAATCACAGTGTTGTTGAAAAATGAAATAGAAATATAGAAAATAAACCACAGGTTCTTGCCCAAAGAATAATCCAAAATGCACCAGATGGAAAAGAATCTATTTTTTCATTCAGTAATATTTGCGCCCTGGACCAAGGAGGTGGAATTCATGTCCGATAACCACTGAACCCTGGCAGCAGAGGAGGAGAAAGTAAAAAATAAATCTCACTGAAATATTGATGTCTAGCAGCATCACACCGAAAAATCCTACAGGGCACAAAATTTGACTTACATTTGCTCTGAGTTTTCTTGGTTTTTGAATCTTTGGGAAAAGATTTATGAGTGCAGGCTGCTTGTATTTCTCAGCAGGGGTGGATTCATGGTGCTGTTTGTTATCGTGTCTTTTTCAGCACTAATCCATCAAAACAAATTACACCACGGAGGCCGGGAGACATTTTATTATAACTGCAGTAACTTTGAATGGGTTAAACATTGTAAATTCCTTTTATAGCAAAAACTTTGTCAAAAACATGTGCTACAAAGGAGTGACTTGTTTCACATTTTATATCGCAGGCCCATGAGCAGTTTGAAGAACCCAAGCTGGAGGCAGTGAGGGAGAACAATGTGGAGCTGGTCCAGGACATCTTGAAGGAGCTGAGCCCACTCACACAGAGGAGCCAGGCAGCCGACGAGCTGGTCCGCATCCTAAAGGAGCCTCACTTCCAGGTTTGGAGAGCTGGGCTTACATCTCACTGCAGGCTGTAACCTTGATTAAAAAGCACTCAGGCTAAAACACCTTTGATTACTTTTCAAAGTGATGTTCATGCTTAATGATGCATGTTGTGCTAGCATGGATTAAATCGATCTGGAGCTGCAGAAGATTATGTTTCAGTCTACGCTCTATCTGACAAGAGCACCTGTTTGGTGCAGTAAAGCATGATTCTATTTTACAGGTTTTCATGGTGCAAAGAGAGCCAGTTTTTAATTCTTTGTGTGAGTATCCCCTGCTTGTCTTTTCATAGTCCCTGCTGGAGACCCATGACTCAGTGGCTTCCAAAAACTATGAAACTCCTCCCCCAAGTCCCTGCTCTTTCATGGATGCAGCCTTAAACAACCAGCCTGTTCCTCCAGATGCAGTCAGGATGGTGGGAATCAGAAAAGTGGCTGGTGAGCACCTGGTGAGTCTGCTTAGCACACCATTGTAATCACTGAGCCACAACATGGCCCTCCTGTTAAGTGTAGAGCTAAAACACAACAACAAAAGTCTGATTTGGGATTTTTGGAGCTGCAAGTGCTCTTAGTAGAACAGGATCTTTTGTAGCATTGTTAAATAGAGAAACAGATTTGATTTTAGCTGCAGTATGGCACAAATTGGAATTGATTTATCAGCATTAGGTTGACATGTTGCTGTTAAATACAGAGGAGTCAGTGGTAATTTTGCCAGGTGCTCTATTGTCTCACTTTCTGTTCACAAACTCTGCCAACTGTTTAGTTATTCATAGCCCTCCAGAGGGCTTTTGACACAGAACTGGGTTTGCTAACCCACGGAAAAAAGTAACTGCTGCCACAAAATCCACATTTTATGAGAGGTGAAGAAGCAAAAAATGGAGCCAAAATGACACTAATGGGGAGATCCAACAGCTAACAGTAGTAAATCTGCCTTAAAGAAATTAGTGACCTGAATTCATAGACAGTATGGAAGAAGTGGAGAAGAGTTTAGTGCAGCCAAACATAGTGTCTTAAGCAGCATTGCTTTTAATGGCCAGCAAGGGACAGCCAGACTAGTACTAAAAAGATATCTATATGAGAGCAGATGATTAAGAATTGTTCTACTTCTCAGTTCTATCATTAACTCTGATTGGTAAATATGCTGCTTAGAGTGTGGTTTATTAAAGACTTCTTAATTCAAGAAACGTGGCCAACAGACCTGGGCAGCACGCCTTTTAATTTACACAACAGGCCTGCAACAAGGGGAGTTGTTTGAAGTTACTGTAAGAAAAACAGGCTTAAACTCAGAGTTCTGTGGTAAAAAATACACTTATGTTTTAACGTCTGGCAGGATATCTTTGACTCCCCTCAAACCCGACCTGGCCTGGGCTCGAGGGGAGTAGCAGAGAGGCCCAGCTTGGTTCCAGGCTTGGGCAAGATTTAGAACCTCTAGTTCATGTCTACGGCAGCTGCAAATTCAAGAACACTATTCTTTTACAGTGTTTTCTTGGTGATACGTCCTTGAATAAAGGAAATTACGAAGCACACAAAGACCTTACAGACACTGCTGAAGGAAGCTGAGGTCAACTTTTGTAACTGAGCAACAATAAATGCTAGAGAGAAGCCATCTGATACTAAAGTTACATTAACTACAAAACAACCAAACATAAAACAGATTTAAAGTTGCAGTACACCCCACAGGACAGTTCAGATGACAGTACAAAGAAACAGTTGCACAGTTTTGCAAACAAGTTGGACACATTTTGTACAATACATAATAACAGACGGCATACAATAAGCTAGTTAAATGCAGGATACGTCGAAGCCCATGGATGTGGGAATCAGAAGAGGAGAGAGGAATTAAGAATGAGGGCATGATTGGTTTGTTTTTATCCACTGTTTTACTTTCTTTTTAATGTTAAATAGTTTTCATATTCTCTGATATGTTCTGGTAATCTGCTTCATGAATGCGCACCTCTGATAGACTTCACTTTCTGGCTAAACTCTGTTCTGCATCTCAGTACATTCCAGCCTCCTCTAGTTGGTGCACTGGTATTTATCCTGTTGTTCTTTTTCTGGACAGTAAAGGTTGTGGGTGCTGTAAGCACAAAAAGTGCTGTCAGTGGACACTGGCCCTTGATCTTTGGTTTTAAATCTTCATAAAGCATGGTGTTCAACTAGTAAATGGTTGCTCTTTTTAGGCTAAAGTGACTGCACTACTCACGCATGCAAAAAACGCTTGGAAATTTCACCCCAACTTTATCAGCTACTGATAAGCTGAGCTACTATTAAACACGGCAGGCAATAGTGAAGAAAACTCTCCTGGAGTGAGAGGAAGAATGCAATGAAGTTTGATCTTTCTGACTGGCGCCCATCTGCCAAGCTCTTCATGCACATATTGAGGCTGCAGCAGTCTCTTTTATGCTTATGATCTTTTCCACTCATTGCTGATCTTTTATTACAACACCAAAAACATACAAAGACAGAAACTGTCAAAAATTGCTTTTCTGCCATCTTAGATATGTACTGTACAGAACTTTTTGGCATGTTTGGGCCAAAACTGAGGCTGCAGTATGGCGTTTATGTGATGAATAAGCTGACCTGAGGGCACCATCAGCCAAGAAGGAGGATTGACACAACCCTGATTGTGCTCTGGATGTCCTTGCATATTACCAGGGACATGGGAAAACAATCTGTTGAAAAAATAACAAAGTCCATATCTTAATGGTAAAATAAAACAAAGTTGTAAACTAGGATAGCCATGTAGCATTGCTTATCCAACCTCTAATAGTAACGGTAAAACAAGGATGGTGACAGCCAAACCCTCAAACTGCAGGCTTATAGATTGCAGGCATTGAAGGATATTGGGGTACTTATTCTCTTTTGATACAGATTATGTTATACTGTCATTTTACAGACCACTCAGAATCAAGAAGAGGTAACCCACATCATAAGTCTCAAAGATATTTTGCCTTTGTTTGTGTACCTAGGGAGTAACCTTTCGAGTAGAGAGTGGTGAGCTGGTCATTGCAAGGATCCTCCACGGTGGCATGATTGACCAGCAGGGTTTGCTTCACGTGGGTGACATCATCAAGGAAGTGAATGGCAAGGAGGTTGGCAACGACCCCAAAGTGCTCCAGGAGATGCTGAAAGAGGCAAGCGGCAGTGTGGTGCTGAAGATCCTGCCCAGCTACCAGGAGCCACACACACCAAGACAGGTCAGGAGGAGTGCTGAGTCCTAACACTCTTCAAAAGTAAAAAGAAACAATTTTGATCATCCACCATGAGGTAAATCATGAACAAAACTTTATAATAACCTTGAAGGACACACATTTTTATCAGTTAAAGTAAGTAGCACTCACTGTCCTTTCTGGCATCCCTCTCATGTCTGTAACCTTGTCTGTTGTGCCAGCAATCACATATCTGATGCTACAGAGGGACTTTGTAGATGACATTGGCTACTTGGCTGTTGTAGCGACATTACAGTTTTGTCACTTATCCAAATGCAGAGTCATTTTAGGCTCATACATAATGGATCAATAATTGAAGTCTTCTTCAGTAAGAGATAAAAGGAGTGACTCCACAAACAGCTCCTGACACTGCAGTCTGAGGTCTGTTTGATGTAGTCCTCTCCTGTCATGAACTCACATCACAGAGATTATAAGTGTGTCAGGGATCAATATTTATTTGACAAAACTCAGGATAGTGTTTTATAACGCTGAAAATCACTCTGTGTAGTGCTGGATCTCCCTGGGTTATAGCAGCTAATGAACACCAGCTTTCTAAGAGCCATGGGAGGCCAGTCACAGTGAAAATGTGACCCAGTTTACAGGGATGGTTATCTTTCCAGCATGATGGGAGGATAGAGCACACCAGTAGATGCAGTATGTACAGACAGAGGAGTGTAAGGCACAAGGCTGTGTGACTGAGCAGCCTCAGTGTTTGAGAAGAGGAACACTGGAGCCTGAAGGAGCTGTGCCAAATTAATTCATTACACCAGGCAGAAATACAGTACTTTGCAGAACTTTTAGGCATGTCGACCACTAACGGTTCTTCACAGGTCCTGTTGTTCCACAACCCCGGGCTGAAGAGAGGAGGAAGGGCGGCCAGAGTCAGTGTCAACACATTTGACATGTACGCATGTGAGCTTAACAGCATTTCTTTTGTCTGAGCCTTTGCACCCCTGGTAATATGCCCAGCAACCACCAACAGTTTTCAGGTGCTTAGAACATCCACAAGACAACCAGGGGATGTGGCAACCCTCCTACCCGCCCTAACAGTACCCTAGGCTATGTTTAAGTGCCACATCTACCCATAACTCTGCCCTAAAGATGTGGTTTTTGTTTTGTTTTCATCAGATTATTTTCCCATGCCCTTGGTAATGTAAAAAGACATCCAGAGCATGACCTGGGTTGTGCCAATCCTCCCTGACGCCCGATGGGACCCTCAGGTGGGCATACTCACCATTACACGCCTTAATTCAGCCTCAAATTTCAGCCCAAACATGCCTAAAACTTCTGCACAGTACTGTATACTGGAACATAAACTTCAAGAAGATGGCGTACAGTGGGTTTATGTGCTTGGATTATTAGCATAGAGAAGAATGTGTAAGGCATATTGTCACTGTTTGCTTAGAAACTTGAACTTGATGGTTGAAAGCATCAAGTGTTAGCTCCTGCTCTGAACTAAATAAGAGTAAAAATACTGAATTTAGACCTGTTGATTTCCTTTAATATTTTCATCTTTTAACCAACAATTATACCAACCTCCAAAACCAATTCATCTCGGCATCACTCTGATATCCCCTACGGCAGTGGTTCTCTACAGGTTTTAAACTCAGGGCCCATCGCTACCTCCCTAAAAACAAATCATGGCTCAAATTTTTAATAATGTGTCCTGTTTATTGTATGAATTTGAGGCAGCATTTTAGGTCTGCAAGCTTTGATTTGTTTTTAATGCTGTATCAATTTTAACATATTTAAGCTTTCATATGTCAGCACTTAAACCCAAAAGTCATGTAATAAATGCCTTACTTACACCTTGCTTTACCAGCAGGATTAAATCAAACTTTGCGCCTCTCCCTTTATTGTCTACAGCAGTGGTTCTCAAGTGGTGTGGATCCAAGTCTTGATGTGCCATGGGAATATGTACAACCATAAATAATTACAACAACTACACAATAACTTAAGTTCAGTCAAGACCACTTTGTCAAGAAACACACATGATGTGTGGTTATAAATAGTTTTTTCTTTATTAGCAGTTATGGCACTGATAAAGTCAGAGGAAGAATAAAGGAGGAGCTGGGGTGGAGGAGGGCTGTAAAAAGAGGCTTGCAGAGGGAGCAGCAAAGCGCAGCCAAGCAAGAGCAGTTTAAATATGGCCGCATGAGTGTGATTTACCAATAGCCTGCTTAGAATGAATTAGCTTGCTATCAGCTGATGAGGGCTTGTGTGAGATAAGCTGATCTCAGTTATATGGCAGCGCTTGACTCTGTGACCTTACTGAACTAGTGCTGTACACTTGATTTGCTGTAACATGTAAGAGGCTATTTGTATAGATATGGTTTTGGTGTGCCTTGATCTTAGGTGTGCCTTGGGCAAGAAAAGATTGAAAACCACTGGCCTACAGGCTGTAGGCAGCCAGTGTTATGGTGCAATGCCACCACCCACTATGTTTTTGTAGAATACTTTTCTTTGTTTTTCCAATACAAGGAAAAATACACACAAAGACTAGAAACAAATGTTAGAACAAATTTACAGGGGTCACCCTCCCAAAGTTTCTCACTTCAAGCAGTCTCTTCTGCACAGCAGATATCCCAACCTGACCTTTTTTGCCTAAGATGATTTACTCTGGCACTGACAGTGGGTCTTTACTTTGTTTCTCAAACAGTGGGTTAGTCTTTCCAGGATATATTTCTTCTAAAATGTCAAGCTATTGTGCTTTGGTTCACTTTTACACTAGCTCCTTATAATAGCCATTTCCAAGCAGGTTAAAAGATCCTGGAAAGATCAGTATCCTTGTTTTGAATTATATCGCTGGGAATGAGGCCAAAATATAGAAACTTAGGATCCTTGAGGATCCTGCAACATAAAATCTCCTCATGAATCAAAATAACCGTATCCCAGGATGTTTGTAGTTCTATACAGAACCAGAAAATTTGCATGTGATTGGCATTCGTATGACCACATCGTCTTCAACAATGTTATGTGAGATTATTTTTTTTTTAACAATTCAAAGCGTAACAAAGAAATGCATTACATTCTTGAGCCTAATTCCCTCCACCTATAAGAGCTAGAGGATGTCTGCTGTGTTGTTCACATAGAAAACCAGTCACACTAATAATCAGTTCTTCCAATTTAGATTTTACGTGCCATCCACTTTGTGAACAAACTACACAACAGCTGTATCTCATTTCAAGGGTCGCGTTCTTCGAAGGACTTTGAATGTAACATGCACACATTGCCATCCCATTAAACAACATATCCTTGGGATGAATCTTGGGCTATGCTAGGTCAAGAAGGGGTCCCTGCAGGGATCCTTCATTAACTGGGAAAAATAGGGAGCATGTATTGGCTGCATTATAAGCAGCCTCTGAATAGTTACTGCCTTCATTGTGTTGTGTTACAATGGGCTTTCAAGTGTGCCTTTCAAAGGTTGCAGCCCCTAAATAAGGACACAGCCATAGACTTTTATTGTCTCTTTTTCCTGGAGCAGGCATCTGTGACCCACTGTAAACAACTCTGCCAGCCATTTTGGATCCCAGTCCACCAATGTAGGGCCATGGCCCTACAAGAACAGATGCTTAAAACACTCCAAAGAGTCACTATGATCCCATGCTAAGGCTGGAGGAAGCTTACATCCTAGTTGCTGAGCCCTAAACAGCAATTGAATTTGTGTTTGATGTCAGTTTACATGTTAGCTAATGTTATTTTCTCCATTATGATCATCAGATGAAATTATGTTGTCTTGTAATAAATTTTATGTCCTATTAGCACCAAATTTGCTTAGTATTTTTTACTTTTGGTGAATTTTAGCATGCTTCACAAGACAACAAAATAAGCAACCATGCCATGATAATTAAAAAAAAAAACATTCACATTTTAAGATACAAGATAAAATCAAGTGAATTTGGGCAGATTAGCTGAGATGAAAGAAAAATGTACACTGTATTAGAAAAAAAGTTATAATGTAAAAACTGTGATTTTGGGCATGATGTGATACCAGCTTTTAGCTCAGAGTGTCCTTGCATATGGCCTTACAGAACCCTTAGCAATGCTAAACACTCTTTTATATTATTACATGGGCTTTAAACAAGCATGTGAGATCAGAGAGAAGGATGCAAAATACCAAACTCAAATTGGCAGGCTTACATAAGAAAGAAAGGTCTTTACATTTAAAGGAAAAATCCAATTTCCAGCTTTTCTC
Organism: Cheilinus undulatus; assembly: GCF_018320785.1. Classification (NCBI taxonomy): domain Eukaryota; kingdom Metazoa; phylum Chordata; class Actinopteri; order Labriformes; family Labridae; genus Cheilinus; species Cheilinus undulatus. The sequence continues at coordinate 14,966,843 of NC_054884.1, read as the reverse complement.
TCCTTCTGTGTTCTGTTAAAACCTCTGAAGTCTAACAGCTAGTCTGGCAGAAATCACCTTAAATTGCTTTCATGTAAAAAAAAAAAAAAAACTTCATATGCTTCCATTTCTGAGGGTTATTCACCAAAGAGAGTGAGTCATGGATGTTTCTGACATTTCTAAAGAAGCAGGCTTTTCTGTAGGAACACATTTCTAAGGTAAATTGTCTCAAGACCTTCTGCTTTGTGCATCCAGTGAGCAGGAGTGTTTGGTTTTCATTTTCTGTGGCATCGGCTCTGGATATCTAAGTGTCCACTTGAACACTTAATCGTGTCTGTCTGTGAGAGATCTTAAAGAATGATTGGGCTGTGCTGTCACTGTATAGAGCAGTGTAGGTGGATGTACTTCAGGAGGAGTTGCAGTAATTAGAGATGTTCTCCAAAGTTCTCTCTGAATGTGATCCAGCTGTCTCTGTTTCACGCCTCGAGCCTGGTCATCGCATGCTGACTAAACTCTGCTGACAGCTCCCTTTGGCCATTTGAGACTGAAGAGTGTGCGTTTGTAAATGTGTTTGTGTCCTCACAGGAGAATGAGAAATGCACAGTACAGTAAGGGCTCTTTTCCTTTTTTTTTTTTTTTATTCGTGCATCAGTACGAGAAAAGCGTCAAGTACAGCAGAGGGGGAGGGGATGGTTACCATGGCTACAGATTTTGGCTCTCTCTTCATTTCTCGCTCTCTCTTTCTTTTTCTCTCTGCATGTCTGTCCGTCTCTCTCAGCCTCCTTGTCCTGTCAGTGGGGGTTGGGATCAGTTGGGATGCACGGTTCAGTGTATGAGCTGAATCCTGTGGCCTTGAGATGTCGGGAAAGTGAGAGGAGAGATGGAGTAGTGTTTAAATGTTCAAGGTTGTTGTGTAATGATGGGCATTTACTTGCCCAATCCATCAATAACCACAATACACCACAGCCCAGGCAGCATAGATATACACTCTTAGCCTGTTTATTCAGCTCAATACGCATTTTGTCTGCATTTACAGACAAGTTATTTTCTCCATTCAGGCCTTTTTGTATTATAAGTGCTACACAGGCAGTATAAATAAAATGTGACAGGATAATTTTAGGAAGATGAAGAGCACTGACAAAACCTTCAGCAGCAATGGCTGATAACATTAACAATGGCAAAATGCACCAAAATATATACCTGAATAGCCTTGTTGGTGGGTGTGGTGTCAGAGCTTTCTTTAAGTGTTGTTTGATATCAAAATTGTACTCTCACCTGTTGTTCTATACCTGTTAAACTACTTATTAAAACTACCTTCTAAGACCCTGCATGTACATATAAGGACATTAAATTCTGGCTTTCCTACAAAGTAGTACTCATTTATAGGTAATTATCCAGAATGTCCATTGAAGTTCAAATAATTTGCTTCAAGTGTTGAGAGAATGTGCAAAGAATTTTTCAGGAATTTTCATGGAAAATTGTGGGGAATTTGTTTGATATTTTTGGAAAATTGCTTGGAGGTTTCCAAGTGTTTTTTTTTTTTTTCTTATTTGATGGAGAGTTTCATATGGATTTCTGATGGATTTTTTGGGGAGGAATTTTCATGTAAATTTGGGAAATGTTTTGTAATTTTTGGGGAGAATTTGCTTGAAAAATTCCACATATTTTCATTCCAATTTGGGAATTTTTTTTTTGCAAATTTGGGGAATTTGATCAAGAATTTGGGAGGGAATGTCCTTTGAAATTTTTAAGAATTTTCATGGATATTTCTATTTTACTTTAGATGTTTAGGTGAATTTTCTGTCATTTTCGTGGATTTTTTAATGGAAAATTATCTGTTAATTTTTTATGAATCTGAAAATAAATTTTACAGGTAATTTGCTTAGAAATTTTTGTATACTTGCAACAAAAATGTATATGAAAGTTTTTGTGGGGAATTATCATTGGAATGTTTAGGCTTTATGATAGTTTCATTGAAATATTTTGGGTTTTTTTTTTTACTTTAAGAGTTTTAACAGACACTCTAGGTAATGTATCTGAAATGTTAGTAATTTCTGCTGATTTATTAATGGATCATTTCCAACAAATTCAGAACTTTTAGTGGAACTTTTGTTCAAGCTTGGCCATAACAAGTCCTTGTATCATTGACAGACACCATTTTTGACTGATGAAAGACCCCCAAAAGCTGACCAAGAGATCGATAGCCAAAACATAGGCTCAAAAAAACCTAACCAGTGCTGTTTTTTCTGTAGGGACAGGATCTTCAGGAGATTTCTGGAGATCGTTTTTGATTTAAAACTACATCCTTCTCAAAGCCAAGGCTGAGCTTACACTAGGGCCCACTTACCCCGAATCCAAATTCCAAATGAAAGCTCAGGTCTCAGGAGTCTAATATCTAATAAGTTAATTACATGGCAGAAACCAGGGCATTTTGGCATGTAGTCATTGTCAAAAAGGTCTGCTGAAGTTCAAATGGGAGATTGGGTGAGACATTTGATTTAAGTGACTTTGAATGTGTTGTGATTGTTTGTGCCAGACGGGCTGCTCTGTATTTTTCTCAAACTGCTGATCTTCTGGAATTTTTACACACAACCATCTCTAGAGTTTACGGAGAATGGTGAGAAAGAGAAAATATCCATTGAGTGGCAGTTCTCTAGACCAAAAAGCCTTGTTGATGGCAAAGGTCAGAGGAAATTGACCAGACCAGTTTGAGCTGATGGCAGGGCAATAAGTTGAAAGGTTGGAAGAAGAATATCAAACCCTGAAGCAGAAGGGCCACAGCAAAAGATCACACCGGGTGCCCCTCATGTCAGCTAGGAACCTGAGGTGACATTTTTGAATAATCCTCAAAAATTTTGAGGATTTTGGTTAATCCTGCACTTTGGTAACCTTGCAAAGCAGATGGATACGCCTGTTTCCTCTTTTTTCACTGGCGAATCCATCTTGCAAAGCTCCCATCTGAACTGTTTGGGCCCGGGTAGAAAGTGACAGGACCAATCAGTGATGAGGGGCAGTACTTTCAGGCGCGGCAGAGTCGTGACGTAAATTAGCAGCAGCAAGAGGCTGGTGCAGTTATGGAGGAAGAGCTTAGCGTGGATGCTGCCAAAGTGCCAGTTTTATCAGAACTTGACAGCATTTCTGTGTTAAAAGAAGAAGAAAGAACAGCAGTGAGTTTCTTGTCAAGAAGGACAAAAGTCAAGTACTTACATGTCTATAGTCACCATGTTTTGCATTATTCCTCGGTATCTGTGTATGCGCAGCTCAATACCGGCTACGTCACATGCTTTGTTGCTCTGATTGGCCCGTAGAGATGTGACAGACAGAACGTTCATCTGATCACACTCCGAGTTTTTTTTTCAAATCCTCTGCCTTTTCCCAAACGTTTCCTATCGAAGCTTTCAGGTTAGCACTTTGGCATTTAAGGGAAATTTTGTATCCTTCAGCTAATAATATAGGATGATGTCTCATAATATCATTTCACAGTATATCAAGTATCACTTAGTCAGTGTGTAGGGATGCTTAATCTTATTACTTTATTAATCTAATTCTTTTCTTTTTTTTTTAAATTGTGGTCCACACATTGAATATTGTTTCATTTTACGGTGTCAATAGTTACCCAATGACTCCCAACCATTATATACAGTGAATATTTTATAACCATGCAAAGCAGATGGATTAGCCAGATTCCACATCTGCCATCAGGCAGATCCATTATACAAAGTCTCAGTCTGAATTAATTGTGCCAGGTCAGAGAACAAACCAAACCAATCAGCAGCATTTCAGGAGAACAAGATGGTAGCTACAGTCAGGGCTTGGTGGTACAGGGAGTTGATATTAGTGGAGCCAATAAGCTCAGATGTAGCTATAGTATACCACATTTCTTTAAAATAACAATAAAGAATCACACTGAAAAGCTTTTCATGATGGAAAAGATGTTTTTTGCACTTCTCCTGACCAGCACCGGCATGAGTTTTATCCACCAACAAGCTCTGCCATTCATGAACTACGGCAGTGCCTGCCTGCTGAGCTCATGTTACTTACCAGAGCTGTGCATGTCCACTACCTTATTTTTCTTGTTGATCTGATTGGTCTGTAATGAATGTGACACAGAACGTTTGTCCAGTCACCTTCTGAGAATTTTTTGCAATGTTCTGCCCTTCCTTAACACTTTAAATTAAAGTTTTCCTAGATGAATGTGAAATATTCAGCATATACTATGCAATGGGTACAGTGAAACAGTCTATCTGGAGTGTTAGGTTAAATATTTTGTACACTATCAGTTAAATCCTTTATTGTGGTTGTTATTGTATTTGTGTCATTTGTTTACCAGGCCTTCGTAAAGTGTCACTTTGACTACGATCCATCCCATGATAACTTGATTCCCTGTAAGGAAGCTGGGCTGAGCTTCAACAGTGGTGACATCCTGCAGATTTTCAACCAGGAGGACCTCAACTGGTGGCAGGTCAGCACACCCTCCAGCACATTAAAACATATTCAACATTTTTTTTTTTTTTTTTACTTGTTCTCTTGTCTGCTCACCCTTTGTGTGTGCATGTTTCCCCTCACAGGCCTGTCATATAGAAGGAGGCAGTGCAGGTCTGATACCCAGTCAGCTGCTGGAGGAGAAGAGGAAAGCATTTGTGAAGAGAGATCTAGAGCTCACTACCACAGGTACGCTACTCTCAGCAGTATGCAGCCGAGCCAACAGAGCACCCCTCATTATGCAGATTCCACATAGGCCGCACAAACACACCGGCAACAAAGACAACATCTGTTCTTTTCCATATCATACAAGCATTTCATCCCCTCCCATCTCACTTCTCCAGTCCGTCTGTGAGCACCCAAGAGCTGGTAATGAGCAGTGGCATGACTCAGGGGCCCAGATCCAATCTGCTGGTTATTAAGCTGCAGGGTCTGCCATTCACAAACTGAAGGATAGAGGGGTTGTGATCAATAATCATCTCTTCTCTCTTATGAGATGTGGAGTGACAACAAGGCTGTGATCTGTTAGATGTATGTGTGTCCTGAAGAGCAACTAAACAGGTGGTGAGTCAGAGCTGCATGCCCTTCACTTTAGGAAGGAAGATGACAGCCCAAATGTTGTGCCCTTGGAGCCTGTGGAGGACACATCTGTGCTTGCACATCTTACATTTGTTATGCTATGAGAGCATGCCTTAAATGAAGAATTTAACAGCTTAAATCTGCAGTTTGAAGTCTGAAATTATTACCCAATTCATGACATGAGAGCAGCAATCAGACTGCAAGGTTTATATGTAATTGTTGACCCAATTTGAGGAGTAGAAATCTTGCATGAAATAAAAATGTAGCTTGTCTTTGCGCCCATGTTTGCCTCGATTTGCAAAGACAATAGTCTCCTCAGGAGCAAATTAATCTGCCATATTGAGCAGATCCTCCAGTCACAGGTGTTCTCTTACAGCAAGTCTGTTACATACACTCATAAGTGTTGGTGCACATTGCCCCCTAGTGGTCTTCCTCCCTATAACCTCCTAAGATGTTGGATTTATGAACTGGCAGTGCTTTCAAAGGCACTTCACCGTCATTGTGCCGCATTTCAACAAGGATGTTTTTTTCAAGTGGTTGGCAGAGACATGTGCCAAGATTCGAGGTTTACCTTTTTTGTATGTTTGTTTCCTATTCAGGTCCTCTATGTGCAGGAATGGGGGGCAAGAAGAAAAAGAAGATGATGTATTTGACAACGAAGAATGCAGGTACCCAAAGCACATCACAGCTTTACTTTGGTTAAATAATCATTGTGTTTATTTAGTGTGGGAACTGCTTAACAGGCAGTTACACATTATCTTGGACAGTTTCTACCACCCACTCTATGATTTGATATTTAAGCACTGGAGTAAAAAATGATAGCTTCTATGAAGTGCTTGTCAAAATTCTTATACACTTAATGGAGTCACATACAGAAAATACAGAAAGGAAGCAATGTACTCAAACACTAGAGAGTGTGTGAGCCAGCAAGCAGCTAAATTTTGGATTTTCTAAAATTTTTGGGTGATGAGCCATATAGAAGGCTGTTGCAGTAGGTGACTAATGAATGATAAATATGTGTATCAGAGTTTTGGCAATAGAAAAGAAGGCTGAGATGATTAGTGTACTGTATATGGGATCAAAGAGGGCAGTTATGGTGATATGACTGACATGTTGATGAACGAGTGGTTGCTGTTGGAAATGACTCCAAAGTTGCAAATGTGATAGAAACAGGATGGAGTCGCCAACGGTGAGGCAGAAGTTTTGGACATTGGACCTGTCTGATTGTAGGAATGGGCAGATCCACCCTTTTTAGTCCCAGTCCGATTCTAATACATACAGTATGTACCGATACCCAAAATTAATTAATTAATTTTTTTTATCATAATTATTTTTCTTGTTGTTTTGGTGGTATTCTGTGTAAGGTTACACTAAGCTCTTCAAGTTATCTTAAAACAGAAATTATATCTGCAAAAAAAAAAAATGATTCAACTAAACAGGATAACAGGATACATCTAGGGAGTATTGCAGCAGGAAGCAACAAAAAACAAAAAACAGTAAGCTGCTACTGAAGGCCCTACATTACCTGAAATATCTACAACTTTTACAACAACAACTCAGAAGTACCACATTTATCATTGATTTAACTTAGCTTTTGTGTTTACAGTCAGCCTTGCTATCACTCTTTATAGACCGCCTTTCTGACCTCGCTAAACGCCACAGCCTGCTTCTTTGACTCATCGTGAACTTAAAACAAGGGAGTCATGAGTTAAACCACACCTTTAAACTGTTGTTTAATCTGTTGTAATACAAGTCACTACAGCTCATAAAAAAGCCACAGACAGGCCAACAGGGACGCTCGCTTCATTTTGCGTTATTAAAGACATTAAACTTCAAGAGCTGAAAACAAACCTTTTTCCCCATTTACTGTGGCTGTGCATTTGGGTTGTTATCTGACTGCTCTTGTTCATTGACAACCTTTTCTCCAAGAGAAAGACTCGACTAAGACTAGCTAAAAATAGATCTTTGTTGACTAAAACTGACTTAAAGAAAGTTTAGTTGTTGTCAAGATGACTAAAACGGGACTATAATGTAATTTAGTTTTTGTCAGACGTTCAAAATCCATGATAATTCTCCCTGTCAAAATACAATGCATGTGTATCTCTTCTGCCTCTTAGCTGTAGAAAGCAGGGGCCCAGGTATGGCAGAGTTCATAGAACACACTGCCATGATTTGGTACCGGATTCATGTTTTAGTCTTTACTAAAAGTTTTTGTCAACTAAAGCTAGACTAAAACTATAAAAGGGTGAAAATGACTAAAATGTAACTAAATTAAAAGACATTTAATCTAAAGACTAAGACTGAGACTAAAATTAAAAATAGCATCCAAAATTAACACTGCCAGTCATATATCCGATATGAAAATAACATAAATATTGGAACAAATACCAATGGAGTACTTGGTACTGAGTACAAATATAAATAATACATGACAATATTATTACAGTTTTTCAGCTTATTTTGAAAATGTGTTTTATTTCAATAAGATCCAACCCCCGAATACCCCCCCCCCCCCCCCCAATCTCCCCGTCTATGCATGATTTGCAAGTACAGACAACTTTGCCTAGCTGTTTAAATATTTAGTAGAGGACATTATACTGTCAAATTATAGTATATGGGGGGCAAGATATAGATATAAGATATATAGGTAATATTTTACACAGCAACTTCTTTGGCTTGGTATCAGCATCTGGCATCATATCCAAGCTTCCTTAAAAGAGGGGAAAGAAAGTAAAGCATTTTTTTGTTTTTTAACCTTTATTTAACCAGATAAATCCCATTGAGATCAGGATCTCATTTACAAGCATACAAAGCATTCTTGGGCCCAAAGCCATAGAGGTTAGCAAAGACATGGTCCATCCTAAATTGTGGTTTAGCCCACTGGACCTGTCCAGGAGGCAAATGTTAACCAGGGTCGAACACTAAAGATCCTATGTGCATACGTTGATATGATCAAGCAGGTCTTTCAGTATCAATGCATCCCTACTTGCATCCATGTTTTTTATTGCAATAAGACAGTTAGTCAGTGGGAAATGGGGTCTTGTGGTGATAAGCTTGGTTTGAGATGTAGATGTCGGCGTTATCAACAAAGCAGTGGAAATGAAGACCATGTTTACATGGGTGTTACCAGGACGGCTTGAGACAAAGAAGCAGTGGAGGAAATGCACTGTTGACATTTTCTGTGATATATGTACATGTGCTAGACTCATCCCCCCAAAAGGAAGCCAAAGGACGCCATTTCTACCTGTGGCCACTGACTTCACTGTCAGAAGCTTTAAAACCTTTCTTATCGATTTCTTATTTTTACTTTGCATCCAAAGAAGATAAAGATCAGTTAAACAATCCAAATGCATCATACAGAAACTTAATGGGAGAAATTATTTTTTATTAATCAAACTGCATAATACACTATGCACTGAGACTAGATGATAATTTGTATTGAGTGCTTTTATTTCTGTTTCATGTGTATTTATTTTTTTCCTGTAAAATTTAAATTGATAACCCTGGCCTTAATTCGTTTCAGTTGAAGCTCCAGCTGATCTCTAACCTTTTGTCTCTCACTGGCATTCATAATAGCATTATTCTGTCTTTCTGAGACAGTTGTTGGAAGTTCTTAAGTTTTTGTATCTTGTTGCTTTTTCTCTTTCATTAGGATCCAACAACTAATGACACACTAAGTGCACAGAAGCCTATTTGAGTCCTGCTTATGTAATGAAAACATGCAGCAACATCCTTCTAGTTTAGGGGCTTACATTTGAATTGGTCTTTAATTCGCAGTTTTATCATATTAAAATAATTTTGATTTTTGCACTCAAGTCTTTTCTTTATACTTAAATTCAATTAGAGCAACTGGTATGGCTTAATTAATACAGTAATTTCAATATCGTTCTGAAATCACTATTTCATACTAGAATTCGATCGCCACGAGTTGAGGATATATGAAGAGGTCGCCAAAGTCCCGCCCTTCAGGAGGAAGACACTGGTTCTAATTGGTGCCCAAGGGGTTGGCCGTCGCAGCCTGAAAAACAAGCTGCTGGTGTCTGATCCCCAGCGATATGGAACTACTATCCCCTGTGAGTGCAGCCATTTATGATCACACTAAAACACACACAAAGACAGAAGACAAAACAAACAAAACCTGCAACAGTTTTCTCTTCTTTGTGTCGTTTTGCTTAGTGTCTGCTGATATGCTGTGATCTATTTTGGCTATTTTTCTCCTCAGTTACCTCCAGAAAACCAAAGGTGGACGAGCGGGACGGTCAGATGTACTCTTTCATGACCCGACATGAAATGGAGTGCGATATCAAAAATGCTCGTTTCTTGGAGCATGGCGAGTATGATGGTAACCTGTACGGCACTAAAATCAACTCCATACACGAGGTGATAGAAATTGGAAAGATCTGCATCCTGGACGTCAACCCACAGGTAGACAAAGCTCATGTACTTAGCTTCTTTTTCTTTCCCTCACTTGCATATATTCCCCTTCCAAATTTTTACCTGTTATTTGCCACATTCTCCAATGTAAATGACTTGGGCTTAAAAATTCTAATTTATAACCAATTATGCCCAGCTTGATGCTACTGGAATATTTCCAGGCTGAGCACATCATCAATATTTATCAAAAAGGATCTCTTAATGATGTGCATTACACGCTGGAAACACTCAGCTAATCTTATTTACACACATTAGCTTGATAAATTTGTTGGATGGAGATACTGCGGTTGCATTTTAATCACATTCTCAGTTTTATAATTTATGCTAGTTTCATCCGTCCCCATTTCTGCTGCTTAGTGATGCAGTGGTGTTGAAATGTTAAATGTTTCTCTCTGCAGGCTCTCAAAGTGCTGCGGACGTCAGAGTTCCTGCCCTACGTCGTGTTCATTGAAGCTCCAGATTTTGAGGTTCTCAAAGCGATGAATAGGTCGGCTATTGAGTCTGGAGTGGTCACGAAACAGTTAACAGTGAGTGTCTGGACCCATTCATTAAGTTAGTCATCTCTAGTTCAGCAAAAAGGCTTGTTCAGGAAAGCTTTTCTTACCAACTTGAAGTTGTCTGGTTACTTTACATTAGGGATGCTGTCTCTGTTTTATTAATGTCTGGGCTGACAGCGATTACTTGTCTGTATTTAGATGATAAGTTGGATTTAGCATTATTTGCTTTGGACCTGCACAATTTAACAAAATCATGCAATGTACAAAAACATAGTTTTTAATTGTAATAAATTATGAAGTACCATTAATGAAAACAAATTAAAGAGTAAATATAAGCTGAGTCCAAAACAAACCACTGGCATGGCAGCTTCCAAATGCATTTTATACTATGTAAAATACATTTGATCGAAAATATCCAGGGTTTCCACTAGAGGTTGGATTCTGCCCAAAGCCTGGGACTGGCCTGATGTGGCTTGTGGCCCGGAACCAGGTTGGGCCAGGATTTTTAAGCTCACCCTGGCCCTGCTTGAGGGGAGTCAAAGACATCCTGTCACACTGTACATCGCAGAATAACTATGTATTACCCCATATTGTATTTTTAGGTTTTTGTCCATTAATCTTATTTTACTTCTTAATTTTCTACTTCAGAACAACTTCCCTCAGTACAGACTCACAGCACAACTTGTTAGGGTGCTGCCTCAGTAAGTAAGGCAAAGATGTGGCATCTTTAAAACAACTCAGAATTGTTATTATAAAAAGCCTACGTATAAAAAAAATTTGGGGTTTAAATCTGCTATTGGGTCATAACATGCACCGGCTTCGATAGGGTCAGGCTGGAATTCTGCAATATTAAAACAGCTTCCCATAATTGTTAAACACTTAATGAATCATAGCTTATATTGACAAGTTTTGTAGCTTTAATTAACAATCATAGAGAAAAGCTTATTGGTTGAAAAAACAAAACAGCCCTTAACAGCCAGTGGTCCTGCTTTAAGTACAGTGTCCACTGCCAGATTTCACTCTGCACACTGAAAAAGTGCAACAGAAATGCATCACAAGAAAGCTTGTTGTGTTAGTAATTGGAAAACTTAATGTGTTTGACTTACTTGGCGTAAAGGAGCGCTAACAAGAAAAGTTACACTTCCTCTGTTCAAATTATGCACACTAATTTGACTTCAGTGTTTACTCGGTTCTACCCTCCAAGTAATTTTCTTCTCATTGCTTTTGAATCATCTAATTGCCCTCTTTTCTCCATAGGACTCTGAGCTAAAGCGGACAGTGGATGAGAGTGAACGCATTAAGCGGGCTTATGGACATTACTTTGACCTCTGCATCGTAAACGACGGCCTTGACGCAGCGTTCAGGAATCTTCGGTTAGCACTGGAGAAACTGTTGACGGAGCAGCAGTGGGTTCCGGTCAGCTGGGTGTTCTGAGTGTTGACAAAAGTGTCACCAGAGGACGATCAAACACTGGTAGCTCCAGAGGGACTTTTTCCATGCAGTTAATGTCGGTGGGCGTCTGTAGTGAAGGGTTGAGTGTCATGATTCAGTGCTAATGACCAGCCTCATGTAGAGCGTTTTTGTACAAACTTAGTGTTCCTCTGTTGAGCCTGTATTTTATTTTGAAGTTATTTTATTGCTATCTGTTGAGGAGGATTTAGAGTTGATCCTAAGGTTTAGTGCAATAGTGTGAGTGAGCGTGTGTGCGTTATAATCAACGTGAAAGTAGACTTAGAAAAGAAAAGAATATATTTGGCAGGCAGCAGTGCTCTATGAAGGATATTAAACTTTATAGCCTTTCCTACTTTATGTAGTGTAATGTTTACATTTGACTGGTAGGACGGATTTGTTAAAGGAAAGATACCAAATGTCATATTTGTATTAAATTCTCTCTATTTTACCATGTTATCTTAAAGTATGATTGTACATGTCCAGAAATGTGCTTTATCTTGTATGTCTTCACTCTTTTCCAAACTGAACAGCAATAGATAATTTAAAACTAAAACATAAATGCAATACATGTACGCACACGCTCACAAGACACGGATAAATACTTCACACAATGAGAACATTTCTCATTCATCAAGTCTAAAATCTGTTTCTTTTAAATGTCAATTATTTGTTGTCTTTCGCCGGTGTTTGTTGGACAACGAAAGGATCAATCATATGGATCAAAAATGTCCAACAGCTGCCTGCTTGATTCTGTTGGAGTTGTATTTGTAGCACTGAGAACATTTAAACTCTCAAAGAAAAACAATAAAGAAAAACTGAAGAAGACGTAGCCTACAGTATGCACTGATTGTACAATGAAGGCAAACATTTTCCTTTTTATTTCAGGTTGATTGAAGCTTTGATTTTTGGATGTTAAATATTCATCAGTGGCTTCAGATTTAGATTTACTTTTGCCTTAACGTGGTTTCAGAGCCAAGGAAACACTCAATCACTGTTCCGTCTTAGAAATAGGAAACATAACACTGGTAACTTCTTAAATATATACTCTATTTTCCCTTAACGTGTAAGAAGAAGTGTACTGTAATAAAGATAATATAGTCTAACATAGAGAAACACATGGTGCTTTGATGATTCAACTGGTGTTTAGATGACTACACTGTAGTTTGATGTTCGTACAAAAATCTATTAAAATTTAACATGTTGAGAACAACGCTTCACTGTCTACAGTTAATACTAATTATTTTAAAGTTTAAATTACAGCTTTATAAAAAATAAATTACCATACTCAAACATTGAGACTTAAGTTAAAATGACGTGCAGGCTGTAGGTTCATGGTGTAGCCTCTGTAGGTGTGGGTGGTTGTGGGTGCCGGCTGAGGAGGATGATGGAGTTGGTTGCATCCAGTGATGGGGTGCCAGTGGCAGCGTTATCGGATACATCTCATAGGCGGGTGGCAGGCCTCCAGGCCACACACTAGTCAGCATGGGGTCAAACTACAGGGAGGTGAAATGAAATTTAGCTTGCAATAACACTCACTGCCCCTTGTACATTTGTTTGACATTTACTTGGTATTTTAAACCATATAATAACAGAAAATCAAAGCCTGAGGGTCTATATTAAGAGAAAGCAAACAGAAAATGAGCAGTGTCAAGAAAAATGTTGCCGTTTGAATTAAACACATAAAACACACATATGGCTCATTCTATGGCATGAATATGGGGAATGATAAGTGGACTTGAGCTTGTATAGGAACTTTCTGAGTGTTTGACTACTCGTTAAGCTTTTACCACCACAGGTCAGACTTACCCATTCGCCCCACATTCACTCACTGATGGCTGAAGTTGCTATGTTAGTGTGTGTCAGTATTAAGTATTTGCATGCATACGTTTGCTATTTCAGTATTAAACCCCTGGATGTTTTACCCTTTAATTGATTTTAGAAATTAACCATGGTCAATTTAGTTTAGCTTTTTTGACAAAAAAAATCCTCTTGACAAAAAGAAAACAGATTTCTACAAAGTAAAACTCAGATTAAGTCTCAAGTAGAGTTCACCAAAGGCATGTGGGAGACTCCATGGTCAATTTGGAGAAAGCTCTGATGAGACCACAATGGTGCATAGTGGCCTTCAGACTAGACGCTATGTTTGGAGGACACCAAACACTGCACATCACCACAAACGCACCATCCCCACTGTGAAGCACAGTGGTGGCAGCATCATGCAGTGGGGTTGCTTCTCGAGAAAATGTAGGAAAATCCTGGAGGACAGTCTTATTCAATCAGCAAGAGAATCATGGCTTGGGAGAAGATTGATTTTCCAACAAGACAATGACTTGACGCAAAAGCTTAACAGAAATGGTTTAAAGACAACAAGATTAATGTTCTGGAGTGGCTGAGTCAAAGGCCAGAACTCAATCCAACAGAGAATTTGTGGCTGGACTTGGAAAAACACTGATCAGGCCTGATTCATGTGCAACATGACAGCTTGAGAAATTTTGGAGAGCCATGACAGATTTATAAGGTCAATAAAAGGTTAAAACATCAAAAAGGCTAAATACTTTTTATAGGCACTGTATGCATTCCCATACAACCGTGGCTCAGTAGAGAGACTTGGTTGTCTCCCAACTGGGAGGTCAAGGGTTCAATCCACAGTACCTGTAGTGCATGCAGATGTGTCATTGTGCGAGAAACATGACCTCAAATTGCTCCCACTGCTGTGTGTATATATGGATGCATATGAATGGAATTGATTACCAATGCTGTCGAACAGTCAATTGCAATTAATCTCAGAATTTCTGTAGTTAATCGCACTTAAAATAAGTATAAGTGACATCTGGTGTGGATGCAGACCTGCTTTTATTTTGAAAGAGAATAGGGAATTTCTGCTAGATTGAAGCTAATGTCATAAACTTTACTACAGAAAAAGGAACTTGCTAGGGATTGAAAAGGAAATAAGGTATCAGCAAAAAGGTACATGTTTGATAACACTTTTGCGAATGCTTTGACTTGACTGCACTGGTCTAGTCTATCCAATAGGGAACATTCTGGGCGTGTCTTTGAAAGCCCAGTGCATTCTGGGTGTTGTAGTATTAAAAATATTTGGGCAGGAGAGAATGTCAGAGCTGCTTTACCTTTTTTCACATTTATACTGTGGAGACATACTGGTTTTAGGACAAGTCTGTCTTCCCACCGGTAAATTTTTACTTTAAGGAGCAGTGGTGGACTTACTTAGCAATACTGTGGCTGCAGGGAGATGTTAGGGCTTAGTGCTCACTACTTTGGTGCAATAATTACTTAGATTTTTAGAGCCCTGCAGTGTGCAAGACATTCCTGTTCATTTCTTCTTCTTCTTTAGAACCTGGCCACTTTGTTTAGGATGTTTGTGTTAAGACTTCACTGCAGGGAGATGTTGAAATGACTTAACCCACTGAAAGGGACAATAAAGCATGTGATTAAAAAAAAAAAGACACAACCTATTAACCTTTATTATTTCTGATTCATGCATTATTCCTGACTACCATAGTTAATACTGAAGGAGACTTAACATAGCAGCCCTTGCCATCAGTGTGTGAGATCTCAAGAATGAAACCCAAATGAACTCTTAGTGAAGGGGGCGATTGTGTTGGTAATGAGCTGGTCATCAAAGGTTACTCAAATAGAAAATACAGTTAAAAAAGGTTGATGAATGCATGTCCTCTTTGGGCTTCTGTACTGTACTTTGGGCATCCTTACTGTGTCTAAAACATTTTCACTTAGGTGGAAGCAAAGGTGGAAGAAGTACAAGACTATGGCACTCAAATAAAAGTACAGTTACTTTGGTAAAAATGTACTGAGGTAGGAATAAAAGTATTTGTCTAGAAATCTTCTCAAGTAAAAGTAAAAAGTAAGCCATTTAAAATTTACTTAAAGTACTTTTGACACCCAAGGGCCTTTGCACAGTGAAATATGATCTCTCCTTAAAAAGCAATCACTATAAGAGAAATGGACTCTCCAGCCAAACTACTGACTAGTTTCATGTCATTGACAAAAAGCTTGGACCTTCTCATCGTGGCTTTTAGTGTTGATATTTAACTCAGAACATGGTGCTTTTGAAAATGTGATGAAGTATAATGCTTACCCTAAAATATACTTACGTAAAAGTAAAGTTACTGATTTTGAAAACTACTTATAAAAGTACAAGTACACAAAATATCTACTCAGTTACAGTAACTTGAGTAAATGTAATCAGTTACTTTCCACCCCTGGTTAAAAGTATCAATCAGATGATTGTCATCCACTCATTGAAGATGAATATTGCTCTACCAGAGCTTCATTCATGACTCCTATACCAATGTAAACATTTTCACTTATTTCTTCACTGCATTTTTAATGTTTGTTCACATCTGTGTGTCGTGTCAGACTGTTCACGTACCAGAGAGTAAGGAGGAGGATGATCCACGGTGCTGTACCGAGGGGGGAATCTCTCGAAATGTCTCTCCCCTTCTGGGTGATCTTCTGTCAGAGAAATTGAACAGACTACTGGATCTGTGACATCCTGCCTTGTAGGTATTGTGACCTCATATGCAGCTCTTTTCTTTTTGGCGTGCAGATAGAAGCAGAGGAGAACCACAGCTAGGGACACCGCCAAGACTGGTAATCTAGAAACACAAGTCCATTATGTAATAATTTTATTGAATTTGTTTCTTTTCTTCCTCGTGATGAATTTATGATTTACTTGATGTGCATACTTACAAATATCTTAAGATATTAATTACCACAGCCATGGCTGGGAATGTATCGGCTTTCTGACATCACTGTGAGGGGAAAAAGACAGACGGTACGTTCAGATGAACAGAAAACATGTTAGAGATGTACTTACACTGACAGTTTGAACACTGATAATGTGTTTATGGGAGCAGACTGGAAGAATTATATGACACCTTAAATGCTACCTGTATGATCACAGAGTCATAACCTAAGTTAACCCTGCTGCTCTAAACTTAGTAAAATGCATGAAAACCATCTCCAACATATATCAAGAATCCTTAAACAACCAGTTAGGAACTTAAGCATTTCAAAACAGCTTATTGTTTAACTCAACATCAAGTCAAACAACTGATAGTGGACCTTCATCCCATAAATCTGTCGCTTGTTAAAACAACAGGTTCAATTTTTCTTGCTATTTAAACATTCCTAACTCTTATTACAATGAATCAGAGGTTTGCTGCTGTTTTACCTGAAAATATACAAGGATGAGTCCTTACCTTTGTTTAAGAATCCCAAAGTATAAGAAAGCAGCCAGTTCCTGTCTGCTGTGTCACTAAGGGAGTATACAACTTGATGAGATTTTATAGCATTATTACCTTTTTAAAGACACAGGACTGAGAGGTGTGCCCCCTGTCTTGCTTTCTCATGTCAGTTGAACAACTTGATGCATTATACTATGTAAGTCACTTAAAGCGTAAAAAAAAAGCTAAAAAAAAATGGCAGACCTCATGGGACCACACAAACAAGTGCAAAAGTGCACTGAAGCAAACAAGCGGCACTTCTTTATTTTCCAAGAATAGAAACGGTTAAATTGCACAGCAATATAATGCTGCAATATACAGTGTATTTTTGTATGACAGCACTTCATTTATTGTGGGTTTAATTAGGTACAGCTTTAGCTTTAACAGGTCTGTTCATGAAAAAATAAATGCTTATCTCAAATAGAGTGTTAGTTTAATGCAGTTCTGATTACTTTGACGTTGTATTTATTGTATTTATTTATTGTATTATTTGTAGACTCTGGTGTATTGGTTACGGGAATGATTCAATATGTTCCTAATGAAAAGTGATACCATCCTGTTGATAAATACATAAATGCACCCTATGTAAATTCCACCACCAGGGGGCTTTCAGACAATACAATAACAAAAAATGATGAGTAAAGACCAAGCTGCAACCTCCTGTACTGAAAAATTAAACCAATGCAGAAGTGCTAAAAAATGCCAAGTGTACACTTGAGGCTGGCTGCAGAAACACCAGAGGTCATGTACGTTTTGTTTGGATTATATTTAGAAAAAACCTCATTTGATTGACAGATAGCTTAAATGCAGATGCAGCCACCAGAAGGCTAGCTTTAGGCTGTGTCTGAAACCACACACTCATTCCCTACTCCCTATCCGCTATAGAGTGAGCAGCATGTAGTGGACTCAACTGCAAAACACAAAAATGATTTTGGACACTATTCTGGCCGCACGAAAGGACGTCATCGCCATCCCACAATTAAAATGTTTAGCAACAACGTCTAGTAAATTTCCAGTAGAATTTCACTGAGAACCGATACTAAACATAATGTATTTTCACAAAAAAATAAAAATACTAATAAATAAAAAAAGCTTGTGTCTTTAGTGGAAAAATAGTTTACATTTTTGTGTGTATTATCACTTATTGTTGCATAAAGATAATGGTCTGATGTCTTGTAATCCTCAGAGTTACTCCGTTTTAAATCCTTAACATTTTCTTACAGATTTGTTTAAAACCAACAAAGAAAAAAGTATTAGATAAAGTTTTTTAAATGTGTTCCTGTTCTCCTCTCGTTTGTTCGTCATGTTTGAGAGCAGCAACCTTGATGCATGATGGTAAATATTGCTGGGCTGGTGAGCATCGGTTGTTCACTACTTTTCAAAATACATTGTGGGAAAGAATGAGTGCACTATATAGTGAATAACAATGCTCACTTAGAATTGGACACACTACAAACTGGCATATTCATTATATAGTGCACTATATAGTGAATAGGGAGTTATTTTGGACACGGCAGTCATGACAGCTCAGCTGACAGCAAGTCAAGCTCAGTGGGCGGGCTCTAGTCTTGATCCAAAGTTCGGTTGAGACAGCAATTTCAACATGGAAGCCGCCACAGATTGGCTTCAAAAGCTGTTTTAGTCTGCCCGTTGTAATCAAACAGCTGACGTCACACAGGCTTTGTCCAATTCTTTTACGGTCTATGGTAAAGACATGCTTTTCAGTAATGCACAACCTTAATTACAAGCTACTCACAAAGCATTCACAGAGCAAGAAAGACTTTGAATAGCTTTTTTCCCATGTGAAAAATTCAAAACTCAAACCATGGTTTACTTTTAGTATCTACACATTATGGGGTGCACCTTTCTAATTGAAAATGTCATCAATTCAAAAGAAAGAAGCACTTATCTCATAATTCTTATCTGATAATTATGACTTTTTATCTGATAATTATGACTTTTTAACTAATAACTTTAACATTTTGTCTCATAATAATGACTTAGGATTTTTTTTTCCAAGAATTGCCTTACTTCACATTTTTTTCTTTTTTATTTGGTGGGAATGGGCTTACATTATTTTGTTATCGTGTCCCAATTTTTTAAAAAGATGTTTGGTTGCCATTCATTTTAAAAAATTAGTTAATACTTTTTCAAAAAATGGTAAAATCTCTGTTTCAACATCTGACATGTTGTTGATGCTCTACTGCTAATAAAAGGTGGGTTTATGAAATTTGCAAATCATCGCATTTTGTTTACATTTATAATTCACATAGCGCCTCAACTTTTTTGGAATTAGGGTTGTATATTTTATATAATGTAGACATATCAGTGCAAAATTTTTATGAACTGTAGGTAACTTTTTTCTGCTGCAAATAAGGGTACAAAAATGGAACAATGTAAAAAAATAAAAATGTTTATTAATAATCAGAGGTATAAACATGAAATATCAACTGTAAAGTTTTAAGGCTTTGTGAAAGTCTTAAAACATAATAGCAATAGCATTAAAAAAGTACAAATTCATAAAATAAAAAATGTGCCTTTACTTCACAAACATGATTAAACATTTCACTTGTGTTGAGTGCTTATTTGTTTGGTGACGTGCACAGTGTAGGAGCCTTCCAACAGTTGTCTGTTTAAAGTCGTCATAATAATTTTTTTTTCTGTATTGAACTTTTTATAATTTTCATTTCAAACACAAAAAATAAGTGGATTTTTTTTTCCATTTTTTTCCGTAGTTCTCTATTGGGAAAAAGTTCACAGTTCTCAGACTGGTGGGTGTTGTGATGAAATAGGAAGATGACAAGGATCATGGATGCTCTGAGTAATCTGGAGGGGGTGTATATGACGGTGGGGGATCCTGATATGATGGAGTTTCAAGCTGAAGAAGACAAAAGTAGATATTTAATTTCTAGCATATTTTAAAAAAAGGTTTCCTTGTTTGAATAGAAACAAAGGAGAGCCATACCCAGTATGGAGGAGGACAGTCGCTTATTGAGTTGTATCTGGGAGGATCTCTGTAAAGTGGTTGATAGTAGGCTTCATATATGTCTATTACTTCCTCGTCCTCCTGCTGCTGCTCAAAAATAGGAATCACGTATACAGAAGGAGACGTGGCACGCCTCAGGGGCCAGCCTCCTGCGGCCCTTTGTTTCCTTGCGAGACAGCAGCATAAAATCCACACAATCATACCAAAAACCAGCACAGGAATCCTGAAATGAGAGCAGCCTTATTATACATGCAGCATGCATACAGGGAGGTAAACATTATGCCAGATTCTCTTTTGAGAACAGGAGAAATACTCACTCATACATAGGAAAATAAAAGCCCATGGCAGTTTTGTTTGTCTCTGTCAGGTTTGATGCCTGAGAAAAATATAATGTAGGACAAATCTGTTTGAGTCTTAAAGACTGTCACTTAAATTTGCTGTTCACCAATCATTCTTCATTCAGTTTTGCAAACAGTTTTACACACAAAGTTCAAATAAAGCTCATAACATTGAGTCTTTAAATCACGCCCATTTACACATTACTGAAATGGTAAGCACTGTTTGAGTTTATAGATAATATTAAGCATCTATTGATGTTTCTATGTAACACTTTTAGACTATAGATCCGTAAAGTGAAAGTAGGCAACACTTTCTTTTCTTTCTTGAACACAAGTGTTGTCTAAGTGGCTCCACTTACAGGCTAAACTGAAGTAAAAAACAAACTAACAAAAATACTGATTTTAATAAGCTTTCTCTGCCAAATTCAACAGATAGTAAGGCTGAAAACAAGGCTTACCTTCACGTACAAGTCATGAAACCCAGGTCAAGCAGAGTGGTGACCTGAAACAGACTTTTATAGCCTCATTGGCCTGTTTAAAGTAGCGGAACTCAAGAGGTGACGTAAACATGTTATCGACACTGACGCTGGAAGAATGAGCGGGAGTCCTGAAATATGAGCCAATAGCTGATTTAGAAACATTGTAATATAAAACAAAGGCATAATAAGGAAGGGGTGATGACTTTACAGGAATAGGATACCAGGGAAACACAAGAATCCCTGTTGCAGCTTGTGTCTAAGGAATGCAGACCAGGTTTTGTTGAAACACGCTGAAGGAATTTGTACTGCGAAAATGTTTCTCTTTGAACAAGGACTCTGACTCCATGAAGAGAAAAATATCATTCAAGGCCCAGATTGTGGACTGACAGGAAAGAATTAGGTCAAGGTTAAACCACAAGCTTTTATTTAAGCTCATGAAAGCTATAAAAATATATACCACCATGCACATGCACACATGCATCCAATAGTAAAACCCAGAATGTTTACTCATAACGTTATCAGCATTTTCTACAAGAATTTTGGAGAAATAACATCATTAAAGTGCACTAAAATGGAGGTGGTGGAGGGGCAGGTGGCACAATACCAGAGGTACCCATCTGAGGGGCTGGAGGAGGAGGGGGAGGAGGAGGAGGTGCAGCTCCCGAAGAAAGTGGGGCTGGAGGAGGTGGAGGTGGAGGAGAAAAAGCAGCACCCCCTGCAACAGGTGGAGGTGGTGGTGGAGGAGGGAGAGCAGCACCTCCCGATACAGGTGGGGGTGGCGGTGGAGGTGGGTACATGCCATTTGAGGGGGAGATTGGAGGTGGAGGTGGAGGTGGGGGGAGACATGTGGGTGAAGTCAAAGATGGTGGAGGGGGGAGGCCAGAGTCCATAGGGGGAGGTGGCGGAGGAGGAGAAGGCAGAGTGGGGTCCATGTCTGTAGGAGGGGGAGGAGGAGGCAGGCTGTTGTCAGTGGGGTTGGAGACGGTTTGTAAGGTGGGGACTGATGGTGGAGGCACAGCGATGCCTAGGTTGGATCTGCATTGACAACAGAAAGAGGCTAGTGTTAGCATAGCATCTAACAACAAAGAAAGAAGCTAATATTAGCTAAGATAAGAATACAAAAAGGAGTTATTAGCTATGTATTCAAAAAAAAAAGAAGCTAATATTAGTTTAGCATCAAACAACAAAAAGAAACTAACATAGCTTAAAATGAAAAAAAAAACAAACAAACAAAAAGAAGCTTATGTAGTTTAGCATCGAACAGCAAAAAAAAGCAAAAATTAGTCAAGCATCCATTGACATAAGAAGCTGATATTATCTTAGTATCTAAAAACCAAAGGCTGCTAATACTAGCTTGGTTTTCTACAACAAAAATAAGCTAATATTAGCTTAGCATCCAAAAACAGAGACAAGCAAATATTAGTTAAGCATCCAACAAAAAAATAGAAGCTGATATTAGCTTTATATCATAAAAAAAAAATAATAATAAAAATAATAATTAAAAAAGGAGCTAATATTAGCCTAGCATCAATAACAAAAAAAGAAGCTAAGATTAGTTCAGCATCCAATGGCAAAGAGACCTAAGATGAGCTTAGCATCCCACAACAACAACAACAACAACAACAATAACAACAACAAAAACTTGGGATGCCCAATATTGGATTTTTTGCCAATATTTTCAGATTCATTTTAGTCGATACTATGATCGATATTAAAATACGTGTTTTGGACAAGAAATTTCTGTCCTTTTGGACACACTTTAAGGTTTGAGGATGACCAAGGAAATAAACTTTAGTCCTTAAAAAAACACTTTAGAGTTTAAAGAATGAGGACCAATAAAGAAAAAACCTCAATTGACATAGGTCTGTTGGTTCAGCCTGAAACTCCACTAATTTATGAGTAGGCCTATATATGGACAAAATTTACAGCCAACATATGCTGAAATACACAGGCAAAATATCATATGTAAATATCGGCAGAAATTTTGATATCTGCCAATGCCAATGTTTGCCCTTTAAGCTAATACCTGCAAATACTGATACCAGACC
The DNA here is from genome assembly GCF_018320785.1 of Cheilinus undulatus. Taxonomy (NCBI): domain Eukaryota; kingdom Metazoa; phylum Chordata; class Actinopteri; order Labriformes; family Labridae; genus Cheilinus; species Cheilinus undulatus. Next base: position 14,944,305 of record NC_054884.1, on the reverse strand, counting down.
AATAATATCATGCATCCCTAACAAAAACAATATTAGCTTAGCATCCCATAACAAACAGATAATATTAGCTTAGTATACCAAAAAAAGCTCATATAAGCTTAGTGTTCAACAACAAACTTTATATTTACATAGCACCAAACTACAACAAGCTAATATTAGCTAAGCATAAACAAGCTGAGATTAGTTTAGCATCCAGCAAAAAAGAAGGTTATATTAGCTTAACATCCAACAAAAAAGAAGGTAATCAAGCTTTGCGTCCAACAAATAAGAAGCTTATATTAAAGATAGGCAATTTAAGTTTAGCATCCAAAAAGGGTTTATATTTACATAGCATCAAACAACAAAAACATGTATCCAATAGAAAATACAAGATAATATTAGCTTAGCGTTCAAAGAGTAATACAAGTGAGCTCAGTAAAAGAAACCTATCAATAAAAATATGACATTCCCATTGCTGAGAGGAATTGATCACAACTCTCATGCCTGGTAGCCAAACATGACACTACAGCTAATAGCACTACAGCTGACCAGACAACACAGGGAAATTATTGCACAATGGATGAAATTAAACTAATAAACATTGCACATGGAGCTCCTATGCAACAATATAAACATATTAAGCAAGTTAATTTATTATTTTCAACATGTTTCAAAATGTATTTGATGTTACGATGTTGTAAGTTGTTTGGTTAACTTAATTTTCCTATTTAGTAAAGGCATTTTAAGCCTGCCTTATTATTTACTACTATTATTTCTAAAAAGTGTCTGTGCATTAAAAAGTATAGCTTATTACACAAAAATGTTATATAGTCCATATTGCAAAAAAAAAAAGAAATTCTGACGTAATACATTTCAAAGGTTAAGTTGCAGATATTAACCCATTCAGAAACCATTTCTAGTGGGGAAATTCAGAATGATTGAAGGGAATATGTCTACATACACAGAAAAGTCTGATGTGCTGTGTATGCTCTCTGTGGTGTCAGCTCGCTTTCTTGTTGGCTGCTCTGGGACCTGAGGAAGAGATAAAATAAAGAAAACATATCAATGGATGAATCCCTAACTCCACACTCAAAAACCCATGGACTTTGAGGTGCGTTTCTGGTAAGTGTTTGTTTATTAAGGATCTAGAGTGGACTTTTCAATTTCAAATTTTGTTCCTTCTATTAGTTCACAAATCTGCAGTCTTTCCTGGAATTTACCCAAAGATTTTGCAAACTTGGACAGGTGAAAACCAGAATTGTCCAGCCTACTGCTAAATGTAAACAAGCATAGGCTATACTGAAGCAGTATTTAATTAATAAAAGATGAAATATATTACTTTTGTATCTTTCATATTAAAAAACAGAGTATTAATAATATTTATGGTATTTTTTTACATTTAGTTAGTGTCTAATTATATAATTGCTATTATGACAGAAATGATGTCATTTAATGACCAATACAAACATGAAGTGCCTCATTATTTAAGGGTATGTCTTGTTTTCATAGACCGTGAGTTTATCCCATGACAAATTTTTGTACTATTGTCCTTGTGGACTCAAACTCGCACATTTGATACCATTTAAGTCTGTGAGGGTTCAGAGGTTCATTTTTAAGAGTGATAGGGATCAGGCTCTTCTCATCACCACACTACTACCCTGTGGTTGCACACCTCACTTATCTAATGGGAAAGTGAAAGCTCTGTGTCATTTGTTTTAAATTAAGCATCCAGTTTACCCGAAAGCTGTGTCCAATGGAGTCCAAGGTGGAGTATGAAATGGGCACTCTTGCGTAGCTCTTTGCTGGCTCCTTGCCTGAGGCCGGTGGGGCCAAAAGCTTGGAACGAGTCTTGGTTTTAGCAGTAGTAAAAGCGCCGATCTCTCTCCTGGCGACCTTTTCGAAGTGAATCGCTGCAGCCTGGATCAGAGCAAAGTGGGAAAAGCCTCCATTAGAGTACACAAGAAACCCATTTTCACAGCACTTGTTCCCATGAGAGAGTATTATTCTCTAAAGACATGGCACCAACAAAACACATAGAAGCACAGAAAACAAACAGATCACAGGTCAAAGGCACAACAGGTGACCTGCAGGCAGCATCAACACAGCAACTTGCATAAGTTTTCATTTCAATCATAGAGCCATGTACTGTATACTAGTCTGTACTATTTTTTATAGTTTGATTAAAAAAACACTGAACAGTTCTCTAGTCTGGGAATGACATGTCAAATGTGCAAATGATTTTTCTAGTTTGCACAGCCAATTCAAATGTTTAAAGAAATTCAAAATACATTTGTACAACCAGCAACAAGATGTTTGCTGATGATGTCTGCAGAAACAACTTGTTGAAATAAATCTGGTGATATAAGATAATACAGAAACTATATTTTTTGTTAAATTATGTTTTAGTCTATTTATCAAACATGAAAAAGGATGTTTCCAGATCGTAATGTTTTTTTTTTCCTGATACAAAAAGGTCACATCACTATCTTGGACAGATCTCAGGTGTAATTGAGGTGAAACTTCTTTCCTACCAGTGACAGGAGGTTAACAGAAGACTCCATATCTTTGATCTGCATGGCCTGGGAGTCCAGCAGCCTCAGCACAGTGCAGGCCAGACTGTTGATCTGATACGTCACACTGGCCAGAGACTGGGCTGCTAAAGCTTTGGCCTCCTCCACAGCCTTAGTGGGATCCTCTGCCTGCAAGATTTTTTTTACAGATTAAACATGTCATAAAATACAATTAGGGAAAAACAAGTATCATCCTTAACAGTGTGAAGTAATCTTTAAAAAAAGAACACTTATATTTCCATCACATAATTGTCAGCTGATCTAAGAATAGCTGTTTGCTAGATTGAGCTTTGTCTGACTGCATGAGAAAAGTTAGAGGTATTGCTTTTATTGCACAATGAAAAACAACAAACAATTCTATTGTTGATAATTATGATACAGTTTTTATGCCTCTACTATTACTCAAGTTTAAATTTCACAAACATGATTTGTAATTTAAGATAAAAGCTAGCTTGAGTTTCATTTAATTGCATCAACACAGTGTAAAGGCATGAGCATTATCCCCAAACCTGCATCAAACAGCTAGAATGTTTTCATGCTAAGTGAGAAAGTGTGTTATAGAGTGATCTATTGCAAAGTAATTGAGAGTTTGCCTGTGTATTATAAAAACTGAGTGTGAATCAATCGGTGCAGACTCAGGTGTGCAATTCCCTTACTGATTCTGACTGGGATCAGTTGTGGCAAGGTTTTTATACTCTTGAGTTGCAGCTTTCTGTGCTGACTCACTATCTCACTATTAGAGATGAAGTTAGCATCTCTTTGTGTTTCCTTGTGTTGTTTTGAAAGTGAAATTTTGCTGAAGCACTTCTTGAACTTTTGTTTGTGAATTTTCTGAGATTTGCCAGTTGTCCTTGCTGGATTGTACTGTAGTTTGCTGCTAGTGCATACAATTATCCAGCTTTTTATTTCTCTTATACACCAGTCTGGTGGCCTTTGTGTTTAATGTTAGGGTAGTTTTCTCAGTCTCCCTAGGCATTTAGGTTCCTGTTTAGCTGTATGGCAGCAGTGGTTTAGTTTCCCCTTTTCTCAGTGTTATTAAGACAGGGAGCTTATTTAGTTTGGATTGATGCCATTATGTTTTTCCCCTCCCCCACTTAATCATTTGTGATTTTAATGGTCACCCTTCTAGGCAAACTTTAAAACACCCAGGTCTGCAATTGTGTCCCACTTTCCTGCTTCCTGATAGATATCATGATAACCCTGGCTATCATGCTCAAACCTCCATCCCAAATGGAGAATGCGCTGAAACCTGGTTTGTGTGTTTGATTGCATACATGTCACCTGCTGAGAGACAGACAGTGTGCCATGTTGGTGTCATAAGTGTAATCTAATGTGTGCAAGCTCTACATAACAGGAAGTTATTAGTGCATCAGGTTATGTTACATTTCGCCCTAAAGCAACACCAACTCCAACACCCCCCTACATCGCCCACACACACAGAAAAAGCAGAAACACATGATAACCACTACACTTTGCACTGATAAAGCCCCAGTAAAGAGCATCTATGAATGCTGTACTCATTATTTTCAAATTGACTGATCTGTCAATCACATATAAACCAGGGGCATTGGCTGGACTCTTAAGTGACTTCTCTTTGGCAAGTTTTTGGGCATCTTTGGCAAGACTGCATGTCTAATGCTACACTGTAAAAATGAATATGAGGACCCAGCTTAAAACTTTATGTCACCCCTTAGTTGACAAAACATGCTCATAGCTAAAAATGTTGAGTTGGCTGAACATTTTTCTAATAGAAATATTTATTTCAGTTGGCTCAACTAATATAGTTACACCAACTTTTTAAGTTTAACCCCCAAGAAAAATATTGGCTGAACTCTAATCTATATATTCATGTCATATATAGCTTGCAAAGTTTAAGAAACTCTTTATAATTTGTTAAATCAACTAATTAAATTATTTAAAAGTGAAAGAACACCAAATATATTCACAATTTGTTCACTCAACATTAATCAAATTGGATGTTTTTTACAGTGTAATATGCTCAGGAGAGCGTGGATGGGGAAGGGTCAGATGCTAGATGCAGGAGCAGCAGCTGTGCTTCTAAGGGCATCTGGTGTGCTTTCCTGGGCCTGATCCAGCTCATGGCATACTGAGTGCCCAGGGCCTCGGTGGGTTGGACAAGATGTTAGGGGCGGCTGCATGTGTCGTGGAGGGGTCAGCTGAGAGTATACCTGGGAAATGGGCCTGGACGATAGCCATCAGTAGGCCAGAGCAGTACAGGGCCAAACTGACCTGACCCATAAACACAGCTACGCATGCTTTTTAAGTATTAGTAACACTAACTCTTACTGTAACCCTACCAATACCTCTTTACTGATGATCGACTTCTTTCAATAAAGTGATTACTTTTAATTAGAATCAATCTCATTTTTCATAAATTTTAATTCCACTAATTTGCATTTCCAACAGTTTTTGAATTTTTGTACTTTCTTTAATTTGGACTGAGTATTATGACACTGACCTAACCACAAAAAGAACTTCTTATGGATTAAAAGATAATTAAGGGGACAGTAAAAAGGTAAATGTTTGATAATAGAAGATACATATTACTTCTGTTTTGTCCACTGGGGTGCCTGTGAGATTTTTTTTTTAATTGTAAAAATGAGACTTAACAATCAGTGGTGTACTTATTTTACAAAACTGTGGCTGCAGGAAGGCTTTGCAGTGTTTTCACCAAAGTGGGATGCAAGACACTAAAGCATGCAATTAATTGCCATAAAAAAGTGCACTTATTATTGACCTTAATTAATTGTGTTAAATGCATTATTGCAGACCTAGTTTATAGCTGTTTATGCATGAAATATTCTTAATAGCAGATGAGTTAACAATCAACTAACACTTTAAAAACGCGGCAGCAGAATATTTAGGAATGTTTTAAATACAAATGAGTAAATAAAGAGTTATAAATGATTGATTAAGCATTTTTAATGGCTCATTGATGCAGAAGTGAGTATTACAAAAAATTCAATAACGTTTGAGGTGTTATGTGTCACTTGGCTTCCTCAAAAAAAGTCCCCTTCAACACCACTAGTTCCCATGCTATGTGAGAAAGCGTTGCCTAATGACAGCTAGAGTTTTGTTCTTGAACTAACGATTAAATGGCGATTAATTGTGCAGTCCTAGCAATGTAAAGCGCCATATTGAAAAATGTTCTACGTATAGGCTAAATTACTGATCTAATAAGCTTGTCACATAGAGAACAATTGGAAAAAAGGCTATTTGTAAAGTAAATAGTGGCATAAAATGCAACCACTCAATAAAAGTAACCTAAACATGTACCATATAGGTTTGCAGGCTACAGTGACGTTTCATTAAATAAAGTCTAAACGTCTAAGTTATAAGTCTGCTGGATGAGATGTAATGAATTATGCTTTAGATTTGGACGGTATCACGCTTTTAACGAGTGTGACTCACCTGAAGGTAATTGTTCTCGCAGTAATCCGCCACTTTCAGGAGGTTGCTGTGATTATCACTTAAACCCTTCCTAGCAGTTGGCGCCTCTTGTAATATCTGAGCAATAACTTCAGAAAACTTTTTTTGCTCCGACATTTCTCCTATTTTTCCGCTGTTAAATCCGTTAAATATTCACCTGGGTTGTCTAAGTAGGATGCTTGCGTCGTTTGCCAAGAGTCAGTCGAGGCAGGGAGTGGTTTTGTCAGGGATGAGGGCGGAATTAACCGCAGGGTAAAGATTTTCAGTAGGGCAGTCATTGTCCCGAGGCAGACACCTGGTTTACCCACTGGTAATCAGTCTCATGACGAGGACTGAGTAAATATTAAACGCCTGTGAGCATATTTTTAACGCTTTAAAACAGAACTGGGTATTCATTGCCTAATAAAGTACAAAACATGACACCGAGTGTTAAGATATGTCATCAGCCGCCTGTATAACTCGACGATCCACTAGAGGGCGGTGCTGTCCAAGGAAATGTGATTCCCCTATGTCTGTTGAGTACCAGCACTTGTTGTAACCTGCACAGAAGATGACGATGATAATAAACGACAGGGAAGGAGTAATTAAAGTCCAAGTAATTAAAAGTTACTGAAAGTATAATAACATTATCAAAGCTGAATGATGTTTTACTTCTAAGTGGGATAATGTCACTAAAGATGAATTTAGACCGAATAAAAAACATCCTGCGTCGACTACCAGCAGAGACATTGTTTGTAGATGAGAACATGTGGCCAGTGGTTTAAGCCTACTTAAAGTCCAGTCCATGTCATCAGTACACATGTTTTACCATGTGCCATTTTATCAAGATACACCAGCCAAACTGGCACTCGGCATTTAGGGCCACGTGATACACCATATTAAGATTACATTTGGTTATAGTCCAGTTTTGAGACTCTGCAATCACGTATTAAAAGAGGGTGTTAGCACTGAAGTTAGCTGTTTATGTGATGCAACTCAAAGCTGAACTTAAGTACACAAACCTTACACATTATTTGTTTCAAACAAGTATTTCATTTTTAACCAGATAGGCTGTTTCATATATCTATTGCATGGATATTTTTCACATTCATCTTGGAAACATTCAATACAAAGAATTTGGGATGGGCTTTACTTTGACAGGACAAAATGAGACATGCAGCTCCAGTGTTAACCTCAAGCTCTTTAGGCTAGTGCTGCCTTACAGCTAGTGTTTTGTCGATTTCTACTACCTATCAAAATTTGCTGCTTTGTGTTTCCGAGCGGGGATACATTGTTAGGGTTAGGGTTTGACTGTGCTGTAGTTTTACACTGTGGCAGCATTTTCAAACAAAGCAGCAGAAATTGTCAGAACACCAACTCAGGCTACACAAATTCAGATTTTCACCGAACTGCATCGTTGCAGCTTATCGTCAAAAGTTGGGCCCAATAATGAGGACAGCAAAACACTTTCATAGTGTGACATAATCATCAATGCATCCGAGACGACCCACAACCACAATTCAACAAGCCTGTCAGATTTTTTCATATACCCCTGACTCCAGATAACGCTGGTTGAGTTAGCATATGGAGCCTCCAGTGGGTCTCAAGTTAGTTTTTCTTGCATCGTCTTAAAAATATTGGGCAGATTAAATTTAATTTAAATCCCCAGTAGGGTCCCTTCAGTCTGGAGTTTGCATGTTCTCCCTGTGCATGTGTGGCTACGCTAGCTTCCTCCCACAGTCCAAGACATGCATGTTGGGTTAAGTGGTGACTCTAAATTGCCTGTCTAAGCAAGTGCTTGTTTTTTGTTTCTGTATGCCAGCCTTGTTATTGACCAGTGACCTGTCCAGACTCTGCCTCTCATCCAATGGCAGAGCGCATCCAGAAAAAAATCCAACATTTTGTGTCACATGGAAGTATTGATAGCAGTGCAGTGACAGCGGTACTGCTGTTATCAGTTTGTAGTCCATTATAACAGGATATCTGACTGCTGATGAGGGACCATGGGTGACTTTATTTATTTATTGCACAGTTCTTTCCAGTTCCTTCTGCATAATCTGAAATGATATTGTGGAAACATAAAGTTTATCAAGCTACCATGCAAAATAGATTTAGGTTATAAGAGACTGGTTATATTGTAGCTGACTAAATTAAAACAATTTCTGTATTGCATGTGTTGTAATGTGCAGCACATATTGCACAGACTGTGACTATTCTCCTTGTTTTGTTCTGGATGATTGAACTCATCCTGTAATGCTTACACATAAAATAAGACTCAGCACTGTGCACTTTACATATTTGTACGTTGTAAAAACAGTAGGGACACTTCTGCTGCCTAAAGGAGTGAGAGCTATTCTTTGTTTTCGCTGACCTCAGACTTTAAGTCATTTTCTTTTTATGAGCCTTTAATATACAACCAGAATTTGAAACCTTCAATTACCCATTTAATCATTATTCCAAATTTAAATACATCCCATGCACGGAGAATCTTTAGAATAGAAGGCTGGCCTATTTTTACCCCAAGTGGTTCGTCTCTGAGCCAGAATAGACTGGAAAATTTTCAGTGGACAACCATGGTGACTTTTTTTAAGCAGATATGTGTGTCCACATCAGTAGAATATGTCACAGGCAAGATAAACAGAGAGCAGTTAAACTTTAGGTTTGTACTTTTCACATAAAAGCACAGTTTGGCATTTGTACTTGGTGCTTTTATTCTGAAATTTCCCTCTGCTACTTAATGAATGAAGTTAATTGTGGGAAGATTCATTTAGGTAAAAATTGTGAAGAGAGTAAAGGCTGTGACAGCAGGAAGACACTGGGAGGCCGTCATGCAGCAAACATGCATCCAGTCTTAAACCGTAGATAGGTGTAAAACACCACATTCTCTGTTATTTAAAGCAAAAAATAGGATATTGAGATGAATCCTTAGACTTCTGTTGATATAAATGAGTCTTTGCAGAGGCAAACCAGTGTCACAGCTTTGTATCTTATCTTTGTGTAGAAAAACAAAGTCCATCGTGCAAATTTTATGTCATTAGTTTGACCTTTGATTAAGAATCATGATGGTCTGAGTTTTATCAGTTGCAACAAAAGGACATGAGAAGGAGACATATTTCAAAAGTGTCTATTGGACTAAACAATTAAACATGTCAGAATAGAGAAAAAAACAAATTCTGAATGATGTAATATTATATGTACATGAGCACTGTGTTGTTCTTGATATTATGATTCTAAAAAGAAAAAACTATGCAGATAGATCATAGTGTGCAGTGTGGATTAAAGGTTAAAGTCCCCTGTGACATTCACTAAGAAAAAAAAAAAAAAAAAAAAAAAGGTTTTCATTGAGTGCTACCCATATAACACACAATGCGTGAAGCTTTAATGTTAATTTTATCTCTTCCAAGCCAAATTTTCAGCTTTTTTTTTAAATTAAGTATTAAGTAGCACTATCAATCTTTTTCTCTCTGGTCTTTCCCCCTGCCTTTATTTAGGGGTTTGCTGATTCAGCAGTGCACATTAACAACTGGAATGATATAAACCATGTCCAAACTTCTAAGTCTCAGGTGTGTGCAAAAAAAAGAAATAATACTTGGAATTGCATGATAATTTCTCCATAGCACTACCTGTAATCATGATCTCTGCAGTGTAGCAAACCTTTAATTTTGTTCCACATTTTGGATTTTTTTTATGGATCAACATGCTCCTGAATGAAAATTAACCTCTTTAAATCCCCAGTATACATATTGGGATATTTAGGAATTTGTAAAGTTTATATCAAACCTGTGCTTTTAACTTTGACACAGTGGGTTAATGTAAGATAGATACCAACATGAACAGCAAGATAAACCTGTCAGCCTCTTATCTGCAACCCATGATTCAGCTTAGCCTCCCAGTAATCACCTTCTGTAAATTCTAATTTCATGTCTTAAAAGCACAGTATGTAAAGTCAACTGCCAGCAGGCTCTCACTCAAAACATAACAACAGACAAGGAGTCAGTGTTCATGATTCAACAATAAGAAAGACACTGGGCAAGAATGGCATCCATGGGAGAGTTCCAAGGCCAAAACCACTGCTGACATAAAGAACACAAAGGCTTGTCTCACATTAGCCACAAAGCATCTTGATGATCCCCAAGACTTTTGAGAAAATATTCAGTGGGCTGACAAGACAAAAGTTTAACTTTTTAGACAGTGTGTGTCCCGTTACATCTGGCGGAAACTACAACAGCATGTCATAGAAAGAACATCATACCAACAGTCAAACATGATCTGGGGCTGCTTTGCAGCTTCAGGACCTGGATGACTTGCTGTGATTTATGGGACCATGAATTCTGCTCTCTATTAGAAAAATCCTGAAGGAGACTGCCTGCCATCAGTTTGCGCTCTGGTTATTCAGTAGGACAATGATCCAATTGTGAAATCCAATTGTGAAATCCAGTTGTAACGCTGTGGCATGACCTAAGACAAGCTTTTCATACTCAAAAACCCTCCAATGGGGCTGAATTAAAAAAAAAGTGGATCAGAATTCCTCCACAACAATGTAATAGACACATTGGCAGTTATTGGAAACGGTGGCTTGCAGTTGTTGCCGCCAAGGGTGGCACAACCAGTTATTAGGTTAGGGAGCAATGACTTTTTTCACATGGGGCAGGCTTTTACCCACAAATAAATAGCATCATTTAAAAACTGCATTTTGTATTTACTCGGGTTTTCTTTGTCAAATACTAATATTTGTTTGTTAGTCTAAAACATTTAAAAAGATAAATGAATTAAATAATGAAACTACTACACATTGTACCTTTATTTTTTACCCAGTGAGCTTGCATGGGAGAATTAACACAATTAGAGATTTGAATCTGCTGTTTAAATCTGTTGCTCTTGCCTGCAGTGTAGCTCTGCTGAACAGCATAAACATGTCTTCTTTAACCGAAATAACATCTCAGTTTACACTCTACAGTAAACAAAAACAAACACTGAATGTATCACAGCATCCAGGTCCAACAGTGTGTCTGCTGAAGATTGGATGTTTTTAGCAATCACAGCTTCTCCACACCTCACAGACTTCCATTAAAGGTGAAGCCAAAATCAATTATAGTTTCGACGACGGCAGAAGAACTATATTGTCAGGGCACAAACACACATACACAACAACACACAGGCAGTTAAAACTCTTTGTAAAGACTTTATTGTATCCTAAACTCAATTATAAGTAGTCTCCAGGCACCTGCTGCCCTTTCATCTGTTCTAGAGTCCCTTGATTTGAAACGTTCAGCAAGAAAATCACATGATAGCATATCTTTTCTTATCAACATGTTTTTTCATGTGTTTGTTTTTATTTCACATAGATGGTTCTTTGATTTGACACTCAGATGACTGGACACCATGAGAGTAAGTGTGTGAAAAGTCTTACACATCAAATAAAAGTGCTCCTGCTATCTCTACGGGTGGAGTTGGGATGTCAATAAACAGCCAGACACCTGCAGACTGTTCACATGTTGGACATCTGTCTCACATTTCTAAAGATATCAGCAAAATTGTGGAGAAATTCTCAGCATATCTGCTATCTTTCGTTGTTATCTTCAAGTTACAGATATTCGTTCTCTGCATATTAGTATACACAGGACAATTCGCTAAGACTTGTCTGACCTTTTTTGACCCTAGACCACTCATGTAACAGCAATTGCTGTCTCATTATAGGGTGATTATGACTCCCTCTGTCTTCAAATGAATACACAAGACTTTTATCAGTGTACGAGATAACTTCATGGTCGACATTTAATAAATACTTTATTTGTTTAGCTATCTTGGTTTGTTTGAGGTTGTGATTACTCGGCATAATCTCAATTTGTCTCTGACATGATCTGGTTGAGAGCTCACTCAAATGTTACTATCAAAAGGATAATGATATCCTGATTAATTTAAAGATTTTTAATTGCATTAATATTTGAAATCGGACAAGATGATAAAATCTAATCACACAGTGTCCACTCTCTCTCTCTCCTTCTCATTGATGCTGCACAGAAAGTCCCATCTGTCCCGTAAATTCAGTTCCAGTCCTGTAACCTCTCTTGTCAAACATCAACTTCTACCATTGTTTAGTTTGTGAATTAATGTTAAAAATCTCTAAAGTTCCCCCACTGGTTCTGATCAGAAAATGATTAGAAATGATTAATGATTAGACTGTTATAATATTTTTTGGTTTAAGGTAATTTTTTGTGAGTAACATTAAGTGAGTATGTTGAAGCAATGGTGGTGTTGGGGGGCCTCATACCAGGGTCTGCTTAGGGCCGCACTTCAGCCAGGGGCGGCCCTGCAGGCAAGGAACCATATATGGTCATTTTGTTGACCTTGATTGTCCCTATAATAATGAAAAAAATGTATGGAAGTGACAAAAGTAAAAAAGTATTGGGATGTTCACCTATTTTATTCAACTGTAGGACTTAAATTTTGAATTTCCAGGTATTTCAGTGCTGTATATGTAATTTGTTTGCATGTTAGTATGTGATTTCAGACACAGTCTTAAAAAGGTTAGCAAAAAAAGATTTAAAGGCCACATATTTTACCCCTTTAAGACAACTTCATATTGGTCTCAGAGGTCCCAAAATACATGCCTGTGAAGTTTGTTGCTGGACTCCAGTATTGGATTTTTGCATGTCTAAAACCCCCTCTGTCACAGCCCTGCTCAGAACGAGCTGTTTCTGTATCTGTGGCTTTAAATGTTAATAAACTATCTGACTCCGCCACTCTCAGGAAATAGATGTGGCTCTCCTGAACCTCCTCTCAGCGAACATCAGGAGAGGAGGGCGGAACTTTCTTTCAAGCGGGGAGGGCCAACTGAACCTTGGGGCGGTGCTAACTCCCCACATGACATCATGAGGGAAAATCTGAGGACAGCTTGTCTCAGCACACATTTGTGGACTGGCCAGGGGCACATATTTTTGTTAGAAAAGCCTGAAAAAGTGTGATTTTTCTATAATATATGACCTTTAAGGAGAATCTCAGCTTTTTTTACTGTGTATTTGAATTTTATTTGCACTAGAATTCAGTCCAACATTTCACTGTTTAAATATCCATTTTCTTTTCAGTTACAGGTCAAAGCAAGAACAGTGAAATGATAACTATTTTTCAGAGTCCCTGTCTTTATATAAACTTAGCACAAAAAGTAAGGAAATTTGTGTTTGGTAGATTATTTCTTTGTTGTTACAGTGCTTCTTGGCATTGAATCCTATTCTGTTGGAAAGCCTGTTTATTACCCTTTTAAATGGTGCCACATTTATAAGGAACATGAATTTGTAAGATGAGCAGCAGAGCTGAGTATGTGGGTTGCACCCATGAAAAATTTGCCAAATCTTCTCTGCCAGTGCCAAACAGCTTATTTTGCTGTTGCTATTGCACCTGATTGGCAGCACCTGTGAGCATGGGCCCTGCTACAGTGGTCGGTAGGTGTCTGCTCCAAGAATCGGCATGCCACGTTTGACTGATCTGGATAGGGCCCGTGCAATAGGGCAACTTCAAGCTGGTGTTCTGCAAAACCAAGTTGTGGCATTGTTTGGAGTGAGCCCTAGTACCATCTCCAAACTGAAGGCCAAGTTCCATATAACTGGAGATGTCAGAGACAGGCCGTGAAGTGGGCATCCCAAGAAGATGACACCCCAAGAAGACCGTTTCCTCACCCTGTCAGCGCCTAGGTACTGTAGGCTGTCTTCTACAGATTTGCGGTCAAGATTTGCAGGAGGATATGGCGACGGCTCTCTGCCCAGACAATCTGGAACGGACTGCACACAGCCAATCTCCGGTGTCATAGGGCTGCCAGGAGGCCTGCCTTGACTGCCCTTCACCATCAGGCCTGTTCGCGCTGGTGTCGGCAACACGTGCACTGGAACCTGAACATGTAGAGGAATGTTGTGTTCAGCGATGAGTCCAGATTGACTGACCTCAACCCCATTGAACACTTGTGGGATCAGCTTGGATGTGCTGTTCGTGCCAGAGTGACCAACACAACCACGGTGGTTGACTTACAACAAATGCTGGTTGAAGAATGGGATGCCATCCCACAGCAGTGTGTGACCAGACTGGTGACCAGCATGAGGAGGAGGAGCCAGGCTGTTGTGGCTGTGTATGATTCTTCAACACGCTACTGAGGCTCCTGTTTGTTAAATGAATAAATTGTTAAATTGCCAGTATGTCAACTTCGATCATCCAATCCACAAAACACCACCCAAGAGTCAATGGCAGAATCAGCTGTTTGGCATTGGCAAAGAAAATTTAGCAAATTTTTCCATGGGTGCAACCCACATACTCAGCTCTGCTGCTCGTCCAACAAATTCATGTTCCTGACAAATGTGGCATCATTTTAAAGGGTAATAAACAGGCTTTCCAACTGTATAAGATTTATTGCCAAGAAGCATCATTACAACGAAGAAATAATCTACCAAACACAAATTTCCTTACTTTTTGTGCTAAGATTTTAGTTTGAAAACTCAAAAAGCAGGGCAAAACATTGTGACATTCTTTCTTCTGCCCAGACAGTGAGGTAAATGAGTAAAAATGGCTGCCATTTAAATACAGTGAATAAGCTCAATGTTGTGTAAGTGTTGTGTTAGAGTTCTTTAGAGTTCATTTACCTCGTGTTGAATGTCAGCAGGTACAAATAAGCTTTATCTAGTCCAAATGGAAACATCTTATCAGACATATTTATTCCTCCATTAAGGACAATAACTGTTGATAAGATTTAATTTTAACGCCAGTAATGGATGACTAAGCTCTATTGGAGATCATAAAGTGATTGGTGCTCTCTTCTGAAGTAATTTATTTATGGAGGCTGATAAATGTTTTCACCTGATTAACTCAGGGCTGTCAACAAATTAAAATGTATGGACCTTTGAGTTTCCCTGTCATAAAATACTTTTCATTGTAAGATAGGGTTGCCTGATTTTAAGAGAAGGGAAAATGTTGCATCCAAATTTTAAACTCTTAAAAACAGTTTTCCAGCTGTTCAAGTCATTAAAATTTATGAGCCTTTCCCTGTGCTGTATCATCTGAACATTATGATGTTTTATGGCCTCATTCATTCAGTCTGCGAGACCTCATTAAACAAATTAGAGACACTAGTTTTGTTATGTGCTAAAAAAAAAAAAAATCAAAATTTTCTTTAAAGCTTTTATTTCAGTGTTTTCAAACTCACACAGCTCACACTTGAGATTTAACAATGAGCTTGTTTGTTTTCGTCCAGTCATTTTAAAGAGCGTTTTTAGTTGAGGGTTGTTTTTCAAATACATGCCAGGCTTGTATTTGCACCTCATCACTAGATTCTGACTATCAATGTTTAAAGTAAATGTGTTTTTTTAAAGAGAAACAGAATGTATTGCATGCTAGTTGACATTTAAAACCTGCAAAGGAGGACGGTTCGTATGTTCTTTTAACTCATGAAGGTTTATCATTTATTCTTGTTCAAAGTGTAACCACCTTCACCGACTCCTCAGTCCAAGCTGTGTGAATGATCAGCTGCAACAGAAACATCTGGCAGCTTTTAACTGTGAGTGAATACAGCATCATAAAGTTTTAAAGTGATTACAGGGGAAATTAAGCAAGGAACTAATTAAGCTTTGTATTGATTTGTATAGTTTTGAATTATGAGTGTCATATTCTTTTGTGCCTGACTGGATGCACCTATGAGAGACTCACTTTCTCTTAAAGGTGCAATATGAAGAATTGAAATGTCCATATTCATTAAAAAAGACTTCTCTTATCTTTTATATTTTTTGTCGAGTACCTGCATCCCCTCCAGTATTTCCAACAGTTTTCAAAGCCAGAGAAATCCTTGATTGTGTAGTTTTCAAAGTTTGCTACTTAAAGAATCATTAACTCCTACTGGAAGCTGCCATTAGGTCTGCTTATCGAGGCACACATTATGAAACTTATCACACTTGGAAAAATGATTAAAAAGGAAGAAAGCACTAGAGACTAAGACTAGTGCTGCCTAGCTAGCGCTAGTGTTTGAATAGCAGAGGATGTCAGGGGCTAAAATTCATACCAAACCCGATAAGAAGACATGCAAAACCATCTTTTACATCATAAAAAGCTTGCAGTGTGGCTCTTTGCTCTTGTTTTAGTAAATAAATATTATAGAGGTCAGGTTAAACTGCTGCTTTTCATCCAAGCTAATTGCTACCCTGGCAGCAGCCATTGTATACAATGGCTTATAGTAAAACTCAACCCCATCTGTTACTATTGCAAATTCATGCTGAGAAGCAGGTCAGAAGAGGAACTAAAACATCTTTATTTTACAGTGCTGTTCTTTTGCTCTTTATTTTGTAAAGAAATGTCATTCAAGTTTGAGCTAATTGCTAAATTGGTGGCAGCTACTGCTATTGGCTAACAGTAAACTAATCTCACCAATAGCTACTGCCTCTTTCTCCTCAGATGACTCTGATTGGTTCTTAAATTGTAAGTTGATGTTAACCGATGTTGATGTTAGCCAATGGTGATGTTTCAGATAACCAATGCCAGCATTTCATCATGTTCACATTGCTAACAATAATAATACCACTACGTAACATTAGCAGCACCTCACATAAAGTCAATCTTAAAGACCCTGTAAAGTGAAATCAAAACTTTGTGTCTAAACACTCTAGATGTGTTTAAATATGGTTGCTGTAAACGTGAAAACACTGGGATCTAAATGTGACTAAATATTGGATTCAGAGTGTTAGAAAGTTTTTCACCTCTTTCCTGGCTCAGTTTAACTTGGGCGGGGCAAATATGTGGGCTGGTGATGTCACCTGCCTGCAATGGGGAGTTAGCCCGCCCCTCTAACACTTCAACGACATAAAATCACCAAGCAGTTCATCACAGTACAGTCTGTTATTAGCTGATGTCACTGCCTTTAGTGAATGTCAGAAACAGTCAGTTACATGCAGTTTTTTGTTCATGATGAGGTAATTTTGCCAAGTGTATCAGCCACAGTTGCCTATGGATCATTTAAAGTATCTTAACAGAGAGATACGATCCAGGAAAGGGACTTTGTCTCTGCTCTGGCACCGAGCCAAGCAGGTACACTTCAGTGTTAATTTTGTTGACTAATTATTTTCGTTATAGTTTTCGTTAATAGCCTTTTTCTCCTGATGAAAACGAGATGGTAACTAATAAAAACAAGTGCAAATGGACAAAAACTAAAACGAAATTAATTGACATTTTAGTCGACAAATATGAACGAGACAGAAATGTTTGACAGAGACTTTATCCAATCAGATATAATTTCGTCATGCAGAAAGTAGGGGCAAGTTAGGCATGTATCCAATCACAGCTTCTTTAGCTGTGTGGAAAGGTGGGATGAGATACGGGGGAGATCCAATCACAACTGCTTTTGCTGCGTGGCGGCGGGGTAAGTTGGCTAGAGATCCAATTAGTCGACAACATTTACTGTAAATTTCGTTGACTAAAATGTTGGGAAGTTTCATCAACTAAAACTAGATTAAAACTTAAACAATTTAGATGACTATGACTAAAACTAAAAGATATTTTTGGCAAAAGACTATAACTAAAACTAAATTAAAAAGTGCTGTCAAAATGAACACTGGTACTTTTTTTATTTAACTTTTTAAATTCATTTTTAAATTTTTTTTATTACACTGGTACACTTTGGTCATAAGGTCACTTTAAGGTCAAGGGGCAGGCTAATAGTGAGTGCTTTCATCCATTCAAAAGGGGGCGTGGCTTCATATCATTCAACAGACATGCCCACACATTCCTGGAGTAGATTTTACTGCCTCATTTTTCATGATTTTGAAGCTTAATTTTATAAACTTAGAGATGTTTTATCTGACTGAAGTTTGACCTGGGGGTTTATAGCAGTTCCCTATCAACAAACCAAAAAATAGATTTATTATCACTTTACAGGGCCTTTAATTCTTTTTTTTTTTCTATTGATCTTCAATCGTAAGTTTTGAGCTAACAAATTAATGTGACAATTTCACCACAATGCACTTGAGATGATTTCTCCTTAGGACTGCTATGAGATGGAGCTCTCTGATTACTGGGTCAGATAACCAATCACAGAGCCAATAGAGGGTCAACTGTATAAACTTATTAAAGGGTAACAGAGTATGCTCCTCAAATGCATACTATTAAATATAATTAACATTAAGCAGTGAGATTATAATCATTAGCACTTAGCACAACATTTATGCTTGGCTTTTGCCATATTACCCAAATGGCAGACTTCACCTCTGCCCTGGAAAGAGTAATAATGACATAAATAAGTGTCGAATGGCTATGGCAGCAACAAAAGCCATATCCAGTTATGTACTGGCTCCTAGAGAAGTGGGCATACTCTTAATATACCCCCTGATTCTTTTATGTGGCCCATCCAGCCAAGGATACCCACCTGGCTTTATAATAGAAGACATGCAAGACCTCTTTAATCTTTAGTTCACCTAAACGTGGGCATTTTGTATTTTCATATTGTCACTGGACTCCCCCTGCTTCAGGGAGTTAGGATTAATATAAAAATTAACAGCTAACAAAGAGCAGATGTTAGAGTCCCTGTTGTCTACTAATAGACTGAGACAACGGCGTATGCATTTCGAGGTTACTTTTCCATACTCAGTTTACTTTTGGCCTTTGCTATTCTTGGACAAGAGATTTAGAAGTGGGTATGCTGTATTGTATACTGTATATATATATATTTTTTTTTTCCTGCGATCTGATAGTGTCCTCTTCTTTTTTGTTTAATCCCACAGACAACTTCTTCTGTCTTCTTCTGTGGTTGTTCAGCTGTTCATGCTACCATCACTGATGCCACAAGAGCCACCATGAGGATTCACAAAGTAGGGTGCGGTCAATTACCAGGAGAACTTGTTTATAATGTTGTTTTCTTTTTCATTTGAATATTTGGCACAAGCCATATTTTGCAAATTCTCTGAATAGTATTAAAAGTTACTCTCAACTTTAAATATATTTATCATTATGATAATTTTAGTCTCTTTATATCATTTACCCTAAAATAATCCCTTTTAGGTCCAGTCTGCCAAAATGTCCTCCTTGCTCCTTTGAATGCTGTATAGCGTGCTTCATGAATGGTGCAGGGTTAAATATTCCTTAATTTTATTTGCACTTGACGCCCTGCTGTAACCTTAAATAACCTCATTCAAACTGCTCTCTGAGGATCCACTGAGGTTTATTTGTATGCTTAATGTTTACTTAAGTGTGGTGAGAGTGCAATGTAGTTTGTTGATCCTCAGCGGAGGAAGTAAACACTTCTGTCTAATATTTCCCTCTGTGTTTTAATGAATACATGAAGGCTGCTTACACAGACAGTTGCTGTACATCTGCTAGTAAAGTAAAGTAGTAAAGTCATGTTTACAAGATGCATGCACTTGTGGAGTTTTACCACAAATATGCAAAAGAGCGGAGTCGGATTAAAACCATTCTACTGCTTCAAAGCTGTTAACACCCATTATCTTAAAAAAGACAGATTTCGTCAGCTCCTTGGACAATAAAATGGGATATTTCACACAGTTCGAAATTCTAAGAAGAAGGCAATAACTATTGGAGTGAGAATAATTGCATTAGTAATGGTTTAATTGAAGTTTCTTCCTCATATTGCAGAAAGATCAATATAAGGTGATCCCCTTTCATTGTTTTGTGACGCTCTCCTGCTAATCTTCTTCAGCCCATTCAACCATCAGACTGCAATCCTGTCAGCCCCCTCCTGTTTTTTCCCCTAACCCCTCTCTCTTTCATTCCCCCTGCCTTTATTCCTCCCACCCTCCCTCTGTTGTCACTAAGCTGAAGGAGGGAACTGAGAGCGAAGTATGTGGAGTCCCTCCCAAACACTCCAGTGCTGCTTATTGGGGATCTGCCTCTCCACATGCAAGCAGGCAGGCAGGCAGGCAGGGAGGCAGACAGACACATCTCATCACCATCAGAGAAACTTGGATCTGATCAAAGATACTGTTGAATCCTGGCAGTGAGGAGAGGGAGAGGAGATAGTAAAGAAAGGAGCAGAGGAGGGGGGGAAACATGTCCAGAGCAGTAAAGTGCTGAGAAGAGGGAAGGCTGCAGAGAAGTGTGGGCTGGCTCACACCGGCACTTAAAAAGACGTCCGCTTTGGCTCCTGTGCATTTCACCAGCAGGCGGGCTGGGAGGGCTGAGAGGGGAAGACGTGAGGGAGTGTATGAGACAACAGCTCCAGGGGAAAGGTGCACTCTCACTTTATCGGAGCAATTGTATTTTTAGCTCTTAACTTCTCCTCTTCATAGGGTTTTCTTGTCTGTGGTGGAGGCTCGCCATCAGCATCAGCATGTGGACGGCGGTGCTGCTTGTGTCATCTTTTGGACTCTCTGTAGCTCTGCCAGCTTCCTGGCTGCCAGGGGACTATGAAAACACTGAGGACGATGCATTAAGGTTCCTGGACAACTACAACAGCACGGCCGAGGAGGTGTTATACCACAGCGTGTCTGCCAGCTGGAACTACAACACCAACATCACTGAGCACAACTCACAGCTTCAGGTAGGCATCCCTTTTTCTCTTTCACTGGTACAAATTTGGCTCCTTTACTGGCACCTCCTCATCTGAATTCCTCCTTGGTCAAGTCATAAATTAAGGGTCTGAGCCCTGCTTGACTTGGAGATCACCCCTATTCATCTCCATCCAGAATTACATGCTCAGTTTCCTCCCGGAGAAGCCAACTCAGCTTGTGTTTTACTGGAAATCTAAAACTGATCTGAACACCTGCCGTGCAAACGTCTACAAGTTTTCAATATATTTCTAAGGGGTCTTGCACTCTATTATGCTGCCTGTTGGTTTTTTATGATCTTTTCTACTTTATAAGTTCTTCCACTTGCTGTAGGAGGCAGTTTTGCACACACTTTTACTCTTCATGGTATCCTATTTGCTGCAAATTAAATGCTTCACCTTTACAGGAATTCCAAAATAAGGCTGCATGCTATGGGACATTAGTTTAATAGATGGCTGAAATGGCTTGATAGTTTCATATCAACATACGCCTGAAATGCATTTGCATTAACAATAAAGACAAGGTAGAGTGGCTGCAATAAAAGCAAGTAGAGTCAGGCAGGAAGCAAGCAGATGAAACTGCAGAAGTGTGACAGAAAATTGACTTCCCTTCAGGCAAGTCAACAAAGTCATGTTCATAGATCCTTGCAAACACATTTTCCCTCTCATACACAAATTCATGAGTGCAAAGCCTGTGTTTTCTCCTCTGTGTGTGCTTAGACAGCTGTCACAACACGATTTTAGTACACTATCCAGGCGTTCCTCCACAAATTGAACAGGTGTAGATGTGCCCCCCTCCACCCCTACACCAGTGTCAGCAGGGTCAGGATTCTCTGCTCACTAGAAGGTGTTGGGGATTTAAGGTGAAGGATGAGGCAGGATTGTAGCTGCCATGTACCGGCGTGATTTTTTTTTTTATCCTTAAAGGTTCAAAGATAAGATCAAAGTGGATCAGAGCGCTGAGATCCATCTGATGTGGCGGCCAGGGGAGAGCAGAGTGATGCGGCCTGACAGAGAAATTCTTAAATGTTGGCTTTGTTTTCTACTTTAAGCCCATTACATTCAAATTATTAAGACAAACTGGCAGACTAGATTACAACATGTGCACTCAGCTCATTCAAACATGCACACACTTCCTCTACTGCAGCACCAGGAGTGAGCCTGTTATAGTCTCATGCAAACGTGCAGAGGATCAAACAGAATAGAGATCAGATCACAGGCTTCTAGTCATGCTGAATTAAGAGTAGTGTGAGTGGATATCAATGACTGAAGTCTTTTGAACAGTTACCTTCAAGGGTCATAATCAGTGTAGAAATTTCTACATAAACCGTACACTTTAAAAAAAATAAAAATCTAAGCCAATGTATTTGTTTTATTTCTATTGAAAAACGTCATAATTAGCATTTTAAAAATATGCATTTTGTTTCAAGAAACTACAAGGCCTGAATCCCTTTTAATTAGTAAAAGTATCTGCCAGAGCAGCGAGCAGAATTATTTGTAAATATATTGATAGTACATCTTCTTTCAATAGAGTTTAATTCTTTGTGAAGCTAAATCAGAAATTAATTTCCATATAGACTATATTTTGTTGATGAAAAATTAAGAATGGGTTTAAGATGGTCAGAAAGCTTATTGTAACTTTAAGATTCAGGTTTGTTTGGGGCAATTGATGACTCACTGTGGTGCCTTGGCATAAGCAGTCAAGCAAGCAATCAAAATCAAAACAAAGTTTTAGCACATTCAGTTTTCCTGCTTAACCACAAACTGTGGGACAAAATTTAACACAACAGTATGTTGTTTTTCACTCTATGACTTTATCTAAAAGTGCTCCAGTATGGCAGCATTAAATGGAATGAACAACAAGCCACCAGGCTGTAATCAATAATGTAACAGAAACTTAAAAATATGTCTGGTATTGAATACAGTCAATTTTATCTCAGCAGGGAAATGGCTGACTCCACCTTAACCAAGAAAAGTCACTACTCAGAGTGAAAATGATCATCACAGGTTACACAGCATTTGCAGATAAGAAAGTGCTTACCCTGGGAATCACAGTCAAGTTATACGATATGATACAGCACAGGTAGCTATTACTTCATTTAGTAAGTGCTCTCATATGGCATCATTAAAAGTAATAAGCCACAAGGCTTGAATCAGAAACATTAAAGTGAGCTAGATTACATCATGCAATGTGTGTAAATTGTCAGTCTTATAATTTCACTCCTTCTGAACCAAGAATATGCACGACACTGAAGGATTGACTTGAACGTGTAGCACAGAATTTGCAGAAAACAAAATACTGAAACTTAACAATACGATAAGATACAATATGATTTGAAATTTAATGATACAATTTGGTCGGATACAATGTGAAATGAAAAGAAACCTGTTATACAAACCATGCGGTACAAAATTATAAGATACGAAACCATATGATACAAAATTATACCATAAGATAGAATATGATGCGAAATGATTCAGTGCAATATCAAACAATAGGATACAGTAGAAACAAAATATAAAAATGATACAAACCAAATTGATAGGATACGATGCAATATCATATGACACACTGTAATATGATACAATGCAGAACTATAGGATATAAAACAATGGGATAATATTGGATCCGTTACTATATGAAACAAAATCATATGATACAGCACGATACTCTACCAAATGATATGTAAAAACTGAAACAAAACTAGAAATGATACTTTAGTCAGTCATTTCACGTTTGTAATTTTTTCAAGCATTTAGTATGGCAGCATAGCATAGCTAGTTTGGCGTCAGGCTCTGACTTTATTGCTCATCGCTGATTTATCCTACATGCAGAATTCAGGAGTGATGAGATAACTGAATTAGGAGGATGTGAGTCATGTGATTTGATTAAGATGCCCGTCAGGTGTGACCTGACATGCCAGATGGGAAAGCTTCAATAGGAAACATCTGAGAAAAGGCAGAGGCTTTGAAAAAACTCGGTTTTAGTTTTGGATTGGGTGAAAGTTCTGTCTGTCACATCTCTACGGGCCAATCAGAGCAACAAAACACGTGACGTAGCCGCTATCGAGCTGTGCGTGCGCAGCTACTGAGGAATAACGCAAAACATGGTGACTATAGACATGTAAGTACTCAACTTTTGTCGTTTTTGAAAAGAAAACAACTCACTGCTGTTCTTTGTTCTTCTTTTAACGAAGAAATGTCGTCAAGTTCTGATAAAACTGGCGCTTTAGCGGCATCCATGCTAATCTCTTCCTCCATAATTGCACCAGCCCCAGCCGCTTGTTTACGTCACGACTCTGCTGCGCCTGAAAGTACTGCCCCTCGTTGCTGATTGGTCCTGTCACTTTCTAACCGGGCCCAAACGGTTCAGATGTGAGCTCTGAAAAATGGATTCGCCAGTGGAAAATAAGGAAACGGGCGTATCCATCTGCTTTGCAAGGTTATATCAGGTGTGAATAATTGTGCTTCAACTTACTGACCTGAACTACCTCATGAGGTTCCTCACATAAAGTGAAGCGAAGGGAACAGGATCAGATCCAATCTGAAATGAAATGAAAAAATAAACAGATGAAACGATACAAAATGATTTAATTCGATACGATACTAAACTATAGGATACAGTGCAAAACAAAACGATGCAAAATGATGCAATACAATACGAAACAAAATAAAACAAAATAAGGTGAAACGAAACGATACGATACAATGTGATACGATGCAATGTGATATGATGCGATGCGATGCGATACAATACGATACGATACAATATAGCATAGTTAGCTCCTCCCAGACCTGGCCTGGTTTCAACATATTCAGCCTCTACATCCCCCTAGCAAAGATACACAGTGGTTTATTAGACAGTTTTCTTTGGTATAACAAAATAAAATGTATGTTTTTTATTGCTTTAAGTTCAAATTTCCTACTGCATTGGAAAAGATTTTTTATTGAGTGCAAGCAACAAGTCTCAGTTTGCTTTTTAAATGGTTTGATGTATGATGTTTATCAGACTTAGTAGGTGAATGTGAATTTTTTTTTGTCAGTGGTTAAGTTAGAGAACTTCCCTTATGTTGTGTGAAATCAAAGTCTTACCAAGGGTATATGTCTTACTTCTTAAATATTTATGATATAGATAGCCAGAGTACAAGGCTTGAAATGTTAGTTACCAGTAAAAAAAAAAAAAAAAATCTAACAATCATCTCCTTTCAAGGCACTCGTGTAAATTTGTTTGCTTCACTAGCAGATATTTTTTCCTTATCCAAGTGTTCCAAGCTAAAATTTTCCTTTTTATTGTTTGAAATAAGATACCTATCTTTATTTTTTCAGTTGATTGTGACATATTAAGTGTGACTAGATGAGAAATTTGACAAATGCAAATGACTTTATTTGATGTAGTCTGATGCTAATATAAATCCACATTTTGTCACATATAAAGTTCATCTAAACTTTAACTTCTGACAAATTGCAAAAGTGACTGCAGATTGGATAATACAAAGACCTTGAGGCAGAGATAACGAGCAGAAAAAGCAGTCATTTCAGCCTTATCTTTACTGTCTTTCAGTGGAGGAGAGTGTGATAATCTGGGTGTTGGCTGACTGGAAAAAAGCCACAGATTGAGAAAAAGACAAAGATTGAGAGGAGGAGCACAAAGGTCTAAGTTAATACTTCAACTCACTGTCACCTGTTTTCCCTCCCACAGCCTGTTATTTTAGCAAAGGCCGGGAGAAAGACAGATAAGAAGAGGCTTTAATGAAAACATGACCGGAGTGAGGCTACTGTGCTATCAGACTTGACAGGATGTGTGTTGAACAACTGGTGAGCTGTGAGCGCTATCTCAGCCCTGCAGTTAAATCAACATTAGTTTGTGTCTATTTTTCTTGCTTAATAGGTTAAACATGATTTGATTTTTCTAAACTGTATCAGGGTAAAGTTAAGGGTTGCAACTACATCAAGTCATTTTTCTTTAGCATATGGTTCAACATGTACAACACACAATGCTCCAAAAACAGCAGTGCTTTGTCATTTATATTGAGTAAATCAATGGGAAAAACACATCTACTATCCATTCAATTTCCAGGGGCAGCCTTGACCCCATCCATTTTTTCGATGCTGTTATTACACACTTACAGCCTGCAGTGTCCATGACCTCCCACAGTGCAATAAAGAAAAGCTCTTGACACTCACTGAAGCCATACATGAGCATGTGTACAAGAGACAAAGACATTTATTTACAAATGTAATCCTTGAGCTTTTGCAGCTCTGTCCTTGCTCTTGATAGGTAGATCGTTTTTATTGATTCCAGTGGAAGGATGTGGTGCTTCAGCTGACGATGAAGGCTCAAACTTGCACTTGTATAAAACACTGACATAAGCCTGACTATTACATTAAATGGGGACTGTAATGACATTGCATTCAAATGTATTCAAATTACTTTGATATGGAGTTGCTCCCACATCCACTCTTCTTGAAAGGCTTTTCACGTGATTTTTTAGAGTGTTTCTATGGGAATTTTTGCCCATTTGTTCTATAGAGCATTTATCAAGTCAGGCACCGGTGTTGGGAGAAGGCCTGGCTTGTGATTCCCATTCCAATTCGTCCCAAAGGTGCTCAGTAGGGTAGAGGTCAGGGTTTTGTGTGGGCCAGTCAAGTTCCTCCACATGGGACTCATCAAACCATGTCTTCATAGTCCTTTGTTCACTGGGGCACAGACATGTTTGAATAGAAGAGGGCCTTTCCCCAAACTGTTGCCTCAAAGTTGAAAGCATAGCATTCTCCAAAATGTCTTGGTATGCTGAAGCATTGAGAGTGGCTTTCACTGGAGATAAGGGGCCTAGCCCAAACCCTGAAATCACAACTAGAGATACAGCCCATTCTGTGGGGTTTTCAGGGGCCCAGCCAACTCTGTGGGCAGGTCTGATATTGAAGGCTTAAGTTATACAGCATGTCTCAAAAATATTTCTCTCTCCCCTGCTTCGTTTTCTTCATACGACTCTTGTGAGAGGGACAAAGATGCAAGGAAAAGATGCAACTTGAGACTTTGAATGCATCCTGTTACACGTCTGCAGGACAAAATCAGCACAGATGAGACTTGCTCTTGTTCACAATGGTCACCAGAAGTGACATTACCCCAAACTCCCACACAGGAACTTTCACACTGATGACTTCCTCCTCCTCTACTCTTTAGGTTCAAGCATCTCTTGAAGAGCAGGAATTCTCCTCAGCATGGGGCCTGAAGGCCAAGCAGGTCTTCACCCAAGAGACTCTGGACAATCTCACTGCAAGCGACAAGAAACTGATGGGGAAGATCATGATCCTTGGAGCTGCCAATCTGCTTCCCAATGAGAGAGAGGAGGTGTGTTAAACTTTGTAAGCAATTTCTGATTTTCTGGCCTATGTTAAGCACAAAACGCTGACTTCAAATCTCGTTTTATCTCCAGTATAACACAATCCTCAGCACCATGGACAACATTTACTCCACTTCCAAGGTGCATCCACAGCCGAACATTAGCTGGAGCCTGGAACCTGGTGAGTACAAGTACTCAAATAAAAGGTTCCAAATGCATGAACACACATATACAGATGTTTTGGAGTAAGTTGAAAGGAACAGGAAAGGTTGGGAACTATGAAACAAACACGGACGCAGAGGGAGAAGTCTAGAAAGAAAATCATTATAAGTGCTTCAGATCTTATCAGCTTTCAGAGAAAGAAACAGGATGGGCAAAATGACTTCAGAGAGTTCTCTAAAGGAAGTGTTATGGATGTGCCCATGAGTGTTGAGTTAAAAGCTATAGAAAAATCATGTTGGTATCTTTTAACGGCTGGCTTTTACTGTGAACAATGGCTCTGTATTTTGTTAGCAGCAACTGCCAAAACTAATTGTGAGAAACGCCTGCCAAGGAAAACACAGTACAACGAGAAGGCAAAAACCTATTGCTACTTAAAATGAGCATGTATGAATAGAAATGAGCTAATTTGATTGCTCTAAAGGTGTAGATTGCTGGTTTCTTGGTCTTGGAAAAAATCAAAGGTGGGGCAGGGCCATTCGAAGTGTGTGGTTTGTCTGTTCATAAAAACATACAGCCATTAAAAATAACATAGACATTCACCTTTCCACTGGTCAAATTGTCCTCTGTCTTCTTTTCTTCACCTTATTTCCTACTTTGAAGATAAATGATTTAAAGACAAACAGAGCATCACAGAGTCCCAGTAACTCAAAGCTAATCTCTTGATTTTGCCTTTTGTCCTTTTTGGGAGCATAAAGTCATCTAAACATTAATACTTCTTGATTGTTTTAGGAAACTGTGCAGGTTTTTGAGTTATTTTTTTAGTTTTTGTTTTCTTTTAAGCGAATGAGATTGACTGCCCTACAAGAGATTAAAGTCATAATTTGACTTGCCTTTAGCTGGTTATTTAACAAATTAAAGCAGTAAATTTACAAGAACTAGAAAAGCACTCAGAGAGCTCAGACCTCCACCATTAGCCCTATCTCTCAATAGTACAGAATCCTTTAAAAAATTCCTGCATCCAGACAGTGATCCGGATCACTCCCAAAATCTAATCAGTTCTTCCTTATGCCATTTCTGACATTTCCTGAAAATTTCATCAAAATCTGTTCATAACTTTTTGAGTTATGTTGCCAACAAACAAACTAACAAACTAAGTAACAAACCAACAAACCCTGCCAATCACATAACCTCCTTGGCGGAGGTAATGAGGTTGTAACTTTAATTTGTAAACTTATCAAAAATTCATTTGTGTTAAATTACAACTTTATTAAACATTCAGAAAGATAGGACTTCATCCTCTCTGTATTACAACTTTTTCTTTTACAATTTTATTTTAATAAATATAAAATCTTAATCTTTGACTTTCTTCTTTTAACTTTAATGTAATGAATTTGAAGAGACAGTTTATTTTTTACCTTGATTTTTTGTATGTTACATGGTCCGGTACTCTCCTATACACTGCCCTTCATATTTCCCACTTTTTATTATTTTTTACAGACCTCACAGAAATCATGGCTACCTCGAGGAGCTACAAGAGGCTGCTGTTTGCATGGGAGGGCTGGCACAATGCATCAGGTGTCCCTCTGAAGGAGTTTTACCCCAGGTTTGTGGAGCTCAGCAACAAAGCCTCTCAAGCTGATGGTAAGAGTCTCTGTTTGACATTGAAAGCACAGAGTTTATAATGGATGAAGAAGACATGCTAAAGCGTGTTATTTTTTCCCTTTTTAGGATTTGCAGACACTGGAGCTGACTGGCGCTCTTGGTACGAGACGGAAACCTTCGAGCAAGACATAGAGGATCTCTACAGGACTATCGAACCGCTCTACCAGAATCTGCACGCCTTTGTGCGCCGTCAGCTCTACAACCAGTACGGCCCAAAATACATCAATCTTAAAGGACCGATTCCAGCCCACCTGCTAGGTACAACTTAATTTCTTTATCCTGCCTCCAAACAGAGTCTACTGGCAAAATGATGAATATTTACTTTATATCATTAGAGACTTTATAAAAAGTTATTAGCATATGGGGAAAGTGTTTTTTTTCTTCCTTTACTTGCTGGAGGATAAAAAGATTTGTTTGTGAAGGCAAAGTAGTGTCTTAGAAATTAAATCTGTATTTTATAAGTAGACATTTTAAATCTGTAAGTATGTGGATCTAGTTTATGAAGGCAAAAGTAGCAGTTGTCATTAAAACTGTTGCCTCCACTGAACTTTTCAGAGTAGAAAAAGGCAAAACAGTCAAGATAAGCCTCCTGACAGTTACAGTGTCCCTGCTCATCGATGATAGGCATTCCCCTAACTATGCACATTTTTTTAAAGTCTTTTGCTTAATAAAATGAAAATGAATGAGTTGCAAAAAAAAATCACCCACTGAATATTATGCAGCAATACAGAAATAAACAACTGTCACCAAATTAATGTTTTTAATCAGGCTTTTAACATGTTTATTTCTGCTATTAATGCTTTAATATTGGCTTTAATGATGATTCCTCAGCTTTTGAAGCTAGCCTCAAGTGGTCATTTGAGGAACTGCTTTTTTTTTTTGCATTTTGCTTGTTCAACAAAACTAGCCAAAACCATAAATATTCGGTTGACTCAGGCAAATATTTAAGTATTTTCTGCATTTTTTTAAGGCTCTCTATCTTAATAAATCAGTCTGACAGTATCCAACAAGCCATTAGGCAGGCTTTGTCATTGTTTGTTCATAAATAAACTAAAGTTCAAGATTTCAAACAAAAAACCTCACTCTTTCAGATATACACATTTTTTAAAAGTCAGACAAAAGTTTCATGCCCAGCCCATGCCATAATTTTTCTCACAGTCCCTAACACTCACTGTGATTCTTTAATTAAGTCTTGGAAAACTGTCAGATTTAATCATTCTTGTGCTGATCTCATTACTGTGAACGAGACATTTCCTATGGTGCCTTGGAGCCAAGTATCCCATATCGAGTATTGTTGCTTAAGTGTGTTTTCTTCCTCACTCTCAGGAAATATGTGGGCCCAGACCTGGAACAATATTTATAGTATGATGATCCCGTTTCCTGGCAAACCCAACATGGATGTGACGAAAGAAATGGTCGATCAAGTGAGTGTGGGGGAAAGATTTTTCTAGAAAGATGGGCTTTATAAAAGGAAAAATAATAAATTCTGACCTCTCTCTTCCCTTTTCTCAGGGCTATGATGCCATTCGCATGTTTCGTGTGGCTGAGGAGTTCTTCACATCTTTGGGTTTGGAGGAAATGCCTGAGGAGTTCTGGAACGGGTCCATGCTGGTGAAACCAGAAGGTCGAGAGGTCGTGTGCCACGCGTCTGCATGGGACTTTTACAACCGCAAAGACTTCAGGTAAAATGCATTGATTTAGCTAAAAGTAAGATATTGAGCGAGCTGTACTTCTACTTTGTTCATTTCAAAAATATGGGCAGAAAATGATAAAAGTAATATTGCACTAGTTTTTAAAGCCTCTGTGTGGAAATTTGAGCTTATTACAAAACAGAATATTATCAGTGCTGTATGGCCTATAAAAGCAAACAAGACCATCAGCAAGAAGATTGATTTTTTTAACAGGATTTTTTTTTTTTTAATTTTCAACCTCCTGGTAGGCTTTACAAAGCTTAACTTGGAGTTTAAAGCTTGTTTATAACTGAGGAGTAAATAGTTTTTAATGATTTTTTTACTCTTACAAGTGTTTAAAAAGCTTGAATGTTGATACACAAATCTAAATTCAACCAAAAAGTCAAACCCTTAATGTATTGGTACATTTACAGCATGATGCTCCACATATTCCACACAAGTCAGTCCAAATACAGTCCATACTAGATATATATACTAGAAAATACAAAGTCATTAATGGCTCATATGAGTGTTTGCTACTCTTAGGATCAAGCAGTGCACCACCGTGACAATGGAGCAGCTCTTCACTGTGCACCATGAGATGGGTCACGTCCAGTATTACCTGCAGTACAAAGACCAGCCTGTGGGCTACCGCCGTGGAGCAAACCCTGGTTTCCATGAGGCTATTGGAGATGTTTTGTCGCTTTCTGTTTCCACACCAAAACATCTGCACACAATTGGTCTGCTGGACAACGTGACCTCTGATTATGGTAAAGAAATCAACATATATCTGCATATCTGCCTCTCAAATATTCTCACACAAACATTATTAAGTATCTGTCATTAAGAGTAAGTCATTTAAACTTGAATTCGTTGTGTTTCCAGAAACGGACATCAACTACCTGTTAAAGATGGCTCTGGAGAAGATAGCTTTCCTTCCTTTTGGCTACCTCATTGATCAGTGGAGATGGGGTGTGTTTAGCGGACAAACGCCTCCAAAACGCTACAACCCTGATTGGTGGTACCTCAGGTATGCTATGAAACATTTTACTATCAAGGAATGGTCTAACTTTTTATGAAATCAGAGTATAAACTTTTTACTGTATAACAAATCTCATAGTACATAAAATACCTAGTTAGCTATAGTTAGTTCAACAACTGAAAACAACTTAAAAATATCTTTGAATAAACAAACAATAAATCAGTGTTTTACAGGGTTTAAATGTCACACCACTTTTTATTGAATGCACAAGCCTAATACTATGCTACAAATATGAAATTAAAACAATCTGGGTTTTCTCTTCTCCCAACAAACCATGAATGCTAGCTGTTTTGTAGCAACTAAGCTACTTAGCTTACATGAGCCCAACCTTCGCTGGGGTAGTAAACAAGTCCTGAACAAAGTTAATGTTGATTTAGCAGCTTGTCAGCAAATAATGCTTAGTTTACGCATCGCATTAATTGCTAGCATTAGCACTGAATACAGGTCTAAATTGGTCAGTTTTTTGAGGTTCTTTTTTGTCGACAACCAGTGAAACATGTTATCTGCTCAATGCTCAATAGTTGTCAATAGCTAGCTAATGTAATGTGTTACATTTTCACAGTAGGGGTGGGGCAAAATATCAAGATGACAACATTATTCAAGGCTAATGACATGGTTTAGGGTAACATGAATAAAGTGAAATTGCTCAAAGCAGAATATGAGATTTGAAAGAAATACAGCTGATAATGTTAGGGTGTAAAGACATGACAGGATGAAGCCTAAGAGTTAAAACTTAGACCAGTTCGCAGTGAATGGACACATTTATCTTGCACTTTACCTAATAAGAGACAATTTATGTTTTTCAGTGAAAGTGAGAATAAAAGATGCTTGTTGAGGTTGCCAAATCCCTAAATACATTTAAAACATTGGTTCTATACTTACATTCAGTTAACAAGGTAACATGATGTATCATATTTTTTGTTTTGCCATGTACAAGTAATCATAGGAACATATCGTAATCACTTATGTCATATCATTAAATATCATATTATTTATTGTGTCATGTCATATCATATCGTATACTATTGTACATACATACCGTGTCATGTTATATTCTATCGTAATGTCTAGTCTGGTGTCATATCTTATGATTTTGTGTCATTTTGAGTTGTATCTTATTGTATTTCATGGTCTGGATTTGTATCGTTTTGTAATGTTTTGTATTGTAACATCTCGTATTTTATCCTTTGGTTTCCTTTTGTATTATCATACCGTATTGAATGGCACCCTAGCATTGTATCGTATCGTGTCATTTTGTTTCATATTCAATTGTATTGTCTTGTGTCTTTTTCTATCATATTATATTGTTTGGTCTGGTATCATATTGCGTTGTGTCATATTGCATAGCATTGTATCATGCAGTATCATATCGAAATCATATCAGAATCATATCCTATTGAATCAAATCCCAGTATCATATCAGTATTGTTACTGTATCATATCATACTGTATGTTATGGTATGGTATCATGACATTTTATCTTTTTAGTATCATATTGTAAGCTGGCTGTGAGTTAGCCTTCTACTGTCACCAACTTTTTACATTGAGATATTCTTCGAGTTCATGCTTGTGTCAAAAACAATATAGTAAGAGTAGTGGTAACGGTCTAAATCAGTAAAACAGTTAAGAATGATTTCAAACCTCTGCCAAAGTTTTTATGCATGTTCCTAGAGTGGCTCACCACTGTGAACTACCAATTTGTTAACAATGTTTATGGACTTTTGAATTGAAAAACTGTTCTGGCTGCTTTCTCTTTGCTTTCCTTCAATGACATCAATATCTGATGAGACTGAGCAACAGCTGATCAAATCCAGCTGTTTTGTTGTAACAGCAGAACACTGTGGTTATACTGGCTTGTATTCATACTGAAGTATAATCATGAACTGATGAGTTCCTGGAAAAAGCCACACGAGTCCAGATGACAGTTTTTTGGAAACATCAAACTCCCAAAGATATAAAAGCTAAATCTTTACAAGCTGATTAACTTTCCAAAAACGAAGGTCTCAGTTATGCAACCTGTGTTCATGTGTTCTAAATCTGACTTTTATTTGTTTTTAAAGGACAAAATATCAAGGTATCTGCCCACCCACAAAGCGTACGGAGGAGCACTTTGATGCTGGGGCCAAATACCACATCCCTGGAAACACACCTTACATCAGGTAGCATTCCGTTCCAACACCACTACCACGTGTAGCTCCCACAAAAAAGAGATACAGACATTACTTTTTCACATTTCACTTTTGACTGCATGTATGGTGATAACTTAAGTTACACAGAACAAAGAAATCAAAGCTTTTGTGTTGCTTTAGCTCTATTTTAGAGCACAGTCACTAAAGAACATGTTGATGTGTGTATTTGCCTGCATTCATGTATGTAAGCACCAGGAAAATACACGAATTATGTAAAATGTATGACCACAAAAGAACAGCCAGTGGTCTGGGAATTGAGGTATTTCATGCTGAAACCTGGACTGAATTACAGGCTCTGGATGTGACTTGAACAATTCAATAACATACAGTAACAGAAAACAAAGGAAGTAGACTCTTTAAAAGAGCCTCTGACCTCAGATGTTTTCTTTGACATCATTTCTTACCTCACATCTCATTCTAATAGTAATTTTTATGTTTTTTTTTTAGCTGTTATGTTGCATAATTGTAATCCAAAGAATTTGTTACCCCCTGCAGATACTTTGTCAGCTTCATCTTGCAGTTCCAGCTTCATGAAAAACTGTGTGAGGCAGCCAAGCACACGGGTCCTCTGCACACATGTGACATCTACCGCTCAGCCGAAGCAGGGGCCATTTTACAGTATGTGATCTGATTGTAAGGAGCAGGAATTGTGTTTTATTTATCGAAGCAGTGAATTTAAAATGCATCTATATTGTCATTCTAGGAAAATCCTCCAGGCTGGCTCCTCCAAACCTTGGCCTGAGGTGCTACAGGAGGCTATCGGCACCAACAAGATGGATGCTTCCTCACTGATGAAATACTTTCAACCTATTATTGACTGGCTGGCTGAACAAAATGTGAATGAGACTTTGGGTTGGCCTGACTATAATTGGGTACCACCTATTCCTGAAGGCTATCCTGAGGATATTGGTAAGAGGGAATTTAAAGCGCACCTAACAATTCAGTCCACAGCTTACTATGTAATTTAGGATTCTATAATTTCATAATAATTATTATTAAT
The DNA here is from genome assembly GCF_018320785.1 of Cheilinus undulatus. Classification (NCBI taxonomy): domain Eukaryota; kingdom Metazoa; phylum Chordata; class Actinopteri; order Labriformes; family Labridae; genus Cheilinus; species Cheilinus undulatus. Next base: position 14,909,740 of record NC_054884.1, on the reverse strand, counting down.
TCGGAGTCTTTCAAACTCAGAATTTCTGAGTTTAAAAAGCCATAAATTAACTAGAAAAAAAAATCATATTTCTCAGTTTGAAAAGTTGTGCATATTAATATTATACGACAAAAATCTCAAGTCAAAATAAGCCACATTGTAAAGTAAAACCTTTACAAGAAACCAAATTGACAGTGTTTTGATAGGGCTAAGGAACAAAGGTTGGGAGCTCCTAGTCAAGGGGAACCTGCCGTTAAACTGCAGTTTTTGCACGTCTGCATTGGTTTCATTTATTAATTATAGAGGTTGCCACTCAGCAAAAAGACATAATATTACAGTTTCATTTAGATTTAAATCACACATCCTAAAAAGCCAAAACCTGTTAGTACTAAACATTCAGACTCCAGTTATGATGTGTTTTATTTTTCGATAAGATTGAATAATATCTTTCTTCAATGTATGCATTCTTCAGCTTTTTTTGCCATGTTCTCCTAACCCTAGACAAGAATACTGATGAGCTTGATGCAAAGAAATTTCTGGATGAGTACAACAGCACAGCTGAGGTTGTATGGAACGCCTACACTGAGGCCTCCTGGAAGTACAACACAGACATCAACGAAGCCAACAAGCAGGCCATGGTGAGACCCTCAGCTTTACCTTCTCTACCTTCTCCTGATTATGAAACAGACTGAAATGAATATTGATGTCTCTGTATGACCTTCGAAAGCAAGTGAGACTACCAGTGAGATGATTGATTATAGCTGTACTGCTATTATTAATGCCTGGAACCACAGCTGCAGGGTAGGTGTCAGATGAAGTGACTGACAGCATGCTTGAACTATCACTATTGAAAAAAACATCTTTGCCAAAACAAGTCCGCTCACGGTAGCTTTGTTAAGTATGGTCTATACTCAGTCAAATGTTTAGAGCTGTGGCATGTTTAGGGAATTTTGTGTGAGGTCAGGGAATTAGTAACTAAATGAGTCGATAAGTGACTGCTCAGTCCATGTTTCAAGGTTTGCTTTATCACCTATGTACCTACTGTATTTGTTCTCGTTCTGACCATCAGTCCAATAACAGCCCATCCCTCTATAAATCTTGCTAAAAGACAATGATGTGAGTTTTTTATCACTCTTCTTTAGCTGGAGAAGAACCTGGAGATGTCAGCTCACACCCTGAAATACGGACAGAAGGCCCGTCAATACGACACCACTGACTTCCAGGACCCCTCAGTCAAACGCATCATGAAGAAACTCAGCGACATTGAGAGGGCCGCACTGCCCTCTGATCAGCTGGAAGAGGTATGAGAGAAAAGACATTTTGGACTGACAGTTATTTATTGAGCACAGTGATAAAAACATTGAACTTGTTATATTAAATCAAAGTTGTCAGTTGAAATAATAGAAAGGAAACCAGATATAGAGGTTTTTGCCATTACTGTTTACTATCAGTTTGAGTGCAAGAGAGCCTAAATCAATACAACAATGAGCCGTCATGGAAGAATAGCCACAAGCTGGACATTTCTTTCTCTTAAGGCTTATTTTTTTTAAGTTACTAGCTCTTCCTAAAGGACACATGCTAGCAGTGAATAAGCTAACGGGATCTGTCCAATGAGAGAACTATGAAAACACAAAACTGTGTATCCAAAACTATTTATCAGTTCACTCAGGTGCATTAATAAGTCAAACTCAGGATGAGAAGCTCAAGGATGGATGATAGGTAGCTATGTGCTCCAGTATAAACAACAGGAAATTCTATAATCCCTTTAATTTCACAGCTTCATTATTGTTTAGTGAATAATGAAAACTGAGAAAGAGAGAGATCAATGAGAGAAATAGAGAAATGTTTATAAACACTAGTAGCAGTGGTCGTGGTTGTAGTAATTAATAGTGCACCTAAAATGTATGACCTTAGAACAAAATAGTTGCCATAGCAACATGTTGTTTGTCATGGAATCTTTAAATACTTGCATATTCAGTTCAAGTCATTCCAAACAACTTAATTAATTCCCCCTGGGGCAATTGCTTTAAGCTGCTTGTACTTAAAGAAAAACATAGATTAAAAACAGTGTCAAACAGACAGCTTTAACCTGGTAGATATTAGCCCAGTGGACAAATTCACAAGATTGATAGGGGTGTTGTTGGTGGTTTTGACTAAATGCCTCAGTGGCACACCCTACACAGTCTCTTACAGTGCCTGTAAAAAATATTTGCCCCATTGGATGTTTTACCCTTTTATTGATTATATAAATCAATCATGGTCAATATAATTGGACTTTTCTTAACAAAAAAACAACTCTTTAGTGTCAATATGAAAACAGATTTCTACAAAGTACCGTCAATGAAATTAAAGTCGATTAGGTAAAAATTTGTAATAGAAAATAAGTGACTACATAAATATTCACCCCCTTTAAAGTGACTGACCTAATTCAACAGAGGTCCAGTCAATCGGTGCTAGTAGTCTCCCTATTAGTGAAATGGGGATCACCTAAATGCAGTGAACGTGTCTTAAGTGATTGTAGTATAAAGACAGCTGTGTTTGGAATGGTTAATTGGTATTCTCACGGCTTTATGGCAGAGTGGTAAAGAAAATGTTGAAAAAAGTCTTGACTAGAGTTCACCAAAAGGCATGTTGGAGACTCCATGGTCAAGCAGAAGGAAGTTCTTTGGTCTAATGAGACCAAAATGATGCTTTTAGGACATCAGACAAAAAGATTTCTTTTTGGTGGAAACCAAGCACTGCACATCACCACAAACGCACCATTCCCACTGTGAAACAAAGTGGTGGCAGCATCATGCTGTGGGGATGCTTCTTGGCAGCTGGCGCTGGAAAGCTTTTAAAGTTTGAGGGTAAAATAAATGTGGCAAAATACAGGACAATCCTGGAGGACAATTTTATTCAGTCTGCAAGAAAACTTTGACTTGAGGGAAGATTTGTTTTCCAGCAAGGCAACAACCTGAAGCATACAAGCAAAAGCTACACAGAAATGGTTTAAAGACAACAAAGTTAATGTTCTGGAGGGGATGAGTCAAAGCCCAGACCTCAATCCAATAGTGAAAATGTGGCTGGACTTGTAAAGAGCTGTTCATGCCTGATCACCATTCAAACTGTCAGAGCTTGCATCCAAGGGGGGTGATGTGTTTGACAGGTGCCCTAAATCTGGATCATTAACTCAGCAGGTAGTCAGACATTTTAAATTTTTGGTGAGAATTTTTTTTTGCCAATTTTAGTGTAGATTTGGTAAAGACCTTGAGGAATAAAATGTTTTAGCTGTAATCTTCATCTCACTGATATAAAAAAAAGCTGTAAGTCAAAATAAGTATGTCAAAAAGGTCGCGGTTTAAAAAGTAGGACAAGATAGGCAAATAGTCCTGAATTGTTTTAAAACCTGTTTCTCTACTTGAGAGCAACTTGACAAGAGCCAGCTGCCAGGAATCTGTTAGCTTGTATGCTTGTTTGTTTAGCTTTTTACAAACTCAGACTCGCCTTGTGAAGGGGGAGACTTTTCAGAGTCATAAAAACTCAGAACTTGCACCATTTTAAGGCTTGTTTGTAAGAAATACATACTATTGATGATAATAAATTCAACCATTTGCAGTGATGATCACATTCACCTGTTAAAGGGAGACCTATTCATGCTGTCATTATTTTGCAGCCTGTTAAAAGTTTTCATCATCAAATCACGAATATAAATTTCTGTCATATTTAACATGATCTAACACGTGCATATCTTTGCCTTTTAGTACAACAACCTTCTTTCCACCATGGAGACTAAGTACAGTGTGGCTGAAGTCTGCAGGAAAAATGGGACGTGTCACCCACTGGATCCAGGTTAGACAATAGAATATACCTGGTTTTAAAATAACAAAAAACAAAAAACAAAAAACAAAAAAACAAAAAACAAAAAAAAAACAATCTAGCATATGAGTAAAAAGTCCGGTAACTGCTTGTTATATTCTTGGTTTCAGATCTCCAGAGGATCATGGCAGAGTCTAGAGATTATGATGAATTGTTGTTTGCCTGGAAAGGGTGGAGAGATGCAGCCGGCAAAGTGATTCGTCAGGATTACAAAAGATATGTGGAACTGGCCAACAAAGCTGCAACGCTCAATGGTATGATCTTAAACATGGCTAAACATGCACCTTTTTATATTTTTAAACTCCCTTCCTTGAGCAAAGACAGTTGTCTGGGGTTAGCAATACTATTTAATCTTTAGGCTTTCATAATGTAATATTGAGTTTAATTCAATTTTAAGTATTTTTTTTTCTTTTAAAAAGGCTAGTTGCTGTTTTGAAGCAGATTTTAGCAGATTTTCACCCATAAATTTGGTTTTACTCTGTTTTCCAATAATAATCAGTAATTTCAAGTTGTTTTATTCTAAACCTCAAATTAATAACCCTTTATCTCAAGTTGAAAATGTTTTTTTTCCATTATTAGGAGGGAATTTCTCAAGAGAAGCACCAAAAATAACTTTTTTATCATGCAATGACTGAATACACTGAATGAATGCATGTCATCTTAGGGCTTTCATAATTTTCACATTTGCTCAATACATGTATATGCTGTTTTACAGAGAGTTGGGTGACTCAAATCTGACACCACATTCATGTCATCATGGATAGGGAAAGGCTAAATTGTATATACAACGATTGGAGCTAGCTGTTAGTTTAGCTTAGCATAGCACAAATGCAAGAAGGCAATACACAAAAGCATGTAATTGTGATAACTTCACCAAAACTAGCTTTCCAAAACCCCTAGAACAGACTATCTGTCCTGATTATATCTTGTTTATTATAAGCTAGCTTGAATCCGATCTGAGATGTTTCTAGCCCTAACTAAACGTACTACCTACTTTTGTAGAGGTAAGCTAGCAGTTTTCCCTAGTTTCTGGTTTTTGTGCTAAAATAAGTCCACTAGCTGCATGAAATTGGTTGCATTTCCTTGTCAGACTCTATATTTTTGCCAGCATTTGACTTTGATAAATTAACCTGATAGCTAGCAAAAACTAAATACCAAATGTAAGCCTATTTTAGCTTCCTCTGTTAGCCTTAAACTAGCCACTTAGGATGGTTTCAGTTCCAAAGGCTCAACAACAAGCTATTCAGAGTTTGAGGACTACACAAACAGACAAGATGACTTCAAAGGGAGTTTGTAATGTTTCAGAAAGATTGGTAGAAGGTGTAGGATTTAGCAGTGATATCATTTGCATACAACAATTTAAAGTTGGCAAAGTAAACACTTGTTAGGCAAATTTTTTATATAGTTTGTATTTTAAGGCTTTTAAAAATTTTATTGACTCTGCCAAGGAAGTTATGTGATCGGGTGGGTTTGTTTGTTTAGCTACATTACTCAAAATGGTGTAGACGGATTTTGATGACATTTTCAGGAAATGTCAGAAATGGGATAAGGAAGAACTGATTCAATTTTGGGACTGATCTGGATCACCATCTGGACCCAAGAATTTTTTAAAGGATTCTGTACTATTGGCAGATAGGGCTAATGGCGGAGGTCTGCGCTGTTACCACTTTACACCAGGAGATGGTGGACATGTGTAACTTCAATCCCAGCAGCAGTTTTTGAGTGTGTTTCTATTCAAAGTTTTGGAGTTTATAGAGTTTGAAAGACCATGTCCAGTCGAGGAGACGAGTCGGAGCGTAACAGAGAGAAAGACAGCGAATTGTAGCGAGAATACTCACAATGCTGGGAGGAATAGAGGAATATTCATCCTCTGCCATGACTTTCAGTCTGGTGAGACTATGGGTGCATCTGTTGGTACCCGTAGTGAGGCCAATGCTTTGCCTCGCTGTGTTTCCACCCCACTGGGGAGGGAGTAATCAGCGAATGCTGTGGCAGGGGGATATGGGGACGGATCCAGGAATTTTGTAAAGGATTCGTCACTATTGGGAGATAGGGCTAACGGCAGAGGTCTGCGCTCTCCGAGTGCTTTTCTAGTTTTGTTATTATTTTTATTATGTCTTCATGCTTGTCTTTAGCACTTTGGGGTACTTCAAGTGCTCTGTACTAGTGGTTTTCAAACTGGGGGTCATGACCCTTTAGGAATCACCAGTGGGTGTGGGGGGGCATGGAAAATAGGAACATAGATGGATTAAAAATGGAACAAAAATCATTGAAAATAATAATTTGTGACACGAAGGGCTCTAATTTTGTGGCGCAGCGCAGGGTGGCAGAGCGTGGCGCACCCCGCGCAGTGGTAATTTCGTCCGGCGCACCACCGTGCACCCAATTTGGCAATGTGGTAGACCAGGCTGCACCGAGATGGGTGTGGCGGTGCACCAGGGGGAGGTGTCGACAGATTTAGCTTGGCACAGTGAAAATTTTGTGCCAAAACAATGCGGGGAAGGTGCACTGAAAGCCCGCCAGCTCCAACCTGGTCTATTCTCAGTGCAGGTGAAGCGCGCCCGGTGCAGTGGTAATTTGGCTGACAGGTGCGCAGTGCGCACACGTCACCAAAACCTCACTGGCAGGTTTCAAGAGTGTCAGGCACATTTCAATGCAATAAACAATCACAGCAACCACTATTTAATGTAACCGTCTGAACCAGCATATACATTTGTATCTATATAAATTATCCTGTCACATCTGATGTCAGATCGAAGATGTTTGTCACGCGAAATTAAAACTCAACCTGATGGCAGCTGGGAGTGATAAAAACTAACGAGTTCACATCTCTCAGCCAACCACAAACAGCCACAGCATCTGATACGGCGTATATATACGGCTTCTCTCACCTCATGAAATTCAAAAGAAAAGAAAAAAGAGAGAGACGCTCGCTGAATAAATGTAAGTCAGTCGGTGTCTTAAGGATTTACCAGTGATTGCCCATATTTCTCTGTTTTAATCTTTATTCTTAACGAGATCTAAAAAGATGGAGTACATTATTGCAAGGAGGATGAGGAGGAGATACCGGGAGAGAATATATCACCAAAGGTTCTCCTATTTGGCGATGACAGAGCAGGAATGCAGGTGGATCACAGGCATGATGCCTGGATTAGCCTGCTGCTGTGTTTAATGTAATTGTCACTTAATTTTGTACTCCTATTCATGACACAGGAACAGATTACATCTGTCCCACGAGGTGGTCCACATGGTGATGCACATCATGGCCTCTGATGTGCAGCCCGGTGGCCACTGTGTGCCTTCTTTGCTCTTACAGCTTTTTTTTGGCCCTTCTCCTTACATCATTGAACCATTTTTTTTTACATTGGGCAGCGATTCTCAGAATATCTGGGCAAACTTTATTGACAGTATTAGTAACTTTCTCCCAGGCAGTTTTTGCATCATCAGCCCGTGGAGGTCTGTTAGCATTACCATATATTCTGGTACTGCGAGCTTGGACCTCCCAGACCAGCACATCAGTTTCCTCCTGGGAGAAGTTTGGCTGCCTGGAGCTGCTGCTGCTGTTTTCATCCATGGTGGTGGCGAGGTGAAATTGGCACTGCGCCTTGCCCGCAGCGCATTTAAAGGCAAGGAGAGGCGTTCATTGGATTGGTGAAGATTACACTCGGCTGTGTTAAACCCATTCATGCCTTCTGTCCTCCCTCTTTGCCACTTGCACTGGTGGGAGGGACGGAGGCATGGGTGCGCCGCGCTGCACCGGACTGCGCCGTGCATGAAAATTGCAAAAAGCCTTGGACACACCCCGCCTGCGCCTGGTCTACGAAAATAGAGCCCTATATGTATTTTTTGGGGTTTTAATAATCACTACATATTACAATCTGTTCTGTTTGTTTGTTTGTTGTTTGTTTGGCAATCCTTCAATTTAAAATAACAGAAACCACTCTAGCCAATCAGGATTAAGCAGCCACTGTGAAGGACATGAATATGTCAGAAAGTTGCAACACCACTGAGAAGTTAACTAATTCCTACCTTCTCTGAAAGGTGCAGTGTGTAATATTTAGCCTAGTAGTATTAAGCAGAACAAACTTGGTTAAAATCAAAAACAATATTTATAAGTAGGCCTATTTAAATTAGGGTTAAATATCCTGAAAATAAAATAAAAATAAGTATTTTATTCAAACATAGGAAGGGTTCCCTTATGAACCACTGAGAAGTTAACTAATTCCTACCTTCTCTGAAAGGTGCAGTGTGTAATATTTAGCCTAGGAGTATTAAGCAGAACAAACTTGGTTAAAATCAAAAACAATATTTATAAGTAGGCCTATTTAAATTAGGGTTAAATATCCTGAAAATTAAAAAAAATAAGTATTTTATTCAAACATAGGAAGGGTTCCCTTATGAACTCTGTCATCTTGGATTTTTGCATGTTTCTACAGTACCACAGAGGGGATCCAATCACAGATACAAATTCATTTAAAATTCCACTGGTTGCCACAATTGTCACCAGAATTGAGAATTGCAATCTAGAATCTGATTGTTAGATGTTGCTAATACCCCCAATTTTACACACTGTACCTTTAAAATGGAAAGATGTTTGCAGGCTTGTCTACAAAAGTAACAACCACAGAAAACAACAAATTATCTCAAACTAATCAGTATTAATCTATATTGATAAAGTGTTGCTTTACTGTTATAAGATTGGCTGTGATATGACATATTGAATATGATAAATGAATATATATTATATACAATTAATATTAATATTATATTACAGATATTTGTTACAACAAAGACATAGAGTGAATGAATAATAAGACTTAATATGTTGATAAAATATGGAATTATATGAAGAAACTGTCGATTTAATTTTCCATATATATTTTGTCTTAATGCACAAGGAATTCAGGGAATTTTGCAAGAGGGGTTCGTGCCACAGGCTTTGAGAAACCCTAGCTCTACCTATAGAATTACTTTTCCTAAATCAGTTTTTCAAGCAGCAGTTTTAATGATTTAAAATATACTCCACCAATTAAAAATGTAATTTTTGGTACTGCCTACAGGTCACACAGATAATGGCGCTTTCTGGCGTTCCCTGTATGAAACTCCGACCTTCGAGGAGGACCTGGAGACTCTGTGGAAGGAGCTGGAGCCGCTCTATCTGAATGTGCATGCCTATGTCCGCAGAGGTCTGTACAAAAAGTACGGCTCCAAGTACATCAACCTGAAGGGGCCAATCCCTGCTCATCTGCTGGGTGAGTTATGAATGGGCATTTTTGTACCACAAAGCTTTACTGTGTGGAAGCAAAAATTTGGATGTTTTCACCGACCTCAAGAATGTAACCTTGATCATGCCAGCCTTTCTAAGAGGTTGAAGCTAATGTTGCTCTGGCCAAAATGGCACTTGAGTGAGTATTTCACTTAGGAATGTAAAGGATTCAAACTCTTCTTTTATGCGGAAGCATACTGCATTGATATTCTGTCGTTGACTGCAGTTGCATTTGGATTTAGGCAGGATTTAATTTTCTTTCAGAGGCGTCAAGCGTGAGATTGCGAGTGACAGCTTCACACAGTCTCAAATCCCACTCAGTCTAAGTCTGGCAGGGCACAGATCTATAAAGCTGTAGAAACAGAATGTATGATCGCTGTCTTCTCTCCACTCAGGAAACATGTGGGCACAGACGTGGTCTGGCATAATGGATCTGGTCATGCCCTTCCCAGATGCTACGCAGGTTGATGCCACTCCAGCCATGATCGCACAGGTGAATAAATACACAAAAGCTGTTACGTAAGAGAGACCACTGCACACATGAATGCACTCTTGCACACGCCCATGCTCTCTTCCATTGCTCGCTGTGCAGCTTTGGAGGTCAAGGATCATTTTCTATCTGTGAAAGTAAGACTCGTGTGTGGTTTAAAGTGAACATTTGACCAGAAAAGGATAAATATAGAAGCTTTTAGCAGCACTTAATAAAGCAGCAACCATTTATAACTGTCATGAGGTTTACTGAATACATAACAACATTCATTTTTGAGGAAAAACTGTGCTCTCTCCTTTCCTAGAACTGTAATTGTTTACACTAAGTGTAGTCATCCATTTTTCAAAAGGGTCTGCTTCCAAATGTCATTGCCTGCAAAGCTGTTTATATAAAATCTTATATATACAGTATTTATCCAGATCTTTACTCGTCCTCTTTTTCTTCTATTTAGGGCTGGAATGCCATAAGGATGTTCCAAGAGTCTGACAGTTTCTTCACCTCGCTGGGTCTGCTGCCAATGCCACCGGAGTTCTGGAACAAATCCATGCTGGAGAAGCCGAGTGACGGACGCCAGGTGGTGTGCCATGCGTCTGCATGGGATTTCTACAACCGAAAAGACTTCAGGTAAAGAAGCACATTTTAGAACCAATTTTACTGTAGTTGCTTCTTGCACTTTAGTTTAAAAAGGTGGGTCAGGACCTAAAAGTGGGTTGCAAAGCCATTGTCAGTGGGTTACAGATGTGTATCTTGGAAAAATGGATGCTAAATGTCAATGATGGGATTTTATTTTTAAGGACATTTGTCCATCTCTCCATTCTATTGCATCTATTACTTAATCTCAAGTCAAAATTGCTCATTTTTCATAAAGGATATTCTGTTATGATTGAAATATGTAAGAAATTTGGGTAATGATTTGCCTTTGAGGAGCTGGTGATGGGTCCTGATCAAGGTTTGGATTCAGACTCGGCAAACATTTTTACCAGCCACTCTATTTTAACAAGAAGAATTATTTAATGATGTATGATAGATAAAAACAAGGCTTATAGTATTCAAATTATAGGCTATTTAATTAGAGGGAGTTGTTGCACAAATAATTCACACTGTTACTCATTTTAAACCTGTGTTTTTCAAATAATTTGTCCTGTGCTCGAACATGCAAACATTTGCTGTGCTTTGTGCAAGGGCACTGTAAATTCATAGGCATTTTCCAGCATTATGAGTGTCAGACTCACTAGAATTAAAGATTTTTGTGCATTTTCTGGAGCCTAAAACCAAATTCAGTCCAACTTTCTTGGGCTTGTCACAAGCAAGACTTCGGCTCAAACACACCTTTAGCAGATATACTAGTTGCAGTGGATATGATACTGAGTTGAACCATTGCAGTACACAACTGTCTGTAAACATCTGACAGCAGCGCTGACACAGGGAGGAGGAGACAAGGGTTTTGGTCAGTAGGAAAGCAGAAAAAAATAGGTCTAAGTTAATTTATGCCATTCACTCAAAGAAAATCACTCTTTAGGCTTAGTCTACTTTTATTTACCGGCCAAAGTGGCCAGTAAGCCGGGCAGATTCACCTGACACTACTCAAAAATACCTGAATTTGGCTGGTGATGATTGCTTATATCCTACCCTCGTCCTGATAAACCAGGTGAGAAGTATAAAAAAGGCATAAAGTTTAATAGCTACTCAAAAGTTTGGACCAAGAGACCAAAGTCGAAGGCAGTTGAGAAAATAAGTAAGGTTGGATACAAAATTAATATTGCTAGCCATAATATGGGCACATAAGCACAGCATCCTAAAGTATCAGACATTAACTGGTCAAAATTTGAAAGACTTTATTCTTTTGTACAACCCTGGGATGTTTATGAAATTATTTGATGTTTTATAAACCACTATAACCACAAATTTTACTGAAAATTCTACAAAGACAATGTATCAAATGCTGAAATCGAAACGGAGAATGTTTTTGATTTTAGATAATTATTGCCTCAAAAACAATTGGAACAATGGCATCAAAGAACTGACATTGTTGTTAAATGCTTAGCGAAACATTTCACAGATAATGAGGGTAACTTGAAACAGATCAGTAACATGATTGGGAGTAAGATCATCCCAGAGAGGTTGAGTCTTTCTGTAATGGGGATGGGGGGAGATTCCCCACTCTGTGAAATGCTGTGCTGGAAGATACAGGAACAAATTCAGTTAAAATGTTAGCATAAAATTGTAAAGCTACAGGGGATTCCACCATTTCCAGTACATAATAAGACAACCAAGTTAAAAAGTCCGGGAGTACAAAACTGGTCTGCCTGCAGTCCTGAATGGTCACTCACAAAACATTGGTTACATCATGAAAGGTCAGAAAAGACAAAGCAGAACTCTACATATTGAACTGCTTAAACCCATCATCAAGCAAGATTGTAAAACATTACCCTTTCAAATCTAACAAAACTGGCCTCCAAACTTTACAAATGCTCACAAATAGTTAAAAAAGAGGTGATGCTAAAAACCCTTAAACATGACCTTGCCTCAACTATTTTGGAATATGTATCTGGCATTGAATCAGAATGGTCATATGCCTTCTTCAGTCAGGAACACTCTTGTCATACATTTGACCATTTTATTGCAAAATGGATCTACAGTTTTACTTGGTGAAGAAGGCTTTGCTCACAAGATTCTCCCTGGGTTAGTCAAGCAGTATGCTTTGATTTTGCAGGGAGTGCATGGCTAGAAACTCAGATATACATAGATACATTTATGACAATGTGTATTGAATACAATAAAATTAGTTCAAATGCAATTAATATAAAGGAGCATGAATCTGAACATGAGGGTGCAACAAGCTTTATGCTATAAAAGAGGAGGATGGGGTGGAGGAGATTAAGCTTTGCCAGCAGCAGCAGCAGCTTGGTGCATCAGAATTAATACAAGTAGGGATTAGTGAGAAGTGCGTCACATTCAAATGCACCACTGTGTTGAGACAAAGAGCTGTGATTGGCTGTGAGCCATGGGAATCGATAAACGGGATAAGCTGGTCATCAGCTGATCACGGCTAGGTGTATGACTACTGTGTCCTGTATGAACCAATGCTAAGCTTCATTTTCCAAAAAAAAACATTGGCAATTTAAGTTCCGACATTTGTTGTGCTGCCTTTGATCATTTTTGCAATTAGATGTGGTGTTTCAATTATTTGAAATGCACCACATTCTGTTTTAATTAAGAATGTGCTCACACGAGCAAACTGTACTGTGCCTAAGAGTGTTAGAGCCCCAAGATCCAGTTTGATTGACTAGTCACAGTCCTCTGTGCTCAAGCAGAGTTTCCTTGGCCCTGGCACTGTTGAAAGAGGTGGGCTTGAGCACAGTGTGATTAATGCAGGTGCTCTTGACAGTCATTTTAAAACAGTAGTGGATCGTTACTCAAAATAAGCCACAATATGAGTAAAGTTGCTGTCATGTTTGTGTATTTCTCCATTTTGCTGACTCAGTGAAATGGCGCTTCTTGGAAACTGTTTGTCATAATATGACACAATGATGTATCCATGCTCAGGGCCAGTTTGGCCCTGGATCAGTCTGAGTCCAGGCAAGTGGGGGACTTGGTAGGGGGGACAACCATACTTCAGCGCTGAATGGAGGGAAGTTGCCCAAGAGTGAGAGAACTTTTACAGTGTCCCACCTTTTCCGAAAATGGGATAGTAATATAGATTTTTCTACTTAGTTTGTGCAGAACTCTGAAACTTAGCTGTCCTTCCTCTTAATGCTGATAAGTTAGCCAAACTTGGCATGACTTGGTGATCATGTTGCAACAGAGAGGACTCTTTATGTTAAATGATGATATTAACTGATGCAGCGATGAGTCTGCAGAGTCCAGTGGTAAACTGAACGTGACCTGGCTTGATAGACGTGATGAAAGCAAGGGGATGTATGGTTCTAACTAGAAAGGTGACTGGTCTATTACAAAATAGCAAAGACATCATAAACAATACACCTGAAGAGAAAATGAATCTGACACAGCAGGTAACTAAACGCAAGGAGGAGAACGCCTAGATGTTTAAAAGCTTCAGAGGGGGTTAGTGAAGACCTGTAGTCTGCCAGGCCATATTCAATTGGGGGACAGGCCAGGTCAGTCCAAGTGTGGCAAATATCAGAGACCAGCAATCAGGATATGTTGATACTCATCCTCAGATAAAATGGTTAAAATAAATAGATTATTTTGTCCTTAAAAAAGGTTGTGCTATATCCTGAAAGAAGAATTTTATTTTGTGATCATCGGCCAGTAGCTCTGTACAGGTTTTAAATGTACAGCATCTATTCAATAACTTTAAGTTCCTATTTGAAGTTCATAGCTGGTATTGAAATGGGCTGAAAATAATACCAATGCCTCTTTATGGGCTGCAAAAGCAAATGAGACAATTGAGAGGAACACAGATTATTTTTACATGGTTATTTTAAAGCGCTTTTATTTGCATTTAAAAAGTTCAGTAAAGATATAAAACCAACAGCTTTGTCAGCAGGGAACACCAAGCTGAAAGTTCCTTACAGGAGCTTTAACTTTCAGACATATTGTTTGCACAGAGAACAGGAAGAGAGGATTATATGTTCTGAACAGGAATTATGTCTCTGTGTACCTCCAGGATCAAACAGTGCACAGTGGTGACGATGGACGACCTGATCACGGTGCACCACGAGATGGGACACGTCCAGTACTTCCTGCAATACAAAGACCAGCCTGTGTCCTTCCGTGACGGAGCAAACCCCGGCTTCCATGAGGCCATCGGGGATGTACTTGCCCTGTCTGTGTCCACGCCAGGGCATCTAAAGAGCATCGGCCTCCTGGACAAAGTAGAAAGCAATCATGGTGAGGGTCCAAGGCCAGGAGTCCTGTATAGCTCTAAAAACACATGCTGTTTGTTAAGCTCGGGATTTTCTTTCCCCTTCTCCAGAGAGCGATATCAACTTCCTGATGAGCATGGCGCTTGACAAAATTGCATTCCTGCCTTTTGGCTACCTGATGGATCAGTGGAGATGGAAGGTGTTTGACGGACGCATCCCCTCAACTGAATACAACAAAGAATGGTGGAACCTCAGGTAAAGTTCACTTGGAGTTTTATGACTTCCTCCATAAGGTTTATTATCTCAATAACATGATACTTAGAGTTTTATAACCTTATTCACTGTGATAAATGTTTGCATTAGTTTTTAATTACTAGATTATAATGTTGTTTGCTCTGCAGGATGAAGTACCAGGGTCTGTGCCCACCTGTAACCCGCACTGAGGAAGATTTTGACCCTGGTGCAAAGTTCCACATCCCTGCTAACGTGCCCTACGTGAGGTAAATCTTCCTGATTCATCAGAACAAACAGAGCAACTGATAATTAAGCAGAGGCATACTGATAACAGCCTTCACAGTTACCCAGTCATAGATAAGATAAAAACACTTAACAGACATAACATGCTTTTGCTGACACAGCTAAAAAGTTATCAGTCATGATTACGGAGGTTAAAGGGATTTTGTTGCTATTTTTTTCTAATCCCTGTGGACTCAGCCTTGAACTAACATGTTCAAAATCCTCCATCAGGTATTTTGTGAGCTTCGTCATCCAGTTTCAGTTCCACAAAGCTCTGTGCAAAGCTGCTGGACACACAGGCCCTCTGCATACCTGCGATATCTACAAGTCTCATGATGCAGGGAAGCTCCTAGGGTGAGTATGCACACCTTATTACAAGAACAAATATATTTCTGCAAAATATCCTTTATATGGCATCCATATCTCATAAGGAGTTACAACAGTTGAAAGCACTCTTAATGCATTTAAAAAGATTTCATACATATATTATTCACAGGCCATCAATATTAATTTAAATTTGAGAGATCTTAGGAGTGGGAATCTAATTTACAGTGACATGGACTCTACTTAATAAGCCAATAAAAGACAAAAAGCAAAGCAATTAAAGAATATCAAAACTTACAGATTAAATGTCAATTATAGCTCCAAACAGGGGAATCAGTTTGAGTAAAATTTTCACAGTTTTCAGGTAGAATCAAGATTGGGTATTTTAGAAAACACCTTAAAAAAGAAACCAGCTTGAAAAATAAAAAACACCTCAAACATGAGCTAGTACATTTGTATTATTTCTGGTCTAAAACATTGAATCACGCTCAGACACACAGTGTGGAAATCTGACCAACAGGGGACTCTCAATCAAAACCATACCAAAAATTGTAGTGCGGAGCTCCATCCACCAATGATGCCTACTTGTTTTTCTTAAAACTATTTTTAATTTGGGAACCCTTTTCAATAAAGCCCTCTCTTTTCATTTTATGGTTGAATTTCACATAAGAAGGGAGAAAAGCTGTTGAAAGTAGGCTTCGTGGTTCATGCCACAAGCTTCTCACAAAGCATTCAGGGATTGTCTTCAGTATAGACCAGAAAGGCCACTTTTAACAGCTTTTATCCCTTAATATGTGAAATTCATCCATGAAATGGAAAAGGTGATTTACTGCCCAGTATATGCACCTTATGGAGTGTAGCTTCTTTTAAAACTCCTGAATTTAAAACACAACTCAGCAGTGGAGGTGGGCGGAGCTGAGCAGCATGTCTCCACATGGTATGGTGGGGACACACTGTTATGAGGATGGGGGGGTGTGGAGGGTTGAAGTTATATTATGAGCTGAGCTTATGCAAAAGAAAGCACAGCCAATGGCCAAGAATAATCTTTGTCCATCACAAGTTCACAGCACAAAACCTGAATGTCGTTGGCCAGGGTGTCTCACACTTATGAATATTCAGGACGCTTTATGTTAACAGATATGATGATTACAATTAGCTACATTATAAACACAAGCAGACGCAGCATAAATGCATATCGAAACACTTGGCATTACCAGAAAACATGAACACAGATAGCTTCACAGTGGGGATTGTCTGATGGACATTATGATATTTGAAAGCCACAAAATGTTGTTTGTGGTACATAAACTAAACTTTAGATAATGGTTAACTTACTCTCTCAACTCTTTCTTTGAGTCTGACCACAAAAACTGTCCATCAGAAACATTTTCACAGGATTTATACAGCATGTCTGTCTGGGGAAAGTGTCCATCAGACTACATCAGTTGTGAAGCTGTTTGTGCATTCATGTTGTGCCTGTATGCTAAGTGTTTTGAACATGCATTCATGCTGCATCTGTTTGTGTTGTAACCATTTGCAGCCATCTTTTTTTTTTTTTAATCCATTTAGACTTAAGCCATAAAAGGTATTTTTAAAGACAATCTCTAAAAACCTTAGGGGTGTCTGAAAAACAGCACAAGATTTGAAAGTTTACAGGAGGCTTTGACCAAGATATTTCTGGTCCAATCTGTCTCCTGGCATGTATTATAGTGAATCATGTTAAAGCTTGTCGGTCACATATCTTAAAAATATAAAGGTGCTCCAAAACATACTGTTCATGAATCAGGTCTTAAAGGTAAAAGCAGATGAGCGTTACATCTGATCTAAATGGGTAAATGCTAAATGCTTCCCTGTTATTGCAGAGCATTTTCAATATGCTTTAATGTGAGACTTCCAAGCCATCATATGAATGAGATACAGCAACAGAACAGCTGCTTCCAGTGACAAATAAAGCTTCCTTTTGTAGCAGTAACATCAGCTTTTCCACCATAATGATTAAAAATGTCATCGCGTCTGTCATGGCAAGATAAAAACTGTTACAACTATAAAAATGAGAAATTTCTCTGGCTTTAAAAACTTGGAAATATTGGATGTTAGTAAGTAAAGTGCAAAAAAAGTCAGTGCAAAAATTGTTCATATTGTTCCCTCAAGAAAAGCCACAGTCACAAATCCAGATAAACATCTTGTTTCAAGATAATAGAAGCAAAAATAAGGCCTGGATTGCTTTTAGTAAGTAAAATAGCTACCAGTGATGCTGGTATAATTTTTTTAAGTTGCTTTTTATACATAAGGTACAGATCTCATTATGAGGAACTTAACCAGGTACAGTTTAATGCTGCATCAGCATTTTTTTGCCATTACAAACTATCTATGATTTTTTTTCCTACTTAATATCTTTTGATAAGATGTCTGTTTTTTTCTGGTGAATTTAGGAACAGTAGTGCATTTTTAACAGTAAGTTTTCAAAATAATAACACTTTGTGTTTTTACAATGAAGTAATGTGTGTAGTGTGTGTAAAAATTTGAAATTAATTCATTGAAATTTATCACCTTTGTCAACTATTTAAAATAAAGGTTAGGAGCTAAAAGCTGAGGCTGAACATGAAAAAGATTATAAATCATAAATTATGAGATAGAAGTAAAAATAATATACATATTGCTCTGTACTAGTATTAGGCTAAAGCATGATCACATGCTTTAGCCTAATACACATGTATGTGGTCTATATTTTGTTCCATGTAGAGCAGAGTTGATAAAGCCAACATGTTACAGCCTATATAAAAGAGTTTAGAGTTTGCTGATGTAAGCAGCTGGTAAAAAAATGTGTTTCAGACCGTGTATGTAATTCTTTCCAGCACACTCTCGTCTCCTCTGACTTTCCTCTCTGACCTGCTCTCTTAATCGCAGTGATGTGATGAAGCTCGGCTTCAGCAAACCCTGGCCCGAGGCGATGGCCATGATCACCGGTGAGCCCAAGATGACCGCCCAGCCGCTCATGGAGTATTTCCAACCTCTCATTACATGGCTGGAGGAGGTGAACAGTAAGAACGGGGACATTCGCGGGTGGCCCGAATACGACTGGAAACCTGGAAACATAAGTATGTCCAGGGAAACTGCACACTTTCATACTTGCATAAATACACAAATAAAAGCACACACATGTAGGCAGGAGATTTGTGTCAAATGAGTTTTCCAATCTAAGAGCCAAATGTGTTTTGAACGTCTTCCCAGGGAAAAACGGTGGTTGCAATGTCTTCACACAGAGACATTCATGTTGTTTTTCTGCTCTGCTGAGGCTTACAGTTGAATCAATCTGCAGCTCTGCTTGTTTTACTGATGAGCTCGTGCTGAAACGATGCGTACAGATTAGATTGATGAGATCCTCTGCAACACGGTGAAAAAGAGATAGTGGGAAACGGAGAGCTCAGCTGCTGCTGCTGCACAGAGCAATAAAAAAATATAGAACTATGGGAATAATGAAAAGAAGAGAAAGCCTTAAACATGCAGGGATTAAATTACCCTGCATTTCACCTTTTTGATTCATATCAGATGGTGTTTTATAACAACACAGATATACGAGTTTCACAGTCATGTCACACTTAAACAGCTTTAAATTCTTGATTTTTATCCAGTTACAAAGCTGCACCAGCTGCAATTTCAGACCTGTCAAGTCCTTCCTGAGCAACTATTGAGCAATAAAAGCACCAGATAGAGCAGTATTAGTGGTGCTTCACTTTTTAAGAAGGTGAAGATTTGTGAGGCTAAATAGTTTCCACGGTCTTCAGCAAGTGTACTCCATGGCCTGCAAAAACATTGGATAAAGCTTAAGTGAAGTCAGCCTGAACAGGGTTTTGAAGCCAGTTCTCAGCGGTTACCATATTGAAAACACCGCCTCATATAAAAACAAGTGTTGACCAGGTACAATTACTAGCAAAACAAAGCAAAAGTAATTTAAAGTGAGTTGACAAAGTGAAAACAAAAAACTGAAATATAAAACTGACAGAAGTACTCAGACCCTTTGTAAAAAAAAAAAAACCTTGAAATGTAGCTCAGGTTCCTCCCATTTCTTTGGATCATTGCTGAGATGTTTCTATGCCATGACTGGAGTCCACCTGTGGTAAAATAAACTGATAGGACAGGATTTGGAAAGGACACACCTCTCTATAGAAGGCCTCACAGCTTACATTGCAGATCAGGGCAAGAACCAAGCCTTGAGGTCAAAGGAACTGCCTGCAGTGCTCAGAGGCAGGAGTGTTGCAAGGCACAGATCTAGGGAAGGATACAAAATCAGTTCTGCAGCACTTAAAACTCTCAAGAGCACAGTGGTCTCCATAATTCTCAAATGGAAAAAGTTTGGCACAACTTGGACTCTTCCAAGAGATGGTCAACTGGCCAAACTGAGCATTAGAGGGAGGGGGGCCTGGATAAGAGAGGGGACCAAGACCCGATGCTCACTGACTGAGCTCCAGAGATCCTGTGTGGAGATGGGACAAAGTTCCAGAGGGACAACCATGACTGCAGCCCTCCACCAATCTGGGCTTATGGCAGAGTGGCTGGCCTGAAGCCTCTCCACAGTGCTTGGAGTTTGTAAAAAACTCCACATGAAAGCCAGTATCCAGAGCTGTCAACAATAATTAATTTATCACAGTGAACACCATTGTGTCTTGATGTATGATTTTGAAGGCGATTTTGAAACAATTCAATTTTTTGTAATTGTCTTGGCTTTTTTTTTTTTTGCGCTATTTGCATGAAAACTGCTTCAGATTTATATTTGATCTTTGTACCATCTTAAACCAAGGGCAGTTAACCGGATACAGGCCTTGATTTTGAAAGAAAATTAGGACCTTTAGGTCAAAGATTATGCATGAACTTAACCACAGAAAAAAGGAACTTGTTATGGATTAATAAGGAAATAAGGGAACAGTAAAAAGGCAAATGTTTGATCACACAAGGTCCAGATTTTTTTGACTTGTCCACTGAGCTGTCGGTGAGTTTTTAAACCAAAATGAGACTTTAAGGTGCAGTGTTGTACTAATTTTACATCACTCTGGCTGCAGGCAGACGCTGCAGTGACTTAAATAGGGTAAGTTGAAAGGGACAATAAAGCTTGTACCTAATTGTGGTTACAATAATAAATGCAACAGTCATGGACCTTAATTAATCACACTTAATGCAGACGTTCTTTTTCGTTTAAGTAAAAAAAAAAAAACCTCATAGATTGCTCAGTGGACAAGTCAAAGTCATCTGCACCTTTAAAAAAATCACTTTTATACCATAACCTAAATGTCTTTTTCAGTTCATAACAAGTTCTTTCTCTGTGGGTAGGTTAATTTCATAATCTCTGATCCAATTGGCGCTCCTTATTATCTTTCAAAGTAAAAACATGTCTGTATCCAAACAGGAAGTCTAAGTCTCACTTAGTTCATAATAGTAAAAACAAAATAAAATTAAAAAATTAAAATAAACAAAATCCAAAATTTAACAAAAAGATCAATGGCGATTAATTTGGAAATTAAGAATAATCCCAATTTTAAAAATTTGACGATTAGACAGCCCTAAAACAACTCATCACAGGAAAGCTAGTGTTGTCTTCCGAGATATTGAGATAAATGAGCTCAAGAAAACAACCTAATATCTTTATCATGGGGAAATGTAGTAAAATAATCAGCATTGGTGTCCTCGAAGGGGTCATATATAACATAATAATCCAGTTGTTCTTTATTTGTTTCCCAGGTGAACCAGTGACGACGGATAAAGTGGACTTCCTGGGTATGAGCGTGGACAGCCCTGCTGCTGTAGCCGGCCAGTGGGTCCTGCTAGCCATTGGCATCGTCCTTTTGTTGGCCACCATCTTTTTGGCCTACAAATACAGGAAGTCAAAAAAACCTGAAAAGTCCCTTTCCATGGTGGAGCTCAAGCAGAAGGACTAGTCGGTAGAGTGACGGCTAACAGTAGCTAACACAGTGCCAACCTCAATGTGAACATTAGTGTTTGTGTGTACTGTACAGTACATCTGATCAAATCTGCCCTTCTTGTTTTGGTCTGCCTCCTTATCTAGTCTTGTATATTTATTGTATACACTCCGAGTCAGATTATTTTTGCCTATGCAAAAGATTATTACACTTTTGTAATTTATTTGCAATATTTGAATGTTTAGGGAGGCAATGATGTAAATGAATGTTTGTAAAGTCGTAAATTGTGTCAGATTTTTGGAATATTTGATTTGTTTCTTTTTGTTGGACCCTCTGCATTTCTACAATAAAAAAAACTAAATATACTTTTGTTTTTGTGTTTCAAAGAAGATAATTGTAGTAAAAAATCAAAGTTTCTTAAAAACCGTTTAATTACATAGAAATGACACAGTGATAAAGAACAACACCACCACAGAAAACAGGGTTTGTGCATCAGTTTCAGCCCCTTCCTCTTTACTCAGAGTCTATAGAGCCTCTGCAGGAGCTGCAGTATCAAGCTGTGAACTCTTGGGTAACACAGAACTCAGCGGTAAAGCAACACATGGTCCCATCAGAGACTGTCTCCTGGTCCAGTCTTTTTTTCAGTGCTGCGGGTCCATCTCAGTAGGCCATGATGGCTTGGAAAAAATCCAAGTGTACAAAAACACATTAAAACAAAAGCCAATGGCATAAAAATCCATTCAAATAGTCAAATTTAAATGTCAGTATGTACAATTTATAAATTCACTTTTGATGCTAGAGTGTACAGTCTCTAGACATATCCTGTATTATCTTATCCAGTGTCATGACTCCCTGTACGTCATATTTTTACACATATATCCAGATGGTTTCTTTACTAAAATAAAAAAGACAGTGTAATAAATAAGAATCAAGTGTTCTCCCATAATTCTACATGAAGGCAAGAAGCTATTCACTTAAAGGGTATGATATGCAACATTTTAATGTTAATAAAACCCTATCAAACCATCTGGGTTTGTTATTCTCAGCTCTGTGTTCATACTGATGGGACACTGCTTCCATTTAGCTGCTTTATGTTTTGCTCAGAGGTTCAAACATGTTTCAGGTTTTTTTTTTTTCATGAACCTCTTCCGGTCCAACTGCCAGCCTGTCTCTATGTGGGGGAAGACAGATTGCTTTGGCTGGCTTTGACCCAGCAGTGTATTAGCATGAATGCTAACTATAACAGAAGTCCTGTCAACTACCAATGGGTAGTCCTGTCAGGTACAGGGATGGTGTGCATTGCATTTATGCCAAAAGTGGAGCATAAATTATGTTCGAATTTATAGGGCTGACAACATGTAGTAGGTTAGTTTTTGGTTTCGTTGTGTAATCTTAGTTTTTCTTTGGTTGACTACAGCCTAGAAATTTACAGAGCAGGAAAAACATTTTTAGGTTTGATGTACAATTTATTGCTTGCTATCTTGCTTGCAGCTTGTTGCTAACCTATTAGCAAGGTCAACAAGGAAGCAGGTCCATAATAGCTTTCTGAAAGGTGGCATGGCGCCATCTACTGTAACAGAGACGGATATGTGTCTGGATGATTCTACAAACTGATGCTATGCTATGCTATTTGCATGGATAAATTAATCTCCGACTGTGCATGTTTGCCAGATCAAGGATAGTTAAATATTCAAATCAAGCCACAACCATAGCTCAACTGAACTGTCCATGTAAATGTACTGAACTGAAGGAGGCAAGATGTTCTGGCCATAGACGTACCATAGATCTCTGATGCCCCCTCTCGCAGACCGTTAATGTGAGATACCATCTCTGTCAGAATGGAAGTGCCCTAATTTGCTGGAACAGTGTATTTCCAGTTTTATATATTTTGGGGGTAAAATTAATCTTAATCCATACATAATGACAACAGTTACATTCATAAAATAACCACAATGAAAACATTACAAACTATCACAACAAAATTGTCAGTGTTAACTCAGCTCCAATAGTTTTAAATATAACACTTTTTCCAAGTTTACAAAATTCTCACAAGTTCTGAGTTAAATTTACACTTTGGAAAGTGTTTATATTTTAACTCTTGCTAATTTTCAACACTCAGTGTTGTTTCAAGTTTACATTTCACACAATATTGCGTTATTTCTTTTCACTTTGTTTGTAAATCTTAAGTTTTTATAATTCTAATCATTGACACATCAACAACACATCTAAACACCCTGCATCATGGCTTGGATCAACTGACTGTCTACAGAGTTAAATTCAGACTGAATGGATCAACACTGTCAAATAACGGCAACACTGATGGCCATTGAACTCAGAGTGGAGTTAAAATTACACTTTGGGAGTTTAACTCTGAAATGATAAACACTAAGAATTCAATTCTCCAGTTTATGATGTGTAAGTAACATTTCAAAGAGAAGAAGGTCAGAGGTCTAATCAGGGATCAAATTATGTATCAACCTGTTTTAGAGGTAGTTATACCAGTAGTGGCTTACTTTAACTCCATTAGCTAAAGCTAAAGCTTACTAAGCTATGCTAGCTACATAATTAATGTTACTACATGAGCGAATGCAGCTAAGTTAGCTTTAACAAACATAGGTAATAAAAAGTAGCTACATAGATAATGTAGCTAAGTAGTTTACATAGCTGCTTTCTGAGCTTCGCTTTAGCTACTTAGGTCTGTTAGCTCTATTAGCTGTGTAGATATGTTAGCAAACGGAGTAACATTAGCTGCATTAAAATGTTTAATGAAAGATGAACTTTTTTCCTGTAGCAGACCGTTTACTCAGGCTTTTCAGGTCAGGTTTTCAACTTTAACTTTTAGTATCTAACCTCTACCCTAACCCAGTTTATTTAGAAAGTTATGGTGTTTATTACTGTTCTGTCAAAGATGGGTCTCACATGAATGTCTGCAAGAGGGGCTGTCAGAGGAGTATGGTGTGCAGCCACACCTTCCTCAAAGGTAGGGAAGCTTTGTTTTGGTCTGAGAGACGGAGTGGGACTGAAAGTTGCATATTGTACCTCTAATGCATGGGGACTTTAAAATGCAATGTAAATTGAGTAGCCTTTTTCCTGGTACCTTTTCTGCTTATTTCCCAGCAGCTCTGAGCATCGCCAACATCTAAATTTAAAGCTTCAGACAAACTCAAACTTGCGCCTCTTTAGAAACCTACTAAAGCAAACCAGAGCATTAGGGCGTTGACTGATTTCTATTTCTATTTCCTCAGTGAAAAGGCTGTGTTTACGTTTTTCAAGGCAAAGGTCATAGTGCTTGATGTGTAAAAGACAGCATTTTAAGTTTTATGTCTGAAAAAACTACTTACACATTTACAGGACAAAAAATAGATGCCAAATTCATGCATAACTAAAAGTTCTTCTCAGGAGCTTTAAGATGCTAGTTGATGTAGTAATATTTGCTGAAAAATGGTGTGGAAGTTAACATAGAGACACTTGTGTTTCCATGGATGCTGGTCATATTCAGTGTAGTCTGAATCTGACTGATGTAGGTCTAAAATCCTCACACAGCCTTTAACCACTGACCACAAACTAACTGATGCCTTGGGACAGAAAAGGCAAGAGGTACACAATGACAGAGTTTAACAACAGACTCACTCCTCTGATTAGAGACGAAGACGGAGTCCGAGTAAAACAAAGAAATTTCGGTACCTTAAATGCCAGCAACATGACACAAAAATGTCACCTTGAATGCAGCCTAGATTCACTGTACAACACTGCATTCATAAGAAATACTTACAAATTACAATCTCTGAAATATGTTCAGTATATTGCACTGAAAAAGTCAAGAAAATCTACCAAAGTAAAAATAAAATATCCACAGTTGGTCCGTGTGCTGCAGTCCATGTGGCCTGACTGAGCTGAGTGTTTGGCCCGCGTCAAACCAGCGTGACAGTTAACGGTCCAGAGTGAAGGCCTCAGTAGTAGTACCGCTGCATCTCTGTCCAGTTGGTGATCCAATACTTTTTCTGTGGCTCTTCGGGCTGAAATCCCAGATTGAACTGGTAACGTTCAGCCTTGCAAATTCTCACCCCGCGGTGCTTTGGCATTACCCGGTAGTAGATGGCTCGCTTGAAGAATCCAAGCTAGCAGGAAAAGAGAGAAAACAACAGAAGAGGGGGGTGACGTTAGAGAAGAGATGCTTAAAAAAGGCAGGAAAGATGGGATTAATGACGGACGGAGAGGAAGAATTAGGATTCACAGGCTTGGGAAAATCAAGTTAGGTTGAAGATAAACCCTTGCTGAGGAAGAAAGAGACAAAGAAAGCTGTACAGAAAGATCAGAAATGCAATACACATTACTTTATTAGCCTGAGAATAGAGAAGAAGCAGTGTTAGGTAGACAAAGCAGAGAAAACAAAGTTGTAAGCAGGCTGATTTACACCCCAAGCTGAGCACTGTAATTAAAAGTATCAATAGATAAATTCATTAGTAGGGGTGCTTTTACCCATAAGCCCTACTGGTGTGTGCTGTAGGGGGACCCGCGGGGGGGCCTCAGTAGTCATCGGTCAGCCTCTCTGTCTCAGAGGGCTGGATCTTCATCTCAGCCTTCTGGGCCTTGGCCTCATACATCTCCCTCCTGCTGGCCCGCTGGAAGAAGCCACACTGCGAGGGTGCATGGAGGAAGGGGGGTGAGGCAAAGGTTAGCAGATGGTTCGATATGGAGGTTGGTGTGGGTAAAACAATAAATGAATACACATGGAGAGATCCAGAGCAGTCTGTGTGATCAGTGCTGTGATGATTGACAGTCTCACCTTCCAGAGTATCAGAATGATTATTCCCAGTAGTAGAACTCCAGCTACAATCGCAGAGATGATGATCCACAGTGGGAGCTCATATGGCACCTCTACCCCCTCCACAGGCTCTATTTCGACTGAAAACTACATAAAATATTCACACAGTTTAGAAAATCATTATTATTAAACTCTACATATTATCATCATATTATCATCAGCACGCACCATGGTGGTCTGACTGTCCATCCTCAAAGTTGGTTTATCAGTGATGAGCTTCAGTGTAGCTTGACCTCTGACTGTCACTCTCAGAGCGTTGGGATAGTCCTGCAAGAACAGAAAAATGTCTTTAAAACTTGTGTTTGCTTTTCTTCTATATGTGCAATACAAAATCTTAGCTGTGTGTTTCTATATGCACACTCAAACTGCAATGCTGTGAGGTGAGAAATGTTTTCAGAGGGTTACAGAAAGCTTAAATGTACAGTATATAAAGGTGGCTCAATCAAAACAAGAACAAAAGATGACGAAGAGAGAAGCAGTGTTCAGCTATGCCCACCCCCAATGTTTACTTTTTGTTGAACTGAGGACACTTTTAAACAAAACAATGCACTCTGTGATGTCTACTTACTAAACAACCAACCAACGATTTTCTTTCATGGAAAAAAATTCACATAGTGAAGCAGAAAAGCTGTTAAAAGTGGGCTTCCTGGCTTACCCTGTGAACATTCTTAGAATGCTTGGCCACTGGCAGGCAACATTAACCAGGAAGACAACTTTTAACAGCTTTTCTCCCTCTGGTAAATACACCTTTTCAGCCTTTACTAAATAGCCTTTAATTCAAACAAGAAGTAAGTGAGCAGCGAAACTGGCCACTGGTCAGTCTCCAGCGCTTGCCAGAAGCGCCACTGCTCAGTCGATATAATATTTTCAGCAAAGGTCGCTGCCAAAACACATCGATCCAATCAAACAGATCAACTCAAACAGAAAGGAGGACGCAAAAACCATCTGGTCAACTTCAAAATATGGCAAAATGCATGGACTCACAATTGTAAATCTCTCTGGAGTCATTATCATGTGATCTTACAGGCTTGAACTCATAGTTCAATGCACATGCAATGCTGCAGAAACAGAAGTGGAATTCAGGGACTGGAGATTGGGGATGAAGTTAGGCATTACAGGAGGTACTTAGGCAACAGCTGATAGCGGGGAATCATCAAGTATATAAAAAGTCAGCAGTACAAAACATGAATGAGATACAGTATCAGAATGGTAGCGGCTAGTAGCAGTTTATGTTACTAATGTTGTAGTCTATGACGGAAAATCCAGTTCATTAGATGGTGATGATGATGCCAAAATCTCAAGGCTCACTATCATCATATTCATGCAAAATGCCCCAGAAACACATGCTGCAGTATCTCAATCTGTATAGTTGCAGTAATACGATATGGTTGTACAGTTCCCATGGCATACCCAGACTTGCCTCAAGGCACAACAATGCACCACAGCACACCATTTGGGAACCATTAACATAAATGATGACTATCTCCACAAAACAGAGCAAAGAATCTGAAAGAATCTTTGTTTAAGTTAGGATGTTTATTTTAAGACTTTGAACATGGCAATGCAATGGAAAGATCAACAGAGAGGGATTTTTCTTGTGTTTGTGTGACTATATTTGTACATCTTATGATATTTAATCCTGCCTAGTGACTGTCTTTGTGGAAAGTGGTCACATACTGCCCCAGAGAATGATTTTGATCAGGTATCTATATAAGGTCATGCATGCTGTGTAGACTATGAGAGGCAGGGTCCTGAGACGAAGGTTTATCTAATTTTTACCTTCTGTTTTCAATTTTAATTTAGTTGTTAATAGTTTTTACTTGTGGTTTGTTAGTTTGGTTTAGTTTTTATTAAGCAAAAATGCTCCATTAATTCCGTTTTTAATAGTTTCACAGTTTTTTTTCCCAATAATTTGGGGTACTTCTTAAGGGGCAAAACTAAAAAGGTCCAGAAAAAGTAAACATCATAGAGAGTTAAATTTTAATTCATTTAGGCTGGTCCTTAATTAAACCTTGAGACCAATGTAAATTTCCATTGTGTGAAGTCTTCATTGATCAAATCAGGCTGTTTTATGCTCCCCAGGCCTATTCTATTTTAGTTTTGCAAGCACAGAATACAGTTTCTGTTTCTTTGTTTTTTTGTAAAGCCTTGATCTAATTATAGTTTCAGTTACTGTAACTAAAATGATTTTTACATTTTAGAATTTCATTATTTTGTGAACGTTTAATTAGATTTTAACATGTATAGTTCTAAAAATAAAAAAAAAAACCTATGTGAATCATTTGAAAAACAAATAATGTAACCTTGAAATTAAAGTAAATTCAGTTTCCATTAACATAATTTTCATTACTTCACAAAACTTATACACTTAGAACTGGCACCATTGCACCTCTTGACTTGCATTGCAGGAGATGGTGCAGCTTTGAACACAATCTTGGTTTTACCCACAGTCTGAGAGAGAGGAAGAATCCAAACTGTGCCCTTACACAGTATGATGGATAACAGACAACCTCAGTAAGAGGATTCCATCTCTTATTCAGTAATGGGCCTTGGCACTTTTATTGTGAAATACTGCTTGACCTAAATTATGTAAATCCAGGAAACCAGAGTGAAACCCGCAGTGATATAGTCAAAAAAGTCTCCATTACTTATGAAAGTCTGGCTGCAGAACATCTCTGACGCTCTACCAGACTGTTCATCTGAGACACCGTATATCTCAGGAGAGAAGTACTGTAATTTGCCAGTACAACATATTTCCAGTTTTATTTTATTTCAAGTTCAACTTCATTTACAAAGAAAGTCTGGCAGTTACATTCATGAAATGACCACATTGCAAACATTAAACACTAAGTAACATTTCACATATAAATCAGAGAAAAAGGTCAGAGGTGTAAAATGGGATTAGATTATGTTTAGAGTGATTTAAGAAGTAGTTACATAAACAGTGGCTTGCTTTAGCTGCATTAGCTTTAGCTAAAGCAATCACAGCTAGCTACATAATAACATAACTAAACTAGAAAAGCACTCGGAGAGTGCAGACTTCCGCCATTAGCCCTATCTCACAATAGTGAAGAACCCTTCAAAAAAATTCCTGGATCCGTCCCCGTGTGCCCCCCACCACAGCATTCACCGATTACTCCCTCCCCCAGTGGGGTGGAAACACAGCGAGGCAAAGCATTGGCTTCACTGCGTGTGCCAACAGGTGCACCCATGGTCTCACTGGACGACTGGAAGTCATGGCAGAGGGTGAATATTCCTCTATTCCTCCCAGCATTGTGAGTATTCTCGCTACAATTCGCTGTCTTTCTGTGTGTTACGCTCCGACTCGTCTCCTTGACCGGGCATGCGTCTTTCAAACTCTATAAACTCCAAAACTTTGAATAGAAACACACCCAAAAACTGCTGCACCAAAAACTGCTGCTGAGATTGAAGTTACTCATGTCCGCCATCTCCTGGTGTAAAGTGGTAAGAGCGCAGACCTCCACCATTAGCCCTATCTCCCAATAGTGCAGGATCCTTAAAAAAATTCCTGGATCCAGACGGTGATCCAGATCAGTCCCAAAATCTAATCAGTTCTTCCTTATCCCATTTCTGACATTTCCTGAAAATTTCATCAAAATCCATCCACAACTTTTTGAGTTATGTTGCTAACAAACTAACAAATGAACAAACAAACAAACCCTCCCGATCACATAACCTCCTTGGCAGAGGTAATAAGCCACTGCAGCTAAATTAGCTTGAGCAAGGTGAGATTTAGTAAACATAGAAAGCTATTGTAATTAGATAGATAATGCATCTACATATCTTACATTGCTGCTTTGTGAGTTTAGCTTTAGCTACATTAGCTATGCAGCTTTGCTGGCTATGTAGCACTACTATTTATACCTAGGCTAGCTTTAGCAACATGAGCTCTAGCAATGTGAGCGTTAGCAAATGTAGCTAAAGCAAACTTAGCTACATAGATAACATAGAAACAAAGCTTATGTAGTTGCTTTGTGAGCTTATCTTTAGCTACGTAGGCTTCGCTTGCTGCTTTAGAATGTCTTCATAGAGGACAAGCTTTTTCCTGTAAGAGGACTATTTAGGCGTTTTGTTATCATGGCCTCTTTAGAACTTAAGTATTTTGAAATTGCAAAATCCAGATGATGTTAATGGGTTTGCAGTTAACAAAGTTAAACTTTTGATTAGGTGTTCCCACTTCTGTTGTGTTTGTGTAAGTATTTGTGGCTGTATCATTGAGCTTACCTCCAGCATTGTGCTGTTCCACAAACGGGAGCGGACATAAATCTTTGCTGAAGCAGTCATGTTGAGTAGAGGACAAGTGAATGTCACACATCGGGCTGTTCCCTTGGAGCATTCCTGCAACACACAGAGGCAGAAATATCATTTTAAAAACTGACCAACGCACAATTGTGCTGAAAATAGACTTTTAGATTAAACACAATAATGACAAAGATTTGATAGTTTGCAAAAATGTCCATCGCTGACACTACTACAAAGTCTTTCGGGCTCACCAGTTAAACTATTATATATAGAGAGTAATTTGTGTTTATAATAAAAGAAAAATTCAAAATATAAGAGGATCCACTTCTGCACTTTATGAGATTGCTTGTTAGTGCGGCATTTGTTGAGCTAAAGTAGAGTGTTACAAGTCAATTCATGCCTCGCAAGCAGTAAAGAGCTAAACAAAAATGACCCTGACATTTGGCACAGATATACTTCATCCCCTGAGGATTAATTCGTCTGACTCTGGTGATCCCCTGACTTTTCCATCGGCCCCAACATTACACTGACATTTGAGCTTCGTAGTAAAAAGTCTCTGGAGTTGGATTTAATATTATGCAACATAATACAGATACATGGTCATATATGTATTTTTAGTACAAGTCATGCTCTCAAAAACTTAGATGACCTCTTATTGCCCTTCTCCTACCAAAAGAAAGGTCTCTTTGCGTGGAGTGAGCAGTGTGATGGCTGACTGCGGCTCAATAATAAGTGGCTCTTCATCAGCATCTCCCACCACAATCTGCCGTTTAACCCTCCTCCGTTCGCTCTCCGACAACTGGAAGACAAGAAAAGGAGACGGGAAGATGAAAGAAAGAAGCAGAGGAGACGGAGACATGACATCAGAGGCCTCTGGGTAATTACTGGTTTTGATAAAAGCATTACCAAATTCTTCTCAGAATAGCAGTTTCATTCATTTCCACTGTCTATATCGAGGCCGCACGTATTGTGACTTTCTATTTAAGGCTCTGTGAGGTTTGTTTGTGGTGACATGGATGTTTTTTCCTATGTGTATTTTTGAACAGCTGTGGTTTGGCTTTGAGATCGTTTTCACACATCTTTTCTGCCACTGACTGTTACTTATACTTCTCAGACATCTTCAGCTCACTCTGATGTCAGGAATTACAATGCATTAAACAAGTCTGTGAACAATACAATGCACTCAAAGGGCAAATGCAAAATTAAAGTTGGCCTAGCCTAGTTTAATGACTGTCATTGAGTTCATGGTTACATTATTCACAGGAATCTGTGTGGTCATTCAACAAATAGACTGTGAGTTATTGAAGTTAGCATGTTCTTAGCCATGATAATATTATTTGTTAGGTTACTAGTGGAAGTTTTATGCTCAAACGACTGCTGAAGTTCACGTCAGTCTAGCTTTAAATGCTAGTTAGTGCTAACTAGCAAATGTCAGTGTTTTTACACCATTGCAAGACTGCCAGCATACCTGTATGAGCATTTAACTCCTGTTTTGTAATTGTCAATTTAGTCAGAACATAGGTTGGGTTAAAATCTGGATTTGTCTGACATTTTGGTTTACGACCAAAATGTTCAGTGCTAACTAGCAAAATTTACCATTGTGTTAGCATACTGCCATTAGCTAACTATTTAACTACAAATATTACTACTACTTTTATACTGCGTGTTTTTTTTCTTGGTTAGTCTATCAGCTTGGTTTGGTTTGTCAAAACTATTTTCCAACAGGCTAAGCTGTACTTTCTAAATGCTAAACTGCAAATGCTGACAACACATTTAAACCATTAAAAACAAGTTAGCATCCTGGAATTAGCATTAACTCTGTAGCAATCATCAGTGTGTCTGCTGACCTGTCATGAAAAGCAGATTATTTATTTCAATTGTCTCATGCATTTGTGACTCACAGGCATGTTAGCATACTGGCATTAGCATTCTCTCAATGTGTAAATGCTATTATGTCGGTTGCTCTGTCATTTTGTTGAAATTGTAAAACTTGTTTTGTAATTTACTTTAAACCAACAAAGCTGATGAGATTTCATTTCCATTTCATAACCTTAGCAGCATTGCTGTTTGAATAGCTAATGCTGCATCAATACATTTCAATAGCATGTTATCATGCTGCATTAGCATTCAACTCTTTATCTTCATTGTGTTCATTGGTCTGTAATTAAAGTACAAAACCAAAAGGTAATTGTCTCATAATTTGTTTTCTGATTCCCAGGGGTGCCAGCATACAGGCATTAGCATTTAACTTTGGCGATGTGTTATCTGTCTAATGCCTTGCTCTGATGAGATTTCCATCAGGCTCAGTTGTGCCTCCTGATTAATGTTGATTAGCATATTTTTCCAACATATTTACATCACTGCAAGCATGTTAGCCTTCTTGAATAGGCATTTAACTCTAGAAATGTAACAGCTTCAATTCAACTCAAGGCTGATTGTGCAGAGGTGTGAAGTGACATCCCCAGGTTTCCCATGCATTTACGGTATGTCATATCCACTCTCCCATGCTTTTATCTGACTTTCCTGTCCTATCTCTATGTCTCTATCCCTATGACATGAAAAAAAAAGAACAGAACCTTTTCATTTGTGATCATCATTGCATTATTTGGTCACCAACTAGGTTAAAAATTAGTTTCATACATTCTTTGGTTCAAACCAATTCAAACAACGGTGCATAAATGTCTCATACTTTAATTTCAAACCTCAAATAGTGATGGCAGTAACCTTGGCTGTACAAGCCAATACCAACATGGTTTAAGCATGCTAGCATTGTTGCATTAGTGTTCAACTATTAATTGATAATGCAACAAGATTTTATAATCACATTAACTGTATTCTTTTTTAGCACACCCTGGATAAGCTACTGTAGCCACAGTAATGTAAAATAAGCACACCAATGCTCCTTAATGTCTCAGCCTTGTGTTATCAAATATTTTAGTTTTTACTCTTCCCTCATTTCCTTTTGGATTCTTTTCAAGTTACTTTCCGTGGTTAAGTTCTTCAATCTATATGACACTGCTTATTTTCTTTCAAAACCAAAGCAGGTCTGTATCCAAACAAGAAGTCTGTTACCCATAGTTGCAAATACTGAAATTTCAAAAAGGGTAATTTTATTGCAATTGAGTACAGAAATTCTCATATTAATAATGATTTAAAAATCTAATCATAGGAAAGCCCTATTCTCTATATAGAGCTCAACAGTGGATGCTCACTTTCTGGCGTTTCTGGTTCTGGGAGTAAAATTTGCCATTCAAATCCCCATTTATTAAAATCCTTAATACAGCACTTTGAAAACATGAACCAAGCTACTTGATAACTCAGTCACTACTATAAAACTTTTGATTCAGAGCAAAAATGGTGTTCGAAAACAGAGAAAAATGCAAAAGTACAAGAGTGTTTATATTTCTACAAGGAGGATGAACTACATGTTTCACAATTCATTGCAATTCATTTTGCTCATTGTTTATGATAGCTTTTCAAACTTTAAAACCTTCAGGTACCTTTTATTAATGCTTATCTTTATTGCTGTTTACATTTTAAATGTTAATGTCGTAATATACTCTAAGCTGCTTGTATTTTGCGTCACACTACCGTGGCATGTATTGTTAATCTCAATAGTCAACAATCTTTGTTGGCAGGCGCATATGTTTTTTCCATGGTTACCGAGGACCACACCAATCAGAGACATCACTGTGATACTTCAGGATTATGGGTATTGTAGTAGTTTTGGCTGAGATCATAAACTATTTTCTTAAAAAATGTTGATATAGTATAAGCTTTTGTCTTACACAGGAGCATATATCATCGTTTCACATTCATGTAGCTCCTGGTAAGTCTAACTTGAATACTTCTGACAATATTACTTATAATCAAATCTGCTATAGTAAAAATGAACGGGAATTTTACTTTGGGAGCTACACTGTTGAGCTCTATTTGCAGCTGCTAGTGAGGAAACTTGTCAGTGAAGTTAAAACTGTTACTTGCTCAAGTAAGGACATATGTTATCCATATTTGGATCAGTGCAAGCATCTTAGCAAACTGATATTAGCACTTAGTCCTAATCCCTGGTAGCATACTAGCAACCTAACAAAGCCGATTTTATTGTATAATATGAATTAAAACTCTTTTTCCCCCTTATATTTGGGTCTTTCATTAAATCCAGTATTTCTGTCTATGGAACTGCACTGTGGCTTTTAAGTAATGGGACATTTCTGTCTACGCATTTTCGTGCATATGCGTGTAGGTTGTACAAATAATGAGAGAACAGAAAAACCTCTGCATTGTTTACAGTACAAAGAGATAGGAAAGTCTAGATGAGAAAGCATGAAATGCATCAGAGGTCAAGGCTGGATATAGAACAGGATGTTTTAATGTGGTTCTGAATCATTTTTTTCTTTCTTCATCTGAAATTCTTGTTAACTGTCAGCATCTTTTGTATCCGTTTTGGTTTCACAGGTCACAGTTTTGCTTTATTCTTTAACTGTTTCAGGTATTTGTGAGTATCCTTCTACATTAGAGTGATTTAATGGCACTTGTAGGAAAGAAACATATTCAATAAAAAAGAGCCTTACAGTTAGGTTAAGCAGGTTGACAATTTCTCCCGGAGGGTTACATTCAATCTCTGATTGCCCTTTGACAACAATCTTGGTCAGATACAGCAGCCACTTCCCATTGTTGACCTCATAGGGCCACTCAAACTCCACCGCCAGAGTCCCCATGTCTCCCAGGGGCTGCGCCTCCACCTGGTAGAGGCAAAATAACAGAACAAATTAAACACATAGTGTAAAATACCATTCAGGGCTTTGTCTGTGACTTTGTAATTCATAAATAGCATCCACCCCTGGTCTTGTTTACACCACAAACCATGGCTCACATAACAGTCCCCTCCTCTGCAATATTAAACTTGTGAAGAATAAAAGTTTAGCTTCAAAGACAGGGCGTGGGTGAAGGAAATGTGGGTTAGGAGCACACATATTATAGAAGTAATACACAATCCTGGAGGTCTAACGTAGTCCAAGTGGTGAAGGTGACTCACACTGAAGGTGAACTCCACCAGACTGCCCACGTCACTGGTGTTGACCATGGCTGACTCGCCCATCACCGTGCCGTCGAACGTCGTTTGTACCACAGGCTTCACTCTGGTCAGGGTGACGGTTAATGTGATGAGACATTAAAAAGTACACTATGAATGGCATTTCAGTGATCTTTACTGTATGTACAGTAGGTCATGAGATGTTATGCAACTCACATGGAGAAGGAGGGGAGGATGGTGTTTTCAATCAGCAGAGCCACAGGCACGGGCGTCAGGTCATCCTGTTCACTGAAACTAAAGAAACAACGTGTATTTAGTGCTTCTTATGACAGAGTCATGGCACACCCACTTCATTTGCTGATCATTTGGGTAAAATTCATCTTCAACCAATGACACAGCTGTAGCATTACAGGCTCTAGAGATGCTATAAAACTCAATGAACCCTTTTACCTGAAAAACCACAAGGTTTGTCTAAACATTGTTAAGTTGATTGTTTCTAAAGCTAATATACCATGATGTAATGCTAATTCTCTCTGCCCGTTAGTGGGAGTTTCTACAATGTACTATGGCATACACATAAGGGTAAATCCTGGTCTATCTGTAAGAAATTCTACTTCCCTGGAGAGTAATACATCAGTTGCTGGTTGTATAGATGCTACACAAGCATGGACATCAAATATTTAAATGTTGTGTCTATATTAAGCTCTTACGTGGACAGAAGCAGCTGGGACTCAATTTCATGTGTGTACAGATCAATCCCTGATGTCTCAAAGTTCAATGTTAATACCACCTGGTTATAAAAGGAACCAAAGGAGAAGTGACACAACTCAAAAGAGACAGAAAAAAACACCAAAAAACTTGCAAGGTAAAAACAATTAAATATTTCAGTAATTACCTTTTCATTGCCTTTAAGTGGATTTCCCAGGTTACACATCAATGTGCCATTCAAAGTGCATTGTACATCGCTTTCCTGAACAATAAATTTGAATTTTGAGAAATTAAACACAAGAGTGGAGTGTGAGAAAAAAGAAGCCACTTATTAAGCATGCGTGTATCACAAAAAGGAAGAATAACTGCTAAATGAAGGGTTTTTTTTCAGTCATTTGCTGCCCTCCACTGGACGTACCGCAGACCTGACACCAGAGTACTTCAGTGCCTCAGGCATGGTGACGTTGAGCTTGGCCTGGTGGGCGTCTTCAGCCACTCTCCCTCCATCAGGAGTGTTTGTTACCTCCACCTGCAATCTGAGTATCTTCATGTTGCTGTTGAACTGAAGAACTTGGAATTTATCTTGCCTGTACAAAGGGAAACATAGAAGACACTTAAGTTATTGTAAATGTTTCATTTTTGGCAAATGTATACATTCTCAAGTTATTTATGTCCAGATGTAACAGCTAATCCTTTTTCATTTACAACATTATGGAATAGGGCTGTAATGAGCCACTCAACTGAGGACAACATACCTCACAGTCCAGTTGTATAGTTGTTGAAATGTAATTTTTTTTAGAACATGATGTGAATCTATGAAGCGTGAATCTTTGTTTCCATTGGGCAAGAAAAAGAAAAATATCCCTTTCTTGCTAAATCACTTTAGTCAGTCATTGCATGTTTACTGTTACTGTACTGGAAGTGCAACCCACATTCGCAGCTACATTAGACCCCACAGAAATAAGGTGTATACATTTTTCTGTCCAACTGATTTAAATCATCCACAATTGTGCTCATTATTGGGGCTGACATTACATCCCCAGTATTTAAGCTTCCACTTCATTCTAATGCTGGTACTCAAACATTGTCTGTTGTTACACATCAAAGAAGTAATTGAAATACAATAGAATAAGAGTAATAGTTTTTAATTTGTAATCAGGATTTTGTAAATGGCAGAGTTATGTGAAAGGCCCAACATCACTCACATCTGCATCCTGAATCTTCAACTGCAGTTTAATATTCTTCATGCTAAGCTTAACTGTAACATAGCTTAACATAAAAACCAGAGACAAGAGCCTGCTGGAGTCACATTTTCTTTTTTATTCATAGTAACAAACAAGACAGCCTATAACGTTTTCAGTTAGGCTACAATGATTTATTGCTACTTGTTTTTGTTAGCTGCAATACTGATGTCACGCTAATAATTAACACAGAATAATACACTGAAAGCCGATCAATGTAAGGTTTTTAATTTCCTAAAATTGACTGAGTAGTTATGTAAATATTAAGACTTAAACATTTGAAAAATGTATTATTCAAAGATCAGAATGCTAACTTTTAGCTAATGCAGCATCCATTATGGTTAGCCTGGCAGCATAAACAGCTAACAATGCTCAGTCCCGTAAAATTTCTTGTGTGATCTTTAGTGTCTACTAAAATACTTTATTGTAAAGAATTCTCCTAACCTGGGGTAAGGACGCTCCTTTTGGTCAACATACTGGGCTTTCAGTTGTAGATTACTGCTACATTTGTTGTCAGGGCCACACTCCTTCTGAAAGTTAAGCTGTATAAAATGAGAAACATAAAATTACTTTTTATCACAAACAATCAATCATATATATATATATATATATATATATATATATATATATATATATATATATATACATACACAGTATATCTTCATTGTCAATTGCTAGCCTTTGCATGTTTTTGTATATCTCCATACCTCAGTTTTCTGAGAGAGTTGTTGCTCCTGGCTGAGAATTGGAAAGGAGTCCAGATTCTCAAGGGAAGATGTGGATTTTGGTTTTTGTTCATTCAGGGACATGTTGAGGAAAAAGACCACTGGCTCAAGTTTGTCTCCAACAGGCTCCTGTAGAATCGACAAAGAATTATAATTTGTCTTCAAAGCATATGAGAATTGAGAGACACTTTAAAATGAAACTACAGCTAAAAAAAAAAACCCATATCTAAAATGCATGATTAACCACTATGTCGAGAACCCACACTGACTCAAGGGTAATTGCATTACGCCCTTACCACCACATACAACTCCAGGGTATGACACTTGGGTTTCGAAGAGGGAACATTCAGCGTGTTTGTGTATGTGTCGTCATTATTTTCTTTAAATAGAACTCGGGGGCTTCTTCTTCGCTCCACGTCAACCTCCACTGTGTACTTCACCTCTTAAAAAAGTAAAACACAAAAAGTTTATCGCAGAGCGCTGACGGAGGAACATGCATGAAGTTAATGAAACACTAGTTAAAGAAGATATGAAGATTTCCCATGAAACCCTATTTCCTAAAAAAGAACCATTCTTTTAGCATTTTGCAACTTTTTTGGCATTTAGTGTTGCTACTGTCCCAACTTTTTTAAAAGTTGTTTTTGGCAACTTTTGGCTGTTTTCAGTAGGTTATGAATTTGTGCCTGGAAAAAAACTTATGCCCAAAAGTCTATGAAGTAGTGTACATATATCCAAACATTTCATTTAACTCTGCTGTACTGTCAAAATGAGTAAATTTCATTAGTCATTGTTTTCTCAATATAACAGAAGTATTTTCCCTCTTCCTTATTTTT
This sequence comes from Cheilinus undulatus, assembly GCF_018320785.1. NCBI lineage: Eukaryota > Metazoa > Chordata > Actinopteri > Labriformes > Labridae > Cheilinus > Cheilinus undulatus. Next base: position 14,870,939 of record NC_054884.1, on the reverse strand, counting down.
TTTTTTTGGCTCATTTGTCACAAGTTTCAGATCATCAAACAAACTTTAATATTAGACAAAAATAACCTGAGTATATACAAAATGCATTTTGTAAATACAGGAAGTGGTTGAATACTCTTTCACGGCACTGAATTTCCCTTTCTTGGGATAACAGCTGCTTTTTCAATGACAATGAGGAAAATCCTGAAAATCTCTGGAAAATTGGCTAACAATTACATGTCAACATGGGGAAAAGAAAGGTAAAATATATTGGTTTAGTCCTGTCCCTTTTTTCAGTCATATATGTCCCATTTAAGACCCAAACTGCAACATTTTTCATTAAATTATAGTTGTTGAAAATTTGTGATGTGCTTTGTCACCTTAAAGACTGGTGGGATCTGAGGCAAGACTGGTTTAGAACCACTGTTTTATCCAATAAATCACTTGTTCAATTAAAAAATGATGTCCTACTTATATTTTTCTTGAAGTCTTTGTTTCCGTTGCTCAGAGTGAAAGACATACACAGAGTAGCTTTGATGCTGTAAAACACAAAGAGGGAAAATGTTAAATATTCAAACAAAATTAAAACAAAAGTTTTAGACTGAGATATTCTGAGGGAGACAACCCACCATGGTGTATCTCCTGGACACTGACTTGGGTCTACAATTTCTGGCTCCACAGTAAAGTATCTAGATAAATGGATTACTGGACGAGCCCTGAATGTAAAATCATATGAAAACAGGAATCAGGAGTTAATCCAATGGAAACAATTCACATAATCACAACTTTCAATGTATAGATGAAAACAAAAATCTTTAGTTTTTCTTCTCTATTCTGTTCATGAAATAAAGACATTCATACACATAATACAAATACCATGATACCAAAAAATTACCTTCAAAATCTAATCAGCTCATCCTGGAGTCAGAGTGGCAAAGATTCATGTAAATTCTCAAAGTGTTGAGATATCCTGATCATGAGAATGGCACAGACAATCCAAACACACCACACCTCCAGTCTATGTTATCACTGAGTTTGCCTGCACTTTTTGATAATGTATATAATTCTCTCCTAATAACCTATCTTTTAGAACAACTCTTTTTATTCTAAATATTTCTGTAATTTTCACTTCTGTCAGTTGTCACAATAACGCAGACTGTATGGTTTAGAATGAAAGACTTCATCCAAGCGTTTCTGATTCTCTCATGTGTACCTGAGCAGGGCTATGCGGTTGTCCAGCGAGCCGACTAAGATGTCAGGGTAACTGTTGTCATCCATGTCCATCCCTCCATTGAGGGAGTAGCCAAATGTCTTGAAGCCTCCATTTCCCACTGACTTACCCTCGATCACCTACAGGGGGCAGCAATGACACAAGAGAGATCAACCCAACAATTCTGGAAACTTCAGATTAAGTTTGTCCATGAAATAAAGTCAGATATTACCTGACTGGGATTTTCTGAGACTCCCTGTTTGCTTCCCATCCATATGTAGACTCTTCCTGTGTCATGGAACGGAGCTCCCACAGCAACATCTGCACACATGAAGTAAAGGAGTGAAAAATCCACAGGAGACCAGACACTGTTCATGCAGAAAACCACAGACTAGACGCTGCAGAAAATGCAAGGTCTGTTTATACCTCTAAGGGGCAGCATAGCACTACTTAATAATTAGTGCACACTGAATTGTAACATTTTTAATCTGCTTTTATACTGTTAACCATACATTTTGAGTCTTTAAAATGAATATTTACACCCAAAAGTAACTAAATAGGATCATTTTTAATAATTGAAACTTACTGTGTCCTCTCTATAGCAGCCTCACAACAATACTTAACCTGTAAATATATGGGTTTATTTTCTACATTATTACATTTTTTCAAAATTTCTGAGCCTATAAGGTGGGGCTGGGAAACTGATGGCCTAGGGACCACATTTGGTCCTTACTCACTGTGGTCCACATGTCAATTTTAAATATTAGTAAGTTGTACACATAAAGAACCTATCTCACTATCTCACATTAAAACATGAAAACAGCAACATTTTCAAAAACACTTTCATAAATCTCTGTTTAGCAGTTTGAGAGAAATGGGTTTTAACATACAGTATTTCTAAAACTCTTCTATGGAGCATTACTGAGTGTATTTGGAAAAATAGGAATGTATTCAGAACTGGACGGATAAGTTTGTGTTTTAATCATCGTTGGCAATAAGTGTAGATTTCTATCAAAACAGATTAAATGTTAAGTCATTCCTAATGAAACTGTGTCACTACAAATCCTTTTTTAGGTTGACTTAATAGCTGTAAGGATTTAAAGACAAAAGATTGCCTTAAACCACAGCATCTTTTAACCTACTTACAGAAGCCTTTAGTTTTTTTTGTTTTGTTTTTTTTCAATTAGCCCTCAGTGTAAACGTTGTTTGTGTAGGAGACATACCTTGGAATCCATCTTGGTTGATATCCCCGATAGCCGCGACTGCCAAACCAAATGCAGAACCTGTTGGGCCCTTCCGCACCACTGAAGTGGTCTTCTGGAAGGATCCATTCTCATTCATGAAGATGTATACAGCCCCTCCCTGATCCTTCATACGGTCAAAGTAAAACGGGGCACCAACAATCAAGTCATTCCAGCTGCAAAGGGAAAACATTCAGAGTATATGTAAATACATGCATGAACACATATCTCTGTGTTTGTGTCTCAAATAGCCTTAAGATTCAACAAGTAATGCTGTGAAAGAGGCACATGATTTCACAATGATGTCATCAGACACCTTATCTCAGCTGCTGAAAGGACACGTTTTCTTCTCTCATCTGAGCTCATGCATACATCAATGTCATGCATTCCATGCATTTCAGAGCAGCGCATAGCTGCAGAGCATTTGAGCGTGAGGCAGCTCAAAGCACAAGATGCACATCAAGATTATCCACTGACACATGAGGACAAAATATTTGTGCATCTTTTAAGGCTTAATTGGATAAATGTGCCGTTACAATAAAGAAAAGTTGAATAAAGTGTACTCAGTGTCTCATGCAGAAACACACTCATCATTGTTGAGGTCTGTGACGGCCAGGCTGCTCCCAAAATATGATCCCACTTGTTCTCCTGGGATGAGGAGCGCAGGCTCAATGCTTTTGTCTTGCTTTGCTCCAAACATCACAGAGCCCTTGGATTCGTCCCTGGGAGACCCTGTCACCACTGTGTACTCATCATGGCTCAGCAGTTTTTTCTCCTCAATAACTGAATAACCTGCACAGGATGAAGATTAAAAGTCAGCGTTAAAGTGTGTTTTTTTCACACTCAAAATTCATACAAACCTTGTGAATACAAAAGATAAAAGTTAAACACATTTTGAAGGGAAACACCCAATCTAAGTCTTTTTTTCTGATTCTTCTGCAAATAAAAATGTAGGGCTGTCAACATCAATGCATGAATCACAATAAATTAAAGTCCACAACTGGTTTAACATGAGATTAACTGCATGCTGGTCTCACTATCCACAAAGAAAAGCACAAATCCCACATATTACAATACAAGGACTCAATTTCTCAAGCAAAATCAAACTACTACTCGAGCCTAATCAATTCAAATGAAGGAAACACCAAGTCTCTGTTCTCACTATTCAGCAAACTTCTCCAACCCCTGGACTCCCTACCTGCCCACCTGTACTCCACTGACACCTGTAACTCCCTTTTACCCTTTTTCAATGAAAAAATTCACAAAATCCACCAGTATTTGGACTCAAATCCTTCACCTCTCTCCTCCTCTGAACTTCCCCTGTACTCTCAGCCATTCTCTGCCTTTCAACTTCCTGCTGCTTCTGACATCTTAGCCCTCATCCAAAAATCCAAGCCCTCCACATCTCAGCTTGATCCCCTTCCCACAACTCTGGTCAAATCCTGCCTCCCCTCTCTGCTCCCCCTCATATCTGCCATCATCCACTCCTCACTCACCACTGGAATTGTTCCCTCACTCTTCAAAACTGCAGCTGTCACCCCTACACTGAAAAAACCTGGTTCAGATCCCAACAACTACAATAACCTCGACCCCATCTCTAATCTACACTTCATCTCCAAAATCCTTGAAAAAATAATCGCCACTCAACTCCATTCCCACTTAAGTCACAATTTCCTCAATGAACAATTCTAGTCCGGTTTCCGCCCCCGCCATAGTACAGAAACGGCCTTCATAACAATCACCAATGACCTCCTCATAGCAGCTGACTCCAGTTTACTCTCCATCCTCATCCTTCTTGATCTGAGTGCGGCCTTTGACACAATTTCTCACACCATCCTCCTCAGCAGATTATCTTCCATTGGTATCACTTCCACTCCCCTCGACTGGTTTCACTCATACCTCTCAGACCGCACTCAGTTCATCCGCCTGAAGTCTTTCACATCACAGCCCTCCCCTGTCACTTCAGGCGTGCCCCAGGGCTCTGTCCTGGGGCCCCTTCTTTTCATCATCTACCTCCTTCCCCTTGGCAATATTTTCTGCAAATTCAACATCCACTTTCACTTCTTTGCGGATGACACCCAGCTCTGCCTCTCCAGCAAACCCAACTCCTCACTTCCACCCCAATTGCCTCTCTGAAATTAAATCGTGGTTCACCTCTAACTCCCTTAAATTAAACAGTGACAACACAGAAGTCCTCCTCATCGGTACAAAATCCACTTTATCCAAAGCAGACAGTCTCTACCTCACTATTGACAGCTACTCAGTCTCCCTCTGCCCTCAGGTTAAGAGTCTGGGTGTCATCCTAGACAGCTCCCTATCATTCCAAGCTCACATCAATAATATTACCCGGCCTGCATATCTCCATCTACGCAATATCAATCGCCTCCGCCCCTCCCTCACCCCCCATACCACTTATATTCTTGTCCACAGCCTCGTTACCTCCCATATTGATTACTGCAATTCTCTCCTCTTTGGTCTCCCTCACAAATCTCTCCATAAACTTCAACTGGTCCAGAACTCAGTTGCTCGCATCATCACTAAAACTCCCTCATTTCACCACATCACCCCTGTCCTACAGCAGCTCCACTGGCTCCCGGTTAAATTCGGAAAAGAGTTCATAATCCTCCTGTATACATTCAAGGCCATCCACAATCTCGCCCCCCCTTATCTCTCTAATCTCCTCCACATAGCCAACTCCTCCCGCTCCCTTAGATCCTCCTCCTCCATCCACCTCACTGTGCCCTCTAGCTCCCCATCTCTGGAACTCACTCCCACCAGACATCCAGAACATTGACTCTCTCCCTCTCTTCAAACCCAGACTCAAAACCCACCTTTTCAGATTAGCCTACTCTTTGTTATTACTTTGTCCTATTTTATACTGTGTTTGCTTTTCATCTTCTTGTTTTATTGTACTATTTTTATCTGTTAAGTGACCTTGAGTGTTGAGAAAGGCGCTTATAAATAAAATGTATTATTATTATTACTATTATTATTATGCTTTGTTGTCTCTTTCAGCACACTTTGGCTAATTCACTCTAACGTCTCCCTGCAGCCCCAGGTATGTAAAATAACTCCATCACTGCTCCTTAAAATCTTATTTTGCTTTAAAAAAAAAACTCACTGCAACTCAGTCGAAGAGTCAAAACTCATCTGCAGCTTGTGTTATTAAACATTTACCTCTTTACTGCTGCCTTACTTCCTTTAAGATCCATAAAAAGTTAATTTTCTGTGGTTAAATTCATGCCATAATCTTCAATCTACCCTTAGTTTCTTTCAAAATAAAACAGGTCTGTATCCAAAAAGGTCAAATACCCTAAGTTCAAGACAGTAAAAAAATCGAACATTAAACATGAACAGTTTAAAATTCCATATAGTGGAATTTTAAAATGCAACAAAAACAGGAAATTAATCATGATTAAGTACAGAAAGTCTGAGATTAATTGTGATTAAAAAAATTGTTTGACAGCCTTAAAAAACACATCTGCATTTTAACACTTAAGTCTTTGAAAAGTTTACTTTTGGTGCCAGAGATTCTTAAGTTTTTAATATGATGCAGAAACATTGCCTGTATTTACCCATGTAAGAGTAGCGTTTGTTTAGCTGTCCAAAGTCTTTGCCCCTTGAATCCCAGGCATTTGCTGGATCTGGATCCCTCCATGTTACATGAACATTTCCTTTACAAAAGAAAAGGACAATCAGATAATTCATCTTCATGCATACATGATCAAGAGTCTCTCCAAGTGTTAGAATATAACTACGAATGACAAGACTTCACAAGTTCAGCACAGCCTTTGAAATCATACACAAACTCGCCATAGCTGCGTTGCTCTTTAATGTCCCACCTTGCCACATGTAGCCTCCCACTGCACCGATGTAGACGTCAGTGTCTGTCATGCCTCCTGAGATGCCCATGTTGCACATCCCCTCCAACCTGTAGTCGTAGTTTGGGTTGCAGACCTCATATCGGTCATTCTGCCACTCATCGTATTGGTCAAAGGTCAGGTCGTTACTTCTGACATAGCATCTTCCTATCATTCGCCGCTGCTCCTCTGTGCCGGCCTGGATGACCTTCACATAGCGATGTCCACAGGCCTGGAGGGAAGAGATGAGTTCACTGTGAGATGTCATAAACTTTATCAGTCTAAAGAATTTTAAACTATTGATTGGGTGTCTCGAGACTTGATTTAAACAACATTTTTTTTCTTGATATTTGTATTTAATACATTTGTTTTCAGGCCCTTGCGACATCACCACAAGGGGCGCCAATAATCTCAGGGTCCTGTCAGCTCTGGCGTTGTTAAAATTATACACATATTTTTTTAAAGCCTGATTAGAAACATAATGTATTAAGGCCAACCTAAAAGATTATAAAATGAAGAGAATCTGTAAATATTTGAGCATTAATGTCAACATTGCAAATTTTGACATTTTTCAATTATTTCATTTCATAATTATAAAGTTGAATATTTAAAAGAAACAGAACTCCTCTAAGTTTAAAAAGTTAGAAATTTACCAGAAAAAAATATGAACTTTTTTAGTTTGAGAAGTTGTAAATTTTGACAACATAAACTCAAAAGTTTCATGTTTTTAAAGTCATAAATAACGAAATAATAAACAAAAAAACTGGCGGAAACTAGACTGAAAACAGTATTTGTATAGCCCCAGTTTACAAAAACCTCTCTTCTAAGACCAGGTCATGATTATGAGTTAAAGACTGTGTGCAAAAATCACAAATATTTCCAGACTGCTCAGTCTCAGTAAGAAGACTGATTCTAAAACAGCTCTCAACTGCAGGACTGTGCTGGAAAAAAGCTTAATGCCTTATACATCGTTGTAATAAAGGGTAGTTTATACATAGATCTTGTGGCAAGAACACATTAGGAAAGTAGGCCTATTATGTTGGGATTTTCTTGATAAAACCAATACAGTTGTTCTTCGGTTCAAGTGGCTCCCTGGGGGGGTTAGCTTTTCTTAGATATGATTAGGGGGCCCTAAAAAAAGAGGCTGGGAACTACTGTGTTATTGAATGGCCAAGTGTACTTAATTATTGCCTGAACAAGTGAATACGAGAATCACATCAATGTCTATGGTAAATATGAATTTTTGCTTAAAGTTAAGATGTCAGGTTATCGGTAGTATCTGCTACCTACATGAGTCATTCTGTTTGGTGTGCGACTATTGACTGTAATATCCAGTAACCATATGAGGCAGTAAATACTGTCACCTGTGATCCTAAACAAAGGTTTTTATCACACCCTGGATCTCCTCACTGCTACCATAAATATTACCATACAGATAAAATGCCACCTGTGACTCTGACTGATAAAGAAAACCAGAGTATCGTCTCACCATGACACGTCCCCCAGGATGGTCCCTCTGACTCGCCACCGTCACACCCAGCCACATGCCCTCCACCATCTCAGAGGAGTCCGCTGTGGGTGACATGAAAGGGTTAGAAGGTTGAGTACAAAACACAGGTAACATTCAAGTACTTAATGTTTTCCTTTGGTTTTAATCTGATTTTAAACAATTGATTTTCACATTTGTAAATCGGTATATCTTTTTAACTAAACATACCAACATTCAGTTCAGAGACAGCCATAACATAATGATAGTTATCATAGTCGTAGATAAACTAACCCAAACAGTGAAGCTTCATTCAGAATGGATCATGCCCTGACAAACAGTAACCACAAAAATGTGCTGTGACTGAGGCTATAGTCTCCTCAACCTCAACATCAAAAGTGGAATTAGCTTATTATGGTTCTTACTCTTAGCCTCCAGGGGGCCTATTCACCTGCAGGTAGGTGAGCAGTGAGTCTATCAGTTAATAACCTTCAATTAAGGAAGGATGCGCTTTCAGAGCTTTATATCCTGGAGCTCACTGTGTGGCTGCAGTGTGTTAGAGGACACGCAGCGGATTAGACACACAATGTTTGACACACAGGCTTTATCCTGTGAATAAAGAGGAAGCTGACTGATTAGCGTCAATGGGCTACTGTTGCTCACTTAGTAATCAGGGAAGTCCGCCGCAGTACCTTGTTCCTCTCAGGGGGAAAGTTAACCATTAAGGACAGAAAGTTCACTTTTCTTTGTGTTGGCTTTAGAGGAAGTTATGACAAATCTTAGATCTCACTGCAGATAAACACTTGCTAACACAACAAACTAAGATGCTGTATTTGGTAGACAATTCTCCTGGCGTCATAATCATGCCAGCTATGTGAGCATGTGTCTATGAAGCTAATAGCATTGCCCAAAGAATAAATGTGTCTGGTTAGACCTATGCAGAACAGCTGGTAGGAGCAATGTCAGTATGAGCCCTACGCTAGGGGCTGGGTAATATGGCCTAAAATTTAGATCACAGAATTTTTTGCCCTTCATGGTAACAGCATTATACTGTGGTATTAATAAATTCAAAGGGATAACACATTTAAACACATATTCAGTCAGGGTGTAAATCACCTAGTTCCTTACAGTAGGTTATCGATTCTTGGATAACAAGTTGTCCAATATCACAAGATCTGCTACGATAGAATTCAATTTGATATAGATGTCCATGAAACATATCAAACAATTTTGTGAGCAAATTTCACACAGTTACAAAAAAATAGGAGAGAGCAGCTGGAATCACACCAAGGTTGGACAATTTTTTAGAGTTGTTCTGATGCAGATACCAGTATCAGAAATATGTCTGGCATTGTTTAAAGTGCATGTATTGGTATTGGCTAGTAAATGAGTTTATGCACTGATCTGATACCGTTTGGTTTTACTTTATATTTAGATTTGTTTAGCCATGCTAAATATTAGCACTATAAACCGGAAATCAATAGTTAAAAGAGGTTTTTAGCATACATCGTTGCCTCTTAATTGTTTTTCCTCTTGAGGCTAGCTGTTGTGCCACCCAATTGACTCTACTGATGCCTTTGAATCCATTGCGACAGCATTTTCAGTGAGTCTGGAACTTGTATGACTTTTCTGGACTTTAATGATTAAATCCACACCAGTTAACAAGATCTTGTAAGGGTTTTATCTATTTTCATCCAATTATGATCATTCATTACTGCTAGCTTGAATGCTAACCGTCATATTGTTTACGTTTTGTGAGGGTCTGTCAGCCAATGGCAGGCTGTTCTGTAATCACGTCATGGTGCCTGAATAAAGCATAATGGAGAGAGAGATAGAGAGAGCCTGTGATGCAGCCCCTTGTGTTATTGTTGTTGTAATGTCAGTCCAGAAAGTTCACACCGGTATTGGATTGGTACTCGGTATCGGCTGATACCCAACACCTCGGTATCGGAATCGGTACCGGGAAGGGAAACACGGTATCAGAACATCTCTATATTTTTAATTCATCATAAATCTAACATGAGATGTTGGACTACAATCAGTGTATTATAGAGGCAATAAAACCTGACTTTTCTCTGTTTAGCTGCAGACCCTATATCAGACACCACTCACTTTCTGAATCCATGGGTAGATAACGAGGGAATATCTGTTTCTACCTGTAAACCATCTCATGTAGCAATCATATATGATTAAAACATGCAGATGTGGTTGGCAAACTAAGACAAGAAGCTCTTGTTGAGGATGTGCAGCTGGGCAGAAAATGTTAACGTGCATACGGGAGGAATCTCACAATAAAGGCATAGTTTTAAGGTGACCATGTAGATTGATGTTTTGACCTTCTATCTAATTAACCAATCAGTGTATACATGAATGGAGTGTAACACCCCTAATATTCAGGCAGTGCATTGTATGTTTTCGACATGGCGTATAGGCAAGCAAACATATTTTCTTGGCCCATTTTTACGTAAAACTCATTAAACTATGTGGATAGAACATTCCCATTTCTAGCCACTATTGTGCGGTGTCTTTGAGCATGTAATAATCACAGGAGCAACTTTCACAGAAAACACTGGAGGTTAATGCCACTATTATAGCCAAGTACCTAATACAACCTAACTTCAAAAATCCCGAAATATCTCTTTAAGGATAGGCCTCGGTAGCTACCCCCCCCTCTTCATGTTGGGCAGCCATGCTTACTTGTGGTGACCAGGTCCATTCTGGTGCAGTCAGTGGTGTCTATTGTGATGGGACAGGAGTAGATAGCCCCTGTTTCATTGACATTTTGAAGAGATTGGGCTTTCTCTTTGGGTGCTCCTGCAAGAAGCCTGGACACGTAGAGAAACAGAAAGAAAGACACGGTCAGATTAAGATGATAAGATTATATCAGCCCTTTCACAGTGTTAGACATTACAACAGAGAGACATTTCAGCAAAAGGATTTAGGTAACCCTTTAGGGCTAAACAGAGAAAATAAAGAGGTGTTCTAACACTCATAACAGAATAAAAAAATGCCTCAGAAAAAGCCTGAACTTTATTTTACAGTGGCAGATAGTGGATTTAAGTTAAATTAACATAAAGTCCTTGCACAAATCTCAACTTTGATTTAAGGATCAACTGATTCGATTTTGGAGTTCATACTGTAGGTCAGAGGTCAAGGTCGTTGGGCCTCATATTCATCCCTTGCTTGTCAACACAATTTCTCAAAAACACTTTAAGGAACAACAGCAACTCCATAGCTAAAGAGTTCTGGCCGAGCAGCTGCATGCAAGCCTCACATCACCAAGTCAACAATCTGGAATCTTCCAACAAAAGTTCAGTCTGACATGTACCTGCCCAAGAATTACCAGACCAAACAGTGTAGTTTGAGAAAAAGAAGAGGTGGCAGTTATGTGCATGGTTTAGCCTGCCAACAACAGCTGCTGGTGAAGAGATCAGAGTAGATCTAGCATAAGTGGCCATTTTTTATCAGAACTGGACAACATTAATCAATGAAAACAGGAGTAAAGGACATTATTTAATGTGATATTTAAGCCTGGTTAGTTTGGTGTTAAAAAAGAGGATTTCCCCCAATATAATTTGGAAACCTACAGATTTCATATCAGAAAACAACTGGTGGCTACAATTAGCTAAGCTTAATTGTGAGCCAGGATTTTTTTCAGTGTTCTGAGTCAGGCTAATAGACTGTAAAAGGAATTGGACAAAGCCTGTGTGACGCCAGCCATTTTATTACAATAGGCAGACTAAAACAGCTTTTGAAGCCAATCTGTGGCGGCTTCCATATTGAAATCACTGTCTCAACCAAACTTTGGATCAACCTAATGGCAGACAAGAGCCCGCCCACTGAGCCCAACTTCCTGTCAGTTACTGTTTATAGCCTATAGAAAAAATACATACATTGGTGATACTAATTTCATTAGCCCATAAATTGTATTTCCATTATGTGTTAGCATGGAGCTAATGTGCCTCTGCTAGCTTTGTGTCAAATCAATGTAGAACGTATGCTTGCTATATAGCGTAGCTAACGTTAGCAGTCGAAGTTCGTTTTCTAGAAGTGTTAGAAAAAAACGTACCTGTTAGTTTGATATTTAGGACTACATACATTGTTGTTTGTTGAAAAAATATTTGATCTAAGTTAATGTTTTTGTAGAAAAAATACTCATGTTGGTGATGCTAATTTTCATTATCCTGCAAACTGGATTTTCCATTATGTGTTAGCATGGAGCTAATGTGCCTTTGCTAACTTTGTGTCAAATCAATGCAGATTGTATGCTGGCTATATAGAATATCATTTAAGAACATGTTACACAGTGTGGCCACAATGAAAAAAACTATTTAACTCTGTTTAGTGACAGATTATGTTCTCATTTGTATTTTACAGATTTACCTTGTCTCTGTGTATAAGGTCTTGATAAAGGACCATCGTACTGGTATGTAAGAGAAATTCTGTGTTGACCACAGTATCTAAGTCTGTATCAAGAAGTATCTGCTGTGGTATTTTAAACATGAGCATTTTACTACCAACTTCCATTCAGCACTCAGAATTGAAATACTTGTCATAGTTAATGAATTATGAAGGTCACACCTTGGTAACTGAGGTTATGAACTACTCACACTCAAACACAGGGCAGGTCAGTTCACATGATTTTACAAAGGAAATAGTGGAGCAGTCAGAGAACGGCCCGTGACAAGTCTGGGCACCACACACGAACAAAGACATACAAACTAGTCTTCCAGTGATAGAGCTGATCTCTGTGTCCACTCACCCAGACCCTCCCTACATCAGCACCTTTAAACACAGCACACAACTTTGAAGAGGAGGGATTACTCCCTCTGCACGGCCCTGTGCTGGGACACTCTATTTACTGTCAGCAGGAGATTTATTAGCTCCACTTTGTAGGCGGAAGGTGAAGACAGTCTTGTTTACGGTGTATGTGACACACGACCTGCTGTATGTGGGAAACAAAAGCATGTAGTGGATAAGTCAAAGTGCAGATTTGAACCTTCTTTTCATTCAGACTTGTTCATGACATGGTTGAACTCTGCCATGTCTCTGGTAGTGAAGAGTGGTGGAAAGTGGTGAGTCAAGGTGTTAGTCAGGCTTGTGGGCTCATTAAGTGAAGAAGCAGCTGCTGCCCTACAGGCACTAATAGGTGAGAGGAAACAGATTATGGGTGGAGATATAAAAATACACCTTTACTGTAAAGTCAGCGTACCTTCAAATTAAAACATCTGTTATGAGTCAATCCTTCATTGTTTCATCTTGCAGTGGGATCTTTTTCTCTCGCCCTTGGTAAAACCATGGATGGATGGATGAAGAAGTTCATGAAAGATGCTGAAAATACTGTGTAACTATGTACCAGGCTCCACCACAGACGCTTGTATTTTACACACTCCCCCACAGAGACAAAATGCCCCCATACAATCACAATCTTATCATAAGAGCATCTCAAGAGCCCAAGAGAAAATATTTCCTCTTTGATGCATCACCTGAACCGGAAAAGACTCAGACAGTTTGTCTTAGACATCAGTCATGTGAATTGTTTCTGGGGCTGATGTTTGATTAAATAAACCCAAAACAATATGGACTCAGTCAATCTGTAGATGACGATGTTGAAGTTCTTATCTAGGAGGAGGAGTGCTGGATATTGTTCTGTTTTTCTGGTACATAACTTCTATATTGTAAAGAACAGCATAGCAGCCTGGGCTGCAAACAAATATTTCTAACATTGATTAGCCTGGTTCATTAAATACCATCAATTAGCAAAAGGTGCAGGATGTATGGGTGCCAGTTTAGCTCAGCTAGTCGAGCAGGTACCTGGTCACGTTTTCAAATCCCAATCCTGGTACTGTTTGGTGGATGTCCTTTGCTATACTCTCTCTGTATTTCCTGTGTCTCTTCAGATTTTCTATTCAATATAAAAGACTAAGAAATCTTCAAATGCACAATACACAGAAGATGGTTCATTAATATTATCCCTGCTGGATATTCCATAGTCAACAGTAAGCGATATTATTAGAAAGTGGAAGTGTTTAGGAACAACAATAACTCATGCTCACCGAGTCCAATACCAAGTGTTGGATGGAGTCCTGTAAAGCGCTCTGACACTGGACTGTGCAGCAGTGGCAACATGCTCTGTGGAGTGATGAATCATGCTTCTCTGGCAGTCAGATGGGTGAGTCTGGGTTTGGCGGATGTTGAGACAACATTACCTGCCTGACTTCATTGTGCCAACTATGAAGCCTGTCAGAGGAGGCATAATGGTATGGGGCTGTTTTTCGGGGTTTGGACTAGACCCCTTTTCTCCAGTGAGGGCCAATCTTAATGCTTCAGCATACCAGGACATTTCGGATAATGCTATGCTTCCAACTTTGTGGCAACAGTTTTGAGAAGGCCCTTTGCTACTCCAACATGACTGTGACCCACACTATTAAACCGAACAAGTTTAAACTGCTCAAGAATTTTGTTGAAACTGATTATAATAAACTTTTAAAGTAGTGGAAAGATTTTTCTAAGTTAACAAAACTTGTACGTTTATGTTGGGTTAACTGGACTTTTATAAGTTAAACTACACTGTGGAAACTTTGAATCCAACTTAAAAAGAGTGTAAGCACTTCTCGTAAAGCTACGTGGTCTTTATCTACTGCAATTTCCCCTTATATCTATCACATACGTTAATTTTAAACACTAAAGGCACCCAAGGTGGTCCAATTTAAGGGACTACATGCGACAGAAAGTGAAAAGTGTATGCTGAAACAGGAAGTCCACTTCCATTATGTTTCCACTGCATGTTATCATTGCTCCCTACAGGCAGGAATTCTCTGAGACAGTAACATCACTCATGGAGCAAAAGTGTCCAATGCCAAAAGCATACTGGGGACAGTGACAAAAACACTTAATGAATGCTTGAGTACCGTTTGCTTAAAATAAAAAATGTGTTCAATCAACCCAGAAAAAAATAGAGCTAGAGTAGCTATTTTAGATTTTTAAGTTAACATAACTCATTATTTTAACAACCGTCAAATGTTTGGTTTCACTTTTGTCCATAGAGAGTATTTCCAACAGTTTTCAAGTCATAGAATCTCAGACTTTTTATATTTTTTTCAGTCTGTGTCTGAGCAGCTGTGACAGACCTTAACAAGTTAGATGCTACATAATGCTACATATGGAAGCATGAACTGCTGTTCTGTTGCTGTATTTCATTTATGCTTATGTGCTGTTTTCAAACTAATGATTCTAACGAATCAATTATTGGACAATCAGTGCAACTTGTCATGAACATCTTCACCCAATTCATGATGTACAAACATCCTCCAGCTGGGAAAAATATTTTGCTTAAAAAAATCGCAAAGTCATTTGACTGATTGACTAATTAATCGATCACTACAGTGCTACAACAAATATTTTCACCTCATGGATGAAAAAAGGTATTTTTCAGCCCCCATTATAAGAAACAGAAAGGTGCAATTATCCCTTCTTCTTTGTCTGCATTACCAGCAGGGAATCAATTATCTCTCCACAGTGATGACAAGCAGCAAGAGCCAAGATGGCCTCTGAGGGCCGGCAGTTTCCAGTGAGCCAGGATGAGAGGCCTTGGTTCAATCATTCAGTCATGGAGACAACATCTGAGATTCCACTGAGGTTCGTGGAGGTTAGAGGGACTGATGGATACGTGGAGACTCAAGGCCACAGAGTCCCACTGTGTCAGTGTGCGTTTTTTGTACAAAAGAAAAACATGAGAAAGTAGGTGCGTTTTATGCATGAATGTCCTGTCTCTCCACTTTCAGAGCTGTTTAATCTGAAGTCAAGGTCGGCTTAAAATGTTTTTCAGCTGTGAGCAGCACAGTGTCTCAAAACACCGACTCACAAGGTCAGATGTTCTCAAACCCAAGACATTTAGTACAAGACAGAAAAAAAATGGGTGTTGTAAAACACTTAGAGGCCAGTTAATGTGAACTTTGCTCACACAGAAAATCATGAAGGATTGGGGAACAGGCTTCACTGCTAATCACACATTGGGTAACCTGGGAGGCTTGTTGCAGCAAAACCAAAAACAAGAACCAATCCGATCCAACCTCAAGAGCACACCCACTGTGTTGTCCTTGTATTACAGAGCATTGTGCGTAGTCTGTGTTTGTTGTGGAAATTAAGCTGACTGATGGATATAGATCAACAGAGCAGACATCATTTTAAACTAAGTGTTTTCATCCTGGCTATAGCAGGTGTTCCAGTCCTCCTAAAACAGCAGAAAAAGTTCAGCATTTTTAGAAACATTTTGCATAGAAGTTTGACACCAGTTGTGTTTATAATTCTGAAGCTAAATGTGTAATTTAGCCCAGCTTAGCGCCACAATTTCAACAGGATTTAGTTGCCAAGGCTGCAGAGCCATTTAAGATACATGGATTAAAAATAACCACTTGGTGGTTATATGGCTCTGTGAGGTATACAGTTATTAGACGGTGAGAGTACAGTGGTGGGTCAAGCAGTGTTAATTTTGTCGACTAAAACTATGACTAAAAATGTTTGTCGACAGCCTTTTTTTCCATGACAAAAACTAAACTAATGTATGTCTGTCTTATGGACAGTTAATCTATCAATAAGCCCCGCCTTCATGCCACAAGCCAATCACATTTCTTACAACTTCACAAAGCACTCAGGCACCTTGCTCGTACACAAAATCATTAGAAATTTTGATTTCCTTCCGTTCTATGATAGTTTATACAGTTGTAACTTCGGAAAAATGTCACAACTTAGGTTATGATGGTCAACTGTATCAATTGCAGCACTGAGGACAAATAAAACAAGCACTGAGAGAAGACCTTGGACGGAAGCTAACTGCAGGAGGTGTCATAGGGCATATTATGGACTTATTTACATTACATGTTGGTAATTAGAGATTTAAAACAAGAAGACAGCAGTATGACAAAGCTGAACTTCCTCTGACTCTATTAATCCGACTCTCTTTGCTGTAATACTGACTGAAATACTAAAACAATCCTCTTCAAATACGCAATGTCACACAGTCAGACTAAACAATGCCACCAGCCTGTCCTTCACATCGCTGATGTCAGGTGAAAAAGGATTTTTCTAGCAAATAAAGTTTGTCATTTATTATGAGGAGGTTTAAAAGGATTACTTTAAATTTCTCATTATGAAATTCACCAAAACTTGAGTCACTCAAGTTTGAATTAGGCCTAAAATCCCACCTCATATCCCGTCCTGTTCTTACTGCAACAATGTATGCTGTCCCTCTATCTCACTCCCTGCTCATCACCTCCTCATAAACAGCCTGTCAGAGGGAGGGATAGAGGGGGCAACCAGCAGCTGCATTCCTCCTCTGAGAGGACATGTTGAAATTCGCCCCCTCTGCCTAACAAGTGATATCCAAACGTCTGGCTTAACCAAACATTTACTGCAGCAAACACACCCAGACAATGCAGCATGGCTGCAGTTTTTACTTCTGAAGAATACAGTATATATGCCTCTTTTTAAATGAAGGATTTTGATGGACTGGTATACATTTTTCTTATCAGTGGTGTTGTGTTAAACAAACAGAGGTCAACTTTCTGGTCAGTTCAATCACAACTGCCCACCAAACTCCTGGAGGAGGAGGGGAGGAGGTAATGAAAGGCGAGGGAGGGAGCTCCTTGTTTTACATGGGGGAAGAAAAGGAGGACTTCTAGTTTCATTTCACGTAGGCCTAGTCAGCATTAAAGGTGCAGCTCCTTGGTAGCTCATATGAATTGATTTTCCATTTCCACCTGCCTCTGACTCAACATAGCATCACCAGCTATAAAACCCAACTTAATTAAATATGATGAACCACTGTTAGAGGAATTTTCTTGTCATCTCACAGTCTTAAGAAAGACTATTAAGACTAGACAAAGTTCAGGATGAGTCTACAGAGGATAGAAATGTCTCTTTTTCATTTATTTTATGAGTGAGAGATAACCTGATACAAGACTTTAAAAAGCTATGACAACAGACAGAGAAACAAAAAATATACTAGGTCAAGGAAAAGCATCAACAGTGAACAATCCAGAAGAAGATATTTGGTTTTTGAAATGGGAGCAAGTTATGGATCTATTACTGAAGCACAGTGTTTGTAGAGACTACACCCATCAATTAAACTGCACACAAATCCACAAATCCACAACACAGATCAAACAATACACACAGAGTGTGTGATTCACAAATGCATCCAATAATTCACAAAAAGGTGGGTCTTCTCTAGTCAGAACAAAGCAGAGAGTCAAGCTTATAGCAAAGGAATGCATTCTAGTGGAGAATAGGCCTTATGTGTCATTTAGAAAGTTAGAGGTGTATAATCTAATTCAGTGGAAAACTTCACTCATGGTGCAAATGTATCTTACATCAAAAACAACAACAATCCACCAGAGACATGAGAAAAAGAACCATAGCAGGGATCACTGTATAACAGATCACAGCCAAACACAACTAAACACAGATAAACACTTTGCCCAAGGGCATGATGGGTAACTTTGCCCACACATCCCCTCAGATTTGAAATCGCAGTGGGTGGATCTTAGATTAATTGACTGTTTACAGAGTTGAACTTAAATTGGTGGATCAACACTGTCTCTCAGAATGGAGTTAAAATGAACTCCATGAGATATTGGCACTCCAGCTGTTGCAGATGTTTTTGGATGTGATGTGGAGTCATTCTTCTGTTATGTGCTACTTTGTGGACAACAGAGGTGGAAAAAGTGCAACAGGACTCAAGTAAGAGAACTTTCCACTCCTGCAAAACAGCAAACCATTTTTTTTATTTCATGGATGAATTTGTCATCATGGGAGAGAAAAGCTGCTCAAAATGTCCCTCCTGGTTCATGGTGAGAGTGATCCCAGAATGCTATTTATTGCTATTTATTGCTATTGTACCTTTTTATTGCTATTGTACCTCTGTTTTATTGATTGTACATTGTTAACATCAACCTGCCCAGGGTCAAAGGATGGAAATTAGCCACTGGCTACAATCCTACATATTTACGTGCAAGTGTTTAATAATATGTACTGACCCTGGTATTTCAAATAAAATAAATACAAATACAAATACAAATGTTTTCAAGTAGCTCCCATAAAGAGTGTAACAAGCAACAGATCCCTCAAACTGGTTAACCTTTCTCCATGCTAGACACAAGCTGATCCCACACGCTTGCTATGAGCACAGGATAGCATAGAGTTGAGCTTGTATAACACTTTTCTAGTAGTCTGGCAGCTCAAACTGTCTTTCGAAGTGGTCACACCTACCCATTCACACACTGATGACAGAGGTAGCTATGGAGAACTGGCCATCAGAATTAGCTAATCCCATCCATACATATTTGCACGCTACCGACAAAACAGCAGGAGCAAATTGGGGTTTGCCCAAGGACACATCGACATGTCACGTCCAGTTGCCTCATGGGTGCGTACCTCTGTTTTGGTTATCTACACCAGTGGTTCTCAACTGGTGGGTTGGGACCAAAATGCGGGTCGCAGAGCAGTTTTTTCCTGGGTTTCAAATGTCTGTCTGGAAAAAAATGGTTGCAAAGAACATGCATCCATACCTTTTATTTTCTCTGTTTTACTGTGATAATAGGTAAATGTAAATGATTTATTAACATTTTGACTCATTTATCTCTAAAAAGCTGCTTTTGCAAAGATAATGAAGCAATTTCTCAAGATCTCTGGAAAATCTGGATAATAGTTATCATGAGGAAAGGGGGCGTAAGACATGTCAGTTTTGTCCTGTGTCTTTTTCCTAAATTCCTAAATTCTGTTCCTCCAAGAGCTCAAGTGAAACATTTTTTTCTTACCAAACGTGCATTGTTGATATTTTTGGAAATCTGGGTTGCGATTTTGTCCTCAAAGATATTGGTGGGTCCAGAGGCTGGACCAGTTGAAAACCACTGATCTATACCATGAATCAACCTATTGTCACAATATTTGATGTAGCTTTTTCAGACATTTATCTGACATTAAACTCTTTATACAGCTGGCCACTGCTATAATAGTATGTATAAATATTTAAAACAATGGCAGGGAGGTGACAGAAAAAGAGAGCAAGAAGGGAACTTTCCATTTCTTCTCTTCTTCTCTTTGCTGTAGTTGTGTCTTTGGTGTGGCTGTGGTTGTGTTTGAGAATGTCAGCCTTACTCAAGTGATGGATCACCTCTCCAGATAAGACATTAGGACAACCTGTTTGTCACAGGGTGCGGCTGTGTAGCCTCAGGGTAAAGATAAAAAACCTTCAGCTTCATGTTAAAGCACCTCAGGGCTTGTTTTTTCACTGTCAGCCATTTTTCTCTTTAAAGATATACAGCAGATACAGCAGCTAGTGATCATCCTCTACTGCAATTATAACTCTGATGCACCAGTTGCTGGTGTAAGAGCTATACGTATTAAAAGAACGTAGATGCAAAAAGATACAAATGATGAAGCGGTGGAAATAAACAGCACTGATCAGACTTGTTGATGTGAAGTAGAGATGTTCTAACTTGATACTGATGTTTGTCTAATACTGACTCACAGAGATTTGGTAATACTGAGTGTGTGGTTAATCTTGGGTAGATCTGTTAGTCGTCTTCCGCTGACTATGTCATGTACCATCGTCATGCCTTAGATAGCTATTTTGATTCAAGTATGTGGGAGGGAGGCAGCCAGTGAATCAGCTGTTTTGATGGTACTCATATTTGCCAAGCCTATATATTCTGCAGCTACTTTAAATATCAGCGATAGTATTTTTTTTATGATGCAAAGATGTTAAAGCATTGTTAGGCTGGATATTAACCTGTTTGTAACTATGCATGTGCATGACAGCTGTCTTAATCCCCAATTGTGATTTAGCACCTAATTTAGCTAATTTTTGACACTTCTTAACCCCTTTTCACTACTTCATTCTGCCATTTCTGCAAAATTTTTGCCGCTCTTAACTCATTTTGATTATTTTTGCCACTTTTCACCCATTATGCCACTCTTTAACCACTTTTTGGCACTTTCCTGCCAATTATTGCCCCTGTATGCCACTCTTTGACAGCCTTTCACTACTTTGCCAGGTAATTTTTGCTATATTTTTGCCACTTTTAACCCATTTTTGAAACTTTTTGCCTCTTAACCCCAAGTTTTGCCATTCTGTTACTCCTCTTTCCCACATCTGCATGTTTAATCCCCTTTGTGCCACTCTTTAACCATTTTTTGCTACAATTCAACTTCTTTACACCACTTTTCCTGCCAATTGTTGTTCCCTTGTTCCACTCCACAACCCATTTTGACACTTATCACCCATTTTTGCCACACTCTGACCTATTTTCACCACTTTATCTGGCCACGTTTGCAACATTTCTCCCAGCCTTAACCCATTTTTTGAATATTTATTTTTAAAAATATTTACTAATAATGGCTGACAAGTGAATTTTTGTAAAAACTGATTAAATGTTGTCATTCTAAAACTATTCAATATATTAACTGCTTTTATATTAACTGCTTTTGGGGTAGACTTTGGGGACCTGATATGGCCTCCGTGCCACCAGTTGATGATCAGTGATCTAGTACTAACTACATGGAAGTTTTCAGCCGTTCCACTTCTCCCACTGTATCCCTCATAGCAGACAGCACACTGCCTGCCCATCCAGTAAGTGTTGTTGAAAAGTTTAAGATATCATAAAGACACTGGACCCAAAGCACATTTCACTACCCAGGCTGAAGAGTGGCAATGTTTATGTCCCTCTCAAATCAAAGATGAAACCTACCCCTGGTTGTTCAGATAGATAACAACAGAGAAAATGACTTAATAGTGATGCTTGTTAGAAAGAGACAGTTTCTTTTTGGCTTAACAGAAAAACAAAAAGTGCTTACTGATTTAAAAAAAAAAAAAAAAAAAAAAAAAACTGCTATTGGATGTTATAGAATAGAAAGTGAAGTGGACCAACATAGTTGGCCTGGTTTAGAAAGTCCATGGCAGAGTCAATAGCACTGCAGCACACTCCTGAGTCTCACTGACACTCCCAAATCTGCGGCTCATAGTAGAAAACCAAAGGATCAAACAAGTACAGGCAAGGAAAGGTTGTTTAAAATGCTATTAATCCTTAATTCACTAAACAAACACAAACAGATACTCTAATCCACTCTGCAGAATGATATAAAGTGAATGCACTTCAGATAAACAGGACAAAATTGCCACTTAAGCCCAGTAAACAAATAAATGGAGTTGATATTGAATGAAGCGACTCAATTTGCAGAGTGATTTTAGCATCAGGACAGGAGCAGAGTGGAGCTGAAACCTGTTTATGCTCTTAATGATGTAAGGACTTCAGTGAAAGAGGAGAGAGGAGGTTAAATCGAACATAAAATAGTATGAACTCCCTGCCATGACTGTGTTTTTTTCACCTGTATGACAAAAGCACTCAGATAAATCCAGGTATTTCTGACAGGAAATGGGCAATGAGCAAACACATTGCTGTCAGACTATTCACTGCGAGCACGGCTTGTTATTAACCTGCTGACGTACAGAACATAACTGACAGATGAGTCCACTGTGGACAAACAGTCATAGGTCAAGCTGCTCCAAATAAGAACGTGTCGGTCACACACAGAGTCAGCCAGATATGGCAAGGGAGCAGTCGTTTTTACTGCAGTTAGCTCAAGATCAGAAGTATTTCTTTTCTTATCAAGATTACAGAGCTTGTTCTTCATGATGATAGGTTACTTTAACCTGTTATATTTAGAAAGCCAAAAGACAGTTTCCTAAAGATCAAGGCCTCATGAGTGACAGTCATGAAATAAATGTCTGGTTTATGCATGTAAGCAGGATTTTAGCCACAAGATCACTGCCATGGTGGCACAATAGGATTGATACCTGAATAGTAAATCAAGTTTATTGACTCTATAATTATATAGACACAGTGTCTCCATCTTCTTCAGTTGCACAAAAGTGAAGCCAAAATAAATGCACTGGTAGCAGAATTTAAAGCCAAATCAGATGGCTGGTGGAACCATACAGTTGTCGTCATACGCCTTCCGCTAAGCTTAGCACACAACTCATCAATAAAACATCAGAATTCTTTCAAGTGTTTATACAATCCACAGCAGAACAGTTTCTTGAGTCAGTTTGAAGCAAAGTCACAGAGTTATGTTAAATTAAACAGCTGTTCTGTTGGCTTTTATTAGTGATCTCTTGCTCTAGATAAAAATGCTGCTGGAAGATCCAGTTGTCAACAACTGAGATTACATCTAGTCTTTTTGGATGAACTAACTTATTTAAACAAATTTATTTAAAAATGTCAAACTTGGATGTTAGTCAGCTTGATGTTAACCAACTCTAACAGTAGAATTCACGTGTGACAAAAAATGTTTCACATATGTTCAAACCTTAAAAGTTTACACCATGTCTCATCTGTTAACATGGAGGTTTTACGACCTACACTGCAGCCAGCCAGCTATTGTTCCATCAACCTGAGTACATGGTCTGTGCAAAACATACAAGTTTTGTTTTGCTAAGGGCCCTCCCAATTATCGTGCATCTTAGTCCAGCCAATTATGAGCCAAAATTTAGCATTTTGGCTCATAATCTGTTACAGTATTTTTATAGATCAGCGGTAACCTTGCAAAGCAGATGGATTGGCTGGACTCGGTGTGTCATCAGACAAATCCAACTTGCAAAGCTCTAATCTACAATGTTTGTTCCCCATCTTAAACAGAACTAGCCAAGGAGAATGGAGCAGCAGCTAACGGCGGGGTTTAGTTGTACTCAAAGCCAATAGCAGTGGCTGCCCCCTGGTGTAGTGATTACTGCAGATGTAGCTATAGTTTAGCAGTAGTTTAATCAGAACTGGACCACAATTCTTTATTTATCAAATAAAGAGCAAAGAAGAGCACTTAAAGCTTGTTGTAGTGTGAGTTGGTACATGCAATGACTGCTGGTCTGATGTAGCCACAGTGGCAGTTTTATCAGGACCAACACCTTTCTTTATTAAAACCAGAGCTAAGAGCCAAACTGAAAGCTTCACTTGGCAGAGTAGATGCTCTTGCATGTCTCCCAGATGGTTTCAGCATGAATTTTATAATGGCTCAGCTGTTCATAGACCATGGCAGGGCTACTGTGTAAAACTCAGGTCTGCCACCTCATTTGGTCTTGTCGCTCTGAGCACCCACTAATGTGACGGACAGAATGTTTGTCCAGTCACATTTTTAGAATTTTTTGAAAAGTCCTGCCCTTCTCAAATGTTTTGTATGGGTGGTTTCTTAGACGTATGTGAAATGAATCCATGCGATGGACATATGAAACAGTCTATCTGGTGTGTAAGGTTAAGTAGCTGATAGGGGTGTGACGAGATCAAAACGTCATGAGATTTCTCATCAAGGAAATATCCATCTCGTGAGATCAATATTGCACAGACACTAGGAGTAGCAGCTCTCCTGACAGAAAACCAAACCAGTAATTATAAAAGATCACAAAGATACCCTGGACACTTCAAACTTGTTGGTTCGACAGCTAATGAGGAAACGGAGCTGACCCATTAGGATCACCGCTCCAACTCCACCCCTCCACCATGAGCGCTACTTTGGACTGCATATGATTCGCCAATGCATAATAAGTTCATTATAACAGTGCTAAATGATTAAATGCTGCTACAGCGTTTATTTAGTTCGTGTATGAGCGCAGAGCGCTTATAATCACAAAAACAGAAATTCTAAAACTTATTGTTAGCATAATAGATATAAAGTTTTGTCATGAACAAGAAGAATTAACCCAACCTGGTCCACAACATCGAACCCAACATCACTGACAGCCATCAGCACATAAAGCAACAAACAGTCCAACAAGAGGAACCAGATAAATGTGACAAATATTCATACAGATTCTTCTGTGTAGCTGTAAAGGGTGCCATTTATTAACCAAGAAAGCCTACTAGAGAGAACGGAAGTTAGTGATGAACTCTGTGTCCCAAGTAAACCTCACAGAAATCCCTATGGCTGAAATATCACAACATCATAAATAAGCAGCTGAGATTTTTCTGCCTGGCCCTCTGGTATCTGTGTCAAATCTTAAATAAGAAGGGGGAGACAGTGTGCATAAATCTGTGAAATCAAGGAAATAAAATGCTGACATCATTGTAATTAAGTCACAAGAGGAAATAAAATAAAATGCTCCATTAGTATCGATGAAAAGAGGAACTAGCATGTAACCATCAAGAGTATCAGTGGGCACCTGTGCTCTAACAGCGGTCTAACAGGTGCTCTCAGCTGGACAAACATCCTGTTTAAAGACCACCATCTGCCTTAGTGAAACAGTAACAGGACAGCAAACTCATTTGGACCCAGTGAGACAAATTAAACATGGCGTATCGTCTCCCTGATAATAAACTGACTCACCAGTGAAACCCTGTCTGACAAGGACGGTGTTGTTTTGACTAAAGCACGCTAACCGACCCACTGACCACCCAGTGTTATCCTGGCTCCCCCAGAGCTGCTGCACATGACAAACACAACAAACATGCTATACATTAAAGTGACAGGGAGAAGTGCACACAAACAAGGACACAAAGTGGCACAGCTGGACTGAGCTTAGACACAGGCTTTTCAGTGAGCAGCCTGCAAGCATCTACGCTGCAAAAATCACATCATTCATGTCCCTTCAATCTTCCAAGACCACATTCAGACCTTGCACTAACACTGGGAAACATCCGTTTTGGGCATTTAGATACTACGTAGTAATCCTCAATGCCACGTGTGGCTGTACCTCTGTGTATACCCAAAATGGTTTGAGATTAGGCCGCTTAGACTACATACAGGGGTGGTCTGGGATGTCTTTATCTGGACTAGTTAGGAAGCATGGATGCCATTTATACTGGCACACATTACAGACTACCATGAACTG
The DNA here is from genome assembly GCF_018320785.1 of Cheilinus undulatus. Classification (NCBI taxonomy): domain Eukaryota; kingdom Metazoa; phylum Chordata; class Actinopteri; order Labriformes; family Labridae; genus Cheilinus; species Cheilinus undulatus. Next base: position 14,845,288 of record NC_054884.1, on the reverse strand, counting down.
GGTAGTCCAACAGTATAAGAAAGCTGCATACATCTGCCTAGCCTTGCTTGATGGGAATACAGTCTCTCTAAGTCAGTTGTTCTGAACTGGTTTAGCATCAGGACCCACCACAACCTCCTCAATGACAAATCACGACCCAAATTTCTTGAATTTTTCAATCAAAACCACTATTTTTAGTAAATAAAAAAGGGGTCAGTTTAGACATGCAATGGAACAAAAAATGTAACAGAACAATGAGATAAAGAGATTTCCTTCCAAATAAAAGCCCATCATGGACTTTTTGCCTCATTTTGTGAGCTTTCACACCACCCCAAACAATCCAGACAATCCGGGAAAACAGACCAGAGTTTGTTTAAAGCAGACCAAACAGTTCTGGTGTGAATGCGCCCTTAGGTCCTGACCCACCGGGTAAGAAACAAGCCTCTAAGTTATCCTCATTATTTGGCTCAGCTAAATGATGAGAGCCGGTCTTATGGCTCCCATACAGCTTTTCATTTGGTGTCCTCTCAAAGACCTCCAAGACCCCAATGGGATGACCTCAACTGTGGGGCTAGAAGTGACATACATTACCCATGCTGGAACCAAAATAACGTACTGAATGATGTTTTCTGCTCACTATCAGAGGTTAGGGTGGGTGGCTACTCACAACAGCAGAAAAAAATCTAAAATTTACTGAGAGGGATGAATATTGATTTAACACACCTCAATTGGAAAACTCAAATAGAGTGAGGGTTAGGCCCCAAAACCTTAAAGGTCAGGGTTAGGGTAGGGGGAGGGGGATTGAATAAAAACCATAACACCATAAACTAAGAAAAACCAACAAGGGTTATTGCGTCACATCCCGCCTCACAGTCAAGGTTGCCCCACTGTAGAGATCTTCAATGGATGGGCCCAAACGCTGCACCATAGAGGTCTGCTCTAGGTGCAGGAAACCGGCTTTCAAGTGGGAGCAGGCTCCTATCTTTCACATAAATGAGATGGTTCTTTAATCCACCTCATTTACAAATGAAATATCACTGATCAGTCATGATCTTCAGTTGAGACGTTTTCTCTAACTATTACCCCATAAGGTGTATTTACTAAAAACTACATCATTATTCCTTAAAAGCATGGTTATAATGTTAAAGCTAGCCTTATTAGCTCATGGCGCATTCACTCCTCTGCATTTATATTGCCTGCTGCTTTATTGCACATTGCATGCAGAGATAGAGCCACAAGCTAGATGGACATATAAACAAGACTTAGAGCAACAATAATAAAGCATGGGTTTTTTGCATAAGTGGCAGGACGAGAGTTCCAGTTGTACATCGTCACTGAAGACCTGTTGTTAATGCACAGAGCAGAAGCATAAGTTCAAATGCCCAAAAACGTATGTTAATGCAAGTTATAAGCAACATCCAAGTTATATGTTCAGACAAGCACCTTTATGTGTGAGATCTTCATTATTAGACAAGGGGGTACGGTAGCTCAAGAGACCATGGGGTTTGCCTTTATATTACAGTAATACAATAAGCAACATATTCTCCTATTCAAAGAGCAGAGAATAACAAACCTGTGGACAGGAAACATATTGAAACAGCTTCATTACATGACAAATATTGCATCAGTCACAGGATATAAACATCATAACCACATCCCATTCATGGTGACTTTTCCTTAAATTTCCTGCTGCACTCACATAAAAGCTTAAGCCAGACTTCATATAGACATTTTACTAAGAGACCTTGCAGGAAAAGCTCTGCTCACATGTGCAGTTCACTCTGAAAATGTGAGGAATTTTGCAGCAGTTTTGTGTCTATGAGAGCACTTTTACAGTATGCTAACATGCAGTTAAGTTAAGCTATGATTATAGCTCCATTAGGCCAGTTATTGGACAACTGTCCTTGTCCCAGAATACAAGCACAAGGGGAGTACGTACATCTATTGATGGAAGTATGCCTGACTACGTAACGGTAGGAAATGATACGCCCCCTTTCAGCTGGTTTCAGTTGTGCTATTATGTCACATACCAGACTATCGACAAATAAGGGCCTGTGCTTATTTTAGTGTGGGGCACTGCCAGAGCCTTTTGTTCTGGCAGTGCCCCACAAGCTCATTTTAAGAGTGCTTCTTGGCACTTGGCACTGCTGCTAGGTTGCAAAAGTTGGCTTCTGCTTTCCTCTGTATTACCCAAAAGGGATGTTTAGTATGATATATTGTTACTATTTATAGTCCATGTGTTTATTTGGTTTCTACTAGGAAATATCCCAGATGAAACATGAAAATGAAGTAAAGGAATCCTGTCCTACCATTTTCAGCAAGGTTGGCACCCTTTCCCTTGCAAACATTCAACTGTCGTTTTGTATAAAATGGTTTGCAAAAATTGTCCATTTCATGTTTTATGTACGTTTGTCTTAATTAAAACGAGTGAGATAAAAACAATAATGCCCTTTCAGTAAAGCAATTGATATCAAATTTGCAATATGAGCAACAATAACTGCAATTAGATATATTTTTTAATTGTCCTACCCTAGTTCATCCTGTCTAATATGGATGAAGCTTAGCATTAGTTCACGTCAATCATTCCCCTAGTTGCAATTGGCTGATAGCCAGCTGACACCAACTACTGCCTCCCAGCTCCCACAACCAATCACAGCTCTTTCTCTGCCCATATATCCCTGCTGACATAAAGCTTCACCTTCTCCACCCCAGCCTCCTCCTTTATAGCTTAAAGCTTGTTGCTCCCTCCTATTCAGGTTCTGCTACTATGGATTAATTTCTTCTGACTAATTTCATTGTTTTCAATGCACATTGTCATAAATGCATCTGTCCATATGGGGGTTTCTAGCTATGCACTCCCTGGAAATGTAGGTTGTAATATAGAAGGGTTTATTGCTTGAATTTGTTGAAAAATACACAAGGTAAGGTACCTAGTAATAATTGGATATCAAATCACATTCACAAACTGGGATCCCCAAATCCCCAACTGAATGATCTAGATGTGTTAGACCAACTTTGAGAAATTCAGGTTATGTTTTGCATATTTACATGCATTTTTGAAGTCTAAAGTCAACAGAATAAATACACTTTTTTAATATCATGCAAACGTACCCAGTATAAGTGTTTCCATCAACACAGCTATGTACCACCCACTGTCAGCATGCCAAGCTCTCGCTCACATATGACTCAGCCTATATAAAAGCAGCACAGGTGTGCATGAAGCATCTGTTTTTACCTGTCCAGGCTTGGAAAACACCAGTAAAGACCCCTGCAGCAGAGTTTTGTCTACAGCTATCACATATGCTATCATATTCTTTCATAAAACTTAATAAAAGACGCATTTTGCTTCTTTCTTTTTTTTTTTTTAGCATATTTGTGTTGCCTGTTACAGCACACTATCTTCCACCTTCACATTCCTAGTGTAAACCAATACTTGAGGATCATCTCAGCTTCAAAGATGAAAAATGGATTTTGAGGGCAGCCATTGAAGCATATAGTTTTTCTAGCTCCAGGTAGCCCTCATTAGCCCGGAGGCTGCCTACACAGGCTGCTTTTCCATGCTGTTTAAGGGCATTTGTAAAAGCAGGGGGAGAAAAGAGGGATCTCTTACACTTTTGTTAACATAGACACAGTCCTCACTGCAGGTATTTCCAGTGAAAGCCCCACCGTAGAGAATCTCCTCTGTGCAGACCAGCAGGAGGTTCGAGGTCCCGTTGGGATTCATTTCAACGTGTTATTAGAAGCTGTCATTCATTCTGCTGCTACACAAAATGCTACTCATGCCATTAGCAGCTGATTGGACACAGGCAATAAAAGATTAGGGCTGGTCACCATGGACAAACTTGCACTTAACTTCAGAGAGAGCTGGGCTTCGGCTCAAACTCCAATCCAGCTTTGTTCAGCACCCAACACAACAAAACACCTCGCTTAAGCTTCTGATTACTTACTTTGAAAAATATGGCATCTTTGATAAAGCTTTATGATGCATTCATTACTGGTTATTAGATCATCTACTGGTGCTCCATGGGTTAGAAAATAAACTTGGTTTGCCAAGTTGATACACAACTATATAGTAGCTGCAAGTTAACACTAGATTTACCACTTAGTGGTTATATGAATCAAAAAGGTACAACTGCAGCACTGTGATAGAAAGAAAATCCCCCAAAATGTCATAAAAATTGCATTTGAATATTACATTTACAAGCAAGAGGTGAAGACGAAGCCCTGATATTTGACCTCTAATATCCATCTACACTGTATATACAAAAGTTTTTGGTCACATCTGTTATTTATTAAATTCAGGTGTTTCAATCAGACTTGTTTCCACAGGTGTACAAAACCAAGCACCTAGCCATGGAGTCTCCATCTGCAAACATTTGTGATACAAAATGGGTCTTTCTGAGGAGCTCACTGACTTCAAGCATAATACTGTCATAGATGCAATCTTTGCAAAAAACAGTAAGTGAAATTTCATCCCTGCTGGATTCTCCACAGTCAACTGTAAGCGATATTATTACTGGAAGAGTTAAGGAGTGGAATGGCGGCTTTAACATAGCGGAAAAATACTTTTATCTTATAAAAACAATACAGGCATATACTTCCACACACATAAAGACTTTGCATCTGTAGTAAAAGATTAATAACTTTAAAAAATCTGTATATAAAATGTAACACTTGCAACACTTCCTATAACTGGGAAATCTGAGAAGCAACTTCCTGTCATGTAATGAATATGTGAGGGTTGAACAGACAACACAGCATTGTTATCTCAAAGTGTTTCATTCAGGCGTGACTGGTGCTCTGATACATTAGAGACTAAGACCACAAGCATTTCTGAGGGGGGGATGTTGGACCAGAGCCAAGTCAGACTGATCCACCTGCATCATTTACATCAGACTGCACTGCAGAGCAACACATAGCAGGTCCTTCAGTTTATGTTATATGATACCATATTCTAACTAGAAAGTGTTAAATCCATGTGTTTTTTCACTGAAACATTATGCATTATTTTCTTAAACAGGCTTAAGAGGAAGTGTAATTATATAAGATGAGTATTTAAAGACTTTTTCCATCTGCAGTGTTACATCGTGTGTGTGTATGGCTGTTGGAAAAAAGTCCTGTTGTATTAGTCCTACTATAGTAAAACTGGACTTTTAAATGTGAGTTAGTTCAACTGAAATGATACTGAATAAAGTTTTAAAGACTGCTGCTGGAAATCTTTTTTAATGGTAGTTATATCCATGAAATAACCTCAAACATTACACACTAAGCAACATTTCATAAATATAAAGGTCTAACCCAGGGTTAAGTTATATATAGACAGGGGGCTGACATTTTGAGAAAATAATCTAGTTGCCCTTTTTGTCCACAAATATTGCAACTGTAAATTAACATGTGATTATTTTTTCAGTTCCTCATCTCATGTACTTCTTCACAAGCAAAAAATTAGTCATTCTAAATAACAACATACACAGTGTTTGGAAGATTAAATTAAGGCAAAACAATTTGGAATAAATCTAATTGTGATTATTTTTTAATTCTGTATGAACTGTTGTATTGAAGGGATTTATGATTTCATGTCTTTCTCATTTCTAAGACAAACATACACAAACAAGCATTGTGGGATTTTCTGTCAACTATTAAAACACTAACACTTGAATGTTTGCATGATGTGTAGAGAATAACATCTCTTAAGCAAAAAAGTATTAAAATGGCAATCTGACACACATTTCAGGTTACAGAAATACAGCACCTTCTGTGATTTGAAAATTGCAGTGGGACATATAAATATTCAATCTAAATTTGGATTCATTGCCCAGCCCGTAGTATAGACCCATTTTAGAAGTAGATACCTGAGCAGTGGCTCACTTTAGCTTATTTAGCTTTAGAAAAAAGCTAAGCAAAGCTAACTGCATAATTAACATTATTACATAAGCCAATGGGGCTAAGTTAGCTTTGGCAACTTGAGTGTTAGCTTATGTAGATAATGTAGCTAGAGAGGCATGTAGATGCTTTGTGACATTTGCTTTAGCCACATTAGCTATGTACCTAAGTTAGCTATGTAACTAAGTTAGCTATGTAGCTTATGCACTTAATGGAGCTACATACGTTTGCTGCATTAGAATGTTTTCATGTAGGACAACTTTTTTTCTTGAAGCCAACTGTTTCATCTGCTTTATTGAATATTTTGTAGTCAGGATTTTAGGTCATTTTATTTAACTTTTAACTTTTGGTATCCAAACCTTTACCTAAACCCTTACCCTAACATTAAACTTTTGACAGTTCTAGCATATGTTTCTGACACAGAGGGCATCTCAAATTAACTTTTTGGGAGAGGGTCCATCAGAGATGTAGATGTGTGATCTGCAGTCAGACCCCTCTCGACTGACCTAGGCATTCTGCGCACACTCTATGTTCTCTACGCTAAAGCTTAAAAGCATAAATCCAAGTGTTGCAAAAGCTGCCATGGCGTCTCCACACGAGTATTACTGCAAGCAAGCAGTATGACCTTCAACTGCTTGTACTGATAGTAACGAAGTTTACCCAAGTTTAAGGCTAACTACTCAACACACAACCATGTAGTTGCTAACTTACTAGCAAGCTCAACAGGAAGAAGGTCAGTAGTTAACTCGCTAAAAGGGGGAATATTGCTGCCTACTGCGGTGGAGGTGCTGAAGTACAAGGAAAGTAGTCCAGTTAAACTGCCAACTGAGTTTTAACTGTAGCATGTAAGGCACTGAATAACTTTGCAAAGTAGGGTTTTGATGTTGGAATTAGACGTTAACCTGTATGAAGTGTAAGCGGAGAATGAGTCTGTGCATGTTCAAACTCAACATGTTTACGTCTGCAAACTTTACAGCACATCAGCTTGTTTAATCTGAACCACACAGAAGAACAGGGGAAGGCCCCTTCAAATTAAAAGACTGACTTTCATGGCCTTGGGCCACTGCAGGCAGACAGAGGTGATCTGGAAAAACAGAGGCACTTAAACTCTAATTAAATATTCATCAGTCACAGAAATTAAATACTTCTTCTTGGGGCACAGCTGCTCCCATCTTTAAAATGAGGTGGATCTGTGTGCTAAAAGATGAGCAAAGAGTTTAGATTTCAGAGGGTTTGTGTGTGTTCCCCAATAATTGTCCCCCTGAAACATCATTCACACCCCTCCTTGTCTTGTCTCAACCTGAAACCTGGCAGGTTGTGACTGTGCAGAGAAGGGGAATACATTCCTCACATACCATGGAGTCAGGGGACTGGAAGAGCCAATAGGTGGCCAGCTGACTGCCCGTTCCCTCCTCCCTGCTACAACTGAGAACAAAAAAAAGCCCTCACAGGGAAAAAAAATCCAGGAGACTTTAAATGGGTGTTTCAAAGAGACGGGGGAGCAGAGAGGTAAATACCCCCGTACAAATTGGCCTCAGGTAGCATTGGGATAATTCAGGTGAGGCCCTTCTCTGAAATGCATTGCTGTTTTGCTATTTGATCGTGTGCCCCTCTTAATGTGAAAATGCATTTTGAAAATAGCTTCAGTTAAGCCATGCTGTTTAAAATCTTAGCCTTAGTCCTATATTCAGACTAATTAGACTATAGCCTCCAACTAAAGATGCAAAGGAAAACTTTATTGCTCTCATTTATTTGCAGAGCAGGGAGTGGAAACCCTCCCTCTTGACTTTTATCCTGGACTCTGTTTGACTCACGCATTCACAAAGAATGGCCACTTTAAACATTGTACAAGTCACAACGGGTTTATATGCCTCATTCTTGCATTTTTCAAATGTTCATGCTGAAGCTCTGCTTTGATAATGAGGAGTGAGGCAAGAAACAGCTCTGTGGTGTGGTGAGACAGATCAGGGCCCACTAAAGAAGCCAGACAAACACAGAGGAAACAGACAGGACTGTAAAAATCAGCCCAAGTCAAACATGGGAAACACCATCAGCACATTGTGATGTGTTTTCAGGGAATCTCAGGGTATGTACACTGCTAGGACTGACATGGAGGACTGCCTTCACTCACAGTGTTGGCCCAACAGAAAAACCCTGCTGAAAGCTGGGATAAAGCAAAATTTGTCGGTCAGATGTCAATGTGTCTCATGATATAGCGGCATGTAGTGATAATTTCCCAACCAAAAGTGAAAATATGGTTAAGGGTGTTCTAGTTAACATTCTCGTTTTTATTCACAGGTCACACAAAGGCTGAAAGATTCTCACTTCTTCAAATAAAGAAGTGTTTCTTATTGATAAAAGAACCCGAAAAAACACAAGCAGCCAAATAATACAGCTATTCAACAGCTAACATCACTGACCTTATTTCTTACTCTTTTAGCATGTAGCCTGAAAAGCTAGCACAGAATTAAAAACAACTATCAAGAAACTCAAATTTCAGAAAGAAACTTCATTCATGTAGTCTTAACTGTTTCACTAAGGCAAACATGAATAGTAGGACTTATGTTGCTTCTTTCTTTACTTCTTTTTTTTAACAGCAAGTTATTAACAGACACCAGGCCATTACAATCAAAATTTGTTACCTCTTTTCATTCACTTATAAATTCATGTTTATGTTAACATTATTCACGTTGAGAAACTTTACTTAATTTGCCTTAAACCCTATTTCTTGACTGAAATTTGCTGCCATTTCTATTAATATGCTAGCAAGCTAGCAGATGCTGCTAGCTAGGGCACTAGCTTGCTAACAATACCATATAGCATTCAATGAGGGTACCAAGTGTTCATATTTCCACACTTCATTATTGGTGAACACACTTTGCACACTTATACACTCAAAATATTTAGTAATTTGTACAGGCATATGCAATTTGGGACACACTGCAGCTGTTTATGCTGGCCCAGCAAAAAAACTCAAAAAGCTAGCCCAGTCTAAAGTTAGTGTTCTTAATTATTGTTAAACAGTTGTCAGTCTTTCTCAAGAGCTTGTAGCAGTAATACTGCTTGAGAAATAAAAAGTGAAATTCATGTTTTAGCACATGTAACATGGTAAATGCTTACTGTTTGATTCACATGTCACATCGAGGTAACCTGACAAGCCAGATGGATGTGTTTCACACATCAGCAGCATCCACGCTAATGTCTTCCGCCCATAATTGCACCGACCTCTCGTTGCTGCTTGCCTACGTCACAACTCTGCTGCGCCGGAAAGTACTGTCCCTCGACGCTGATTGGTCCTGTCACTTTCTAACCAGGCCCAAAAGGTTCAGACGGGAGCATTGCAAGATGGATTTGCCAGTGAGAAACACAGAAACGGGCAAATCCATCTGCTTTGCAAGTTTAAGACTGAGGGTGATAGGGTCCCATATTTTGAGATTTAGAAGTATATCTCGCCGATTACGAGGCCCAAAAGTAACCCTAAACACAATAAACACAATAACTCACTGACATCATGTCTCGTTTTCTTAGCTGCTCGCCTGATAAGCAGGCAAAGAAATCAAAACTACAAACTCTAGAGCAACCAAATTTCAGAAACAAAACAATTTTGGGAAGGTGTAATGCTATTAAAAACTAACCCAATCTGAGATTGTTGACTATGTACATTTTATCCAGTCACAGTGACATCACCCATTGGTTTCTGAAGCTAAGTTTGAAATAATGCAGGACAATTAATCTAATCGCAATTGCAATCCCAATGTAAGGCTGTCTATTACATAATCGCATAAAAGGCTTCAATTATTTTTGTATTTAGTAGAACCAAAAATCATTGACCAAAATGCTTGCAGAAAGGCCTTTTAACTTTACAATAGTGCCACTACTGCATCTTTTAGAAGTGCCTTTATTTTCACAAAGGGAAAAACTTTTATGTTTGGGAAAATATTATGTTAAAAGCAGAACTTAGAAAACTTCAGGTGTGGCTTGATTTTTTTGTTTTGAGTGGAAAAATACACACCTCAAAACTATCATTATTCTCTGCATTTTCCTCCATAACAAGGCAAGCAGACTCATTATATTATTAATGTATTATATTGTAATCACAATCAAAAATTGCAATATTGTCCAGTATAATCACAATCACTCATTTTAACATGCGGCACTTGTTTTGAAGCTCATTGATGGTGGCTGCCATGTGTAATAAATGTTGTGGATTCAATTTAACAACTTTGACTTGTATGATCAACATGGATGATGATGATGATGATGGTGGATTTGCCCCTGGTACTCTGTGCTGTATCACAGTCAGACAGCTTTGTTTTGCTGTGAATGGGCATTGTAACATGGGTGTTAACGGGACTTCAAGTGCTTTGGCAGCCAGCCGTAAGCAGACACTGCAGTTTTTGCACTTGGCTTCCCACCCAGAGGTTGCTGCTTGGCATCTTTTAGACCAAATGGTCATCTTCCAAGTCCTAAAGATAAAGCCAAATAAAATCAAATGCTGTCTGTAAGGACTGAGCACAAATCTGCCTTAGCTAGCAGACGACTGATAACACTTTTACAGCCTCCTTGTCCCAACAGGCCACCTCATTACCACAGCCATGAGGAGCCCTTCTTGGGTTGCAGACTGTGGACGGTGACTCCATCCCTCTGGAGACGGGGCCAGGATGTGACATTGATCGAGTGTCAGCTGGACACTGAAATCCTTTCAATAATCTGCAGACTTCTCTGTGATGCACGCAAATCCACCGCTTTGCATGGAGATCGTTCTGATTAGCTTTACATTCAAACTCCTCAACAGTGACAGCACAGAGGAAGTGGGCTCTGGTTTACTACGCTCTTCCTGCACCAGGCTTCAAAGCAGAATGAAGACACAGATAACAGCGAGTTATGAACACACTGTGTGATCAAGGATGCGGAAGGATTGGGGGGGTGGGGGGGGCTAATTGGCTGAGGGAAATCCTACACTAAACAATGATATAGTTTGAGGAGCTTCATTAAGGAGGCATACTGGAAAAGAAATGTGTTTCCTTTAACATAAACTCTTCTCCATATAGACTTGCTTGTAAATCATCCCAAACACTATACATAGGCATTCATGTCTTAGTAATAACAAACCCACAGGTGTTTCAGGCCAGTGCACACTTTTATTGCGAAACACTAACCCACTTGTGTCTTAGCTGAAAGTCATAGCCTCAGGATAAGTAAGTAGAGCAGCCATGCCACAACTCTTAGTGTGTTATTTTACATGAAAATAATCGAAGAGGCTGCATTTGGACAAAATGACAAATATGGCACTGATCAGAAATAGAATTTTAACACATATTACCCAACTTTCCAACTCCTAAAATGATCTTAAGGCTATTCTCCTTATTTATAGAGCTCTAATATTCTCCTGGCACACCTGGGCTAAGCTTAAAACTCCTTTAAGATGCATGAATCAGGATGTATGGCACTTTAATTTAACCACCATAAGGTTTTAAACAACAAAAAGAAATAAAATTTTTTAATTTTAAAACACAAAATGTCACTACTTTCAACTTATTGATTTGATTGCAAGAAACCAGTCTGCATGAAAAGGATCCAAATCTCTCCGCTTACTTATAACAGGTGGTTTGCCTTAATAGGAACTACTTTACACGCAGCAAAATGAAGTCTGGAGACAAATAGAGGCGTTTAACAACTCGGAGAAGTTCGTAAAGTCTCTCCAGGTGTTAACTGTTGCCTACTCCAAAGCTTTACCGTGGGTTTTGCGCAGTCAGAAGGCGCAATAATCGTCTGCGAGGCGGATCAAATGGATGGTTTTTATTACGCCTCCGCGTCCAAGGCAGGTGCCTAGCTTGTTTGTATGCTAACATTTTTAACCTGCAAATGAAAAGAAGTGGATATTTATAAAGATATGAAGAGATGAACTTACAGGTACTTTGCTGAGCCCTCCGTCTGGTGATGCAGAGCCACAGAGAAGCCAAAGAAGCTCCCTTTGGTTTTCCCTTCTTTGATCACAGGAAACCGCTCATCGATATTAAATCCACTGCAGGTTTGGGTCCCGTGGTACAGAGTCAAAACAGCGCACAGAAACAGTTTTGGAGACATGTTTTTGGGCTTGAAGCGGATCCACGATCAGCGTGGGTCCGGCACCGCAAGTCTCCCACAATGAGCTCCAACAGGTAGGCTCGCGCTTCACAGAGACCTCCCCATTGAGAGCCGTCAGAGCTGTACTGCCAAGGTGTCGGTGTCTGCCTCACTCTGCCTCTCTCTGTCGCCCTCCCCTGCTCTCCCTTCTTTCCTCTCTGCCCTCCACACCCTCTGAAACAAGTGCACAGGCAGACTGCATTCACTCAGCACAGTGTGGTAAGCTGAGAGAAACCTCCGTCTGTCGCCTTTTTAACCTTCCTGTGTCTGTTACTCTTTTACAAGTAATGTTTTGTTTTCAACCTGTTAGGCCTCCAAGGACAACTTACCAAAACGTTTTTATGAAAATTTGGAGATTGTCATGCTGTGAATTACCTGTGTATATGCGAGTATGTTTCTTTATATTTTCAGTAAACCTTTTTCATGACAATAATAACACAAAATCAAATAATTGAGTCATCCTTTTCAGAACACCCTAGCTTAAGTTATTATAGAAAATATAGAAGTTCACCTGTCATTTTTATTTTATTTACTTTAATCTAGAGAGAGAGAGGGAGATACCTGGATAATTACCACTCTTATCAAGCATCAACTTCAGCATCAATTTGTTGATTTATGCCGAAGTATCTAGCCTTCTTCAAAATGTAAGCACATTTTTTTAGCGTTATAATGGGTTAAAATGGGGCAAAAATATGGTGAAATAGGATTAAATAGTGGCAAAAATATGTCAAAAGAGGCAAAAAAGGGTTAACAGAGGCAGACAAAGTAGATGGATAGTATAGTGGAAAAATTGGGTTTTAAGTGGCAGATATGGGCAAAAAGGTGGTGAAACAGGTATTAAAAGCAGCAAAAAAGGCATAAAAAGGGTAAAATAGAGAGTAAAAGTGTCAAAAAGGGTTTACAAGTGGCAAAGATGGATTTAAAGTTGAAAAACTGGTAAAAAAAAAATGCATAAAAGGGCTAAAAAAGAGGTTGAAAATGGCAAAAATGGGTATAACGTTGACATAAAAAGTGCTGAAAATTGGTTAATAATTGCAAAAATTTATTTCAAAATGCAAAGGGGCATAAAAGTAATACTGTAAAAATTGCAAAGATTGGCAAAAAAAAAAATGTTAAAAGGGGGTTGATAGTATGGCAAAAATGAATTTAAAGTTGCAAAAAGGGCATAAAAGTGGTGAAAACTGGTTAAAAATTAGCGAAAGCAACAATAGGCAGATTTTGGCAACATGGGCTAAACTGGCAGGAACTGTCAGAGAAGATGGTAAAAATGGATTTAAAGTGACAAAAATGGGCAGAAAAGGTGGTGAAATGAGATGTTATAGTGGGAAAAAAATGGGTTAATGTTGCCATAATTTGTTCGAAGTGGCAAAAATAGGTCTAGAGTAACAAAAACAGGGAGAAAATGTGCACAGAATTGATAAAAAGTTTCACCAAGACTAGCACCAATGCTACCAGTCCAACGCACATCAACACTATCAATACATCACAACTGAGGAGGGCCCATTCCCTGGGATTGCAGAGGTCCTGTGAAATCTGTAGGCAGCACTGTGCATCCACTGAAAAACATTAACATGGCTCTGTACTGACCCTGCATACAGTGACCCTACGATAAAATCCACATGCTGCTATATTGTATATTCTGCATGCACGCAATAACAATAACAAACAAAACAACTTATATTTATATGGCATTTAGAGGACATGCTTTTTCAACAAAAACTGGGACAAAGATGTATTGTGCCATGGCATTGCTATTTCTGTAGAGCCTTTAAGCAATATTGCACACTAGTTAAAAAAGAATTATTTTTGTGCTTAGCACCTACTGTGCAACTTTTACAGCTAATGCAGGTGGTTAAATGAAATAATCATCTGCTCTGTAATTATTTCAGCTTATTGTGGAATAGCATGAAGGACTATATTCTGAGAATCAAAGCTTCTGTCAAACTCTTCAAAGCCAACTAATAGACACAAGGCCCACCCTCACATGAGCGCTCTTGTGACAGCCGCTCTCTGCCTCGCTCCGCTGCCTTTATCGTTCAAACTTCTGGCATCCAACAAGCCGTTCATTAAACCCTTAATCCCCTTAGAGAGTTCATGAAACAGGTCAGAGTTTTTCAAAGTTTCTTCTCCTTGAATCTCCCTCCACCATATATCTTGTTTTTCTCAGCAACACCCTCGTGTCAAGAGTCCAACTTCTTTTCAATCTCCTTTTTTTTCTTTTTAAATCTCTGCAGCAGAATGCAACCTTTCATCAGATCTACTTTATTAGCTGAGCCCTGGCTAAGATCTGGCATCACTGACCTCTTCTAATTGATGAACGGAGCTCCCACTGTGTATCCTCTCTCCCCCAGAAGTAATATTTCCTCAATTTACAGTGAAATAATGCCTCAAGGGGAATGTAGTTCATTGTTGACATAACTCTGGTCAACTGGGAAAGCTTTCTATGTGTGTCAGGAAACAATGCCTGTAGTAATGGGTTTTGCTCATATTCACAGGTGTGTGCATACTTTTATCTATATTTAACTCTTGTTTTAGGTCACAGCACAGCCTGCCACTCTATATACAGTTAAGCATAATCAAGCTATTAATGCTAAGATGAACAACCTTAGCCTGCATATTTGGAACCTACCATGTCTCCATAGTTAATCCAGGCTTAACTTCTGTGCTGTTTCACATATTCTGACAAGCAAATGCCTCACAGTACAAATGTGAGCATTCAACATGCCAGTGTATACAGTGTCAACATCTGGTTGTTGCCTTATCAGAGCAGACAACAGAGAGAGCACCTACGCTAAACAGATCTTTGCGATTGTGAAAATAAAGACCCGGCTTAACCGCTCTTACTTGATACAAGAAAAATGTCCTAAGAGAGACATTTGCAGAAATATTTTTAGAGAGACAAAAATAACATAGAACGTCATTTTGACCTCTTTTACTTAACTCCATGAGACCAAGTCCCACACATGTTTTTTTCAGAAACATGGGAGGACCTGATCCTTAACCCCTCTGGGTTTTAGACCCGCCCTTATCATATCTGAGAAGTGTCTCTCTGGAAAAGTGACAGCTGATACTGACAACCTGCTCTTCTTTACACGCAGAAAAAAGCAACAGGTGTGTAATTATACCAGTAGCCACCTGTAAATCACTGTTATAGTGTCTCTTTATTCATACTAAAGATATTTGGAAGAGGATTTAAGGAGCAGTATCTGATCATTTTAAAGGGCAGTGAGTTCACTGTGCCAAAAAAAAAACATAAATAAAAGTTCTGGCTTTTAAATGTGTATTCTCTTGACTAAACTGTAAGCCAACACCGGCCTCTGTGAACCAAAAGGACAAAGAATTGAATACAGTTGCTGCAGCCCCCAGAGTCCTTTGCTCTCCAGCCCTCCGGTCTTAGCCCACACAACACACATGGAATGTCATTTGCAATTTATCTCCCAGTTTCCTGTTTTTTTTTTCTTTACCAAACCCACCACCATCCGCCTCCGTCACATACCACCCCCCACCCACCCCCCGAAAAAGTCTCATACTGCCTCCTCTTATCAGTCCTACACATGATTTTCTGCCTCATAATATCCATATAATTGAGATAGTTAAACCTAAGCACTTAAAACATCATCCTGGCTGCCTTGGGGTTTGTCGTATATCCCAAACAGCTCACAGAGTCTTCTCAAAGCGCCCTTTGAAACAGAGCTGATGGCTGATGGGATGGGGCGTTGGCGTGTGGTTGATGTATGCAGTCCCTGATTTGAATGTGTGATAACAGAGATGGACTTGCTATTGTAGAGTGCTCCATAATAGTCCCATTACTCGTATCTCCTCAAGTTGCCCCTGCGTGCTCAATCCACCATTTTAGCATGCGGCATTCCCCCTGAAATTAGGCTGTGTGTGAGGCTCATGCTGTTTCGATATGAAACATGTTAAAGGTTTTAAGTTTTGCAACTTTGTGAATCTGGGTTATATTATCATACCACCTTGGTAAAAAAACAGCAACAAAAGAATACAGAAGACCATCCGGCATTTTTTTTTTCTAACATAACATTAGATAGTATTGTTATCTTTCCTACTGGTCTAGCACTTTTAGCATTCAAGTATTTCCTTACTAATGTTAGACATGCAAGCTAGCATTACTTGAAGCTTCCCTTTCCTTTTTTATAGAAGCTTATCATTTAAATTTAAGCACTGAGCCACCTCCTAAATGTCATAATGTTTACTAGCTAACTTTACACCAGTTGTGGGAAGGAAAATTCAAGCTTTTCCCATTGTATTGTTTTAATTACTGTAATGTTAGGTTTTTAAAACTTTGTAGCTAACAGTAATAAATTGCCTTTTATAAGGAATTTATTTATTACCTTAACCAAATGTAGGCTAATATTATCATTCAACTACTTCTTAGCTATCATAATATTTGCTAGCTTACATCATACTAGCTGTGAGAAGAAACTTTCAGCTTAAGTGTTTCAACACTGTCTAGCAAACAACTACAAAATATTGCCTAAAAGTTTCTTACCATTGTCGATCAAGGCTAATATAAGTATTCAGCCACTTCTTAGCTCTAATGATGTAAGAGAAAACTTTATTGCTTTGATTCAGTTAGCTAGTAATATCAACTTTTTTTATGGAAGGCTTTGGTTAGCTAGTAAAACTCTAGCTAACAGTAATAAAACACTGCATTTGCTTGGATTTTCTTTTTCAGCACAGCCCATAGTAGGCTTATGTAAGCATACAGACACTTCTTAGCTTTCATAGTGTTTGCTTGCTAAAATCATATTAGCTGTGAAAAGTATGTTTATTGATTTTATTTCATTAGCTGGTACACTGACCTTTTCTTAGCCAGTAGTATTAGCATTAAACATGGTCAATCAATCAGCAATAAAATATTAGCTAGGAAATTTATCATCAGTTCATCACAGTGGTCACTAGCTGACATTACTAAACTGTAATAGAAAAAGTCTTGCTTTTGATTCATAGAGTGGCAATATTATCTTTCTCTATGGTAAGCTAAGCTACTTGTGTTAGCATTAAACACTGTCCAGCAAACCATAATAAAATATCCCTAGGAAGTTTCTTGCCAAAGCCACAGCCAACAGTAGTTTGTAGTATGAACTTTGGTTCAGGTAGTAATATTAGCATTTAAACTCTAGCTAGAAGAAATAAAACACTGCATTAGCTTAGATTTTCTTTTTTAAGCACAGCCAATAGTAGGCTAATATTGGCACTTTTTAGCTATCAAAATATTTGCTAACTTACATCATATTAGCCATGATAAGAACATTTCTTGCCTTTATTTCATTAGTTAGTAATCTGAACTTTTCCTATGGTAGGCTAAGCCAATAGTGTGAGTGTTTCAACGCTAACAGCTACAAAATATTGCCTAAAGGTTTCTTACCATAGTTGACCAAGGCTAATATTAGCATTCAGCCACTTCTTAGCAGTCATAATGATTGAGAAAGAAACCAACGGTTTGGTGGCCTTGCTTTAAGTGAATCACTGAAATATGGTTAAGCAAATGATCAGAAGCTTCATATGAACAAAACTTAGACTTTAATTCAGTTTCATATCCATCACTGATGGCTGATAGGTGCCTTCAGGCTCTGCTTTGTGTGCTTGAAATCATGTCCATATGAATGTCCAGAAACTCAATTTATGACCACATGTCAATGTGACAACAGTCCACAGTGCCTTTGGGAAGCAGTATGGATCTCAGTTGAATCCGAATATCCCTAATTAAAGCAGATTTTAACCTATTTTCCTCATGTTTTAGGTCATTTTCTACTGAGCAGACAAGTGCGTTTCTAATGTTTTGCCACACAGCCCGACTGAGCTGTCATGCTATGTGCTGACAGTGCCATCAGTGGTAATACCAAATAGAGGGAATGCACTGTAAATGTACATGTGCTACATCAACTGTTTAACAAGGGTACAGTTGATTGCTAGCTGTTTTTTTTTTTTGACTATCTGGCTACTTATTATTATCTTTTAACTTTTAAGAAAACTTGACGTATGCATCTCTGACTTTTTACAGTTCATTGTCCTCTTCCAATGGATTTTGATACCCCAATGTAATGTGAAAGAGCATTACCCACAGCAGCACAGCAGTTTAAAATGATAAAATTCTGGCCTCTCATCCTGAGATATTTATAAGAAACTGGTACAGCTGGGTGTGAAAACCTTCAGACATTGGGTTGGGATGAAGACGTCAGTTCAACAACTAACTGAAAATTAATCTGCATCAGTCAGGCTGGAGAACATTACATACAGAGCAGGACATTGGATGAATATGAAACACAGCACGCTCTCACACCAATGCCTCGCTGCGTGGCGAGGACACAGCCGTTTGTTGCCATGGAGCTGGGAGCTGCTATGAAGTCAGTATGTTGTTAGCAGTGGTGGAGGACAGTGTGGTCTGTTTAAACTCCAGCCAGGACTCATGCTGGGCTCTGATGACCTTTCACAGGAATAAAACGTGATCTACCCGGTCTGTCGACTAGTAAACACATAAACATACACTATTCTATGTGGGCACATCAGCACTCATAAACACACATAATATGTAGATTTATCACATTACCCCACTGTGAGGACAACTCATGCTTTGGTTGTTTTTTGGCTCTTGGCAATAAGGGGTGAACTTTTGAGTGCCCCAGGGAGGCAAAAGACAATGAACTGCATGTATTCCTGCTGGAACTTGTGCTGTTTGGGTCAGATGAAGTCTAAATTTAGAATGAAATATAAATAAAACATGAGAAAAACAGAAAATTGGCATTTCATTTCATAAAACAACTTTTAGACAGAAAAATCCAGACAACACACAGCCTCTGTTTCCACTGAAGAGACTGAAGTCTATGGTGCAATACTGAACAGTCTACAGTGAAGGAGAGGCTTTAGTGACATCTTTTCTAAAAATGGCACAACAGCACGGAAACAACTGGCGTTGGCTTATCTATTGATTAGTTTTGGTATGAAGATGGGATCATTCACTAGAAAATTAAATGCATTGTTCAAGCAAACTGCTGTGAAAAAAAAATAAAGCCACAACTGAAGTGCAAACAGCTGAAATTCCACGAACTAAGGAGTCCCCATTAACCCCCATGTTAAAATGTCCATTCTAGAAGAACATTTTTAGAGTTTTAATTTATTGATTTATTGATTTTTTTATTTTTTTGTTAAAAAATAGTTGTAGTACGATTGAACCTTTATCTTTGTTATAATTGTTTTAAACCAAACCATAAACATCATAATCATCTTCTGAGCACATCAGTGAGGGTAAAATCACTCTTAATCACAAAAAAATCTGGCAAGGTTACATTTAAAACCATCAGATAATCACGATTTTGCTAATTTTTTTTCAATTTTTTTTTTTTTTTCAATTATTTGGTAGTTTCTCTACCTGAGATGAGCTAGACAGATGTGAATGAGCAACCAAGATATGAATTTGGCACCTTTTTGCTTTGATTCTTGATTAGATCAGAGTAAGTTGGAGTCAGGCTTCAGAGACCCTGTACAGTGACTATGTCCATTTTAATATAGTCTATCAATTATCTATTTAGTACCCTCCAAAATTCCATATTGCACCCCGTTAGGTTTATTCTTGAGTTATACAAGCTCTTTTTTAGACACATCTTAGGATTCAGTTTGATGTCATACAGGATGGATTCGCCATTACCACAGCTCCTATTGGACCTCATGTGTTTTTCCATATGTCCTATAAAGAACAACTGGTCATATGTAATTTGATACTCCTCCATACAGTGTCCCTGCCTGTGAAAATGATGTTTTATGACTTCTCTGGGCTGCTAGGCATTTCTGTTTCTGTTTTATATCTTTTCAGAGCAGCAGTGTGGTGTAGTTTTTATACATGTGTACAGTTTACACACTTTATGTATGTATGTTTGTGTGTGGCTTGTATGTGATTATCTGTGAGCCTTTGCCTTTGACTGTGGGGGATGTATGTCACCATCCACATGTGCGTGTTCATGTGTGGCAGGAAGGAAATGCAGCAGGGGTTTGGGACCCACACAAGGTCCTGCTGTTCTGCAGGTCTCCAGTTCATGCTAAGTGAAGGAATGTATAGCCTGAGGAGGAAGGCGTAGCCTTGAACACTCTCCCACTGTCCGGTGGCACCTGTTTTTCAGCTTAGCTTTCAGTCAGACAGATAGAGCGATGGGAGACAGCGGGTCGTCATCGGCCTGTTGTGGAAACAAAACAGCTGTTATATGAACTTGTGGTGTTCACACAATACTCCAGGCACAACAATAAAACCTTCACATTTTATTTTGTTCTGTGTAAGGAATAGGTTGACTTTAGAAAATATGCCATTTTAATGATAATTTAGAGTCATGAAATAACAGAAGTTCCTTCCATATGTTTATTATAAAGTTACAGCCAGCTGCTGGTTAGCTTAGCTTAGCATAATGGCTTAAATTTGGTGAACATAGTCTAGCTTGGCTCTGTTTTATGTTGGGATTTTACCTAAAGGCACTTCTGAAGCTGGGTAAAATATTTTGATAAGATTGTAGCTCTAATCCTTCACTCTTCTCTCAGAAATAAAGCTGCATTCAACAGAAAGCTAGCCTAGCTAGCATAAAGGCTGGAAATTGGAGGGAAATGGTTTGCCATGGTCTGTCTGAGGTAAAACCTATTTCAAATGTTCTTCTAATCACAATGTGATAAGAATGGTGCCTCAGGCTTATCTGACAGGTTTTGTTTGAAGCAACAATGCCAAGTCTGATAGCTTCGCTTGGCATAGGCTAACGCTTGGAAATTGTGAGGAAAGGCTAGTTTGGCCTTATCTGAGTTAAGAAAATCCATCTAAAAGTACTTCAAACTAAAGCACATGAGAATACTGCTAGAATGAGAGAAGCACTTCACTGTTGTTTTTATCAGGCATAAAGCTATGACCAACGATTAACCTAATAGCTTAGCATAGAGGCTGGAAATGTTCTACAGTTTCCTTAAAAGCTATACTACAGGTCTATGGCTTACTGAAATGTCATGAGGTCATGACCTTTTGGCAAACCACGTTGCAACAAGACACAACAAAGTGACATTCAGAGATCCTGCTAATGGCTGGTTTTGCTTCCTTTAGACAGAGCTACCTATCTCTTTCTCATTGTTTCCATCTACATGCTAGGCTAGGCTCATTTTACTGCTCATGGTAGTTAAGCACACATTTTGGCAAGTATCAGTATTCATTCTTGACTAAATAAAAATAGGGGGAAAATCAATTCCAAATGGTCAAAATGTTAATTTTACAAACCCTAATATCAAAAAAGTTGAGACATTGTGTAAAATGTAGATAAAAAAGGAGTACAGAGATGTATCCTCTTTGTTAAAAATATATAAACTGAAAACATTTTTTATTTTTGGAAATACACATTCTGAATTTGATGCCTGCAGCATGTTCCAAAAAAGCTGGGACAGGAGCCCATTTACCACTGCACCACCACTGCACTACCACTTGATGAAGTATTTACAGTAAAATTCTTTCCCACTCTTGCTTGATGTACATCTTAAGTCACTCAGCAGTGTGGGATTTTAATCACATTTTGATTGGGACACAGGTTTGCACTGCATGAAGGCCAGTCTAGAGCTCATATTTTTTTGGTGTGAAGCCACGCTGTTGTGGATGTTGCTGCAATATGGCTCTTACGTTACTGATGCAGCGACATACTGTATTAACTGACAATGGTTTTCTGAAGTTTTCCTGGTCCCATGTTTTGCCCTCCATCACAGAAGAACGCCAGTTTCATATGCAGTACCCCCTGAGGTATCACAGGTCACAGGCTTCTGTGTTGGTTTTCAGCCTTGCCTGCTTCATTCAGGGATTTCTCCAGATTCTCTGAATATTTTTATGATATTATGGACTATAGATGGTAAAGTATCCCTTTCATAAACTATTATACTATTTCCTCTTGAAGTCTTTAGTATGGTGGAGAACCTCAGTCATTATTGATTATGAGTCATCAAGCCTTTCAGACGTGCTCTTGTTATACCTGTTAATAGTGCTATCACCCTAACCATATATCATACCTGTGGAATATTTCAGGTGTTTTCTAGCAATATGCCACATTACCAGTCTTTTGCTCATGTCCCAACTTTTCAAATTCAGAATGTGTATCTCCCATTTTACACAATGCCCTAACTTTTTTGGAATAAAGGTTTGTAGAGGGTTTTATTGGATGAAACAAACCTTCCTTATGCCATAGAATGGTATCTAATAACTCAAATTATCATAATGATTAAAATAGTTGTGAATTTGATTTACTCCTCAGTGGTATTTATAGCCCTCCAAAAATGCTCTTAGAGCTGAGTAGCTTTTTTAGGTTTTAAGATATGAAAAAACAGTAAAACAAGTTATTGGCAGCAGAGAAAATCCAACACCTATTGCAAATATTTCTACTGCTTGGAAATGTCCCATTTAAAGTGGTAGGAATATGTGATGATTAATTAAAGGTTACAACAAAATTAAAACACTTTCTGAAGAATGGTGCCCTCTGAGTGATGCTTAATCATTAAAAAAGGGAGTCACCCTATGAAGCATTCCTTTCTCTGCCCGTAGAGACTCTTTTGTTCATAACGGTCAACTCTTTGCAGAGGAGTCACAGGTAAAGAAAGAAATGTTTTAAGGGAGGCTGGGTCTGATCTGGCTTTGTGCCCAGACGACTGATAACCTTAGGCATGAGCTCTCAATGGGAAAGATAGACGCAATAATGGCCAAAAATGCCCTCAAAGTTTACATTTATGGAGTAAAGCATGCGTGTTAGCTCTTTAAGGGAGTGGGTTGGTGAAAGGTCTCTCTCTGGGGAATGACACCAGTTTGACCTTTAGCCACAGCTCATTCACAACAGGACTCTCACTGTGCTTTGCCCTCAAACCGCACTAGTTATTGGACGCTGGGATTGCCTGGATGTGCTCCAAGGGGTCAGGAGCACATGTTACCTCAGTCAAGACACATTAACTCAGAACTTGATACTTAACAACCACAGTGAAGCCCAAACCATCTCCTGTCAGTAATGTTTACCAAGGGAGCAGTTATCTGCCAGTGGGGACCAAACAGTCCTCCCTTTCAGAAGGTGTAGCTCTGTCTTTGTGGGTGCACAGCAAGAAACAATGCCAATTGTTGAAAAATGAAGCAAATATCAAAGTGCTCAGGTCGTTGAGTGTCCACTCAAGACTGACCGTAAAGCTACAAATGACTTATAAAAGCCCCAAAAGCTCATTTTGACAGCAGAAACAAACATGCATGCAGTCATGACCATCCAAGGTGGACTCATGTGGCTGAATTCAAACAATTCTGCAAAAAGTGTGGTCCAAAATTCCTCCGCAGTGATGTGAGAGGCATTGCTAGTTGTTGCTTGCTTGCAGTTGTTCATGTTAAGGGTGACAAAACCAGTTCTTAAGTTTAGGGGGCAATTACTTTTTCACATAGGGCCAAATCATCATTTAAAAAACAGCATTTTGTATTTACTCAACTTATTTGTCTTATACTAAATTTGTTTGATGATCCGAAACATTTATGTGTGACATAAATGACTAGGCCACTCCATATATGCAAAAACAAATCAGGAAGGGGCAGATACTTTTTCACAGCACTGTATATTGGCATTTCTGTTCTGTAGTATTAGCTAGTTAAACTTACAATTTTGGTTGTTGCTCGTCTAGTAAGACAGATAAAAATTTAAAGTTAAACACGTGTAATTTTTCTCTTTTTGCAAACAACATTATGTGCTTCAGGAGGACAGCTCACTGTCTAACCCAGTAACTATAACATAGGGGTGTAGGAAAAGGGTCAGCCATGATAGTTAATCAGTTGTTGGAAAATTGTTGCATGTGTGGACTTTACTACACAAGCTGACAAGTAAACTAGCTTAGCTACAAAAAGCAACAACGCTACCACAAAGCTACTGAAAAATGTAGTTTAACTATTAAATTCCATGGCTGTGACTATATTGTGAATTTCATGGTATCCTGGTGACAGAGGCATCTCTGTTGTGGGCATGTGGCGGTTTCAAACAATAGGTCTTCAGGGAAAAAGTGTCATTATTTGGAGTGAAGAGAAGTGGGAGTTACATTTCTCATCAGCTCTTGTGTACCCATCATGGGTACACAAGTCCATAATAGGAGTGGCAAGGAAGCACTAAGAGACAAAGCTCTAGAGATTTTAGAAGCTCCAGGGACTTTTAAATCTGACTTATAGAAGCATTTTGGTTTAAGAAATGAGAATATGCAGACACTGCCAGACTGCGGTGACATAAAGATTTGTGAAGATGTGAGGAGCAGAATCTGGCCATGCCAAAAGACTTTAAGGAAGAGTTCACAATCCCACTAGACAGATCACAAGGTTTATCAGTGAATATACTGCCAAAGACTTCAGCAATCTGAGCAGTGGACAATGAAAGTTTCAGGAAGTTACTAAAGAAGCCGTAGACAAAATGTAAGTTCACATTCTAAGCCTAATGCACACCTACAATCGTGTCACAAATATCATACATTTCAAAATTGTTTTACCGTTATTGAATTTTATTTTTCTCATTTAGGGTCAGCCCTAATCATAAATGTCAAATACTCATTCATTTTAATTTTTTTAACTCTTCAAATGCCATGTTTCATTGATGATGTCACTGCATTTTTAGATGCATAATACACAAAAAATGTTTTTTTTTTGCAAGTTAAAACATGAAAATTAGATAACTTATTTTCTGATTACTGCACAGACACACTCACAGACTCACACACTGATCTGCATTTAAACAAAACCTCAGAGGGGAGCAAAGGGCAGTATAACACTGAAATCTGGTGGAAAAAAACATGTTTTTCCTGCCCTCGCCCATATATGGTAAAAATGACATCACAGGGTAAAAAAAATGGTCCAGGTGCAAATGTAAAGCCCCAACTCTCAAATGAAGCCCAGAAATCAGAAAATGTATGATTCATGCATTAATGGCTTATAGATCAAAAGAAGTGGTTTGAATGGGTTTAAATGCGCATTTTTTGCACACCAGGGATATAACGCTATAAAAAAGGTTTACTTTATTTATGTTGGGCTGATTGTTGAGGCTGGGACAGAATTTTGAAAATTGTGCAAAAATGAACAAAAAATAAAATACATGATAATATTAATTGTGAAAGAGGGCAAAATAAAAAAACAAAAATATATCAATCAATTTGCTGTTTTGTTTTTTGATACCATAATAACTACTGTACCATGGACTCCTTACTAAGGTATTATCAGATGTGATATCCTTTCATCTCTAATCAACACCTCCATTTCAGTACCATAAGCACCTAACACTGCTTAAAGGTCACATATGCAAAATACAGTTTTTCAGGCTTTTCTAACAAAAATATGTGCACCTGGCCTGCCCACAATCCCCCCAAGAATCAGAAAAATCCATTACCCCCCCCCCACCTTTCAGAAAATGTGTGCTGAAACAAGCTGCTCTTAGATTTTCCCCTAATGATGTCATGTGGAGAGTTAGCATTGACCTTTTAGACATGCAAAAATCCGTTACTGGAGTGTTTTTTAGCAACAAATTTCACAGGCATGTTTTGGGGACCTCTGAGACCAATAGAAACTTGTCTTAAAGGGGTAAATATGTGACCTTTAAACCAGCTGAATGACTTCAAGATGATGCAATTAGTGAAAATGTGAGAAAATCTAACAGTATAATCTGAAAACAGTTTGCTTCAAAATGAATGCAAGGATAAATGCTTATTATCTGTGCTGTTAACATGAAATTTGTGTCCTCACATGACATTACAGCTCCTTTTCCAGCAGTTTCTTAATCTTGATCTCAGCTATCTCAGGTGCTTTACTTGAAGGACGCTACCACCCACAGTGCTGCAGCTACAGTGTGCCCTCAGACAGGCCTCCCACTGTTTGCCTTACTGCTAAGTCCCCGCCAGTGTCCCTGGCTAATGAATGGACATTTAATGATCTGAGGGCCATTCAATTGAGTGGAAAATGTGCAAGTCCGTGGAGTACAGCTCCACTCGTCGTCAGAAACAAAGGGCTTGGCTCCGTATTCACAAAGACACTAAAGAGGGACGAAGTGGATTCACACACTGGTTTGAGTGGAGGTTGAACACACACATAGCATGCACTGCTGAGGTTGTTTTCACACGCTTTAGCATAAATCCTTTTCAATGAGAGCTTAGCTCTGGGTCATGTGGTTTTTAAGCATTACTTTCTAAAGACATTATAACAACTCAGTTTTAATACGACTCGCAGAAACCTCTCTGCATCTTTATCAGAAAATTTCAAATCTGAACTTTATCTGAAGAATTTCATGAGTTACTCCACATTGCTGCAGCTTCAAAACCAATCAAATCTACGCTACTGCTTTTATAGGCTCTCTAACAACAAGCAGAGCACATGTAATGAATTTAGGCTGTCAAAAACTAACACATATGCATTCAATAAAACCCATCCTTTTAAGTTACAACGTTTATTTGCAGGTCGAACGGGGCGAGTCATAAACAAAATGGCACCATGTGGTTACAAAAGATCTACTGCAAACAGGCGATCAAAAGGCGAGAGGAAAAGAAATCCTCAGTGTTTATATGTGGTCTGACTGGTGAAGTTTGCAGGGGTCGGGCACCCAGACGGCCTATAGGCTGTGCAGACAGGAAGGAGGCTTTATAAGGAGCGCTGTAAATCACTGAGACTCAGTTAACCACAAGAGGATGGACAAACAACGTGGGAGCAAGCTAGCATTGTGTTTGCTGCTCAGATTTACTGCAGTTATACCGCCAGATTGTGTCATTATTCAGCAGCTGTCCCCCAGATTACATTAGGCCTGGTCACAGCATCATGCATCAGGTTTACTGCCCAATATATTCACCTATAATCCAAGGTGAGGAATAGTGGGGCTGTTAATAAGTGGATTAAACTGATGTAGATAGGAATACAATTATCCATTTTGTCACTGTGACTCTAAGAGACAAGCATAAGGCAAGATTCACAATCATTTTATGATCTTTCACCCCCAGGGGATAAAGCTTATTGTGTTAAAGTTTGTGTATTTTTCTCTGCTGGGAAACATACACTGTATTAAATGTGGACACGGTCTCAGTGATGTCACCCTTTGTTTTCAGAAGCAGAGTTTTAAGGCCCACCATTGGCAGGCACCAAACTAACTTACAGTCAGCCTCCAACCCGTATCAACAACAGCAGTGCAATGTTACCTCGAGCTCTACAGAGGGTCCGAACACCTATTTAGGTGGACACCAGGTAAAGTGCATATACCATATACCATATACCATAGTAGATGGCATATACTAAAGTTTATGGTTTATACTAAAGTATATGGTTTATACCATAGTATATGGTATCTGGTGTATACCATAGTTTCAAACAAGTAGAGGATGTTCAAGCACTGATGGCCTGTTTAAGGTCATGCCACAGCGTCTCAATCAGATTTAAATCCAGACTCTGACCAGGCCACTCCAAAACCTTCATTTTGTTTTTCTTTAAGCCATTAAGAAATGGGCTTGCTGGTGTGTTTCTGATCACAAGTGTGCTTGAGCTTGAGGTCACAAACTGTTAACTGGTTAACCTAATATTCTCCTTCAAGATTTTCCAATAGACCACAGAATTCATGGTTCCATCAGTCACAGCAAGTGGTCCAGGTCCTGAAGCAGCAAAGTAGCCCCAGACCATCACACCACCCCCACCATGTTTGACTGTTGGTATGTTTTTTTTTTTTTTTTTTAATGAAATGCTGTGTTAGTTTTATATTAGATCTAACGGACTGCCCACCCTACAAAAAGTTAAACTTTTGTCTCGTCAGTCCAAAGAATATTTTCCCAAAAGTCTTGGGGGTCATCAAGATGTTTTTTGGCAAATGTAAGACTAGCCATTGTTGTCTTTTTGGTCAGCCATGGTTTTGGCCTTAACTCTCCCATGGGCGCCATTTTTGCCTAGTCTCTTTCTTATTGTAGAATCATGAACACTGTTGTTACTGAGTCCAGTCCAGCAGGTTTACAGGTGTTGTTCTGCGTTCTTTTGTGACCTCTTGGATGAGTTGTCACTGCCTTCTTGGAGTAATTTTGGTAGGTCAGCCACTTCTGGGAAAGTTCACTACTGTTCCAAGTTTTCTCACCATGGTTCGCTGGAGTCCCAAAACCTTAGAAGTGGCTTTCTAACCTTTTCCAGACTGATAGATGTTGTTGACTTTGTTTCTCATCTGTTCTTGAATTTCTGTGGATTGCGGCATGATTTGTTTCTTTTTGAGAACTTTGAGCCTACTTCACTTTGTCAGACAGGTTCTGTTTAAGGGATTTCTGGATTCAACAGGTCTGGCAGTAATCAGGCCTGGGTGTCGATGGTGAAAATGAATTCGGCTTTCCAAAAAATGTGGTAAATCACAGTTAATTTATAACTTAAAAAGGGGGGAAATTACTTTTCATAAAGGGCCAAATAGGTTTGGATAGCTTTTTCCCATAATAACTGAAATCATCAATTAAAAACAGCTTTTTAAAAAAATGTACTCAAGTTGTCTTTGTCTAATATGGAAATTTGTCACATTTAAGTGTGACAAAATTGCAAAAAAAAACAAGAGATCTGGAAGGAGACAATCATTTTTTAACTTAACTAGTTAATTAATCCAGCCCCAGCATCTGTTGATCATTCAGCTGTCTTTGTATGTGGATAAATTTACTTTTTAATTGTGCTATCTCAAACAAAGGAGTAGTGAAGCTGCTCCTAAGCTTTTCACAAGCTGCTAGGATTCCCCTCAGAGGTAAAATTCTCCTGCCGTCACCCGTGTGTACACCCCTCATTTCCTCAACCAGACTCCATGTCATCGTGTGCCATCATCACTTCCCTGAGGACACAAGACCCAGCTCTAAAACCCAAACTGGAGACAAGAGAGAGGAGAGAGAGGGGGAAGGGAATCACCTTCAGGAGCTGTTGTTTATGTAAAAACTTACTCTTGGTCAGGAAGATTAGAGCTAACGTAAACCGACACACTTTACTTCAACCAGTCTTTATAAGCTACTTTTATTTGCTTTAAGGTAAATGACCACTTTACAGTAGACCACGGTGGATTTTTTTGTGTAAGCTGAGGAGGAAGACATGATAGAGCGGGAACTCCCGCAATTTGCTGTGCTCAGGCATGCCTCGAAAAATGACAACTCTGTACGTTGTGTTAACAAGCCCACCTAATGACTAGGTGGATGTCTTACTCAAGACTTTTCTGTGATTTTCCTCCCTGCAGAAGAATTTTCCATTAAAGGAACTAGAGTACATTTGTGCAGAACATTTGAAAAAGATAACACTTTTTAACGCACCTTATGTATGCTCACTGCCACTTCTGCTGACACCTGACATGACCCTTTCAGGGAGCAGACTTTCCTAGAAATGCTTTTTTTATTGTGTCAAGTCATCCAGCCCGCAGATTCAGCGGAGATAATGAGCAGATAGAAGGGAGCAGCTTCAGCTCATCCACTGTGAGCCAAAACAAACATGCGAGGATCAGGGTGGAGCTTCCTGCTCCAATCCTGGGAGAGGGCATCACAACCCCGGCAGATTCACAGAGAGCGTAGCTGTAACCAAGGCTACATATTCACTCTGTGGTGATAAGCCACACCAGAGAGTGTAACAAAGGGGATAAAAGGTCAAGATGAAGTGTGGGATAGTGTGGACTCAGTCAAATAAATGGGGGACTAAGACATTTGTAAATAAAGTTTAATGAAGGAGGAATTTTGATGCCGCGGATGGATCTGAACCCCATAAAGAAACTAGTATATTCTCACCCGCTCTCTCTAACCTGCATTCCCTTGGCCCGCTGCCCACTCAATGAGAGGCCCCTTGTGAATACGAAAGTTTGAGTGGAGCACGAACAAAGAGGTAGTAATCAAAGAAGTCTCCCTCCCTCTTTTGATCACTCCCTGAACAGCTGTTTCCACAGACCGCTCTTACTCATCCACTCTTGGCAAAGTAAGGCCTGAGAAGAGTGGCATGCTTTTCAGTGAGGCTGGGGTTGCCAAGACGGGGACACTTGTAAGCATAGCTCTGTGCAGAGGCTGGGGTTTGTGCCAGATGAGGGAAAAAGATGGAGGGGACAAGCAGGAGAAGACGGGCGGCTTTGTCTTTATAAAGATGTTTAGTCTTTATATATCTTAAACATACACTGTACACAGTGGGGTTCAGGCTGCCCCTATCCAGGATACTGAAACTGCTCAGTTGGACTTGATAGCTCAATTAGTGCAGTGCACTGTTCCAAATACTGATTGACACTGAATGGTATCCAGGTCAGGACCTGCTGTCTCCATCCAACATGCTGTTTGTCTACATCCCTGAATGAATGAATGAATGAATGAAATTGTGCTTGGAATTTTAATATTTTCAAAGCTATGTAACACAATGTAAGATTGAGCTACTTTAGCTAAAAGAGCAACAATTAAGGCTAAAGCTAACTCACCAAAGCTAGCACAACCCTGGCTCAAAGAGGGCAAAAAAGCATACAAACACAGAAACTCCTGCTAAATTTAACCTACTCTCTATATGTAACATGGAGCAATGAAAGCAGAGGAGGAAGTGTGTTAACTGCAGAGCATGGCTACAGAAAGACAAGTGTCATTAGCGCTCCATTTAGAGCAGCAGATGGCCGATAGCACTGACCCTTGCTGTGTTTCTGCTCACAGGAGAGCTGATGTGGGTGGAAGCTGTCCAGCAGGGGAGCATTTAGCTTCAGAAGGTGTTTTGGATATGTTTATACACACATGTGTGTGTTTTTCTGCATTGCTCTGTTGTATGTGTGTTTAGGAAGAAGGTCATGCTCTATAACATCTGGCCACATGTGTCTTCCATTAGTTCTTTGACTCCTTTAGCAGCTGTGTGCACCGCTGGGAGCACATTAGCCAGGCCTTACCTGAGCTCTTTCCTGTGATAGCCTTTAGTGAAAAAAATACAAGCACATCATCTCTGCACGGCGAGCTTTCCTGGTGTGAGAACAGCAAGGCCTACAATCCATATTTCCTTGCCAACTTACAACACCACTGGGAGCCTGGAACAATCATTGTTTCAGAGAAATCCCAGATCAGGTCGAGTATTTTTAGTTTGGAGGGATGGGAGCGCTGACAAGTTGGAGCCAATTCCAGGAAAATTACTGCAGTTTTCTGGGGGCTTCACTTTATCAGAGTTTGGATAATGCATAGTACAGATCATGCACTTAATGGATATGTAGAAATATTTGGAGGAAAGACTAACAGGAGTTTAAGCATCAAAGAGAAGTAAAGAATTTAAAAGCATCAGGTGATTTTCTGTCTGCACTCAAAACCCTACATTACACAGATGGCTCAGAGTCCTTGACTCAATGTTATTTTGTCTTTTTATCTCTAATCAGGACTAAAGAAAGAGGGAGAGCAAGAGAGTAAGCACTTAATAGACTTCCAGCTCTCCCACTCATAAAAGCACCCTGACTCCCAGCGAGGCCAACCGCTCAATCAGATCAGCAAAAACCAGCCAGTGGTGCTTCATTATTGTGAGGAGGTTCATGCTGCTGCCTTGAAGTTTTCAAAGGGAGGTGAAATTACGTTGAGAGCGTAGGAAGCAATGTTTCTTTTTTTTAAAGTAACCACCCCCTGTCGTAATTAGAGTCTAAACATCTTCTGCAGAGTGGGTGTGTGCATGCAGGATTTTGTGCATATGATAATGTGTGAAGATGGGGATGCTCTTGATTTTGTGTTTGTATAGGAGGTAAATATAGCATTCTGTATACTGTAAATCCTTATGGTGTAATTTTAGCTGCAGGTTGCTTAGGACAGTATTTGTACCCTTTACAGAATGAATGTAATAGTAGCCATTGGTTTGTTGACCGCTTTTTGGAGACTCAGGTTTCCCTTTTGGCCACCATGTTGGTTTTAAAGAAGCAGAAGAAACTGTATTTAGATATAAGGGAGACGCACTAAAGCAGTGTTACTCAACCCTGCTCAACCAAAGAGCCAAATTGTTAAAAAATACCTATGCAGGACCCACAATCTAAGAGGTGAAGCAAAAGCAGCTTGAATTGCAATAAGTTAAAGGTGGCAAAAATGGTCAAAAAGCAACAAAAATGGGTGAAAAGAGATGAGAATGGGGAGGAAAAGTGGAAAAGGCACAGAGACTAGCAAAACATGGGTGAGAAGTGGCTAAAAAATGAGTTGTAAGTGACATGAAATGGTCCAAATGTGGCTAAAAAATGAGCGAAAAGTGACTAAAATGGGTAAAAGGCAGTGGAGTGGCAATAATGGGCAAAAACATGAAACATGTGGTATTTAGTAGCAAAAGGTAGCTGAAATGGGTAAAAAGTGGTGAAAAGGGCAAAAATGGGATATAGAGGCAAAAAGAAGTGGCAAAAAAAGAGGAAGCAAGTGGTATTTAATGACAACAGGTAGCTTAAATGGGTGAAATTGGGAGAAAAAATGGTGAAAAGGGGCAAAAATGGGATACAAATGGCAACAAGAAGTGGCTCAAATTGGCAAAAACTAGGAAAAAAAGTGCTGTTTAATTACAACACATAGCTTAAATGGGTGAAAATTGAGAGAAAACACGGTGAAAAGGGGTAAAAATTGGATACAAGTGGCAAAAATGGGTAAAAAGATTCCATAAAATTGTCAAAATGGGTAAAAAAGTGGGAAAATGTGGTATGTAATGGCAAAAGGTTGCTTGAATGGGTGAAAAGTGGCAAAAAATGTGAAAAAAGGGTAAAAAAGTTTCCCTTTTTTAAGGTTTTCTGGGGAATAATGTTTAAAATTAAGACATAAAAGAGCCACAAAAAGTCACAAAAGAGCCACACGTTGAGTGTCACTGTTCAAAGATCCTGAATGCTTATGAAAATGTCATATTTCAGTTTTTTTATTTTCAATAAATGAGCAAAAGATTTTAAAAGTCTGTTGTCCAATTTGTCATGATGGAGTACTGAGTGTAGGTTGTTGAGAATAAAAATTTTTTCTTCAACTGCAGCGTCAGGCTGCAACATAACGAAACTGAAAAAGTGAGAGGGTCTGAGACATTTCTGAAGGCACTGTGATTAAAACAGCCACAAATGTTGTGGCCCAAACTTAAAAGGGGCCTGAGACATGCTCCCCTAGAAGTCTATGTTTATAAGGCAGTTATAAGCACTACCTTCAGGCCAACATCCATACAAATGCAGATTTAAAATGCCAATAAATTTCTATACAGAAAAATACCATCCTACCTAAAAGGAAGTCAAATATAATTTTCTATACCCAATTGTTCTCAAGGTGTCTAAATCTTATTCAAATGAACTTACTGATAATCAGTAATTTTTACTTCTAAAGTGTAGAAACATTCTGTGGCTTACTCTCGTTGTGGAAGATAACAATGATTGTTTTCTGGACATTTAGTCACATTTAGCAGTCTTCCCTATGATTGTGGTTGTGTGTACTGAACCCAAATGAGAGAATGAAGGCCCAGGAGACATTGCAAATGATCGTTACCACTATATTATTTTGAAAGAGTATTTTATTTCTTGTGAGCTCTAATCATCAAAATGAAAACAAGTCTACTGTAGAATGTTTCATTTTGTTTGAGATGAATCTAAAATATAGTGAATGTAATTTTCTGGATTCTATTTTTTTTTTAGATGCGCCCACATATGAGATCAGAAAAGCTGATTCTGATTTTAAGTCTCAATTTTTTCTTAAAACAGTTGTCTTTAACAGGAAAATAAATCTTCTGTAATGTTTTATACTTTAAGATGAGGTCTAATGGGGAGTGACTCTATTTTGGAGGCAGCCTCAAGTGGCCACTCGCAGAACTGCAGTTTTTAGCCCTTCCTCAGCTCCCAGAGGCTGCAGTTGTTTATTGCCCTCTCTTAGTTTCCCAGCTGCATGACATTTCTGCAGTTTTTCCAGCATCTCACAATAAACGTCTTACATAACTTCAATTTTTTTTGTCACGAAGATTGTATTTGTCTAAAGTTTTCAACAGAGGGTACGATATTTGTCTTTAGGGCTTCATAACACTGCACAATCTGGAATGTGGACAAAGGCGTTTCAAAATTGAAATACCAGAGAAAAGCAGCAAAGAAAGCCACAGAAGCAGCCACATGTTTTACTTGAAGTGTAACTTTTTCTAGTGTCCCTCTATCAGGGTCCCTGAGAAAATCACACAACTAGTTAGTGTCTGGTTCTCCCTCATTCGTCATGTCTTTTTGGCCTGAAGGGGCTCCCGTAATCACTCTGATGACTCTCAGGAAGATTTGAGAAGCAGAAAATGGGAAATAAATTACTTTCTCTAAGGGGAAATGGCTTCATTTGTAATGTATAGTACAAAAGGGAGATTTTTTTAAAGCTTGAGAGCAATCAGAGCAGGCTGTAGTCCTGCAGTAATTACTGCTTCACTGTGAGCGAGGCCTGAGCTTTTGTCTTGCGCTGGAAGCAGGCCAGCTGCTCTACTTTTACACACTGAATTACAGACGCACAAAAAGTCGGCTCATGTTTCTGTGTTGTGAGGGTTTGATCGGAGGCGTACAGAGAGTTCATTTAACCCTGAACAGAATGGATTTTCACCTAAAGATATACATTACATCTTCTATGGCATAAAATAAAACAGGCCTTGAGACTGATGCACATTTGAACATGTTGAAATCCACAGAGGAGGAATATGGTACTAGAGAGTTTATGAATTTGGGGACTCTGTTAGCTGTCTGTCTGCTTATATTTGTGGATCAAAGACAAACAGTAAGTTTAGCAGATTACAGAGTGTGGCCGCTGTAATCAGCCCTAAGCAACCATGAATCCATGTTTATTTACTTTGTATCCCCCTAAAGAGTCATTGCTAATATTTTTCTTTTAATCCCTGCTTTATTTTCAAATCAAAGATTGGCCTCTTATCATTTTGGATTAGTTTATCTTCTTATCTGGGGATGCCAACACCCTTTTCATCTAGATAATAAAATCATAATATTCAGGAAAGATAAGTAGATCTGTTCATGGACCTCAGCTCGGTGTTTAACACCATCATCCTCCACCACAAGCTCACCCTGCTCAGACTCCTCAAATTCCACCTGTCAGTGGATCTGCAGCTTCTTAGCTGACTGGAGGCAGCAGGTCAGGCCCAGGAGCATCACATCCAGCACCCAAATCTTCAACACTGGTGCCCCCTAGTGGTGTGTACTCTACTCACTGCTCTTCCCCCTCTACACCAATGACTACACCTCAGGGGCCTCCTCTGTGGAACTCCTGAAGTTTGTAGACGACACCATCAACGGTCTCATCGGTGACTGTGATGAGTCTGGTGTGGTGTGGAGCTGAACCTGCTCAAGACTGTGGACATGACAGCGGACTCCCATGGACTTTGCAACAGTACCAAAATTGAGTTGTTGGAGTTGTCTTTGTTGTTATTATTATTGTCTCATGTAACCAACTTTTGCCTCTTTAAATCAGTTTTTCCTCTTATAACCAATTTTTAAAAACTCTTTATAATCCCATTTCACCACCTTTTCTGCCCAATTCTGTCACTTTTAAGCAAATCTCGCTCCCTTTTGCCTGTTATTGACTCTGTTGACCCCCACTATTAATCACTTGAATTAATATTTATGCCCATTTTAACCATATTTTGCTGTTTGTTATGCCCATTTATGAAACTTTAAACCCGTTTTGCCTCTATTAACCTATTTTTGCTACTTTCTGCCTATTTTTTGTCCAGGTTAACCAATTTTGCCACTTAAAACACATTTATATCTCTTTTAACCCATTTTTAACTAACTTTAATTTTCATTTCCCCACCTTTCCTCTTCTATTTTACCCTTTGTACCCATTTAAACTAGTTTCTTCCTCTTCTAAACCATCTTTTTCCACTTCAAAATCTTATTTTACTGTAACTTTTTAGCATTTTTTGCCACTTTCTGCTTATAATTGTCTCTGCTGATCCCCACTATAAATCACTTTTCACCTCTATTTATGCTCACTTTACCCATTTTAACCACATTTCGCTGTTACACCCATTTTTACCACTTGAAACCCCTTTTTGCCATTTCCAACCTATTTTCACCACTTTCTGCATATTGCTCGTCTCTATTTACCCATTTTGCAACTTTCAACCCATTTCTGCCTTTTAAAAAACCCAATGAAACTACTTTTTAATCCATTTTGTATTCCACTTTTATATATTCAAATTTTACCATATTTTCTGCCCATTTCTGCCACTTTCTTAGCATTTCTTGCCATTTAAACATTTCCCACCCTTTCTGCCTGCATTTCCCACTTTTAACCTATCTTTGCGTCTTTCCATCTATTGTTGTCTCTGTTAATCCATTTTGCCTTAATAAACCACCTTTCAACACATTTAATGCTATTTTTGCCTATTTAACCATATTTCATTGTCTTTGATTCCTGTTTTGCCACTTTTACACCATTTTTGCCACTTTAAACCTCTTAGCAACATTTTTTCCATTGCTTTTTTCCTCTGTTAACCCATTTTGTCTCTTAAAACCCATTTTCACCACTTTTAACCCATTTCTGCTACTATTAGAGTCCCATTTCACCACCTTTTGCGCCCATTGTTGCCACTCATAACACATTTTCATTCTGTTTTAAGAATAAAGTTCACATTTTAAGAAGGCTATATATCACGACATAAATATATTTTTTGAATTATTGACTATGATAGTTACTCAGGTTAGATAGAAATAAAATATGGATGTTAAAGTTACAATAGATCATGATTTTCCTGACATCCATAGGCCCCAGAAACCTCTCCCCTCAATTCCTTCTGATGGGTATCCTTGCTTTGAAAATTTTACACTCCTGATAAGGAATATTATTGCCTTATTTCTCCAAAAAACATTTTATAATTACATTATTCACTGGTCATATTCCAGAGATAGTTTACAGTACACATTTTATCTACAACCCAGTTATGTTAAGAGATTTGATTTTATATCAAATGAAAGCATTGTACCACAGGGAGGGTAATTATATAAAAATAAAAGAACCAAACCTAACAAATTTGCTTGTGAAAGTCTGATAGTTTCACAGGGACTCTTCCAAGGGAGTAGGGATAAAATAATACAAAGTGAAGACCACCAAGTTATTTACAAAGTAACTGGGGGAAATGTTTCATGTGCTATCTGGATTTTGTTCTTCTTTGGATATAGGGTAAGTGAGGAAATACTTTTAAATTTGATGAAAGTGAAATTAAAAAGAGCTTTATCAAAGCTATTACATTGGGGTTTGGAGACCTCTAGTGACAAAATCTGTAAAAAGCTCTTGATAAACCTGCTTTACTTCATAAAACTCTACCATGTATGGACAGATCTCTAGCCAGCAGCTACTTTTTCTTTCAACACACTGATAACTGGAAGAAAATTATTTAAAAGTTCTTTGGGATCTTTACCAATTTTATGCCTAAATAAGTTAGAGATTCTAAAGATTAGCATTATTTAACAGAAGTATTTCACATTTTCTCAGATTAAGACAGAAACATCAGAGAATGTAGATAATACAGACAGAACCACTCAATTTTATTATGTATTATGCTTTTTCATATTGAATTTATGTCATGAAATTCTTTTGTGCCTTAATGAAAAGATGTATGTACTGTACTGTCCTTTTATGTAGTGTATTTTTTAAATTATTTTATTAGGGTCAGAGCACCGACCTCCTCGGTACGAGAGCCCTATTGTATCTGAAGGAATCCTTATCTTTTAAAGATTTTTATCAGGACCTCGATTCAAGAGTACCTTGATGCAGACAGCAGCGAAAGGACAAAAAAAATGGAATTAAATGCCCCCCCAAAAAAGAACAGATTTTTAAGCTTTTTTTAAATTAAAACTTCAGACATGCATTTATGATCCAGGATATCTGATCTCATGAAAAACAAGGACTTCCTTCTGAAATTGCAGGGTTCCATTCCACTTAAAGACCCTATAAAGTGAAAATAAATCTGTATGTAGGTTTGTTGTATGACAGCTCACTGAGTTGTGAACCTCCAGGTCAAATTTCAACCGAATAAAACATCTCTAAGTTTGTAAAATTAAGCTTCAAAATCATAAAAAAATGAGGCAGTAAAACCTGCTCCAGGATGGTGTGGGGGTGTCTGTTGAATGAGCTGAAGCCTCGCCCACTGTACTGAGATGAACTGCTCTGTGATTTTAGATTGTAGTGTTAGAGGGATGGGGTCATTCCCACTATTGGCCCCTCCCACATGAAACCAAGCCAGTAAAGAGGTGAAAAACTTTCTAACAGTCTAAATGCAGAATTCAGTCACATGTAAATCTCAGTGTTTTCACATGTTTACAGCAACGACATTCCAACATTTCTAGAGTGTTGAGACACAAATTATGGATTTCACTTTACAGGGTCTGTAAGGACCGCCAGCAGGTGTCAATGGGTTCGCGAGACATTTGGACTTTTTTAAATAATCAGTTTTAATATTTACCAACTTAGGTGTTTAAAATCCCAAGTTCTACAAATTTATCACAATCTATCTATAATTATTCCTAACTCCCATGATACTTTGCCTCAAATGTGGGCGCAACTTCCGGTCCTTTCTGTCTAAATGGGATTTTGCATACAAACGAGATGCTAAACAAGATTTTTAGACCAATTTAAAAAATTAAAATATTTAAACTTGGTCTGTTACATCTCAAAGAGGGTGATAATATTTTTTTGCCCTTTACTAGAGAGGACAAAGTGAAAAAGATACCTCAGATAACCTAGACAAGCATATTTAGCTAACTTTATCAGCTTTGTATCAGTATAGTAGGCCTAATAGATGATCATGAGTTGGGACACCACCTTCAGATAAGATGAAAAGCCCAGTCAAAGCTTTAACTTTCTTCTATTTAGTTTGTGGGGCTCTCTCTTATGTGGGGGTGACATTGATATTACTATCCATGACTCAAGTTGTCAACTCTTCAGTTTGGTAAATGTCAGATTTTCTATTAGGAATGAATGATAAATAAATATTGAAAGACACAAATCTCCAATGCATTTAGACAGTGAAAAGCTTGTTTAAAACACTGTTGTTAAAGACATATATTTAACTTTGTCATTTATTATTACCACAAATGGAGCAACAGGTTCTGTGCATTACAGAAAATACATATTTTTAACTCTCAGCTTATAATAACTTCAGCAAGATGTTTGATTTAACAAAGTGAAGCAGTATTTACTACAGAGAATATTTCTTTCTTTCAACTGCTGTTGATGCTAAATCCCTTTAGAAAGCCCTGGGATGAATTGTGTATTTGCTTCTATTGTTACTGTACTGGACAGTTCACCCACAGTCATAGCTAACCCCAGGAACATTAATCACTCTTTCTGGTCCAGTAAACATCCGCCTTCTCAGGAACTTCCTGAAGGCTGAAGCCTCACGTAGCCAGAGGCCACGTCAGGACCGTCCGCCATTATATAAGTCTATACTTATATGCAAAATATAGTACCTCTACAGCGTCAGTCTAATAAAGTTGCCCTCTAAACAAGTGTTGCTGAAACTTTCTGTTCCCTTCATGTTTTTTTCTGTTCTTACAGATGCTGTGTCTCACATAAGTGGTCTGCAAGGTGGGCCATTTTGAGATCTGCAGCCCACAGCCAGACTGTCTTGGAATGTGATGCCACCATAATTAACTTCACCACCTACAAAGTCAGTATTTGAATAGAATTTTTATTTGAGCTTCTCACTTAAAGGGAATTTGTAGGAAAATAAAGAAACTTCAGTCTTCTAGTCATGTAAAGTTTTGACTGTTTTATAAACTTTACATGAAATGTTTTGACAGTCATGGGGTCTTTTATTTTCACAGTTACTGAGATGGAGAAAACGATGGCCACCCCAACAGGAACATCCTTTAATACAGTGTATAATTGACAACAACCTTGACAAGCTGAAAAAATTCCTCAAGGACAAACACACTGATGGAACTTACACCTGTGGACTGTGTAAAGATTTTATAACCCCACTGATTGCTGCCATAGTAGTTGACAATTGGGATATTTTTACTTATCTTTAACAGAGGGGTGCAAACCCAGATACTTTTTCCAAAAAAGTCTTTACACCTCTGCATTAGGCTATGTCTCTTTATCAAACGCACCTCTGCCTTTTGCAGAGAAACTACTTGAAGCTTTTGAAGCTCTCGTCTTTGCTGGCGCACTAGTAACGTTGTTGCCCATCAGTCATGAGGAACACGAAACTCATGACAAGAAAATACCTGAGCTGATCCATGGCCTTGCTCAGAAAGGGGACGCATTATGCTTAAATCTCAGTTGTGTTCTGGATGCTCAAGTTGCTGTGAGAATGAAAGAGCCTGAAGAAGTGTTTGAAACCTTCTACCCTCACATGCTCTGGAGCATCCTCAGACTCATTTAACTATGATTAAAGTCCTTTTCAATGTGACTGGGCCTGATGAAGAAAAGTACTGCCAGGAGAGTATCAAGTGGCTCAAAAACACTGGCAACATAGACACCTAGATTGCAAGTGTCATCAATCGCTTTGAAAACATTTCGCAGGACAATTTACAACAGGCTATTGATAGTTGTGCAAAGTTTTGTGTACCACTGAAGAGATTTCAAATGGACAAGCATGCGCTCTGATCCCACAACTGCTGGAACAGCTTTGCTCAGAAACAAGACCTGCAGTGTTTGAGGCTATTCTGAAAACACTCTATGTGATAACATAGAAAACACAAAGCAGAAAGCCTGGGATGCATTCTTTATCGATAAGTTATGCAGAACAATCACTCCTTTTGTGGATCAGACTCTCTCCACTAACATAAAATTCTTCATGTATGGCATATTTGGAAACTTGCTCTCTGTGGAGACAAAGTTCATTTCATAAAGTCAGCAGGGATAACTTCAGTGCCTGACGACATCCTGACATCTGCAGACATGGATGTGCTTCAAGATCGTAAAAATGTGATCAGACAACTGAAAAGACATCTGACAAACCCAGAATGAGACGACTTACCTGAATCCAGGGAGAAAAAGCAAGAGGACCCAAATGATGACAAAGGTAGCACTTCTGCAGCTGAAGCAACAGCAGCTGAGCCACACTCCCCAACATCACCATAACGTCAGTGAAACAAAGATGGCATCCAGTCAGCAACAGATGGCGAGATGAATTAGAGAAGCTCTTGAGCACTGATGAAAGTAAAGTAACCAGAACAGAGGGCATGATTTATGTGAATAAAGCGGAATTCATCATTGCAAGGGGGAGTGATGGTACTGTAGTTTACTTGGGGCTGGCAAAAGATGGCACAGAAGTTGCCATCAAGAAAATGTTGAAGATCAACTATGAGGTGCTGAAGAATGAGAAAGGGTATCTCTGACTTCCAGAGCTTAATCATCAGTTTATCGTGAGATACATCGACTCTGCAGAGGATGATGACTTTGGATATCTTGGTCTCCAGCTTTGTGAATACACCCTGGAGGAATTCATCAGCTCCGATAATGACTGGGGTCTGCAGAAGGAGACACTTGTCCATGAAGTCCTTGAGAATTTAAAGGTGCTTTATTGTCAAAACCCATCCGATTGTCCACCGGGGTCTCAAACCACCAAATATTTTGATTGGTTAGACAACTTTAAGCCATAGAGATGATGAATGAATGGTATTCCAGAGAGGTCTACAATTACCAAATTTGTAACAAGTTTCCACTTGACTTTTCCCACAGATACCACTGGGAGGGCAAAATTAGCTGATTTTGGAATCAGTAGACGGTTGTCTAAAGGCCAAACCACTTATTGCTCAGGGACTGCTGGAACAAAGTGCTGGAAGGCCAAGGAGACCATAGCGGACGACACTGAGATTCCATACAAGCCCAGCACTGACATACAGGTGTTTTTTTGTTTCTTTGTCTGTTTCACAGACTTCATGAAGGACTCCTTGAAAAATGACTTGATTGTGTCTGTGAACTCTGGAGGTGGCAGGGATGCTGGTTTATTACATCCTCTCCGGGGGCCACCATCCTTTAGGAGACAAAGCTTGGGAATGTGAGAACAACATTGTCAAGGGGAGTTAAACACTGTTAAAGATGTGGTGGCCAAGGATCTCATTGAGATGATGATCAGCAAAGAGCCAAGTGAAAGACTAAAAGTTGAGGAATGCTTGAGGCATCCTTCCTTTTGGAAGCCGATGACATAAGATCAAATTCTAATGGACTGATTGAGCGATTTATTTGAGTCCTTAGCAATTCATTTTAATCTTTCAACTGAAAGGCATTGTACATTGTTTTGCTGGTCTGCAACATTGACTAGGAGTAACAACGGTATTATTTATTTATTGTTTACTTGCAGAAGATCTGAGGTAGTTTAGGATAAGAGGACACACCATCATTCCCTGCTAAAAGACAGTGAGTATTTTTTCTCAGCTATACTGACAAGAATAATCACAGCCATGGACCCACATACTACTGCAAATTGAAGACTGGGTTGGGACAAAGGTTAAGAAATTAGAGGGTCCTCTGATCAGATTGACACTTTTCCTGAAAGAGAGGAGTCATCCAAGATGGTGGAATGGTTGGGGGCGTCCAGCCCCCTTGGTGCCTTGATAGTTGAAAAAACCCTGCAGAAGTGCCCTATTGCATGCCACAATAGATAACATAATAAAGTGCTTTCTCTTGTGCCCTGTAAGTGAAATTTTTGCCATAGTGCATGATATTGTGCCTTCTATATGGACAAAACTGAAAACTTGCCCGCTTTGGTGCCTCTGAGCGGACAAAATTTGACAAATTGCCACTTTAGCACTCCATATGTGAACACAATTTGGCACAATGCGCTCCAAGTGGGCAAAGATCGACTGAGTGCTGCCTGAATGGACAAAAATTTGACCAAATGCCCCCTTTTTTAACCACTGCATGACCAAAATTGGACAGACTGCCCTCTGTGGTGCCCTCCAAGTGGATAAAATTTGGCTTATTTTATTTTAGGTTATCTGCTTTAAAGATGAAAAAAGCAAGTCAGCTATGGTTGTCTTTACAGAATTTCCTTCCAATCAGTCAGAGAGGTGTTGGCATATTTCAACCTCTGATGTGGACCAGCCAGTGAAAATATGGACATACCATCCATGAAAAGTTTGATGT
Source organism: Cheilinus undulatus (assembly GCF_018320785.1). Taxonomy (NCBI): domain Eukaryota; kingdom Metazoa; phylum Chordata; class Actinopteri; order Labriformes; family Labridae; genus Cheilinus; species Cheilinus undulatus. The sequence continues at coordinate 14,802,274 of NC_054884.1, read as the reverse complement.
TTTGAAAAATAAAGAAATGGTTAGCCCAAAATGAAGCCAGATTCTTAGTTTGGACTGTAAAAGTCTTACTACTACATCAGTCAGCAGTTTACCAGTGAAGCCAGTGGGATAGGGAGAAAATTGAAAGCTGGGCCCATCTCTTACAGAAACTCAAGTGTAAAGTTGTGAATTTGTAAAAAAAATTTACCATCAGTTTGCTTTTTTTTTTTTTTTTTTTTTTTTAGAAAAGTGGACTATTTGACACTGGTCGGAAACCTGGATGAAGTAGCACTGTATAAAAAGGCTGACAAGAACCTGATTTCCTCGACAGAACAGTGTGCTGGGGGTAGATCCTACAGACAGTGGAAATCTGAGGTGACTTTTTTCAAATTGCTTTATCACTTTACTTAGTAGATGTAAAGTCTGACTCTCACTATGTTACTAAATGGACTCAATGACTTGTTTCTCTGTGATAGTTTCCAAAGCAACTGGTCCAGAAAATGAAGGGAGCCTACCCTGCAAACATCCTTGGACTGCTGCGCTTCATTCTGGACCTTTTTGTGCACTAGTAAGTTCAAATTAGTTACAAATGTGTTTTTGTTCTGATTTATTTTTATGGTTTTGTAGCTCTTTTTTGGACTTAAAACTTTACCCATGTCAGACCTTTCCTGCTGTTATGACCAGTGATCACCAGTGAGATTTCACCTTATTTCTCCACTTTTCTTTCGATAACACAGCTGATTTTCCCAATGTAATGAGGTAATTCCTTGAGACACAACCAAAATTTCAATTTTATTTCAGGATAATGGAGTGAAACAGAATGTATGTTTGCCCCTCTGTAACAATGGACCAATCAAACGTGTTTGTTTTGTCCTGTCTCTTTGTTTAATCATGTTTTTGTTCCATCTGAGGTCCAAACTGCAGCGCTCCTCAGTGAATGCATTTGTTTGGTTGAAAATGTTTTAATATTTCAGTCTGAGTTCATCATAAGGAGGTGGAGATGGGTTCTGATACGCGGCCAGTTAAGAACACAGACGAAGTCTCATCTGTACTGTCATTGGAGGCAGCAACAGAGATGTGATGGGAGAACACACAGGCATTGTGTGAAGTTGAAGCTGTGTGTTTGAGCATGCTGAACATATGTGTGTGTGTGTGAAGCTCATGATTTATGTGTTTATATGTGCCTGGTGCTTCTGCAGCGATGCAGTATGAAACCACTGAGAAGAACAGTAATATTATGCTAGTACAGGTTCAAAGTGCAAGTCCAAGAGTGGAATGTGAACATCCTTAAGCTTAATTTCCACATACTTGGCCTGTGCCGGGATCTGCTTGCAAAGCGCTCCCTCTCTAGACCGTCTCTATTATTTCAAGGCAAATGCTCCAGTCTGTTTGAGATCCATCCCAGAAGCTCCACTTCACTCCATTTTCAGGGCCAGCTGCTGCCAAACCACATCAATCCATGTAGATCCATTTTTCGGTCCATACAGCAAGAAAAATGTGACACTTCAAAATACAACACAGGCTCTTCATAGTGAATAATTTCTTTAGTGCTATTCGCACAGGACTAGTATTACCTGTGGACCATAAAGTTTTGTTTCAAATTGATGTTCCTTTGTGTCAGGGTTAATATGAATGAACATTGTTCAGCAATGCTCTTTGTCACATTTCATTTCCCACATTTGCAGTCTTCTACACAACACACATTTTTTTTACATTAAATTCATAAAAATAACTCTGTCTCACTAATAATATTTTGCAGTTTTAAAAATTGTGCAATTGTGGTTATGATTAATGTCTGTGAAGAGAAAACTGATGATTGTACCATGTAAGAGATTGATTGAAAGACTTAAGTAAAACACTTAAAAGGTTACTGTCATCTAAACAATGGAAAAATGTTATCTTCATACATCTAGGCACATCTGTGTCAGATTTCTTTAAATGTTTTGAAAAGAGGTTATATTCATAATTTAAATAAAAAAAACTTTTTTGTGGTGTGATGGAAATGATTCTTTTCTCTGTTTTCTAAAATGACCAAAAAAATTATTTAACTCGATATTTTCATCACAACCACTATCAGCGCATGTTTCTACACATAACAGAGAAGTAAAACAAAAAAAAAACATTTCAAAAAATACATGTTCTATTTTCTAAGATTTTCTAGACAAAAATGGACCTTGATTGACAAATGACCAACAGACTGTTAACCATATTTTCATCAAAATAAATGTTAACTAAACCTCAGGAAGACAAAAGAATCTGTTGTTTACATACTCACTTGTAACTCGTGAACTTGTAGAGCTCTGTGATCTTGTGATCTCGAGTCTCCAGCTGATCTCACATGCTTCCAGTGTGTGAGGTTACTTACTCAGTTTGAGGGAAACCGCTGCACACCGGATGGAGGAGATGGAAATGAAGAGATGACACCATTGCTGTATAACCTTAATATATAAAGGACTGTTGCTTATTCACCAAGTCGGTGGGATATACTGTCATACGGTTCTTAACTGTCACATATACTTTGTAACAAAGTTTTATTTTTCTCTTTTTAGTCAAGATGATGCTGCCAGTGTTGACGTGCTGTTATTGTTTCCGGATCTATTTGGTGGAGTCTATGTGTTTGCAAAAAGCCAGGCCTGGAATGTGCGGCCGGTCCCTGAGGAAATTTTTGGAAACAGATGAGGGTCAGAGAAACAACAATGCCACCAAAGGAGCCTACAACCCTCAAACTCTGGTGAACACGACAACCACCCAACTCAACAAGCTCCACAAATATCCACCAAGCCAGCTGGCGAGTGACACCAGGCTCATGTGGATCGATTCAGAGGGGCCTTTCTTGACCCAGATGTTAATGTCACAAACTGAATCTGAATGAACTGCTGCTGTTAGAAAAAACACTTTAAAAGTAGGACTAAATAATTCACACTGTATGATTTTTAAAGTGTATAATTCTGTTTTTGGTGAATGTGGTTGACATGATTTAATTTTACAAATGACTCAGGCCGAGTATGTGCATGTGGTCCATCATCATTTCCTAACCTTCATCACATTAAAGTATAAAACATTTGAGAATATACGAAAGAGGTGCTCATGAAAAAAACGGAAAAGCACTTTTACTTGTCATTGTTTGTACTTTCTTTGTATATTTCCGTCCCTCATATTTAAAGACAATTGCTTAATTTGTCAATACTGTCCAAAGAATTTTTGGTTTCTGCTGCGATATAAAAAGAAACCCATGTAGGGTTAAGACTTTTCCGTCCAAGTGGTGGCACATCTCTCTTTCCTGCCAGAGAGGGTGACCTATTTGAAGCCACATGAAAAATGACCTAGCTCAAATATGGGAGGGTGCTCTCATGGCTGATGCGTGCAGATATTCATGTAACCCTTTTATACCACTCCTGCTTTTTTACACATCTGTAATAGTTGTAACATGTTTTATGATGACACTGACGGAGGCTGCGGGCAAAAAAGAGATTTCCCAACAATAAAGTCATCTCTACAGAACAAAAGCTTCTTGAGCTTTAAAAAAAAGTTATTCTGAAAAAAACATCCTGATATCAATACTTGGCTAATGTGCATGCATATTCTCTACTTTGTGGCTTTGTGCATGAATGTGGCTGCAAGAAGGAGGGACTTGGTAAGACAGGAAGGAAAGTGTCACACTTAGATGTTTCAGATCATCAAACACAATTTAACATTAGACAAAGATAACCCAAGCAAATACAACAGCAGTTTGTAATGATGATTTCAATTATTAAGGGAAAAAGTCATCCAAACCTACCTGGTTCTATGTGAAAAAGTAACTGCCCCTTAACCCTAACAACTGCAAGTAAGCTTTCCAATGAGTGGCAATCAGTTTTCCACATTACTATGGAGGAATATTGGCTCATTCATATTAGCAGATTTTTTTTATACAGCCACATTGGAGGGCCATCAAGCATTAACAGCCGGTTAAAGGTCATGCAACAGCATCTCAATTGGATTTAAGCCCAGACTTTGACTAGGCCACTCCAAAACTTACATTTGCTTGAGCTTGATGCCACAACTGATGGGTGGACGTTCTCCTTAAGGAATTTCTGGTAGAGAGTTCATGGTTCCATCAATCACTGCTTCCAGGTCCTGAAGCAGCAAAGCAGTCCTGTCACACCACCACCAGGTTCTTTTTATGAAATTCTGTTAGTTAGACACCACATGTAACAGGATGTACAACCTCTAAAAAGTTCAACTTTTGTGCCTTCAGAATATTTTCCCAGAAGTCCCGATGATAATCAAGATGCTTTGTGGCAAATTTTAGACAAGCCTTTGTGTTCTTTTTGTCAGCAGTAGTTTTGGCCTTGGAATTCTCCCATGGATGCAATTTTTGCCACTCTCTTTATTATTGTAGAATCCTGAACACTGACCTGGACTGAGTCAAGTGAGTCCTGCAGGTCTTTGGATGTTCTGGGTTCTTTTGTGACCTCCTGGATGAGTCGTCGACACGCTCTTGGAGCCATTTTGGTTGGCCGGCACTCCTGGGAAGGTTCATCAATGTTCCAAGTTTTCTCCATTTGTGGAGAATGACTCTCCCCGTGGCTTGCTGGAGTCCCTGGAGTGTTTAGGAACAACAGCAACTCAGCTACAAAGTGGAAGACAAAAACTTGCTTTCAGCAATTTCAGTTTCTTATTTGAGGTTTATTCTAAAGCAACGAAGGAAATCGAATGAATTTGCTATCAACAGTGTGCTCCACAATCTTTGTACTACATTCAGTATCATCTCTCACCCTCTGCTGTCACCATGAACCATCGTTCTGCTTCTCTGGATGTGCAAAGAATCTGAAGCTGTGCACTCCTTTGTTGTCTCTGGCTTTTTCCGGTTGCTACTATTATCTATTGTCATGCATTTAAAGAAATGGCTGCGGGAAATCAGGCTGTGGCTGTTTTTAGCTCTACACATCACCCTGCGCTGTGACATGGCTCCAGATATCTGTGGTAAAGCTCATTGCTTTTACATCCATTCATCCAGCTGATTAAATGTTTTTTATGTTTTGTTGAAGCATCCAGGCAGAGCACCTTTACTTGGTTATCTATTTCCATGATGACAAACTGTACCGTTGTTCTAAGTGTTTTCTTGCTTTCAGTCAATCACTAGAAGTTTCCTCCATATTTGCAATGAAGCAGACAAAGTTAACTGCTTCACTTCACTTTGTTTTACCTGCTTTGTTGTTTGTTTAAACTTGTGGTTAAGCTGACACACCTGGAAACGTAAGCTATGCATGAATTGCTTGTAATTGTGACACTTGTTGGTGTAAGCATGAAATACCTTCCAGCTGCTTTTGTTGTTAGCTTCCTCCAAGCCACATGCCTAGCAGAAAACTGATGACAGTAGATTGGCCCCATGGGTCAGTCCATTGTCACAGTACCTGATGTACAGTGCCCTGTTATAAGTGTTCACTTCCTTGGATGTTTTACGAAGTAATGTCAATTTAACAGATAGATGTAAGTGACTGAATAGATATTCACACCCTTTAAACTGACTGACCTGATTTAACAGAGCCAGCCAGTTGGTGCTAGTAGTCTCACAATTAATGAAATGGGGATCACCTGAGAGCAGTGAATGTGTCTCGGTGATTGTATTGTAAAGACACCTGTGTCTGGAAGGTCCAGTGACTGGTTTACCAGTATTCATGGCTACCATTACACCAAAAAGACAAAAGAACACTTCAAGCAACTCAAAATGGATATGAAAAAAAAATGTCCAAGGCAGTGAAGATCCCCTCGAGTTTGGTTAAATCCATCATCAAGAACTGGAAGGATGTGGCACATATGTAAATCTGAACTTCTTCAGCTGCAGAGATCATTTGACACCAAATATGGAGGATCAGTTTTATAATCCTAAATGCAAAGAAAGCTGGGTAAATGTTTGTCTACAGACTTTTTGTTTGAGTTTCAGATGATGTGTAGTTGAAATTTGATCATGCCCATAGGCAGAGTGTTTGAATATGTTTAGATGTGGTTCAGTGATCTCTGCTGGGTTCCTGTGCTCATGTTTCTGGTGGATTGTTGTTGTTTTGGGTGTTAAATGCTTTTGCACTGTGAGTGAAGTTTTCCACTGAGTTAATGGCTTCCCACTTGTTGAATTAATGTCTTTTAAAGGAAGGCTTTGGCTTAAACTCAGGACATTCCACCTTGTTTCAAGTATTCAACATGAGTTTGCAAAGTCAATTAAATATGAAAAGTGCATTGCAATGTGTAAATAACACACACTGTTGATACTTCAATTAACACAGTGGCTCGAGACCCAAAAGCCGTTTTCAGTGGGTCGTGGACATGTGTGAAGAAGAGGTGTGGAAAAAAGTCCTTTTATAATAATTATTTTCATATAAAACACTGGTGTGTGTAGCCACTGACAGGGGAGTCTCTCTGAAAGCATCGTACTTTAAATTTGATGTGTTCTTAAAAAATTTTCAAAAACCTGTTAACTGAATGCCTTTGAGAGGAAATATTTTCCTTTTTTGCCCTTTTTGGTTGCACATTATGCTGCTATTATGAGTCCTGAGGCTAGACACCAAAAAACACTTCCTTAGTGGTCTCTCCTGTCACTTTCATAATCACAGTTAATCTCAGAATGTCTTTAGTTAGTCTTTAGTTATCTATCTATATTTATATTTTCTATTTTTCTCCTTTAATCTTAATTTAAAACTTTCAGCATATTATGATGGAGGTATGAACTAAATACCCCTGAAAGTTCTGTTGGTCGTGAAAATTTTTATTTAATTTTTTAGGGAATTCCAAGACATGAAAATCCCCCTAAATTCCCCAGATTTTTCAAGACATTACAAAAGATTTCTGGATAAATTCAACATTAAAAAAAAAAAATCCCAATAAAATAACCTTAAATATTCTTGAGGTGCTAGAGTGAAATTTTAAAAGGACCAAAGATTTAAATATAATTTTTACAAGAAAAATCCTAAAAATTTTGAAGCAAATCCCCCAAATTTCAAAAGCAAATTCAAACTTTTTTTAAAATCATATTTACAGAAATGTACAAAAAAATTCCCCAAACATTTCATTTAAAAAACTATGGGAAATTTCCAAAGAAATTCCTCAAAAAAAATCTCGAAAAATTCCATGAAAAATTCAATAAATTGTCAAAGGAAATTCGCAGAGCAGATTTGAATAAAATTTTTTCTTGCAGAAAAATCCTGAAAATTTTGAAGCAAATTTCCCAGAATTTCAAAAGAAAAATGTTAATGAAATTTACAAAAAAAAAAAACAAATAAATTTCCCAAACATTTAACTGAAAATTATGGAAATTTTCTAAAGAAATTCCTTGAAAAAATTCTATAAAATTTCCATTAAAAATTCAATAAAATGTAAAAAGGAAATTCCCTGAGCAAAATATTTACAATCAAATTCCCCTAAATGTACAGATAAATCCCCCAAACTACCATGAAAGAACCTCAAAATTACAAATCAAATCCCTCTATAAAAACTTAATTTCCAACAAAATATCCAAGAATATACCCCAAAATTTTCATGAAAATCCTAAAAATTCTTAAGCAAATTTCCCAGGGGGTCTCAGGAGGTTAATCATTAATACTGACAGCCTTAAAAAAACTGAAAATTACTATTTGTTCTCCATCCCAACCCTCACCTCTGGCCGTGAGTTTAGGCACAAACAGCCATAAAGAGTTTCCTCTGGAGGAGGATGGCAGGGCTCAGCCTTAGAGAGAGGATGAAGAGTTCAGACTCTATTCCTAGGGCACTAGGAGTAGAGCTGCTGCTCCTTCACATCAACAGGAGTCATTTGAGGTGGTTTGGGCATCTGATCAGGATGCCTCCTGCTCGCCTCTCTTAGGAGGACCCAGAACTTGCTGGAGGGATTATATATACCCCGTCTGGTCTTAAAACAACATGGGATCTCTTAGGAGGAGCTGGAAAATGTTGCTCTGTTTTGCTCTATATTTTGCATGAAAGGATTGCCTATATTTAAATTTGAGTGAGCTGGCCCTTTAAAACACCATGCCTGTGCTACGCATACTCACCAACAGATGGCGGTATGCCATCAGAGATGATGCCGTGCAGAGACGAAGCCTGTGAAATTAAATGTGCAATTTAAAAACTAAACATTTTAGTCTGGAAACTTTGATTTAAAAATAAAAAAACAGCAACTCAAGACAGAAAACTTAGTCTGTGCCTTTTTACACATATGGAGCTACTTTTATTGAATTTTACGGTGAAGTTCCACCTGTGGATAAACAGCAGGGGGCGCTGTGGACTGTGTTTTGTACAGCATTGCATGAGCTGAAGGAAGACAGTGGTCAGAGTGGAAATTCTCCCATTTAAACACCAAGAGGGCCAACATTTTCACCTCTACCAACTATATTCTTTAACTGTATTTATGATCGTCTTTTTGGCCGTTTAGGCTTCCGTAATGTCTTGTGCGATGGAGGCCAGTTCTTTATTCTAATTTTCTCACAGTGTTGATCTGATTTGCATCAACACATACACTCAGAGAGGACAGTGTGTGGAGGTATTCACCCAGAGGCGCTATCAGTAGAGCGGGTCTTTTACCTATCTGCTCTATCTCTTTCAGCTAAAGTTCACTGTCCGCCAACACCTCTGAATGACAATGGAGGGGCAGTGGGAGTCCGACTGGCGGCCTTTCAATGGCCTGAATAAGAGTGTGATCTGCAGCCACTGTTAAGAAAACATTGCATATAAACATAAGGGCCGGGGACTGTCTGCTGCAGGATTAAGCTCCAGGCTGCTATTGTGCGCAAACATCTTGGTGCCAGTGTGGAGAAGATGCAGAAAAACTAGAGCTTGATGCGTTTTGTCTGACATGACATCTAACAGTGGAGAGGCAAAGTCAGCTTACAGGTAAACACGGTGAGCAGGTAAATGCAAATCTAAAGGGAAACGTTAAAAAAACGTCAGGGCACTGAGGTATGCGTGCAGGACGCTCCTGGCTGAAGGCTGGGTTTCACCACGACTTCGCCTGGAGCGCAAGAAGGGGGGAAACTGCGTAGCCAATGAGGGCGCAGCATCCAGCCCATTCTGTCTATAACTCTGTGTGACAGGGGCTGAGCGATGCCACAACCAAGTCTTTACAGCAGGGAGAGTTTCAGTGGAATATAAACGCTCCTAAGTCGTGCGTTTAAACGCGCGCATACACCAACTCTTTGGCGATTTTTTTTCCTGCTTTACGCACCAGAAAAAGAACAATCCACGAGTGGATTTTGTTAACTCCGGAGGGCTGATTTCATCATGAGCGCCGGACAGACCTACGACAAGAAAGTCGGGTGTATTTTGACCGATCTACCAGGATCTATGAGCTGCCACCCGAACTCCAAGGACTCACCAACTCTGCCCGAGTCCTCGGTGACGGACATGGGCTACTACAGCGGACAGACGGCTCACGGGCAGCACGAGTACTATCAGAGCCAAGCATACGGACAGCCCATGAACTCTTACCATCATCAGTTTAACCTGAACGGAATGGGAGCCGCTGGAGCGTACGCCACCAAATCTGAATACCCGTACACGAACAGCTACAGACAGTTCGGACATTACAACAGAGACCACCTGCAGGCATCGCCTCCCAGCTCAGGTAAAAGATAAGATCAGTGCCTGCGATTGTTTTCATCCATATGTGTGCGTAATACCATCTGAGCGTTAGCGTACAAACATGTAACCCTGTCAGCAGTCTTAATGTGCAAAACAAATCTATATTATTTTCTAAATCAATGCTCTTCACTTCGTGGAGAAACTTTTGAAAGTTCACCTAAAATTTGAGGATACATTTATTACAAATTTGAGACATTTCATTTGCGCCATAACAGCCGTCTAAAGTAAAAGAAAGCGCATCGTACACGTTGCAAGTTCACATAAATTTAACCTCAAAGACCAGTGTAATATCCACGACATAAAATCAGTTTTTTGCAGGCTAAAAACAACAAATTCTCCATTTTTTTTAGTGATTTATGCCAGCTTGTGTTCATGTTGTGCTTTAAAAGCCCACCTGGGAAGGAGCCAGCCATTAAAAGCTGGTCATAAAACAATACTGGTTTGATTAAAGCTAATAATATTCGCTCCATCAGTTTTAACATATTGCCCCTGGTCTTAAAATGTGGAAGTTTGACAAAACAGAAAAACACTAATTGAACTATTCAGCTTTAATTTTTGCTTTGTAACATTTGTATTCTTGCACCATAAAGTTATAATGTTGAACTTTTTTTTAATTTTAAATACAATTTATTCTGATTTTTAAGACAATAACGCTTGTAAATATACGTTTCCATATGTATTTTTACGCACTGAAATCCCTTATTTGCTGAGATCGTCTCCTTTTTTAATATCCTGGCTGATTCTTTAAACTAAATTGCCAAAGTCTTATTTCATGATGAACTTGTTTATCTGTTTTTAGTGAAAGAAGAGCCAGAGCCTGAGGTCCGGATGGTGAATGGAAAGCCGAAAAAGATCCGCAAGCCGAGGACGATCTACTCCAGTTATCAGCTCGCTGCTCTGCAGAGACGCTTCCAAAAGGCGCAGTACCTCGCGCTGCCCGAAAGAGCGGAGCTGGCGGCTCAGCTCGGCCTCACCCAGACACAGGTGAGCTGCACGCGCTGCTCTAATAATATCATAATCACTAACTGATAGATCCTTTTGAAGTGGTGTGATTTAGAATAGCCAAATATGGGCGACAGTCTCCTCTGTAATTATCCATCCGTGCGTAATTACGCACAACAGACACAGGGTTTCTCCTTCCCCTGGTGGATTTAATTCATTTAAATTAAATGTTCCCTTAATTGCTTTTTAATATTCTCTCAAGTAAATATGAAATCTAATAAGTGGAGATATAAGGTGCATTTTACACATTTTATATTTAAAAATTCAAAAACAAAGACGATTAATGATCCCCTTCTCCCTCTTAGGTGAAGATCTGGTTCCAGAACAGGAGATCCAAGTTCAAGAAACTGTACAAAAACGGCGAAGTCCCCCTGGAGCACAGCCCCAACGCCAGCGACTCCATGGCCTGCAACTCCCCTCCCTCCCCCGCAGTGTGGGAGAACAGCACCCAGCAGAACACCCCCATCAGCAGACCTCAGGTCCCACAGCCGACGCACAGCTCGTCGCCGCCTTACCTGGAGGATTATAACAACCACTGGTACCAGCAGGGATCACATCTACAGCACCCGGGCACCGTGCACCACCCGGTGCCGCAGCAGAGTGTCGGAGCAGTTTATTGACAGTGACTCCAGAGCAGATTGAGCTCCTCACATTTTCCAAACGAGGCCTCTCCACTAAAGACTCCACAGAGAGAAGAACCCGGAGCAGGCCTCGAGTGAAACATTGCGCCTGTTTTTAAGGATGACCAACAATGTTTCAGAACTGGGTTTCTATTCAAAAGCACATAAGGGATTTCCGATCACTTGTGGCAGCACATTTAACGGACATCTGGCGTGGTTTTTAAATTATTTATCGCTTCTGTTGTATTTCCTTAAACCCCTTTTTTGTAAATGAATATGCAAAGTCTGTTTTTAACGAGTAGCATAACCACAAATTGACAAAACTGTGCAGTTGATCCAGGCTACACTCAGATCATGTATAAAGAGCGCGTCAGAAACACTCAGGTCATATTTATATGGATTTGTACAAACCGTCGAAGGCTGTAAATATGTGTTTATATGCAGAACCACTATGACCGTCTTTGTTTGAAACGGAAAAGCTGCACTGTGGTGCTTCCAAAACCATTTTCATCTTTATGTAATTAGTCCACTTGTTGCCTTATTGTCAAATGAATAAAGGTGTTACATGCATGGTGTGTCTCTAGACCCTTTATAACTGACTTTTAACAGACTAGTTCACAATTTTAGGATGCTGCAAGAACTGGGTAGAAATGTAAATTCACTGTTAAACTGGCGCCACCTCACCTTCACTACAAGTTATTTTATTGACTTCAGTCAACATTTATTCAGCCAGGTCAGTCCCACATGATACCAGAGAGCTTTATTCTGAAGGGAGACCTTTAATATTGTAACAAATATTTCTGCAGGAGATGAGAAAGTGTTGAGTGTTTTTTACGCACAGATTGACCAGTTCATGTGCACACACACGATTTAAATCACTCTGAGTCCAGATAATTTTACCTGGGCTCCAAATGAAACCAGATTTAATTTGAATTTATCTACTCTAAACTTCCTTTAAAGTGAATACTTACTGAGCAACTACGCATATTCATGCGTAAAAGTAGTAAATGTAGTGAAGTGCAACACTGAGCATATATGTCTTTAATGAGGTTGTATTCATGCGTATAACACCATTATATATGCATAGATTTATGCTTTTATTTCAGTCTTAGTCTGCTTAATTTTTGCCTTTTTCCTTTTTTTCCTTTGGCACCCATGGGCCTCGTTTCTGTGCCGTGAGCTGCGTGCAAAGCCCTACGTAGGAGGCGACACACCAGCAGACATGTTGGAGTCTCTCGGTTTTATTACTATTCTGCTGCCAGATAACAGGAGAGAAGTTACATACACACAAAGCAGGGCGGCGGTGGGGGTGTGGGAGGGAGTCTGTTGCTGCAGGGGCTCTCGTGTTCGCGCACATGCACGTGCACAGCAGGATAGGTAGAAAAGCTGCCAAATATTGAAGGTATAAGAACACACAAGCCCTTTGTACTTTTATACTCAGGCTCTCACCGCAGAATTTGGAAAAAAAAATGGTTCATTTAAAACTAGCTGGTGATGATATGAGTTTGTTTTTTCTCCAAGTCAATATTCAAGAAAATTCTCCACTCATTAACATAATTGTCTTCAGTGTAGTTTCAAGGTGCTCCCGGGTGACGAAACAGCGTAATGAGAGCTTTTGTGGCACGTGCGAGACCTGGGAAATAAACAGCCTTATCAATTAGCGCAGAGGCCCTGCATAAACATGACAACATGCTCATAATGACTGTTATGACAGCGACAATGAGACAAGCCAGGAGGAAAACAACAGCCTCAGAGAACAAAAAAAGACATGGCGACATGAGAACGAGTTATTAAATATTTGGCTCAAAATGTGCACGAGGGAGAAAGCGCTAATGGCGATCCCCTCCACATGGACCACCAAGGCGCGATTACGCACGGAGAGAAAATGAAGGCATGTCAGCCTGAGCGCTTTAATAATCCTTTGTTTTCATAATAATGGTGTGTGATCAGGGCTAGAGGTGTTAGAGGCTGACAATTAAGTGCAACTTTTGTGTTTGAGATATAAATTAACAACTTTACGGAGTCAAATTTCAATGGAGGAATCCCACGGTATACCTTACATTTGATCTCTGTTAATTGGGACGTTTAACATGGTGTGACGTCACTCATTTTCAAAGATTATAAAAAAAAGGTGGGCATAATAAATCCAAGCTTCATCCTGCACCTTTTTGAAGGGTTAAATCTCTACATGCATTTTAATTTCATTTTTTATACATTCCCGGGCTTTTATTTTGAAAGGATGAAACAACAAACCACTAGAATTAGTGCTGTAAATCAAACATAAAGAGCCTACATGACTTATGATCAAACAATGCTAAGGTATTCCATTAAAATGCGATATTATTATGGTATAATTGTGAATTAAAAAATAAAAACAGATAATTTTAAATTATAGGTAAAAAAAAAGTTATTTTAACTGGAGCCTGCTTTGCTTTCTATTATTTTTGCTCTCATTGTTTAACAAATAAACAAAAAGGCTAATGAATCCGCAGTGCAATTAAAATAACCTCATACAATACAAACAGTACATTTTTAATATAAAGTTTATAAATGAGTTTAATAAACCTTATGGTCTTGAATCAGTTAGCTTCATAATATTTCCATATAACTGTCCTACCAAAATAATGTTTTTTCTAATCTTAAAGTCCCATAAAACTCAGATGTAATAGTGATATTTTATAGACTTAAATCATACTTTCATATACCAAGCAGCACTGTATATATATCTGCCAAACCTTACACTCATAATCACCCATTCTACCATACAAACTGTCATGTCCCAGCTCTGAATCCCCCTCCCCTAATGGCCCCCCATCCCTTTATTCCACTGATCTGAGCACCAGTTGTCCACAGCCTCACTCATCGTCTCGGCTCACTGTGCTGATTTGACAAAAGCAGCCAGATTACTATTGCCTTTTAATATCAATGAAATCTCATCAAGCGGACATGTGACCTCCCCTCTGGGGCTCCCTCAGCGTGTGTGGCCCTCACTTTGAGCTGTCAGGGGAAACATTTGTGCTGAAGACATGCATGTGTGTCCCGAGCCGGCTGCACTTGTGTGTATGTTGTCTGAAAACATTAACAAGTGTAAGTAGCCATGGAGGTGGAGGTGAACTGTTGAACTTGAATGTGATCCTGTATGGTCCGGCATCACAGCACCATAAATAGAGACTCTGCCCAGACCCTACAAGACCCTCTCCTCCCCCTCCTGGAGCAGCTAGCAGCAGGCTGGTGTTGGTACTCGTCTCTGGGGTGGGTTTAGGCGGAGGTCGAGAGCTGAAATGCATCCACAGAAAGACCCCCCAGCAGCTGTCCGGCTCTCTGTCCGTCCGGGCCTGGGCCGAGCCTCGGCTGCATTAGGATCACTCACTCTCTCCATTTTGCTGTAAACTGGGATGAAATGAAGGCACAGAAGCATCTTTGACAGCTGCGGACTCCTGAACCCTGTCTGACCTACGACCAGGGGCCAGGGGCCACACTGTGCTGTGTGCTGCTGATGCTTCACTGGCAGTCATCACATCAAGGGAGAAACCTCTCCACTGATGAGGGAGTAGTTAGGGGCTCACCTTGACCTACAAACTAAAAATATATCCCCATGACATGAGAATGAGAGGAAAAACACCCAAGTATGTCAAACAATACAAAAGAATACAGCACATTTGAACAAATGTTATCTCTGCATGTTTCAAGTGCCTGCAGATATCCTCTGGGTCAGAAAAAAGCCTTGATTTCTTATCATCTGGGATAAATATGCCTTTTCTTTGTAATCTTTCTGTCTGTTTATTCAATCCCAGCAGACTCCTTGAGCATCATCATATCAGGTCAAAGGACCTTGACAACTTTTAAATAGTTTTGTCTTTAGTTTTAAAAACTTACTTTCAGACTACCTTGGAATAATTCAAATTTGATTCCAAATGGTCATTAAAAGAGTCCATCTTTATTCTTAACAACCTTAGGATAAAAACATGTTGTAAAATGAGTGTTTTTAAGCTTATCTCATGATACTGTTTGTATATGTGCCTAAATCCCTGCAGAATAATTGAAAACCTGACTCAATGATCATAGAGCATCTGTACTTGATGTCCTGGCACAACAATGAACATGCTTATCCATTTTTTCAACCTTATTTTTTTAATAATGCCCCAGACTGACTGGTGTTTTGTTCATCGACTAAAAATGTACATGTACACGTAAAAATGCTACCTTCATTCCATTTGGAAGACTGACCAGGGTGTCCGAACTTTTTCTGCATCCAAAAATATACAAGGATAGTGAGGCCACTTTCATATACCTCACTTTGAGGACATTAAAGTTAATAAAACCAATCCAGTGTATGTTAAGATATAGTGATTGTGTATGCGTAAATGGCTGAAAGACCAAATACACAATCATTTTAAGGATTCTGGGAGGCCCAATCAGATTTCAGGGGGCCCTGGGTGGCCCCAGCTACTGCTGGCTCTGCCCTGGAACATCACTGGTACTACTATTTGCTGTCGTAATTCATCATGGCATTTTGTATCAAGGTAGCGTCATTTTGTTTGCCAAAATGTTTGCCATTTACATTGTTATCTTAATGTAGTCCCAACCCTCACACACATTTAAATCGACTTGCTAAAATGTTTGTTTACAGAATTTGTATTATGCTGAAACTAAGAAGTACAATGGCCCAAGGCCCGCATTCGGCCCAAGGGTGGAATTATGCCTCAAGTTTAGTTTTAGTAAGGAAACAAAAATGAGACAAAAATGTTAGAGCAGCATAAGCTACGTAGATAAGCTTTGAAGCTAACAGAGCTTAAGCTAAGATCGCAACTCAACTATGAAAGCTATGTAGATACGTCATCTACATAGCTATGTTAGCTTTAACCACTTTTGCTAAAGCTAACTTAACTAAAGATAGGCTACATGGCTAAATTAGCTACCTAGCAAGCATAACTACAGCTAAGCTCACAAACAGCTATGTAAGCTACGTAGATACATTATATATGTAGCCACATGAGCTTTAGCAACATTAGCTAAAGTTCATTCTGCTAAAGCTTATGTAGCTACATTGGTTTATGTAGTGTGTCAATTGTGTAGATAGCATAGCTATATTAGCTTTAACTACTTTTGCTAACACTCACTTTGCTAAAGCTAACATAGCAATAGATAGGCTACATGGCTAACATAGCTACTTTGCTGACATAGCTTCTTAGCTTACATAGCCAAAGATAAGATCACAAAGCAGCTATGTAAGCTACGTAGATGAGTTTAAGCAAAGTTTGCTAAAACTCGTGTTGCTAAAGCTAATCTAGCTACATTGGATTATGTAGTAACGTTAATTATGTAGCTTACATTGCTATGTTAGCTTTACGAAGATATAGCAAGCCATTGGCTGTGCCCGAAACCACACACTCATTCCCTACTCCCTATCCATTACATGAGCTGCATATAGTGGACTATTTAGTGGACTCACTGTAAATAAACAAAATGGTTTCAGACTCTACTCCGGCTGTGGGCAATGATGTCGTTGCCGTCTCACAATTAAAATGCTTAGCAACAACGGCTCGTAGATTTCAATGACAACGGCTGAGGATCGACATTAACAGTAGAATTTCACTGAAAACTGATACAAAATGTAACGTATTTGCACAAAAAAAAATAAAAAATACTTATAGATAAAAAAAGTTTGTCTTAAGTGGCTAAATAACACATTTTTGTGTGTATTCTAACTTATTTTTGCATAAAGATGATGGTCTCATGTCTTGCAATCCTCAGCGTTACTCTGTTATAAATCCTTAACATTTTTTTCTTACAGATTTGGTTAAAACCAATAAATTAAAAAGTATTAAATAAGTTTTTATATGTGTTCCTGTGCTCCTCTCATTTGTCCGTCATGTTTGAGAGCAGCAACCCTAACCCTATGCATGATGGTAAATATTACTGGGCAAGTGAGCATTGGTTGTTTGCAACTTTTCAAAATGCACAGCGGGATAAAATGAGTGCATTGTATAGTGAATAACAATGCTCACTCAGAATTCGGACACCACTACAAAATGGCGTATTCACTACATAGTGCACTATGTAGTGAATAGGGAGTGATTTCAGACACAGCCATTGTTTGTGTAACTACTTCTTAAATCAGTCTACATATTTAAACCCCAGATTTGACCTCTGACCTTTATCTCTTTTTTAACTGCTTAGTCTGTAATTCATGCAATGTGGTTATTTCATGAATGTAACTGCCTGACTCTGTTTGAGAATAAAGGTGAATTTAAAAAACATATCTAAAGCTGGATATAATACATTTTACCAGCAAATTATGACACTTTGAGATATACGGTCTCTCAGATGAACGATCTGTAAGAATGGCCTTTAAAGGTATGGTCTGCAGCCAGGGCCCTTTAAGCTTGTTTGATGTATTTGATTGTAAATTAATCTTAAATCAGTTTGTTCAATCTTAATACATCTTTGTGCAACTTTTGTACCATTTATTCCATCACAATCCAAACTGGAATTAATTTACTTAAATCCTGTAATAAAGAAAATATAAAAGTTTCATATGCTGCCCATGACACACTTTGCTGGCTTAAACCTAGCTAATTATTTATGACATACTTCCCATTTTGAACACCTAGGATGAAAAGTGAATCATATATCAAATGTTTTGATGGTTATTCTGTATTTTTATGTGTTTTGTAATCTCAACAACACATTTCAGACTGTAATACTTCCACCTTTCAGCACACTTTTATCTATTTGGCTAGCTTAAACTAGGTGAGTAACTTGAGCGTACAAACATCACAGCAAGGGTTCATGATGGCACCAATGGATAAAAAGGCATCAGCAGTTAGCTTATTTGATATTTTTGGTTGCTAATGAATCTTTAAAAAACTGGAGCAAAAGATGTAAATTTACATCCTGCTTTTGGCACACCTTGCTAGCTTAAACCTAGCTAATTATTTATGAATTAAAAAAAATTAAGACCCAGGATGAAAAGCGCACAGTATATTAAGTGTTTTGAGGCTTTTTTTATGTGTCGCTATCCCCCCTCAAAAAACATTTCAGATAGTATAATTTCCACTGTTTATCACATTTTGCTTTCTTTTTCTTTTCACGCTAGCTAGCTCAAAGCTAGCCAACAGGCCTACTGTGCCATACTGTCGCCAAAGGGCCTTGACAGAGCGTCTTATTCTGACCTCCTGGGATGTGAGCGAGTAAATTCAATGTTTTGAAGCTAATCCTCCAGTATGTGTGAGAATCATCTTGCCACATTCAAATGAAACTAAATCCTGCCCCAGTCTCCCTAACAGGGGAGCTGCTCACAATTACCCCACACGTCAGATCCCTCACGTTAATAACAATAATCACCCCGGAGACCCGCTTTGCCGTTCGCCATTCAAAGAAACCAGGATTTAATAACAAGCTATTTTCCCTCTCACTGATATTAAAACCCATCAGACACCTCCTATCTGATTTCCCCGCAGTACTGATACAGTCACTCTCGCATTTTTCATCACCCTTCAGGCTTCCGTCCCCTCCTCTTAGCTTGTCTATTACATGACGAGTCTTTTTTACTTTCCCTTCAATCTGCTTGCATGATAATTGCCCTCGTTTGAAAGGTCCTTTAGCCTACTCTTGTCTGTCCAACTCTACGAGCTATTATTCTAATCTGGAGATGTGAAATTGCCTATAATTTTCCCTGATGCCCCGTCACTTGGTGCAGCAATTCTCGCCTCTTCTTCTCCTTTCCCAGGGCCCGCGTGCTCCACAAGGAGCATAATGATCAGGAATGAGGAAAAATGGGGGCACGCGGGTGTATATATACATGTGTGTGAAGAGGAGATGTGAAAGTAACACAATGGTTGTCGTTGTAGGAGACAATCAAGCTCGGAGGAATGCAAACAGGCTTTGTTCTGGAGGCTGAAGACCTCCTGAACCTGAACTCCGCGAGGTAAGTCTGGACTGTGTGCACGTGGCGTGTATGAATGGGTGATTTGCTAAGGTGGCAGTAAAAATGGCAGGGGGATATTTTCAAGAAGCATGCCATTTGAAGGCAATGATAATTTTCTAATTTTTTAGAGGGTTGTTTTGCCTTGAAAATAGCAGCTGTACCAAACCTCATTGGGAAATGTGCAGATTTAATTTGAGCATTTTTGGACTATTAATTTAATTTAGCAACTTTTTGGTTGAGAGTGAATACTTTGGCCCGGAGATCTAACCTTTGACACTTAAAAATTAAATATAAATTTTATTTTATTTTATCTTATTTTATTTCATTTATTAAGGTGGTCAAATGGGTTTCTGTAGAAGGTTAAAGTAGGGAGAAGTAGTTTTTAAATTTACTTTTTCTCTCTTTAAAACAAAACGAATGAACTTCACAACGTTTCCTTTAAACTAAACCCTTGTTTAGAGGAAAGGCTATTTTTTCCAATAGGCTGACACACCTTGGGGCCAGTAAGATTGTCTTTTTTCTTTTTAATAACAATTACCAACTTATTACATACTTCTACTAGGATATTTTATCTACTGAGGTAACCTTTCACATCAAGAGACAGTGAAAACAGAGTGAATACACATCGTTTTATTTAATTATGGCATTAAATTCTCAGTTTTGTTATAATTTAGGAGAAACATCTTGCTGTGGGAGATGAAGAAACAGTTAGGTCATGTTCAATCAATCAGCAGTGAAAGGCCGGTTTGCACAAAAATAGCTCAGACCAAATTATCTTCCCGGTCCAGACCCTGTATTTTAAGCCGTAATACCTCCATATCTGCTCTGAAGGGGTTGGAAATTGACTCATAACACAACTTAAAATACATTCAGAGTTCTAAAAGTCTCCCTGTTCTCTCAGTTATTCAGTTAAGGAGTGACCCCAACACTATTTATATAAACAGCCCTGTGCTCTGCTTTTACAGGTCTATTGTGCCTGTTCTATTTCTGTTTATATTTGATATGTTTCAATTGTTTTTTTTATGGATTTAAATGTGCCACGCTGTTTTGTTGTGTAAAAAATTATATATATTTGTGCACAAAATACAAGACAAATGCAGCCTGTGCATGTAAAGCATTTAATATTCTGCTTTACTGGTAATGATAAGGCAGTGGCTCTCAGATTTTGTCTTGCCGTGGACCCTAATAGAGCAATATGGCAGCAGCCCTCCACTGCAAAATGTATTAAAATCCTTGTAGGCTGCGTAACAGTGCCAGATATAAAAAAAGGGAGCATAATTTATTATTTGAATCACAGTTGAACATTTTAATACATCTCATGAATTGTCTTTATAAAGGAAGACTGTATTTTTTGTCATAACAGTAATCAAAAGTAGTAAACGTACATATTCTAGATATTTTTTCACCATTCAGTCACTACATGTCAATTACTGTTCCATTTTTAAGGTTTAGATTGGTATTGAAAAAGGCCACATTTACTTCAATACGCATAAGTATTGTCAAAAATAATGTTGTGAGTTCATCTGCATTTTTGCTCTCTTTCTTCCCTTCAAGTTTCCACAACCTCACCAGTGTCTCCCTCAATGTGCCACAGCCCCCACTTTGAAAAACATGGAGTAAGATATTTCAAGTTACAGTTTTAAGGCCTTAAAATCACAAAAGCTACACCTACACATGATTTGAATGATGTAATTCTCATTAAACAGGATACCTTATGAGAAAATGCATCCAGTTGGTATACTTCTTTCCCCTGTGTGACATCAGACCATTAATGCTTTCCAGACTGCTAAAACAGCAGAGTGACGAATGAAAAAGAAGCCCTTATGTTGCTTTAACGCTATTCCTCTTCATTAAACAGAGCTTAACACCCCTGACCCCCTCCTCGATTTAATCAAGAGCTTCGCTCGAGTCTTCAGTCTTGTTTGCAAAGATCTGATACCAATTCTGTGTGTTTAGACATCAGGAGCGCTCGTCTGTGAAAGTCAGTGCAAACGACTATCAATCAGGCGCGGTGTATCGAAGGGAGCAGCGGCGCTATTTGTCATTTTGTTGTGACAACGGCGAGTTCTGTTTGTGCTTACTTGGCACGTGAAGAGGGAGGGAAATATCTTTGAAATGCTCGCGTGCGCGTCACTGCTGCTGCCCCGGCAAGTTATTCTCATAGATGTTGCCTCACCCCTCTACTTCAAAGGAGGCAGAACATTTTATTTATAAACAAGCTGGTCTGATAAACATATAGTATACTTTGATGTATTTTCAGAGATCAAAGTATTTTTTTTTTTTTTTTGCTCATTGTTCTTTTAAATCAGAGTACTTAAAAGGTGTGCGTAAAAGCGTGAAGATGGCGCCTAAGCCTTTTGGCACCTCTTTGCCCTTTATTCTGTTGGCTTTATTTCAAAATAACTAAAATGACATGATCATTTACCACAAAGTCATTAGTGGATGTGATTGGTTTCTCTGAAAATAGAAAAAAAAATCCCTGAATGTTTTGACAAAACGTGAAGGTTAAAAAGAAAGAAGCTCTGCAGGTTTTCTGTGCATGCAGGACAGGAGTGTTGATGGACAAAAGAAAGCTGACGTCACAATAAAGAGTAATCACACAATTGACAAACCTTAGCGCAATTGAGCGTGTCTTAAGACACCCTTTAAACCTCTGGAGCCTGTGAAGGAACGCTGGCTTAAATAAACAGTAATGGGAGTAAAATCTCTCAGTCTTTCTTTTGTCGTTTAAATCATTTGAAAGCGAAAACATCCCACACAAGACTTGATCATAATCCAACTATTTATTTCCGTAATGCTCACGGTGGCCAAAGCTAACAAAGCTGAGCCACTTTATCAATAGCCGCCTTTGTCCCGAGTCTTCTCAGGTAAACCGCACACAGAGCCTCGTGCTGCAGTGGCATTCGGACAAAGTAAAAATAGATTTCATCCCTGCGCGGGTTTGAATCCCAAACACATGAAAGTTCAATGTCACACACTTTAAAACAGTTCTGAGAAATAAAGCCACCACGTGCGCCTCCCATCCTCCTGCACGCGACCGAAAAGAACAATCCACTCACATCATCTGAGGCCTGGGCGCCGCGTCCTGGTGAGGATGGTGGTGGTGGTTTGGATACCAGTGACCGAAAGTGTTCATGTAGTTGTTTGGGTGCATTTGGGCGCCTTTGGTGACTTCCCACAGCTGGGGGAGGCCTGGGGAGCAGGGGGATATGGAGCTCGTGCTGTGGAGATGTTCTCCTTCGGATCCGCTGCCGTGCTTCATGATCTTTTTGTACTTGGAGCGCTTATTCTGAAACCATATTTTCACCTGAAAACAAGAGAAATCGCAGAAAGTTGTCACTGTGACAGAAAGAGAGGACTATCTGTGAATCTCTACCCCTGTCAGAGTCAGTAGGCTTTTCAGAATTGGCCTTGAGTGAACATCCGGGGACAATAATCTCATCTTTTCTGTTGTTTTTGTAGATCCCAGGAGTCGCGCTGGCGCATTGATCGCCGTTCAGCCGTGCGCACAAGTGGCACTTGTTCCCCATTTAAACTGAGCCCTTTTATTGTTCGCTGCTTTATGAGCCCAATGGTGCATGATGACAGCAACAGGCCGAAAATACAACACATGCGCTGAGGTAGGTCACCGAAACGATCTGCTGATTCCACACTAAAAAGTCTATTTTTACACCACAACAATGATGAGAATATGTAGAAATTGCACTAAAACGCCCGAATGAGTCACCCCATAAACATCTCAGAGAACGGCTGGATAACTGGCAGATAATTGTTGACATAATTGTGCGGGGATTAAGGAAGAATGGGCGAGAGACGGATCAGATGGCAGAGTGGAAGCACTTGTTTATCTTAAATTTGAAAACCTCGTTCTTGACAAGAGAAAAGGGTGAAATACTGTCTTTGTGAGATGAGGCATCAGCGCAACATGCACCTGTTTTTTTTCTACGAAATGTGTCCACACACACACACACACACACACACACATCGCCAGTGGGATAGTTGCTTCACTGCACATTAAAGTTTTCAACATTTTGGAATATTTCATCCAAAAACTGCGCGTAAAGACGCATTCCAGATGCGTCCAAATGTTGTATAAGAACGAGCTAAAATGAATTGAAACATTAAACAAATAAAAACAGACACATTTAATGACTCTAAATCACTTTCTGTCGTCTTATTAATTCACAGCAGTGGCGTTTCTGCGTTTACTTGGCGTATGCGGTTGACAAAGGAAACAGAGCCACGGTCACTAAGCACAGTAAATAAGGCGAGCATTAAAGGATCGAGTTACAAATCACAACAATTTCCTTTTTCATTTGATCTCCAGATGCGCAGTGATCCTTAATAATGCAGCAGACAAGATGCTGTCTTAAACATCTGCTCTCTGTTACTAATATTTGGATTCAGGCTGATTTAAGTTGGGACATTGAATGATTAATTCAGGCTTTGTAGTTGGGCGTAATAATCTGCCTGCAGCTCTGATGTTTCAGGCAGGACGTTCAATGAATGAAAGTGAAATTCCATTCATATTTGGTAGTTATAAAGCACCGTTCTATAAGGATCTTCCTGGGTAAATTAAAGGCCCACCTGAGTCTGCGTGAGTCCCAGTTTGGCCGCCAAGTCCGCCCGCTCCGGTAAGGCCAAGTACTGAGTCTGCTGAAAGCGCTGGTGCAGAGCCTGCAGCTGCAGACTAGAGTAGATGGTACGAGGCTTCCGGACCTTCTTCCCTTTGCCATTCAGACGCAGGTCCCTGCTCTCGATCACGGTGGACTTCTCGCGATCTTGCAGAGAATTCAAATGAAAAGAGTTATCACACCGAAGATATAGAAAAATGACACGTAAAGGCAGACTTTCTACGTAAAACATTAAAAAAGACACCTGAAAAGACAGCAAAGCTCCTTTAAACCGCTCCATATCTTACACAGGCCCATTATAAAACAGGAAATATAATGCCACGTAATGCATACAGCAGGACTTACACCACATGTTCTAAACACCAACTAAGTTATTCAAAGCCACTTTAAATCCCACAGCATTAACCGTCTGATTTGAGCTATATTATTACAGTCTCCTTTAGCTCAGCCTTAATGCCTTTGTTATTGATGTAAATCCACTGGTTATCTCCACACTAACTGGCCTATTAAATCTACACTACGCTTCATTAACACAGAATAGAAAAAGGAATCATTTCAACAGAGGAATTAGAAACACTTCCACGCGATAAAAAGGCCTGTTATTTACTGGAATCAATTTGTTAATGTGCACCAACAATGAGGCTAAAAACCAGTTCCTGAGGCTCCAGACTGTACAGGCCATGATTGCAGCTACCCACAAAAAAATTATGGTCAATAAAATGAATGGCACCATCTTCTTTGAGTGTATAACATGAGTTTAAAGGAGGGAGCGTCAGTGCAGGGTGGTGGCTGCATGACAGGCCTTGCTTGGAGAGGAGTGCTTTAGGTAGATTATCCCTGCTGTCAACTTTAATATTTTACTGGTTATTCAATTATTCATGTTTAATTTGGCAGGTAACAAATCAAGCTTTTAAGATGTAATTTTAATGAAATATTGACCATTTATGTTGATTATGTTGATAATAAAGCTGCCTGGCCTAATGCTCTCTCATAAGCACCAGTAGAGATAAAACGCTTATAGATCAAAATTTAATTTATTGGATAAATTCTGTAGATCTTATTTCATTCCATTAAGGAGCATAATTATTATTATTATTAGTGGTAAAATCAAATGATATTTATTCCTACGACAGACAAAAATAGACAACCTAGAAACCCAGGATTGCGTAATTTATTGTTCTGAGTGAGCAAAAATTGCAAACTCAAACAGTAACCAGTCATTTTTTTCACCAAAAGAGAGAGAACACTGTTAAAATTGCACAAATACGTTGGCAACATTTGGAAAAATCTGATTTTGTGCACTTTAGTCAGCTCTCTCTCTCTGTAGGTTGAAAATATGCCAAAATCATTCAGCTCTGTGCTGTTGGATTACAAAGATTATTAAAATGATTGGAATTGTATTCTTTTATGTTGCCAATGTTTTTGTGCAACTGAGGCAGAGTGTAGGAGTTTGTGTGCATATTTGATAATTAAAAAGGGAAACTCCCCAATAATGGATGTCTGAAACGGGTCTCAATATGGTTTGATTTTTGTTCCTAATTATGAAAAATTGCAGGCAAACTCCTGCAAGCTGTCAAAATTGCACAAATATGTTGGCAACATTTGAAAGAAAAAAAGGATTTTGTGCAATTCAGTCGGCACTCCCTCTGTTTTGGTTTAAAATGACCAAATATCATAACTTTTTTTATTTCTTATACACCACAGATGATTAATATAATAGAGATTTGATCATTTTTGAGACACAGGGTTTGTTGCCAATGCGTTTGTACAATTTAGACAGGGTGTGGGAGTTTGGCTGCAATTTACAATAATTAAAAAAAGAAAATTGCCCGATAATGGAGATCTAAAACAGGTTTCAGCATGGTTTGATTTTTGTTGGTAGTGATCAAAAATCGCAGGCAAACTCATGCAAGCTGTCAGAATTGCACAAATACATTGGCAACATTTGGAAAAGCAGGTTTTTGTGCAACGTTCTACATATTTTCTCTCTGTTTTAAATATGACTGAAGATCATTACGTTCTTTTTTTGTACCACAGATTATTGAAATAATTGTAAATTGCTTATTTGCAGGCACAGGGCGTTGCCAGTGTTTTTGTACAATTTAGACAGAGTAGCTGTACGTCTGCAATTTTGATCATTTAAAAGAAAATTGTCCAAAAATGGGGGCCCAGAACAGGTTTCAGCATGGTTTGATTTTTGTTCTTTATGATGAAAAATTGCAGGCAAGCTGTCAGAGTTGCACAAATATGTTGCATCGTTTACAAAAGAGGGATTATGTGTTATTTTGTCTCTCTTGTGGTTGAAAATATGACTGAAGATCATTCATTTCTGGATTTTTTTATACCAAAACTGATCAAAATAATGAGGATTTGATCATTTC
This sequence comes from Cheilinus undulatus, assembly GCF_018320785.1. NCBI lineage: Eukaryota > Metazoa > Chordata > Actinopteri > Labriformes > Labridae > Cheilinus > Cheilinus undulatus. The sequence continues at coordinate 14,776,122 of NC_054884.1, read as the reverse complement.
TGAGACACATGGTATATTGCCAGTGTTTGAGTACGATTTGGAAGTTTTGTAGGAGGTGAGATACGATTTTTGATAGTTAAAAAAAGAAAAATTAGCAAATATTGAGTGTCTAGAAGGTTTCACATGGTTTGATGTTCACTTGAAACGGACCCAAATTTATAATTCTGCTGTAAAGATTGAAATTAATGATTTCTTTACAGTTAAATTATCAGCATCTATACGTTATGTTGAAAAGTATCTAGATATGTTTTCCAGCCCTGCTTCACAGCATGTTCTGTTGAGCTGTTATCCTGCTTAGAGAATGTTGGAGTTTGCGGCCCGTGCGTAATTACGCTTTAGCCTGACAGGAAATCAGAGTCTAAAGTTATTTATGATAAACAATTAGTATGTTGATTTGTGTGACTTTGTCCCATACCTGTGTGCTCCCCTCCTCTGTGGGCCAGGCTGCTACTGCTGCTGTGATTGCTGTGTTGGTAGGACATGTAAGCGGACGGGGGGTGAGCGTTCACCGCGCCGGGGTAGGCGTAGCCCAAAGAGCGGCCATAGGACGCGCTGCCAGAAAAGGGACTCTCATGCTGGGAATGGCCGGCAGCATGCAAGCCGTGCACGGGGTAGAGGTGGGAGAGTCCGGGGGAGGGCTGCTGGTGCGCCGGATGTCCGTGGCCGAACTCTAGAAAGGCCGATTTGGAGGGATCTGAGGCGTTCAGACAGTCAGGCATGAAACCCATAGACATCATTAGCTAATACGCGAGTCCATAAAGCGTGGCTCTGAGGAGGCTTTCATCAGTTCAGTCGGAAAACTTGGAACAAATCCACACTCGACTCCAAAGCTTTGACTGAGAAAAAAACTCCGGCGTTGTTTAAAGTTAAAATGTGCATTTTTATAAGTTTTCAGGAGGCGAAAAATCGAATAAAATCACAGAGTGATCTCAGTGTACATCATTGGAGGAGCTGACATGCTGCTTCAAACACCTCCTGCCTGCGGAGCCTCCGACACACTGACTGCAGTCTGCGCGCGCTCTGATTGGTCATCAGCAGCCAGCTGTCAGCGGAGCTCCACCATGACTCTCATTAACATACTGTATGATCCAGGCCTGCTCTGACCTCCTTCCGCTAAGAGGAACACCAAAATAAACAGAAAGGAGATTCTGCTCTGTGGTAGAACGCCATCTAGGTATTCTATTCATCACCTATTAATAAGGAAGAGCTAGATGGGAGTTACTGCTATTTTCATGGTTGACTAGGACATTCAAAAAGGGCTCAAATCCAACAGGATATAAATACAATTAAGCATGACATCAGACAGACATTTAAGAGGCGCGATTCGGTTTTTTATAGTGCGTTATTATCGATTATCAACATGATTTGGATGTAAAATTAAAAAGACATTGCGACTGTTAATGCATGGGCCTAACCTGTCTGTAAAAACACGGGCCTTTAAACATGATGTTAGCTGCTTTATATCACACATGATATTTAGCACAAATAACAGATCAGAGTTCCGTTATCTGGAACTTTAAATATTGCTTTAAATTTTTCCTGTATTCAATGTGCTATAACAATAATAATGATAATAATAAAAATAATAATAATAATATTGTTTTAATTATTAATTAATTAATTTATTTTTGTTCGATAATTTCTAGACTGGTTGATTTCATATTGCAGAGAAGTGTTCACATTCAACTCAGAAGAACATTTGGACATTTCTTATAAAATTCTTCTGGGCTGGATCTTGCTTTGGCGGACGTCTTTTTAATATCTAAATCTTGAACAAAAATAAATAAATAAAGCTGAAAAAAAAAAAAAAAAGAAAATGTATCTTCTGAGATGAGACTTCTCTAACTGAGTGAGCAACTTCACTCATGGTGCAAAAGTGTCTAATGCTCAGGCATTTTGGGAAAATTAAACAGATTAAGGCGGGGGTGTCAAACTCAATCACGACAGGGACCGGATTCTGAATTTGGGTCTAACCTGAGGGTCGATATTTAACCATAAAATGTCAACCTTATTTTCACCAGCAATGAATTATGGGGGTAAAAAATGTGGTACTGATGATAAATGGTTTAGCGATTAAAAGGTGAACATGATAAGTCAAAAACTCGAAATCTAAAATAAAAAGTCAAATTTTTAAGTTTAAAAGGTAAAACATGATATTTAAAGTCAAAATAATGATTTTAAAAGGCAAAATATCAGGCAAAATACTGAAACCATGAATTTTAAAAGTAAATAACTGGGATAGAATTCAAAATCATGATTTTTAACAGTCAAAATATGAGGTAAACATCGAAATCATAAGTTTCAAATGTCAAAATATGAAATAAAATTAAAAATCCTACATTTTTAAGGGAAAAAATGAGATAAAAAGTTTAAGTTAGAAGTTGTAAAAGGTCAAAATGTGAAATTAAAGTCACAATCAGGATTTTAAGAGGTAAAAAACTGAAATAACATTAAAAATCCTGCACTCTTAATGTTAAAAAAAAAGATAAAAGTTTAAGTTAGGAGTTAAAAAAGGTCAAAACATGAGATAAAAGTCAAAATCAGGATTTCAAAAGGTCTAAATAGGATTTAAAATTTAAAAATTTTAATCTAAAAGGTGAAAATATGAGATATAAAGTCTAAGTTATGAGATGTAAAGGTTAAAATGTGAAATAAAAAGTCAAAACCATAACTTTTAGTCATAACTGTGAGATACAACATTGAAAATATAGAGAAAAGATGAATTTCTTCCCCACGTTCCTAAATTTTTATCAAATTATTTTTACTGTTTTCTTTTTCTATTTTTTATGACTTGACAAGGATGTTATAAAGGTTAAGTTTACATTTCTGTACTGGAAGAAATGTGCAGACCTCATACTGGTGGGCCAGTTATGATAAAAATACGATCTGGTGGGCCGGGTATAACTGCACCAGGGGCTGGATTTGGCCCCTGGGCCTTGAGTTTGACACCCCTTGATTAAGGGATGATCGTCAAATAATTTGAGTACAATGACAAAATACACTTGGAGGGATTGAGTACTGTTTGATTAAAATGAATACTGTGTCCCATCAACTCAGAAAAATAGGACTGAAATGGCTGTTTTGGATTTTGAAGTTAACTCATTCCATCTAACAGTGAGGAAGTCAGTTACCTGCAGTGTAAGTTAGCGTAAAAAATGTTTTAAATGCCAAATAATGGGATTAGAAAATGAGTTGATTAATCATGATTAACTACAGAAATACTGATTAATTGCAATCATTTTTTTAAAAATCTTTGACAGCCTTAATTTATGCACTACTTCAAAAAACAGATCAAATATGGTGTTTTTTTTCAGGCTGGACAGCTGCAAATAAAACCCTCACTGAGGATGTCATGCCTTTATTGAATTAGCAGTTTGATAAATACATTAAAAAGACGCCCTTTATTCACACATTAACCTAAAAAAATGTGAGTATTCTCAAAAGTAGGCACAGATACCGATTTTCTTTGCAAACGTACAGTAGCATAACACATGAAAGTTTCACCACATCTAAAATAAACTCCTGCCACCCTCCTCTTTACAAAATAAACTTCATGGTTTATACATCTAAGGAATAAAACAGACTCATGCTGCAGAATGCTGAGTCAGCAGAACTCCGCTAAGGTGCATGTGGACAAATTGTGGGTGTTGGGGGAGAAAATGGCGACCACAGAATCAAAGAGCAGCCCTGTGTCCATGTTGACTCACTCTCATGCAGAGTCCACCCACAGGTGGAGGAGCTCAGTGGAGGGAGAACATCCCCACGCTGAAGCTGTGCAGCAGATTCAGTGTGATCTATCAGCTTCTATCTGAGCCTGGTCTCACGTCGGCTGCAGTCAAATCATAAACAGAGTGTTTGGTGGGTTGAGCGTGGTGCTGAGCTGCCGTCCAACCCCGTCATTTTGGTCATGTCCTGCCCAGCCTGCCTGTGAACACAGAAGCAGCAGCAGCACTAAAGGCCTGCTGGGAGCTGGAGTGTTTCCCGATTCCCCACAGGCCTCAGCCAGCCAGAACAAAGCCACAAATGATTATCATAGTAAAATTACAGTCACAGTAATAAAAAGAAAAGGCTGCTTAGGGGAGAGGCTGGGTTCTGACTTCACAGCTGTAAATCCTCATTATTTCAGAGGAGGAAACAGCAATGTGGAATCAGATATTATCATACAGAAGCAAAGGCATCAACACAGTATGATGTAATTATCTAAAGCCATGGATTTCAGATTAATTATAACAAATGACAATAACAGGGATAAAGAAGGGTGCTGATGCTTGTCAAAGCCAGCAAAATGACAGCCATAACTCCTTCTACAACATATTTTTTCAGTTGTGGAGTATGGCAGGGGCACTGGGTAACCATCAATAAGCACCCTAGGGTATTACAACCAGTAAGAAAAAAGAATTATAGTGAATTTATGAACTAAAGTGGTTATATGGCAAATTTAATGGGAGTATTTGGGCCACATTTGTATTTTTAGCAAGTCAGGGACATGCACAGGGACTGTAGCTGAGGTTGCTCAAAAGCACGGCAGCCGTGCTCAGGAAGTAAACTGGCAGCTCTGCTATAACCAGTCCCAACTGGTCCATACTGGGACTTGAATCAACAACCCTGCAGTTTCAAATCCAAGTCCCTACATGCTGAACTCCTGGAAGCCCTGTATGAATGGGTGCTGCATTAAGGCTGAATGTTATCAGTGATCAGTGGCTGTATATAAAACATATTTTTCAATAACATAAGTTATATTAGTAGTCTGATATGAGTGTGCTAGTGTAGGAATCAAATTTATTAATAAAATGTTATTACCTGCCCCAGGTGGAAATTAGATTTATACTAAGGCTGTAAGCATTAACGGCTAAATGCAATAGATTAAGGTTCATAATTAAAGCATAATTAAAAAAAAAAAATCCTGATTAATCACATGCTTTATTGTCCCTTTCAACACACGTTGGTTGTGCAGCATCTCCCTGCAGCCACAGTGATGTAAATTAAGTCCACCACTGATCCTTCATGTCTCATTTTACTTTGTCATCTGCACCTTATGATGTCAAGCATATACTTTTTTACCGTTCCTTTATTTCCTTTTCAATCCATCCATTCATGTCATAACCTTTGATCTACACTCACTCTCTTTCAAAATAAAAGCAAGTTTGAATCCAAACAGGACTGTAAAACCAGACAAGTTGAAAATACTCAGAATTTGTTGAAACTGGTTATGTAAAGGTTTGAAAGGGTTGAAATAAAATTTGGAGTATGACTCAAGTTAGAGTATATGATGTACATGTTTCACAGTTTTCTCTGAGGACTTTCACATATTTTGATTTTAACCAATCATGCCACACAAAATGAGCTTCACTGACAACAAGTAAGAAAGACCGAAAGGTGACCCAGAAAGTGCACCTCCACAGATTTCAGAACGACATCCTTGCTGTGTCAGAATCAGAATCAGCTTTACCGGCCAAGTATACTTACACAACAAGGAAAGAATTTGACTTTGGTTAGCTTTGCTGTCAGCGTACAGGATTTAAGCACTAAATACAAATAAATGAATCTGAAAAAAGTATAAGAAAATGAGTCTCCTCTGGTGAGACTTCTCGAACTGAGTGGGTAACTTTACTCATGGAGCAGAAGTGTCTTATGCCTAAAGGCATTCCAGGAAAAGTATGCAGATTAAGGGATGATTGTCAGTAATGAGTAAAATGACAAAATACTCAAGGTGATTGAGTACTGTTTACTTAAAATATAAAATGTGTTCTTTGAACTCAGAAAACTAGAGCTGAAATTGTTGTTTTGGATTTTTAAGTTAACACAACTAAAGTCAGTTACTTCTGGTTTAAGAAAATACACAAATCCAAAGTAAAAAAATAAAACCGTTTTAGATGCTTATTGATGGAATTTGAAAATAGGGAGATTAATCCTGATTAACTACAGAAATTTTTAGATTATTTGCGATCATTTTTTGTTAATCGTTTGACAGTCCTTATTTATACACTAGTTCCAAAAATGATCAAATGCTGTCAGTGTAGGCTGTTCTTTGGATCAAAGCTAACAAACATGGCACTAATCAAGTTTGATTTAACCAGTTTTTTTTTTTTTAAATCTCGCTAATTTCAGAGGAAGTTACTCTGCCATGCACGGCATGGTATCAATATGGGAGAAAATTAATTACATTGAATATCTCAATTCTGGTTATAAGGCATTAACAGCAACATTTTTACCATTTTGGTCACATTATTTGCTGTTTGCATGTGTAAATTAAAATATTTTCTTGCTGGTCTGATTGGGTGCTAGAACTATACAGCCCATGTTATTGTAGGCAGGCCTGCCCACAGAGTTGGCTGGGCCCTGAAAACCCAGAGAATGAACCCTCCCCAGTTGTGACTTATAGATGGTATTAGTGTTTGTGTTATTGGACCAGTAGCATCGGTGCTAGCGTTTGGGCTAATAGTAACTTCATTTTTGGAGCTGAAAAGTGTGTCAATTATTGGGTTCTGATGTTTGAATTACTTATTTATGCAATTTTTTAATAGCAATGTCATCACTGCTTCCACACATTTTTAACATTTTATTGCCATTTTACCATATTTTTGCTATTTTTAACACCTTTTCACTAACCAATTTTTGACACAACCAATTTTTTTTTCCATTTTTAACCACTTTTAATCATTTTTTTGCACATTTGTTTACCCTTTTTTCACCACTTTTTCTGCCATTTTTTTTTGCCACTTTTAACCCATTTATGCCAATTTTCATGATTTTTGCCTAATTTTTTCAATCATTTTTCTCTTAAAGTTGTTTCAGCTCCTCAGTTTTTTTCTCTGGTATCTTGATGTTTGTGTACATAATGGCCGAAATAAAGGCAATTCTGTTTTAAGAGAGAACAGGTTTTCTTTTTGAAAACCGCCATGTATTAACCTGACACGCCAGACCTTCGATATACAGTGTTTGGGAAAGGACAGAGCCATTGAAAAAAAAAACTCAGCGGGTGATTGGATGAACATTCTGTCTGTCAGATCTTTACGGGCATATCAGAGCAACAAAACACACAACATCGCCGCTTCCAAGGTGCGGGTGTGCAGCAACCAAGGAATAAACTCCATATAGAACTGCATAACACGAGCCATGGTACACAACTTTTATCATTTTTGAAAAGAAAACAACTCACTGCTGTTCTTTGTTCTTCTTTTAACAAAGAAATGTCAAGTTCTGATAAAACTGGTGCTTTAGCAGCATCCACGCTAATTTCTGTTGCCATAACGGCACCGGCCTCTTGTTGCTGCTTGCTCACGTCACGACTCCGCCGCACCCGAAAGTACTGCCCCTTGTCGCTGATTGGTCCTGTCACTTTCTAACTGGGCCCAAATGGTTCAGACGGGAGCTTTGCAAGACACATTTGCCAGTGAGAAACAAGGAAACGGCGCATCCATCTGCTTTGCAAGGTTAGCCATATATACTACTACAGCAACATTGAATAGAATTATTTTTTTGTTTCTTTGATGAGAGTGGATTTAATTTTTAAGTTAGATGTAAAACATGGCTATCAAAGATTAATTTTACAATTGCCAATCAGTTTCCTCACCTCCACAGGCCCCCCATTTGGCTGGGCCCCTGAAAGCTCCCCTTTGTCCCCCCTTATGAGCGGCCTTGGTGTTTGGGAAGAAAACTTTAATGCTGCAAGCAATATCCTGGGGTTGATCTGATACCTATAGTGGGGTTGCAGTGAGAATACTGCCTATAATGTGGTATCTGAAATACCCATTTCAATTAATCAAATCCACTAGTTTCATAGACATGAAACAACAATTATACAGTGCAAGTGGGGAATGTAATGCCAGTCAATATAAGCAAAATGGCAACAATCAGTTTTTCTCTTTTGAATTCTGACTGTTTTCAACACTAGCATGTGTGGGATATACTTATGTGTAAATGCTCAAGTTAGGCACTGTGACTGGCTAGAAATTAGATCTACGTTATTGGGTAAAATATGGTATGGTAGCCGTATCTGCAGATTTTCAGAGGCTTTTATAGCTAAACTATGAGCAGATTTTAAGGTGTGTGTTAAAGTTGGGTAATAAACCTTTGTAGCTGTGACTACACATCACCAGAAAGCCATTATTTGACATTTGAATGGGATCAGGGAGTCCAAATGAAGACAAACACAAGACGCATAAGTCTTTGAAGACAACACGCACGCCTGTGGGCTTGGATGTGAAGCTCTCATGTTGAGACACTTGGGTGTCTGAATACGGAGGATTGAGAGCTAAATGTGTGAAAAACCTGCAAATCCAAAAAGGTGCAGAGAGGGCGAGAGAGAAAGCAAGGTGTGCATGTTCTGTAAGGCCTGTAATTATGTGTGTATTAGTGCTGAAGAACAAAGGCGAGCCCTGCAGTCATAGGGCAGGGATAAGTCCTCACTGTGCCTACCTTCGTGCACGCAAAGGGATGATGCTAAAACAGTCTCACTCCCGAATGCAGCCCAGACTCACTGGCGTCTTCCCTGCTGCACGGTACACATACGTGTTCAGAGGTGTGCCTGACGTAGGTGTGTGCTCCCTCAGTCTCACACAAACACTAACTCAGATACACGGGATTGTCCATCACGCAGCTCTGATGCAGAGTGACAGCATTCTTTGTGTACAAACTCACAGCACATTCCCAGGAGAAGAGCAACCGCTCTGATCTTCCCCGCTGGCACATCATGTTTTACAAGTAGAGGCCTCTGTCTGTAGCTGCACAGGGCCACGAGCCGAGGGCCCCTGCACGCTCAGACTGACAGTCCACGACCCCGACAGGATACCGAGATTTATTATCACAGGCTCAGTTTGCCACAGAATAGACACAGACACATGTCCCATTTCAGCAGACAGGCCTGGAACTGAGGGTGGACTTAATTATCTCAACAGAAATGAATCATAGAAAGGGTGGAAAAGGCGTGAGAAATATGAAAATATCTTCACACTTTCTCAAAAGGTTATTAATCACCTTCACAGGAACATAGATTACATCACCCTACAGCTGAAGACACAGCAATGGCTACCATTCTTTAAGAATTAACTTTAAACTATTTACTTTTTTCTAGTTCATTAACCCCGCTCTTCCATTTTTATGTTGAAGACAGATCACCAGGGTCTGGATCTGCTTCCTACAACAGAATATTTTAAATTTCACCCCTGTGCTGTGGGACTAACTGCCTTTTTGCGATCAAGCATGCTGTCCTAATAGTGATAGTTATTCCTATCACCATTTTTGAAAATCAGATCTATTTCTTTTGTTTCTTCAATCTGTTTAAGCCTTTATCTCTTTACCTTGTTTTGATGTAAGTTTTCTGTCTTGCACATTTTTGCCTTATTTGACACCTATCTGCTTTTTATGTGATGTAATTTGGGCTGCATATTTGTACAAGGGTGTCATATTAATAAATTAATTACTTAAAATGGTTTATTGCTTCTGATTTCACCCGTTTGAGTTAGTGCTGCAAATTAAACTTATTGTAATCACGATGTCAGGCAGTGCAATTGCATAATTGCATGGGCTGCAAAGTGGCAATTATTTTTGTATTGAGTAGCACTTAAAGGGTTTACAAAAATGCCTGCAGCAAGGCCTTCAAGTTTACAATAGTGGCACTATTTCACTTCATACAAGTACCCTTATTTTTAAAAGTAAAACTAAAAAACTTTTAGTTTTTGGGAATTATTAAGTTATTTTGAAAGCAGTACAGTAAAAACATCTGGTTTTGTATCTTTTAATGCTACCTATGATTGAATTGAGAAATACACAATCAGTATCATTACCTTTTCCTCGATACCCAAGCAAGAAGACTCACACTGTAAGCCTGAACAAGTTAACAGTAGTCAAAAAAATTCAAGTATGAGTTAGCTCATCCAGCATAATTTTTACTTTGATCTTTTCCCATAGTTAAATTTCAATCACTCATGCCTCTCTAAGAAGTTGCAATGACTATCAGGTGTACCCTGAATTAGGAAGTGCTTTTCCATTGTACTCAGCACACCTACCATTGCCCATTAGCATTGTTTCATATGTGGGTGTTCTCTAACTGAGTCAGTAACTTAACTCATTGTGCAAAAGTATCAAATGCCCAAGGCATTCTGGGAAAACTCTCATATTAAGGCAGCAGTTCCCAAAGTGGGCCATTGGCCCCAACAAGGGGCGCAGCTGCACCCAAGACTTAAGAAGATCTGTAGCACCAAATAAGCCAGTGATAGTCACTGAAATTATGTGGAACTGGGAGTATAAATCTTAGAGATGCTCATTAAGGGTTTTTTTTTTTTTTATTTTAAGGGGATTGTTCATCTTCAGAGAGTCAGATCTTTAAAACTCTGTTTAAGGGGATGGTTGTTGATATTGCTACAACAATTTGAGGTGCCAAAGAGGGGCCTTACAGGAAAGGTTCAGGAACCACTGGACTAAGAAATAAAAATAATATCATTTTAGTACAATGGAAAAAGAACTCAGCACGATACTTTTTGCTTAAAACTAAAGGTGTGCATTTTCAATGTGAAAAAAGAGCTGATATGGCTCATCAATTACAATTCTCCAAGGTCCAGTTAGACTAAATTTCCTTAAGCAAAGGTCCAGAATATTTTTTTAATCGGGCCTGTAATACAGTGCAGACCAGTTCGTGAAGCGTAGATGTTAGATAGAACAATTAATCCACAGTAAGACACAGAAATTCAACTTTTTTGCAGACTGAGGTTACACAACTTGATCTGTAAAATTATTTGGGACTTTGAGGTTTACAGTGCATGATACCATTTATGTATTCTATCATTATCGCAATATTGTCAAGTATAACCACAATTACATATTATTATTTGAATGCAAAATCTCCTCCTTTTCTCAAATACCTCCCTCTGATAAGTCGACTTTGCCTGTCCTTCTACACAGAATAAGCAGACGTCTGTCATGTCAACTGTACCAGGCGCCTGTTTTCCAATCCCTTTGCATCAACAAAGCCAGTGCAAACAAAAGAACTGACGTTTCTCTCTGACTTTTTTTGCCTCAGGACAGAAGCAGATGAAGAGGAGTCGCAGCAGAGCAGAGGATGAAGGGTCCTAATCTCTCCTCCGGGCACCCATCCCACAGGAACACTCATATCTGCTCTCAGCCGGCGTCTCATTCCTGAAGTGCAGCCACGTTGCTGCAGATATCTGTGCATGTGTGCAGACTCTAAAGGCCCTCAGAGTTCATCACTGATCACCATCAGTCATGTGTGAAACTCTTGGCACATGCTCTTTGAGATGTTTATTGACTGGTTCAGCTGATGTAAAATTAAACCTGCTTATTAAAGTATTTTTATCATGTCATTTACTTTGGCTAATTTGTGTCATATAATCCCTCCTTTTAATTTCTGTGACTATTTGATGTACTGTATGTTGCGGTTGGATTTCTAGTTTAAAATGTAAGGTTTTCAAACAAACATGGACTATAATTACAGTGCTGCTGATCATGACTGACAGCTTTAAGGGCAGCAGTTTGTTTCACGGTGTCATAAATTTGACTGATTTATTTTGGCAACTTTCAGAGCTTCTAATAACCCATTTTGACATAAAAATTCAAAACGTCCTTTTTGCCTTTTCTTTCACAATGCTGCATAACAAAAGAGTTAGATTTAATTAGAACATCGACATTTCCAAATGAGTCCATTTTTCAAAGATTTTTGCCCTGTTACAATGAAAATGTAGGCAAAATTTACATTGTATTCTCTGATGATCCAAGTAGATAGGAAGGTTTTTTTTAAAAGCATCAATATAATTTAAACAATTCAAAGTTATTCATATAGTTAAAGGAGAACTTCAATAAAATAAAACGTATATGAAAGTGGAGAAAAACAATGTATACAATTAAATGAAAGGCTACAAAATAAATAATTGTGTTAATTCTGAAAAATGTCCATGTTCCTTGGAGTATTTAAATGCTTTTTAAAATAAATAATCAGCCATCTGGGCAGTTTTTTAATGATACAAATTACAATAAATCACTACAATTGTAAATATATAAGCATCGTTTAAGGAAAATTACACACAGGCTTTTTTACAAATTAAAAACATTTATTATTTCTTGATAAATAATTTCTTACGTAAGTAAAAAGTACGCATTTTTTGCAATTACCTTGCAAAAAAATATCATCTCCGTGCTTTATTTTGGAGAAACTAATATTGATTTTTGTGATATATTTTTGTAAACTAATCAATGAAAATATATATATACGACAGGCCTTTTAGTCCGACCTTTCATACAAGTTTAACCTTTTATTTACTGGCATTGTTTTGGAATACCCTCAAAGCGGCGTTTTTATTGGCCAATTTGAGCCGAGAGTCCAATTACAGATTTAAAAGTGAAATAAAGAAAGCCTTAAAATCAGGTTTTCGTCGCCATTTTGGCTCAATGAAAACGTAGGAGATAAAAGAGAAGCGGCGCCCTAAGTAAAGATAGAATAAACACATTTAAAAAAATGAGGTTAAAATCCTAAATATTGCTATCCAAAATCTAAGGTGAACTCTCGTGAAAGTTGCTCCGTGGGAAACGTCCGCGTGTGCGTGCTCTTTTTGGTTCGAGCTCTGAATTCATCACTGGCGTAATTGTTGCCAGACAGCGGATGACAGCAGCATCGCCCACTGCCGCTGACGGTTAGACTTAAACTTTTAATTGATTGGTTGAATATCGAGGCCTTGGTATCCTGGAGGATTAAAAAAATGTCTGGAATCTTTTAACCGTAATATACTGTATGAGCCAGGCTCGTGCAACCTGAGCTCGCGGGCTTCTGATTTTTGAACGGCTTCATTTGCAGAGAACGTCGCGCGCTCATGTGTCCAAATTACACGTTTTTTTTCTCTTGCTCCTCTCGTTGCGCATTTGGTTCCAATTGTAGGCCAACTGTTGGCTCTGGCACACATACACAATTTCAAACACAAATATCTCTGTTACAATATCACGCGAGAACATGTCTGCACATATGCAGCACGAGCCCAGCTGATGGACAGTAGTGGCAGTGTTTTCAGCTAACATTACTCCACATCTGGAACAAAGAAACCAGTCTGGGTCTCCCCTCCGTGTTTACAGCTCTGTTGTTTTTTCACACTCCACACAAAATGTTGCCCAAACACACATTCCTCACTCAACATGGGGGAAAAATATATTTTTCCACTGTAAATCTTTGCCCCCAGTGCCAGCAGGAGAGGCGGATACAGGCAAACAAAAAGCTGTTAGCATGGATCAGAGAGGCGGCAGAAGGGTGACAGGAGTGGCTAAGAGAGACTCAGAGACAGAGAGAGTGAGACAGTTGTCTCTGTGTGAAAATCCTGCCCTGCCTAGTGGCTGAGATGACATATATGAGTTCAACCGAGGTCAAAACAGCTGGTGGGAGTGGCATCACCGAGCAGCCAGGCCTGCTAACTGACTGTTTACAAGGATGTGAGGAGACATGTGACGCTATACTCCTGCTGTGTATCAAAGGATATCATTTGTGAGGAAAAATAAAGTGCAATACTGCACAGACAGTGTTGTCCAGACCCTCTAGTTACAATAAAAAGATTCACAGTGCCCGTAAAAAAGGGAGAAAGCCAAATACTGTAGATTTAACAAGCTGCAGATGTTTAGGTGAAGACATTTTTAAAGCTCCCGTGAGGAACTTTAAATTGGTTATGAAACAGACTAAAACTGATAAAAATGTTTTTTTTTTTTTTTTAATGTTACACTGAAGTCAATCAGATCATCTGCTTGAAGACTGATCATTTTATTGAAGCCTAAAACTACTGCAGGGGGGTAGGCGCCATGTAAGCACCATATAACTTTTAAAAAGTTAAAAGGCTGCGGGATTATATTCCACATATATTTATATATAAATATACCACATCAACACAAAGCAAAGGAAAAAAAGCAAGGATCTTAAGAGAAGGGTCTGGCTGATCACCATCCTCATAGACCATTAAGCTAAGACGCCATCTATTACAGAACAGAAAAACGGGCTAAAACTAACGAAAAACTGGATTAAACTACCTTTTAGAGTTTGGATAAGGTTAAAGGTAAGGTAAGCTATTTTTCTCTTTTACCTGCATAAGCTACATAGATAATGTAGCTATGTAGCTTAGGAAACTATGTAGCTCAAAAAGCTACATAGCTAAAATAGTTATGTAGCTAAAAAAACTTTGTAGATAAAGTAGCCATGTAGCTCACAAAGCTACATAGTTAAACATTGCTCTGTAGCTAACAAAGCTATATAGATCAAGTAGATATGAAGCTGACAAAGCTAGGTAGATAATGTAGATATGTAGCTACCAAAGCTATGTTGATAATATAGCTAAGTATCAAACAATGCTATGTAGATAACTGTGCATATGAGGCTAACAAAGCTAAGTAAACAATGCAGATGTGTAGATAACAAGCTATGTAGATAATTTATTTATGTAGCTAGCACAGCTAAAGCTTAGCTCACAAAGCAGCTGAGTGAGCTTTGGAGCTATGTTAGCTTTAGCTATGGTTGCTAAAGCTTAGTTGCTAACCTAAATACATTAACTTATGTAGTTACATAGCTAGCGTAGCTATGTTAACTTTAGCTAAAGCAAGTCACCATTAATGTAACTACTTCTAAAATGGGTCTATACATAATTAAATCCCGGATTAGACCTCTTATCTTTTCCTGTTTTATTTACAAAATGTTGCTTTGTCTGTAATGTTTGCAATATGGTTATTTCATGAATATATACTTTGTGTATGAATAAAGTTAAATTAAATTAAATTACAATTGGAAATATTGTATATTGTACTGGCAAATTGTTGTAGTTCTGTTCTGAAATACACATGTGAGATAACAATCTGTGAGTGGCTGTTAGTGATGTCTGCAGCCAGACTGTCTTGGATCTTAAAGCAGCCTAAGTAGCTGTCTCCCTGAATACCTTTTTATTTAGTTTTTAATTTAAATGTCAGATATGCTCATTAGTAATGATGACAGGACATTCAAGAGTAAGCTACTCTCTGTTTTAATTTGGTTGGAAGTCACTAGTAAAAACGGTCACATTTTAAACCGTAACACTGGCATTTGAATGTTTAATTATTGGCCCTTTCAGTGCTTGTGTTGCAAAAGAGAGAGTGGTTTGAAATATGCAGTTTTAATAAATGATTCACAGGTATCTGATACAGACATCTGAGGCGATTTAACTTTTCTTGTAAAAAATTTGCACACCAGTGTTTCGCAACTTCTTTTCGTCAATGCACCCTTTAAAATACGGAAAACCTCAAACAACCCCAGTCAGAATGTTTTGATAAAAACTTAACAATAATTTACATCCCTATGACTGCTGGGGGAATCATTTCGTAATATAATAAACAGAACAAACCTCTGAAGCAGTGGTTCTCAGCTGGTGGCCCAAAAGTGGGCTGTGGAGCTGTTTTCAGTGGTCTGATACTTTGTGCATGGAAGAAAACGTTAGCAAAAGTTTCTGAAGTCCTGAGGCCATAGCTGAGTTACATCCATAGATTTTATTACCTCCGCCAAGGAGGTTATGTGATCGGCAGGACTTTTTAGTTTGTTAGTTTGTTTGTTAGTTTGTTAGAAACATAACTCAAAAAGTTATGGACGGATTTTGATGAAGTTTTCAGGAAATGTCAGAAATGGCATAAGGAAGAACTGATTAGATTTTGGGAGTGATCCGGATCACCGTCTGGATCCAGGAATTTTTTTAACGGATTCTTTACTATTGGGAGATAGGGCTAATGGCGGAGGTCTGCGCTCTCCCAGTGCTTGTCTAGTTTCTACTGTAAAAGGGGGGTTGACATGGGGGTTAATGGAACTTTTGAGGCTTTTTAGCCAGCCTCAAGTGGACATTCAGGGAACTGCAGTGTTGGCAATTCTTAATTGGCTTTTAACACCAGAGCTGCATTGCCATTTTGAACTTATTAGGCAATCTATCTGACACCTTTGTTCTTCTTGGTTCTAAACTCACTTGGAGTTCTCAACTGGTTTTTTTAAATTTTTTTTTAGATTCATCATCATAAATGTGGGGGTGGGTCTTGAGGCTAGACCATCTGAGAATCACTGGTTTCGACTGACTAAACCTCAGAAGTGAAAATCTAGTTGAAATTGAAATATGTTCTTTATTAATAAGGGTAAAACTAAAGGCTGTTTTGTTGTCAGTTGATAAAATGAACATTTAATTAGCATTTAATTAATAGTAATTTATCTCATTTTCTTCGCTGTTTTGTCCATTATAATGAGGTTACACCACAAGATCTCTGGAAAATTGGCATTAATTTACATTTACACAGTATTACCACAGGCAACTTGAGGACCAAAAATTTGAAGAGAAACCCACTGCAAAGATTCAGAGTAAGTGATTGATTTGACAGTATAATTTTTTTTGTTGTACAAAAAAACCCCACTCACATATATACTACAGCATATACTTATTAATCAACAGGGGGTGCCAAAACCAACACAGACTAAACGCTTTCTAAGGGTGCTTTAAATGATGTAACTTAGTCATAACTTTTACTGCTATTTTTAGTTGTAATAAATGGTATGAGTTGCTGAATTGATTCATTTTTCTTGTCCCTTTAGAGCAGAGGAGCAGAAAGGCGAGGTGTAAATACTGAGCATACCGGACAATGATTTGCCCAGGGGAGTAGCACATGCACACCCAATCAACACACAATAACACAGGCTTGGGGTTGCCAGGTTTAAACAGTAGGTCCTGTTAAAGACCGGTTTACCAGGTCCAAGGATTATCCATCTGAAGTTACCGGCCCCTCTGGGTAACGTGAACCCCCCCTTTTGTGGTCTGTAGGGCAACAGTGTGCGAGGCGAGCGGCGGTTTGAAATGCCAGAAGTGACGGGGATGAAAAGCCTCAGAGGACGGGGCTTTTTGTGTCATCTTTACGGGGTTGCCCGGTTAAGTGACTGAGGGCACAAAATCTTCCAGTATTATGTTGTTTTCTGGTATCCAAAAGGGGTCTTATGAGCCACTCTAGAGTAAGATTATGTGATGTCTGTGTCAAAACAGACTTCCAGCACCTTCTACAGCAGCTTTCCTATCAAACATGAATGGAGAAATTAATATTTGGCTTGATATAGAGCCTGCACAGCCGTGAGGTTGAGGCTCTTTCTTTCAGGCTTCTCAATGGGAACAAGTTGACAGGATCAAGTTCAGCTGCTGACAACAAACCCCGGCTCTGTCAAGTGTTAAGTTCCATTGTGACCTACAACAGGACACAAAGGCCCTGCAGCACCCGGCATCCTATCAAATGTCAGCGTCACTTAGAGAAAAACTGAAAACTGATATTAAGATATGTGTACAGTGCTTAACAAATTTATTAGACCACCTAACCCTAACCAAAGTAAGGTTTATGCCACAGCTGCCCTAAATTAACAGCATTGGTAATTACCAAAATCATTTTTTATGTTTCTGCAATGGTTAATACACTAATATGTAGAAGCTGTTTAACCCAAATGATATTCTTAATGCTAAAATGTAATTATAATTGTTATCCATGAATTTTCAAATTTACTTATTTACAAAAAAAACTGAAAAAATAGTAAAGCACATTAATATTTGTTGATCAATATGTCAAATTATAGTTACTTGCATTCCTGAACAGAAAAATGAGTTTTAGTGGTTGAATGTTATGCTTGATTCATTTCTAACTTCTCAGAGAAGCCCAGTGAGCCAGCTCAAATTTGGGTGAATTCAGTTTGAAATCCCTCATTCCTGTTCAAAATGGTAAAATGTGGAGAGCTCACTGAAAATGAAAGAGTCCGCATTAAAGCACTTCATAATGCTGGATGGTCTTTGAGACAAATATGACAGGTGGTCTAATAAATTTATTAAGCACTGTAGCTGCAATATAGCAGCAGCTTTATAAACTTAGAATTAGACCACAATTCTTTATTAAATTAAGAGCAAAGAATGGCACTGAAAGCTTTCATGAAGGAAAAGATGTTATCACTCTTCTCCTGATGTGCTTCGGCATGAGTTTGCAATAGTACAGGGTGTGGTTAAGTACTACGGTAAGCCACTAGAACTGCCAGGGATCTCTTTATACCTAGAACAGCCAGCAGGTAACACTGACCTGTTATTATAGTGCATTCATTTTCATTTATAGCACTGGTCAAAAGCAACTATTTAACCACAGACACTGAACAGCTCATTAACAGCAGAGAGAGAACTGGATCACTGCTGAATGAGGATCTGTCCCATCCAGAAATGTCTCAAGACTGATCACAGATTCCTCAACATCAGATTCTTCTTCACTCAAAGCATAGAGCAAATCTATCGACACTTAACAACCACAGATCTCTTTTTTGCCATTGATATCCATGTTGAAGGTTTGTGAGAAGGTATTTCCATGGCATGTCTACTGTTTATCTGCTGGTGTGACATAAAACAGGAAGAATCAATGGTTTCTACTGGGATCAATTTTACCCACATGGCTGTTCTTGGTATATATAGTAATTTATGAAATATGGAGTTTTGGAAAGAATTTCTAACACCAGGTGGTACAAAACACACTTTTAGGAAAGTTCAATGACTGTCAGACTTTAAAATGTTATCAGTATAAAGTAAGTAACGATTAAAGAACAGCCCCGTGTAAATTTTACCCAACAGTGATTCAAGTGATACGCTACCGCCAGTGTAGTGACGAAGCAGTAGTAAAGCGGCAGCTTCATCAGAACTGGGCCACATTTCTTCAGTAAAACATGAGCAAAGCACTAAATCAACATTTTCTCTAGGCAGAAAATGTGTTTTTGCATGTCTCCCAACTGGCCTTGGCTTGAGTTTTGTCCACCAACAAGCTTCACTACACTACACTGCTGAGCTCAGGCTTCTACCAGAGCTGTGCTTGCTTGCTACCTCATTCTGTCTTTTCGCTCTGATTTGTCTGTAATGAATGTAAAAGACAGAAATTTTGTCCAATCATCTTCTGAGACTTTTATGAAAAGGACCTTCCTTAAGGAGGTTCCCCAGATGACTGAGTATATATCATGCAATGGATATGAAACAATTTATCTGGCGTGTCGGGTTAATAATCACAATGAATAAGTCTGATCTGAGAATACAGAAAATAAAAGAACCCAATATGATTGACCCACCAGAATCTTGACACAGTTATTTGGCCAAAGTCCTAGATAATAACACTACTTTGAGACTGAACCTTTGAGCTACTTGTATTTTAAAATGTTGCACATGAGAGCCGTGAGACTGAGCTAAAAAATAACTCTGAGGGCCTGAAAGCCAAAACACTGACTTGAAATGAAGCTCAGTGTAGAGATGAAAGGACCTGCTGAGTCACGTGAAAGTTTTCAATCCATCAGACACCTTCACAAACAAGAAGTCACATGGTATATCTGATCTAAAAATAGCACTCCATGTAGATTAAATTACAGCTCAGTTTTAAACTAACTTCAACCCTTTCTTATAGACATGAAGAAGTGAGCAGTCATGGTAAACCACTAAGCCGAGCAGCGTTCAAAGTTTGCTCTCCTGACCTCGGCTTCGTCATGACCATTTTGCAGCATTGCTTCAGGTGTTTAACCCTGTCATATTAAAGCATTTGTCACTGGAGGGCTTGACAACTGGGGCCAGGATGGGCCAAGGATTTAAAAAAAAAAGGGCCTGTGCTCCCAGATCAACAGATTGTCAGTTGCTGTTTGAAACCTGCCACGGAACATCAAAGCCTCGGAGACATGCTCGTATCATCTTTGAACCTCAGTTCAACATGCCCTCCCTGCTTTTCTTCCTACCTGCCTGTTTGCCTTACATCACCAAATTCTTTTGATGATTAAAAAAATAAAAACTTAAAAGATAAACACAGGAGTGAAATACCAAGTAGATAATTAAACACCTTTGAAGGCTGGTTGCATCTTTGTGTCGAGGTCTGGCGTGCCATGCCAAGGCTCTAGGAGACAGTCTCAGTCTGAGCAGGCCCGCTCACAGAGGAGCAGCCTCCCATCGGCTCCCGGCTCAGATTGATGGCAATGAAAGAGCTACCTGAGGCAGAGATCAAAGTCGGACAGGATACATACACCTCAGTGTTTAACTCTTTCATCTCCCACCTTTTCTACATGAGTCATGACCCTTCACCTGTCTGTTCTTTGACCGCTGACTGACAGACGATGAAGACTCTTTGTGAGCTTGGACAGTTTTCTTTATCAACAAAAATAAAAATGATGAAAAATTGAAATGCAGAAAATTATTAATAGCAAAATAAGAAAACATGTCAAAAATGTTTTCTGTTCTGCGCAACAAATGAGTTCTTGGTTTCTCAACGTGGAGCTCTCCTCACAGAGGAGGCCACTAGTGGAGGGCTATTTGCATTCCAGCAGCGAGAGCTAGGACAATTAAGCCATTTCCCCTCCAATCTATCTCCCTCCAGCCAGCCATCCAGACAGACCGCTAGATCAATGGGAAGTGCAGCTGCATAGTCCATGTGTGCCAGGCTGTGAGACAACTAGAAGAGAAGATTGGGGTTAAAACCCTCCTGGCCCTCAGATTGGCTCCATACCTGAGTCAAAGCACACACCAGCCAGCAGCTGTTACCGGGCAGAACAGAGACAGAGGGGTTCCCTCAGCCCATCTGTAAAAGCGTTACATGGTCACTGGCTCTATGTCAATGTTTATTTTCTCAGTGATTTGGGCTAAAATGTCTGTATCAAGTGAAAATAGTGAGTGTCTAAAAAAAAAGCAAATGCAAAAAAGCTGAAGTCCCATAAGTGTCCACAAGAGGCTGAATCCAAAAGTCCTAGTAGTCACATTCAAATTCTTTGAAAATAGCATATTTGGACATCAGAAGTAAACATGTTAACATTATTGTTTTTAAATGAATTTGGTCTGAATTAATCTTTTTCATTTCTTGGATCAGCACACAATAAATAGCAATCATCCAGGTTTAATAGAGTTGCAAATTAAGACACATTTTGATAACAAATACCATGCGCTAGGATCAACAAAACCCACTAAAATCACTGTAGTGTATATGCCAGATATAGTTGGTGGTGCAACTTTGTAATGAAACATCAAGCATACATTCACTTTCCACCACAGAGAGGTGAAGTGTAAAAGTACAAAAATACACTATATGGTCAAAAGTATTTGGCCACAACTGTTAATTATTGAATTCAGGTGTTTCAATCAGACTTGTTGCCACAGGTGTATAAAATCAAGCACCTAGCCACGCAGTCTCCATTTGCAAACATTTGTGATACAAAAAGTGTTGTTCTGAAGAGCCCAGCGACTTATTATAAAGTAGAAGCATTTAGGAACAACGTGAAGCAGAAGACCATGTAATATCACAGAGTGGGGTCACAGACTGCTATGGTGCATAAAAGTCACCAGTGCTTTGCTGATTCCATAGCTGAAGAGTTCTGGACTTTGCTAGAGAAGTCCCAACTGTGGGGACTGACTAAGACATTGTAGGGAAGATTTACTGAACTCTTGGGAAGTGCTGACCTGACGCGCCAGATGGATTTGATTCACACATCCATGTGGAAAACCTCCCATAGACGGCATTTGGGAAAAGGCAGAGCCGTTGAAAAGAAACTAGGAGGGTGATTGGATGATTCCACCATCATTGCAATGGCCTCTTGTCGCTGCTTGCTTACGTCATGAAGGCCGCTGCGCCTGAAAGTACTGCCTCTTACTTCTGATTGGTCCAGTCACTTTCTTACAGGGCCAGACGGGAGCTTTGCAAGATGGATTCCCCAGTGAGAAACATGGAAACGGGCGAATCCATCTGCTTTGCAAGGTTAGGAAAGGGTGCTTTCTCAATCAAATATACCTTTCAATCTTTCACTGTAAGACTGAACAGTCAAGTTGTAAAAAACTGCGTGTTAACTTAAAAATCCAAAACAGCTATTTGATTTTTCCGTGAACAGTACTCACCCTGAGCATTTTTTGTCACTGTGCTCAAATCATTTGACATGAAACATACCTTAAATCTACAGGGTTTTCCCAGAATCCCTCGACACTTTTGCACCATGAGTGAAGTTACTGACTCAGTCAGAGATGTCCTGCCTGTGGCGAGCCATCACAATCCACAATGGGTGGTATGCGAAACATCCTGGAGGAGGACTTTCTGGTTGGGCTATAGTCACTTAGGTTGAGTAGCATAAACGTTCAAGATATAAAGAAATATTGCAGTGGATGAAAACATGTAGCTTTATGAAATTACCCAAACATGTTTGAATTGTACTGAAAAATACTTCTTAAAGTGAAGGAAAGTTACCACAGTGTAGTTTAACTTAAAAAAGTCAGCCTAACATAAATGCATGAGCAAAATTGAGCTGATTTAACTTCAAATTAAATGTATTTGTCTCAAAGAAACTGCGTTAATACTAGCCTACTTGTTAATAGGAAAACTTAAAAAAAAGTTTACCCAACAATTCCCTTCTTTCAGTGTAGTTTCAGACACCCAAAATGTTGAACAGCCAAAATGAAACAAATGGTCACTGCTTAGACAGTAATGAATAATAAAGGGCATGGCTGGGTTGACGTACAGGTGGGTGCATTGTTCATGCTAGCTAGGAGGCTAAAGGCCTGCTTCAGCTCCTATGGTCTACTAGTCTGTCCCATTTATAATTTTCAACTTTAGCCCTTATTTTTGAGTGCCTTTTACCTCTTGTAACAGAGTATCAAGCCCCCCCCAGGAAGTGGAATAACCCTTTAAGACCCCTGATACCTCATCAGTAGTCGTTGATCACATCAACTTCAAGACATGCGTCTATGTTAATGGACATTTCCATTATACTGGACAATTTGATGACCATACGGCACCTAAAAACATAAATTAAGATTACAACAATGGTTGCCAAAATGATCAAATCTTACTGACAAAAACTAATAGTATGCTTCTCTGAGCAGCCCTTTTAACGATGATTTGCAAGGCGCTGCAGTCGTGAAACATGCTGATGTTGCTTCAGGAAAATCTCGATTCAACTCCTTGCACTTTACTCCACCCCTCCATTTCAACAAGACTGAGGACCTGCTACCCATAAATATAAACAAAAAAAATGTATTAGTAGTGGCAAGGGGTGTTTTGAGACTGGGACTACTTTGTTGTCCAGATCATTTTGTACCTGAAAAGAGAGCGCTCTAGAGTCAGCAGGTACGTTTCTGCATCTTCCAACACAGTCCACCCCTGTGTGTTTTTCTCCTCGGGCACTCCAGACCGGCCACTCCAAAATCAATTAGCCAAATCACATTTCACAAAAGTAGCTGAGTCCTGCTTTCAGCCGCCAGGCCCCTCAGGTGTTACAGAGTCAGCTTAGAGGTGCGGGCAGTGAGCCTTGGTTTAAGTTGTGTGGGATTAGACCAAACAAAGAGCTATAGATATCCAGCCGCACCTGTGCGACTGGCTCCTCAAGGACTGCTAATAGGGGGAGTCTTTGGTCCAAATGGCGGTGCTCAGAACTTAATCTCCCCGCTCTAAGGCCATCGTGGGTATCCGTTTCCACCGTTCCTGGCAGCAGAAACCGTCCTGAACTTGGACATAATCGTGGAGCCGTCATGTAACAAGGGCTCCCATCTCTGCTGCCCGCTGCCAAAGTCCAGGTGATCAATCATTTACATGTGTAATTAGGAGCGGGTGTCAAAACAGAAACTGTACACTCGCTTGGAGACCCTATGAGCGGTGGTGTGACATCAGACTTGGCAAGTGTTGAGTAAACAGCGTCAGAGAGAAAAGAGAGAGAAGAGGAAAAATGAGATGAGATGTGCAGGTTTTTCTGACACATTAAGCTTCTTACCACCCAAGGCGTGAGCGTCTCTTTAAAATATCCAGTTATGTAAGAGTATATTGCTTTCTTATTGCTTGTCCTTCAGGGTTAATACAAATTCATCCTTTATTTTGTTTACATGGCAAATACAAATGAAGTCAAGAGTAGCTGAGCATATTTGTGAAGGCTTGACAGTGTTGCAATAACACCAACATTGTAAATCTCTACATCACAGAAACACAGGCCTGTTTTCCACAGCTCTGCAACTTAAAAATCGATTGTGCAGAGGGAAGATGTCAAGCTACTTTTACTTTAGTGAAGTGGATCAATGGCCTCTTAAGTGCCCAGTCAGCCATTCAGCCTGTTTGAGGCCATAACAAGGGATTACACAGCAAAAACAAACACATCCCTGTGTAAACGGATGCTTTGGATACACATGATAAAAAAAGACAAGGGGTGCTAACATTTGCTGTGGTAAGACTTTTAATTTCATGTGCAAATTTTGGCATAAAAGTTTGTGTTTTTAAATGATGCCTTTAAAGGAAACTAAAATTTTAAAGCTCCTGGGACTAACTTTCAGTATGTTGATTTTGGTGCCCCCTGTGGTACCTCTTATCTCCTTACCAGTCTTGTTTAGAAACATGCAAGGCCGCCCATAAGGGCATAAGGGGAAAAGCTTTCTGGGGCCAAGACAAAATGGGGGCCCATGGAAGTCAGCAAAATCATGGTCCAGTGTAAAGTTAAGCTGGCATAACCACATTTCTTTTCACTCTGAAAGTAACAATCAAAGTAACAAAAAAGTAAAAAAAAAAAAATTTAGTTATTCATAATGAAGACTTAATCAAAATGGAAACCCCTTCCCTAAAAATGTATTTTGAAAAATGGTTATAAGTGGCAAATAAGGGCAAAACTCAGCAAAAATGGGGTGAAAGTGGCAAAAAGAAGTGGCAAAAAGGGTAAAAAGCAGAAACAAAAGGGTTAAAAGAGACAAAAAGAAAGAAGTCGCAAAAATGTGCCAAAATGGCAAAAACTGCAAAAATATATTAAAAATAACAGATAAGGGCAAAAACTGCAAAAACTGCTTGAAAGTGGCAAAAAGAAATGGCAAAAATGTGCAAAAAAGTGCAAAAAAACCCCAGAAAAATGAGTTAAACGTGACAAATCAGGGTGAAAAGCAGCAACCTGGTTTAAAAGTGGCAAAAAGATGTGGCAAAAATGGGTGAAATCAGCAACATGGGTTCAAAGTGAGCCCTGCGATTGACTGGCAACCAGTCCAG
The DNA here is from genome assembly GCF_018320785.1 of Cheilinus undulatus. NCBI lineage: Eukaryota > Metazoa > Chordata > Actinopteri > Labriformes > Labridae > Cheilinus > Cheilinus undulatus. The sequence continues at coordinate 14,751,129 of NC_054884.1, read as the reverse complement.
GTTGTACCCTGTAGCCAGTGACAGCTGGGATAGGCTCCAGGCCCCCATGACCCCCAACGGGATAAGAAGAGTAGAAAATGAATGGATGGATGGTTCAAGGTGGCAGGAATAAGGGGGAATAGGTTGAAAACCAGCAAAAATGGGCTAAAAGTTTCAAAAAGAAATTGCAAAAAATGGTGTAAAAGTGAGAAAAAAAATTGTGAAAATGGGCAAAAAGTGGCAGAAGGGGTCAAAAAGCAACAAAAATGGGAAAAACAGCAAAAATTGGTTAAAAGTGACATATAAGAGCAAAATGCAGCAAAAGTCAGTTAAGAGTGGAAAAAAGAAGTTGCACAAATGGGTTAAAACAGAAAAAAAAATGTTTTAAAGTGGAAAACAGAAGTGGCAAAAATGGTAGATAATTTGAAAGACTGGTTGAAACTGTCAGAAACGGTGTCATAAAGGGGTAAAGGTGACAAAAATGGGGTAAACCTCAAAAAAAAAAAAAAGAGGCACAAAAGGGTTAAAAGTGATTAAAAGATGTAGCAAAAATTGTTAAAAAGCAGAAACATGGGCAACAGTTGGCAATCTGGAGTGAGAAATGTGAAAGATCGGTCAAAAGTTTAAAAAAAAGTTGCTAGAATTGTGTAAAAGTGACAAAAAGGAACTAAATTGTCAAAAATGGGCCAAAGGGGGCAAAAAGCAAAAAAAAAAAAAAAAAAGTCTGAAGTCTGAAAGTCTGAAAACTGTGGCAAAAATACGGTAAAAGTGACAAAATACGGCAAAAAGGGCAAAAATGCATCAAAAATGGGGTAAAACTGAAAAATGAAGTGGCATATATGAGTAAAAAGCAGAAAAAAGGATTTTAAAGTGGCACACAGAAGCGTAAAAGGTGGGCGACACGTTGAAAAAAATTGGGTAAAAATGACATGTTGCAAACATGAGTGAAATGCAGAAAAATGAATTAAAACATGGTAAAAAGAAGTTGCAAAATTGGTTAAGAAGTGGTGAAGCGGGTTAAAAAGTAACACAAATAAATAATTTCAACATCAGAGCTAACATACATACATCTGATAGATCACAGCTGGGCCTGTTCTCTGGGTGTTTCAGGGGCCCAGTCAACTCTGTGGGCAGACTTGCAAACACGGCATGGAAAATGTAAGAAAAACTCTGTTTCAGCAGCACACAGCTAAGCTCTTCATCTGACACCTACCCCCTGGCAGCAGCTGTTTCAGACAGTAAAATTAACAGTACACACATTGTAAAAGTTTATTCTAATGGTCTTGTTTTAGATCATACGGGGGCATTAATATTAATTTTAAGCACATTTCATAATCATCAAAAAAAAAAAAAAAAACACACAAACAAAAAACAACAACAACAAAAAAAAAAACAACCTGACAGGAGCTTTAAAGAAACACAAAACTGCAGTCTTAGAGAAAACTACAGAAAATCTTAAGTGCCTTTTTCCCACGGTCACTGACCCCACGTATAACTGGGCAGGAGAATGTAGAAATACCATCGGCCAATAATCCACCTGTCACCTGAGGGGGATAGGTGTGGTGCTGCAGGGGCTAAGAAGGGCTGAGGAGGGGATATGTGCAGGCCACTGTGACTTATGTGGACTCATCCAGCCAACACCTCAGCGCCTAGAGGGGGTGAGTGGGCGTTTTAAAGGGCCTGTCTGGGGCCGAAGTTTAGAGTTTCCCGGTGCAGAGTGGCTGAGCTTTGAAGAGGCAGGTCCAGTAATGAATTGGAGTATTGTCTGCTCAGAGGGAGAAGCCTCTGGGTGGGACATCACATCAAAGGAGGTCCTACTTTATTACTTACAGCATCAGTTCAGGTATGCAACTGGACAGAGCAGAGGGCAGAAACACTGACCCTTAAAGAAAGACTGTGACTGTGATGACATAAACATTTAGGTCGGGGGTTTGTTATTGAAACTCACATCTCAGTATGACTTATTTTTGTTGATGTGCAGTACATTAAGAGAGCATTCAGACCCAATGCTACAGTAAAAAAAAAAAAAAAAACATCATTTTTATTATCATTAATCTACACTCAGTACCCCATCATGACAAAGTGAAAACAAAATTTTAGAAAATTTTGTAAATTTATTAAGAATAAATACATAACAGATTGACATAAGTATTGTTTCTGAGATATTTCCACACCTTGATTGCAGTCTGCCTGATTGGACATGATTTAGAAAGGCGCTCTCCTCTTTAGAGAAGGCCTCACAGCTGACGATGCATATCGGAGCAAAAACCAAGCCATAAGGTCAAAGGGACTGCCTTCAGAGCTCAGAGACAGGACTGTTGCGAGACACAGATCTGGGGAAGGCTACAAAAATTGTGCTGCACTGAAGGTTCACAAGAGCATAGTGTCATCTATAATTCTCATATGGAGCAACCAGGACTCTTCCTAGAGCTGGTCACCTGGACAAACTGAGGAATTGGGGGAGAAGGGCCTCAATAAGAGAGGTGTCCAATCACAGTGTGACATCATGATGGAACAGCCTGCCATTGGTTGACAGACCCTGCCAGTCAACATTCCAGCGAGTGGAATTAAATGAGTGAAAATTGATTTAAAAAACTGATAAAATGTTTTTGGTCTCATACTGTCCACTGCATGTTCCCTTTGACATATGATGTCTTTATGTCTAGTCTGGCCTTTACAGTGCCAAGCCACAGAGGAATGCACTGACCGCTCCTCTCAGGTGGCTTCACATCGTCCTGGGGCTGAAGCAGCCTCTCGCAGGGTCATTCTCCCATGACATCCTCCTCAGCACAGAGAGGCAACAACACACCTCTGCTTTGATGTCAAAGTGGTTGGGTTTAGAGGATGAGACAGTGACAGGAGAGATTCAAACACCTGGATGGAGTGGAACTAAACAGGAATGTTACCAAGACTGTAGAGGAGCAGGTGGTAGTTACAGCTCTGCATGAATAAAGTCTATGTATGTATAGTACAGCAGACTTTCTATTTCATTAACCGAAATGAACGTAGTCACAGACCTCTTCAACAGATGGGACATTAAAGAGATGTAAAAGGTTTAGTTTGGATGTTTTAGCACTAATCACTCAGGTCCAGTATGAAGTATCTAAACAACTGTTGGATGGATTGATACAAACATGTTCATTCACGGTAGCATGATGATTTTGGTTCCAATGATGTTGGATTTTCTCCAGTGTCACCATGAGTTTCACATTTGAGGATCTGGGTAAAATGTTTCATCATCTGTACTACAAGTCATTGAGGCCCTCTTACTTCTGACCCAGTTATGTTTGTCATACACCTTGGTTTATAGGACTAGTTACATTACTATTATTCAAAATCCCTAACAACCCATGCTAGCACATTAACATGGATCACAAAGAATGCTAACACCACCAAACATGCATTTTCATAGGGATCAAGTAGCTGATAATAGCATTTAAACCATAGCACTACCTCAGCAACAGAACAAACCACTGACAGTATAAAACATGGGAATGTCTGAGTTATGTCAGCCATTGGTTTCTGAAGCAAACGTGGCAGCTGCCATATTGGAAATGTTTTCTCAAACTAACTCTAGGTTGGAATGGTAAATTTAGGTTAACATTTATTTGTGTTGTCACTGCGAAGGTTAGAAAAAATACCAAAATAACCTTTTTTTTAATTGGATTCTGCTGTTCAGGCACTTAGTGTACCCATCAAACCCTAAAGGGTGAGCTAGACATACTGCTGGCTTTCTTTTTCCCCTGCCAATTAAGGGTACGATTGGCTGTAAAAATGTAAGCAAAGGATTATCAAACTGTACCAAACTATACTGAACCAAAGCAAACCTCTCAGTGGAAATGCAGCATTAAGCTGGGAATACACTGTGCAAATTTCATTCGATTCAGCCACTAATTTTGAGTCGCATGACTCACTTGGTAGTCGCGCCAACTTTCAGTTGGTGAGAGCAGAAACCTAAGCAGTTGGTGATGGTGTTTGTGTGTGTGGGATAGTAAGAGAGAGAGGATATGACTGAAAACACTTCATCTTCAGTGTGCGAGACTTTTTTGAAAGGAAACTGCGGATTTCTGACACATTACATCCCGACTTCACTCGTACAGTGTGAGCACAAGCGTTCACGATGGTCATGCTTCGTAAGCGATTCAGACGCACAGTATGAGGTGTTATTCTGCCACGACTGTCATAGGGTTGGCTTCAAATTGCACAGTGTATGCCTGGCTTTATTAACAGGTAAAGTGTGGGAGCTAAGACGGGCCTTATGGATCCTGGCAAACACTTAACTGCCTGTCTGGCACAGCCCTTATTGGAATACATCTTAACTTTCAATCAAGAAAATGTGGAGGAGTTATTTAAAAGAAGTCATCCCCTATACTTCATACCAATAAGGAAATGAGTGATTTAGATCAAAACTGGCTGTAAACAAGTTTATTACCTCTGCCAAGGAGGTTATGTGATAGACAGGGTTTGTTTGTTAGTTTGTTAGTTAGTTTGTTAGTTTGTTTGTTAGCACCATAACTCAAAAAGTCATGGGTGGATTTTGATGACATTTTCAGGAAATGTCAGGAATGGCATAAGGAAGAACTGATTAGATTTAATTAGATCACCGTCTGGATACAGGAATTTTTTAAAGTATTCTGTACTATTGGGAGATAGGGCTAATAGCGGAGGGCTGCGCTCTCCTAGTGCTTTTCTAGTTTATACTGTAAAAAAAAAAAAGGGGGGGGGGGGTGTTGACATGGGGGTTAATGGAACTTTTTAGGCTTTTTAGCCAGCCTCAAGTGGACATTCAAGGAACTGCAGTGTTGGCAATTCTTAATTGGCTTTTAACACCAGAGCTGCATTGCCATTTTGAACTTATTAGGCAATCTATCTGACACCTTTGTTCTACTTGGTTCTAAACTCACTTGGAGTTCTCAACTGGTGGATTGGGACCCAAATCAAAAGTTGATCATGGAAGTTATTTTTTTTAATTTAGCAAAACATGATATAAATATGACACAAAATACATGAAGTATGGGTTGTCTTTTATGACAAATGGGTCATATGCAGTGATGTTCTCATGTCCAAAGTGCATCATACTTTAAATATATAAATGTGGATGGTTGAGATTTTTTTTTTAGATTCATCATCATAAATGTGGGGGTGGGTCTTGAGGCTAGACCTTCTGAGAATCACTGGTTTCAAGTCTGACTAAACCTCAGAAGTGAGAATCTAGTTGAAATTGAAAGATGTTCCTTATTAATAAGGGTAAAACTAAAGGCTGTTTTGTTGTCAGTTGATAAAATGACACAACAACAAGCTAAGTGGTCTAGCGTCACAGAAACCCCCTCAGAGAAGACAGGACCCTCTATGTGGTGGATTGCTTTCCTGTGGGAACAGTCGCTCTCTGGTCGCCCATTCCTCCCTTCTGTTTCTCACCAGCTGGGACTGCTGCTCAGCCACCCAGCCATAATGTCATAATTGTCCTGTTCCTCTGCTCCTCTTCAGCCACCGGGACACAATGGATGGCAGCTTAGGCGAAGTGTGAATAGGGGCTTCAGCTAACTGGGTGGGTCTTGGATTATTCCCACACCTGCTGCTCTCTGAGATGTCTGCTTACAAGGTGCAGGACAGGTAAATGTTAGCAGGGCACAGTCTATAAAGATTTACATGATTTTAGCAGTTTTTTAACAGGCCTTTAGGGAACCCCTAAACTGATATCATTCTTTATTGATGGAAAATATAAAGGAGCTGAGCTGTACCACAGCACTTTTGAAAACCAGCTAGGTCCTGCAGTGGAGCTCCCCAGGTCTCAATTAGCCCTGATGACTGGCCTAGGGGGAACTTGAGTTTAAATCAACCAAAGAAATTATTGCTGTGGAGGTACAATAATTGAATCCGGGGCCCCAAAACCGCAAAACAATTACCAATGACTTATTTCTGTTTGTCAGCTTTGACAACAGAGGGCTCAGTCAGGCAGCATGAGGGGAAAACAAATCCTGCCACATGGGGCCAGACCTGAAACTGGAGCAACTAAATCCATCTCCTTTACCATAGAAGGAAATAAATAAAAAGCACTAAACTGCACTCAATTTATATATAATCAACTGACTCTTAAAATGCATAATATGTGAAAGTGACTCTTTTCTATTTTAGACATGATTTATAAATAATCCCGTACGAATTATGACATTCTTGTAAAAACACGAGCACAAAAACAACTTTAACAACACATGGGATCGGAGAGCAGGTGCTCTGCTTGTTTAGGTGAATGAAACCACACACCATCTGACAAATTCACATGCATCTCCTCTAAATTTATAGAGGTAGTGAAAATATCTTCTTTTTTAAAAAAAATAATCCAGTCTGGGGTCTCAAAGATATCCTTATAAGTCACTGTAGCCTGTTCATTGCGGACGTGACCGCCCGGCGTCGGCAGTGATGTACTTCCTGTGGGTTTGTCCCTCAGTCTGGCCCTGAGGAGAGATCTCACGATAAAGGTTCAAACCGGGGCCTGTTTCTCGCCAGCTGCCTCCTCTGGTCACGTTAACTTAGACCTCATTAGTCATAATCTGCTCCCCAGGGCCGGCCTTGGAAAACCTCTGCCTGGCAACTGCAAAGAAATGCACCGAGCGAAATGTTCCTCTTACGTGCCTGACCAGAAAACCTGAAACGTTTATCTGATTGATGGAGGCTTGGCAGTTCTCCTCTTCGAATGAGGCAGAAAAACTCTTTTTCTCAAAACGGACAAAGCTATGTCTTTAAATCTGCATGTGTGGACAAACGCGCCTTGTGCTGGGCATGAAGCTGAGTTAGCAAACTGTTTGGCGTCTGGAGCTTGTGTAACTCATAAAAACCAGCAGCAAAACTATGAATCTTAAACCATACATCCACCTTTAGCATATTCGCTTGAGGCTCCCTTGATGAAAGCATTTTTAGCGTCAAATCTTGACCTTCTGGCATCCTTTGGATAGAAATCTTGAGGAATCTATCCAAGCTTTAGCAGTTATGCAGAACAAGTTCTGATAATGCCAGCAGACTGACGAGTCCTGCTCATACTCTATCATGTAACTTCTTCATTATCCATGTAGGGGCCACAGTTCAAACACGTCCATATTTTAGTGACAGATGGCTTCAGGGCAAAACAACCCATTTACCTGTAATCTGTTTTAAAAGCAGCCTGGGAGGAGGAGGAGGAGGGGGTAGGCCCGTGACGATGTTAGAGCTGTCTGAGATGATCTGCCTTGGGAAACCACGTCGAGACCTGAAAAATAGAACAAGGAGGAGGAAGGTGAGGCTTCATTTGACCAAAGTTTGACCCCATTAGCTCCTAGCTAAGTCACTTCAGGCTAAGAAATGAATTTTTGTCCTGATGTAGGTCATTTGAAAGAAGATTTTAAAGGATTCTGACATGCCACTATGAGCAGATTAACAGGTTGGAATTATAGGAAGTGCACATTTGGAATGAACACACTATGAATAATTAGAAGTGTGTTAGCTATCTGTCAATCACAATAACAATCACATGTGAGAGGCTGCTCTGAAGCATCCATTCACAAATTTTAAAATGACATGGCCTAAGTTAAATTCTAAAATTAATCTCAGCCCCACCAGAACCTTAAATCAAAAAGCTTTGAACAACCACAGATGAAATATTTACTACTACATTTCACCTAATGATGATAAAAGACAGCCTATGGCAATGCAGGGCAAATAACATCAGGCCATGTTCAAGAAAACAGGACATTATATGTTAGAGATGCATCGACTAGTCCCTTGTAGTAGGTGGCATATCCTCCTGAGACCCCAGCAATTTTTTTTTTTTTCACTTGTTTTGGATAGTGGGACTTGATAAGTATAAAAGTATTGATGTCAGTATATGATGATGGAGGTATGAACTAAATAACCCCTGAAAGTTTTGCCAATCTTGGAAAAATTTTATTTAAATTATTAGAGATTTCCAAGACATAAAAATCCCGAATTTCGGAATTCGGGATTTCCCAAAAATTCCCCAAAATTTTCAAGACATTCTCAAAAAATTTCTGTGAAAATGCTTACACATTTCTTTTTAAAATCCCGTTAAAATACCCTTAAATATTTTCCAAGCATTAGAGTAAAATTTGAAAAGGGCCAAAGATTTGAATATATTTTTTTTTACCAGAAAAATCCTGAAAATTATGAAGCAAATTCCCGAAATTTCAAAAGCAAATTCAAGCTTTTAAAAATCAAATTTACAAAAAAAAAAAAAAAAAAACAAACTCTAAAATTTCCATAAAAATTCAATAAAATGTCAAAGGAAATTTCCAGAGCCAAATATTTACAAACAAATTCCCTTAAATGTTCAAAGAAATTACCCAGGTTACCCTGAAAGAACCTTTAAAATTCCAAATTAAATCCCCCTTTTAAACTTAATTCCCTACAAAATATCCAAAAATATATACTCCAAAATTTTCATTAAAAATCCTAAAAATTCTAAAGCAAATTTCCCAAACATTCCATAGCTTAAACTCCAATGGAAATTCAGAACAATCATCTCAGATATTCTAATAGCAGAATTACTATGTTGTAGGAAAACCAAAGATTTAATGTCCTCAGGAGTACATGCTGGGTCTCAGGGGGATATTAGCAAAAACATGTATTACACATTTAAATACACATTTAAATATGTAGGGGGGCAGACACTAGTTATGTGAGATTTGATGCAAATCAGAAGTTTTATAAAAGAGTTACAGTGACTTCCTGTGAAACAGGGCGGTAAAGAATTGCTTGTCAGTAAAGAAATGCCACAACTGTGTCACTTCTTGTTGCCAGAAGGGGAGCAACATCAAAATGTTGGAATTATCTTTTGAATTTGCGGATGGGCAGACCTTGATCCTACATTTGAATTTTGAAGGCAATCAGATGTTTGGCATGTGTGTTGCACATACTTCCTGTGAAATTGGCGAGATATTGAAATGCTCACCATAGCCAGTGAGACATCCTTTAAACGAAACATATCTATGTTGTGGTCAGTTATTGAGGCCTTTCTTTCAAATAAGGTCAACAGGTTAAGCACAATGAGACAAATGAAGATGACCCAAATTGTGTCACTTCCTTTTGCCAGTGGGGGGGCTATGATGAGATGTTTGCATGTGGGTGTGTTCAGTCTAACAGCGTCTTACAAGATTGTGTCTTGCATGTTTATAAAATTTGTTCTTAAGAAAACTTCCAAATGACATCTATGTGGGATTCATGACAGGTTCTTTTACTGTTCAACTGTTCTCACCTGTATTCTTAAGTTAATAAATGCCAGGCATTTGTAAACTGGAAGCACACATCTCCTAATAAGCATACATACATGCCCTTTTTATGCGCATTAATGGAAATGAGACTGCAGTGCTGCAGAAAGCATGTAGGACTGAGAGAAGGGGCAAGATGTCATTGTTGTCCAAATTAAAATAAACCTTAAAATGGTTTGAAATACTTCAAAAAAGATCTAAAGTGAATGTAGTCCTACTGCAAATGACACCAAAAAAGGGAGCTTTTTTATATTTTTAGCAACAGTAGTGGATATCAAATTTGTGCTACAGTCACATTAACTGGATGATTTGATTAAAATGTAAATTAAATCTAAAATCTGACACCTCAAAATTATGGAACATTATTCAAACACATAAAATAATGTATGTGAGATAGTTTTATTGTTTTAAATAAGTGTCCAACAATAAAATTCCTACGTGTGCATAATTCATAATCTTTTTTTGACATTGTGCAGATAAGATCAAACATTGCATGTTTAAATTAAAACCTCACCATATTGAAATCATGTTTTTGTGTATATATTATATAAAGTGTAACATTTATAAAAATGCTGATGAGTGCAAAATTAAATATTTTATCTTATTATATAAGCACTTAAACATTTATAAGACTTTCTTTGAACAAATCACAAATAAGAAAACTTTAGTGAATTTCAGAATCTTCTTAAAAACTGTGTTAAATGGTTTTATGAATAAATCTATGAAGAACGACTGATGAATGAGGCTCAGTGCCTCCATCGGTGGCCTAAAAAAAAAGAACCTATAGAACCTAAAGAACATAACAGACATCACTCTCTATTTGATCCCCTGCACACTGGTACACTGGTACTGCTCTTTACTCCAGTGTCAATCAGTAAACAGTGGGTACAGAATTCCACAGGTTTAACAAACTTAGATGGCAATTTTAAAGGAAAATTCAGAAAGAGTAAGCAAATATACCTCTGTGGCTGCACTACAACAATTCTGGGAATCCAAATTAATCTGGAAGAATCATTTGGTTCCATTTATTGTCAATTGATACCTACAGGAAGTTCGCTAGTTCAGCCAATTGTTGCATCCTTGCAATTTCATGTAAAACACTGCACATTGCAACTTTACGATATGTTTTAATAAGAATGGTGCAGATGAGGAATTTTAGGCCGCAACAATAACAGAAAGCAACAAAATCATGGAAGGACTGGTTAATGACCTCTTCTGAACCCCGGTAAGTTGGACACTTTGGTAAACATTGCCAATATATACACCATAGCATCTCACATTTTGATTTAAATAAATGTAAATTTGATATCAAAGGTAAACCTGTATTTCGTAAGTCCTCTTACAGGTGATTTTCTGCAGGTAACTCATGTTTTCTTTACCTACTGACAGCAATTGTCATGCAGTTTTTCTGCTTAAAGCCCTGAAGGCCACTTGGACCCTGAATGGCTCAGGGGGCTTCACCTTCTATTGTTTCCTGTAAGGTTTAAAAAGCTGTCTGTTTTGTCGTCTTTGCCCCTCACTGCTACCTTTCTCCAGTACGCACTCACAGCAGAGCCAGGAGGAATGCTGAGTTAAATCTGACCAACAATGACAACAAAAAGCTGCAGGGCCAAACCCGACAAGGTAACCTCCCCTGGACATTCAATGCCCCTGCTTACCTCACCCTGCCCCTCTAATTCAGCCCAACCCTTGCCCCCCTGCCAGGCCAGGAATGCTGGGGGACAGTGACCTTTTCACCCAGGAGTCCCATCCTGGTTTCTCAGGAAGATTAGGAGGCGGTGGAGGAACTGGGAGTGTCTGCTGGAGCAGGGTGTTGATCCCAGTTGGGAGGTATTCCAGTTTTCAGAGAAGGACCAGACACTGGGTTGGGAACACTGAGGGCTTAGATTTCAGGCTGTATTGCAACAACCTTGTGCTTTTTATGCTTCACTGGTTTGGCGATTATTCAAAAATGTGAAACCAATGCAACTGCAGCGCAGCGGTTTTCTATTACCCAGCCGTCCATTATGAATAACTGAGCGCAGCCTCATTAAAGGGGCTTCTCCACAGTGGCAGCTGACTGTTAGCAAACATTAAAGTGTGATTGGTGATTTTATGAGCTTTGCTTTCAAACTTGGTTTCCGTTGACTTACAGCGTTGTTGTTGGAGCGCTGCCCAAAACCAACGCACCAGACGTCGGCAGGGCTCCCCGAGGGAACAGAACCACAGGGAGCGCCGTCAGGTGTGTACATGATGGTGAGGGGCTCATCAGGTGGCCTGCTGCTCTACAACAGCTGTGTGGGTGGTAACAGTGGCCCTGCAACTACTGATATCACATTGGTTTACAGAAGAATGGAGGCAAAACCACAGATGCTAGAGCCAGAGCCTGGGGTTGTACATCAGAGTTTATGAATTCAAAATAACCAGTAAAAATATGGTATTGTATGGTTATTAACTTAGAACACAGTCAAATGTTTTATAATGTTGAACTGATTGGCTCTAGATTGTATATTGTGTAATTTTGCAGAGCTTGACCTTAAAACAGGCTCACTGGTCCTGGTGCATGACTCAAAGACTCCTGGCCCTCTGACTGCATGTTCCCCTGGCTCACTCAGGCCAGTCATAATACTGCCTAAATAAAAAAACTGTTACACACAAATCATAATCTAATGGTTTTCCTGTAATTCTGATGTTCTGTCACAGATTCTTGTGAGATAATCTCATTAAATACGTTACATCATCAAACATAAGCCTCTATACTGTGCCATGGTTGAAAGGCAGCTGCCACAGACAGCTTCACTGACACGCCAGATGGACTGTTTTATATCTCCATTGCATGGATATATTTCACATATTTCATCCTGGAAAGCTCCCTTGAAAGTGTTTGGGCAGGTCTTTTAAAAAAATTCAGAGAAAGTGATTGGACAAACATTCTGTCTGCCCAATCATCACAGGCCAATCAGAGCAACAAGACAAAATGAGGTTGTATGCATGTGTTTCACCTGAGTTTTACTGCTTCTTGACTGCCGGAGCTGCAAAATTGATGCTAATGCCGGTTGCAGGATGTGCAAAAACATCTTATCTGCCAAGACAAGCTTTTGGTCTGACTCTTTGCTCTTGTTTTTTAAAAAAAAAAAAAAAAGAAATGGGGTCCAGTTCCGATTTAACTGCTACTTTCTTTCAGCTTCATCCAAGCTAATAGCGACCACAGTAACAACCATAGGATACATGGGCAAACACCACACATTACAATCACAAACCCATGCTGGAGAAGGCTGGTTGAAGAGCGGAAAATATCTTTTCCGGCATGAAAAGCTTTTAATTTGCTGGAAATTTTGGTATTTTATAGGTCCCCAATATGATTGTGGGACATTGGCACAATAGCGCCCCCTAAACTCACAAAAAAACACACAAAAAACAAAAAGTCATGATTGCCATGAAACAGGAAGTAGTTTTATTAAGCGGTAAAAAGGATAATACAGCCAACTTGGTTCATAAAATTCTTAGTGCACAAGTAAACAAGCTCATTAATATAAATTTGGTCTTTGGGTGTGGCTTAATGGCTCAGTGGCGCCCTCTGGAATATTAAAAAAAAATCGGCTCCAGCAGCAAGTTCACCCTAGGTTTTTGAAAATGGGAAGGTATATGTATCTTGCCAGGACCTACAAAAAAGCCTCTTGGACCCATGTCGCCAAGTCAACGGGAAGTCCGCCATTTTGATTTTTTGTAACAACATTGGTCAACCCTAGCCATTTCCAGGTGTTCTTCCAGGAGTACCCTTTGAAGGCATTCTTCTGACTGACTCAAAACTGAGTTGTCTGCTAGAAGAGACCTTTGTGAAGAAAAGCTCTGAGTTCTGTACAAAACTCAAAGGGCGTGGCCTTGGCAGCTCATCTAACTTTGATGTCCCAAAGTGACACAGAAACAGACTTTGTTTCAAATAAACGAATGCAGCTTCTGTAAACTTGACCAAATCTGCCACAAAATTGGTGTGAAACATCCTTTAAGCGTTCCCATGGTAGATATTTTTTAAACTCACAGATGTGACACTAAATCTTTTACCATGGTGACCCATTAGTCACAATGAAAGAGAAAGTAGTCTAGTTAAGGGTTTTGAACAGCTCCAAAGGGCTTGTACTGCCATGAAAATTGGTGGGAATAAGCACAGAGGAAAAAATTAAGTTACATATGGGTTTAGTTTGTGGGCGTGGCTTAATGGCTCAGTAGTACCCCCTATAATTTAAAAACAAAATAAGCCCCCAAACAACATACAACCGAAATATTTGAAATGTTGTACACATATTCAGCATAACAGGACCTACAAAAGCCTCTTGACTCATGTCACCAAATCACCAGTAAGTCTGGCATTTTAAATTTTAATTTTGTAAAAGAAAAGAAAAGAAAAAAAGGGGAAAAAATTTTGAAAAATAAAACTAATTCCAGGGATCCTTCTAGAATTAACTTCAGGGAGTCTTCTGATCCTCTTGAAATTTGATCTGCAGCTAGCATTTGCTGCTTTGTTTGTGCAGAATACGACCAAGCCGTTACACAGGGCATGGCTGCAAACTGACTCAGTGCCATCATAACTGGAAATATTGCATATTTCAATGTGCCACCTTTATTCAGACAAAGCAGTATTTTGTGGCATGGTTTAATGGTTTAATTGGCCATGACTGGACATGACACAATTGACATGACACATCAGAGGATTTTAGATATTTTGTGATTGAAAGATGTCTCTAAAACACTGCATTTAGCAGCCATTCCACAAGACCGTTGTGCACCAAACCTCCAGTTGCATAAAGGTGGAAGGGCCGGATCAGTGCTGCTTGGAGCCGTAGTTTAAATAAATACTTTTAATGTTAAGGTAGACTTTCAAACGTGTATTTAATGTTGCTATTGTAAATTCTTCAAACTAATCATCAACATGTTGTTTAACTTGAGTTTCAGTCAAGTGTCACGCGCCAAAACAAAGTGTCTGGTGGTGTAACGGTATCTACTGTACATCTGCACGGCACATTTAAGGATTACCTCAACCGTATAAAATCACTGTGTGTTACACAGGAGTGAAAAGACAAACAACAGCAATAGTGAAAGAAAAGCTTCTGACGCACTCCAGATATTAACATCCCAGCAACAGCTGGGCGTTAGCTCAGCAGGCCAAACCAAAGAAGAAGAAAAAAAAAAAGTCTGAAATTTTCCACTATTAAGGCTTTCACAAAGCAGAAAGTCAGAGATTTCTCTGCTTAGATAATAGTCCACATCTTTCAGTGTTGATAACAGAGGGATAGCTGCCATTAAAACAGAGTGTTACCACATGCTGCTGCAACACCATCATCAGTCTTCAGGTTATCACAGCTCAGATCCATTGTGTCTCTAAAACTCATTTTGCCCTTTGGAAAAAAACATATCAGGCTGGTCTAAACAGACACAAATGTGTTTCTCTCATGTCAAAAAATCAAAAACATACTCACTTAACTGTATGTGGTCAGAACAACTTTTTAAAATTAAATGGAACTAAATAAGACTATGATAGCACAATCCATACAGTTTGCACTCCTGCAACAACACAGCTCAGTTCTTAGCTCTCCTAATGGAGCATTAGGTCTCCACACATTTTTATAAACATCTGCTAGAAATAACTGCAGAAGAGTAACACCTTTCAGCTGAGTCTAAAATAATCCATGTCAGGAGTAGCGCCCCCATCTGTTTCTTCTTACTTTCCACTGATTCCTGACAACTGCAGGTGCTTTCTTACACTTTAGTGGAGTTTCCATCCAAATGCATTTTTCAAAAAATTGAACAAACTTTTAGAAGTCTGGCAAAAGAAAACAAATCAAAGTGTGTTTTCATCTACAACTTTTATGCAAGTATACTCATGAAAAAACACAGTAGAGGAAGTGTGCCATATGATATGTTGCGTGATGGTTGGTAGTGGGAAGCTGATGAAGAGCTAAACAACATGAAGGGGTATCTAGTTCTAGAAATAGATCTGGGTGCTAACTTAAGTATGTTAATCAAAATAATTGTTTATTTGCGGAGTGCTTCCTTTGAATAAAGTTGCACCTTCCTTTTATCAATACGCCAACTTATCCACTTCATATGAGGGTAAAATTTTTATGCAACATTTAGAAGCTTTTTGAATTTGCTGCACTTCCAGTGGTGTTTTTTAATGTGCAAATTGCACTTTTTGCTGAAACTGGGAATAAAGGGAGGGATATAACTAATGTATGGAACTTGACACAGTAGGGTATACCCTGGAGCCCACTTTAAGTCCTAGGGTTAAGGTTAGGTGTTTAGTCTAGAGCCCTGAAGGGGGGTTAGGTTTAGCCATAAGTCATTAAGCGGTTCGAGTTAGGGCAAGGCAGTTGGGTAGGGCATACCTTGGAGCCCACACTAAGTCCTATGATTAGGGTTATTACATAATGGGGCATTATTACATAATGTGGTGCTACAGGGCGATGAGGCCCTACGCGCTACGTGTGGTCTGCATAAAGGCAGGGGCCTGACTTTTATCATTATGACCTCACACATGTACTGCGTAGCATCATGTCCTCCTATTCTTCTTATACAAGTGTGTACACTGTATAAACATATTTCTCCTTTTTCTATTTTTCTCCCTCTTTTTCCCTATTTCTATTTCGCCTCCCCACCCAACTATCCACACAGTCGACTCTAAATTTGGAGGACTAATTAGACCACACACACACCAACATTAAACCAACAAAACACCCGGCCACCCTATCTCAAAAATAGATTCTGTCTGTACTCTATGCTGCTGTTTTTTTTTAATTCTGTTTTTTGGCTATGTTCATATCTTTAAAAAGTAAACATGAATAAAGTGATAACTATTAGAAAAATGCATCATTTAATCTTTTATGACATCACCTATTTAAGGCTCATACTACAGCCATACCCCAGATCTTTGTAGTCACTATTTCACAGATTTTTCATGGTGAGATCTCACAGAAACTCATGATCAAACATGACTTCAGAGGCAAAAGAAATATGGAGCACTATCGATGATCCCTGGCTGGCTGTCCTGGTGGGAATTCTGTTTTGCAGAGAAATCCTGGCTGAGGAGACAGTATACGCTATAGTAGAATTGATTCACAGGTCCTGATTCTGGACCTGTGAAGTTTAGGCTTGATCAGGAGTACATCATATTGACACCACACACAAGTAATCAGTTTGGATAAGCCTCAAACAGGGTCATACCACTCCAACTGGGGGTCAAATCAGCCACATTTACCACATTAGTGTTTGTAAATGTATCAAATGAGCAAAGAATTTGGATTTCATGCTTACATTTACTCATTCTAAGCCTTTTTTCCAGCTTTAAATCAACAAATATTTGATGATGTAGTTGAACATTAAACTAGTTAGCACCTCCTCCGTGTAAACCTATTAAGCAAATGAATTGCTTGTCATAATCAATGTTTTTAAAACGTAGCAGATCCAAGCTCTTCTCACGTGGACACTGACCATAAACAGGCCTCTCATTTGCTTCACTTTGACATTTCCAAACTCATTTATTTGCACAGGAAACACAACATCACATCATAGCTGCCTAACAGGTCTTAGTAGTATAATGCATTGCTCTCCTGTGAATATCTGTTTTCCCCTCGCCCCGTGATTCATTTCTGCAGGAAGGCGCAGGTCTGTGTGGATGTAGGTGCGGAGGGAAACTCAATCCATCAGGGCAGAGCGAGGCGGGTGGGCCTGTGCTGTCTGACAATATCCAGACACTTTCATGACAGCTTCAGTGCAGGCACACGTGTTACCAGCAACGTAAGCTGGCACTGAGGGGCGAGTGTACACACATCAGAAAGAAGGAAATCTACAAAGTTAAAAGACAATGCTACCTCAGCTGAATAAAATCTGAATTCATCAATGTGAGCAAAGATCTGTGACTGTAATAAATGTTGGTTTATAAAGGGAATACAAGAGGAAGTTTCCTAGATGTAACTTTAATCACCATAAAAATGTCAGCTTTTTCTGCTCATTTTGTTCAGTAAAAATCCCCCAACAGATCTCTAATCGACATATCAAATGTCAGCCCCACTCTCAGTCCGAACAGAAGCTTGCTCTCTCTTTGTCCAGGTCCATCTGCTAATCCACACAAACAGCTTCCTCCTGCAATCAAACCTCTGTAAACTTCACAACTCCAGCAAGATGGCCGCCTCTGCTGCTTTATTTCAACCTCTCTGTGACCACAAATAGGTCTAAATCGACCCAATTACTTAGTGCTTCCTTAAATGCTCCAAACGGATTTTCTGATACTTGCCAGCCCCGGCTCTGTTAGCATCTTTTTTGTCTGTTTTGTTGATGTGCATGCTCTTAAATGAGAGTGTGAGGAAAAATCATCTTTAAAAGATTTCGGAGCATCAGTGCCAGAAAAAAGGCTGCAAGTAGTTAGTTGGAATTATCTTTGTGATCTGCGCTATAACTGTTTATTTTATGTTGGATTCTGGTACTGGTAATCAATTAAAGCTTAATCTGATTAATTACAGGCTTTGTAATTAACTATAATTAACCCAGTATATCAACAGTATGAGAAAGATTGCATTAGAGGAAGATTCTCTTGACTTTTGTTCTCTGCAAAAGGCTGCTTTCCCTGCCCCTCCTCCAGTCATCCTTCTAATCCATTTTTTGTCAGATTTAAATGCTGTGTTTTCCATGTAAATTAGTTTTCATTACACACAAGCATGCATGCATGGAATCTGCTTTTAAATGACATACTAAAATGACTGGAATGAATGCATCTGAACAGCATCCTAACATTTTACAAGCTTTTGAAACAAAAATGGCGTATAGTGAAGGGAACGATGGGAAAATAAAATCAATTTAGATGAACAGGAGGCTGAAAAATAAGTGATTTGGCTATGCAATATATATAATGGTATTTTTCTTCACAGTTCCCATATTATTCCTTTGTGTTTTATTCAGCCTTTATTTAAGCAGGGAGAACCCACTGAGACCAAGGTCTCGTTTCAAGGTTCCCTGCAGTAATCCAAAAAAGACAGAATAAGAAAAACTTATATCACATGGTCAACACGATCACAAATACATTCATAAAGACATATTCATAATTGTAAACCCATTCCCTGGTAAATAAATCATATCTTAAAGCAGCTGCAATTACCTTAGTGCATTCAGAATAGATTCAGACCCCCTTCACTTTTTCCATTTTCTTATGTTAAGGCCTGATGCTACAGTCAAAAAAAATCAGCTTAATTCCCTGTAATCCATACTCAGTACCCCATCATGACAAAGTGAAAACAGAATTGTAGAAATTTTAACAAATTAATTAAAAATGAAAAACTCTACATATCCTTTCTAACAACACTTGAAATGCATCCCTTGTTCCTCCCATTTTTCTGGATCTTTGCCGAGATGTTTCTACACCTTGACTTGAGTCCACCTGCAGTAAAATACATTGACTGGACATTATTCAGAAAGGCACACACCTCTCTATAGAAAGCCTCACAGCTGACAATGCATAGAGCAGAAACCAAGCCACGAGGTTAAAGGAACAACCTGCAGGGCTAAGAGAAAGGATTGTTGTATGGCACAGATCTGGGGAAAAAGTTTTGTTGCACTGAAGGTTCCCAAAAGCATAGTGGCATCCATAATTCTCAAATGGAAGAAGTTTGGCACAACCAGGACTCTTCAAAGAGCTGGTCGCTCGGTCAAACTGAGCAATCAGTTGTGAGGTGACAAAGAACCCGGTGGTCACTCTGAGATCCTGTGCGAGGATGGGACAAAGTTGTAGAAGGACAAACATCACTGCAGCCCTCCGCTGATTTGGACTTTCTGAATGCGCTGTATCTCTCTGCTACTCATGGTGGCATTGCTTTTACTTGTGTGCACTACAACACAACACATGCATTGAAACTGGTGTGTGCAAAAATACATTCTGTGGTGGAAATTTTACCAGTGACTGTACTGATATCAGGGTACAACCAACTACTAGACTGTCCTATTAATCAATCCAGGATGGAGCTGATCTGGATGGATAAAATAATAAAAATCAAATTGTGAAAAGTTGTATTTTGCAATTTTCTGTCAGAAAACGGAAATTAAAGACCATATCCGTGAATTCACTCATCTCATGTCTTTGTAGAAAAAAGGCATGATAAAATTGTGTCATCAATGCATTACTGTGATACAAATCATTTATTCATCCCTTATATTTATCAAATTTCATATCTTTATTGATCAGCAGTTTCTTATTTCTGCAGACCAGGTCCAAAAGAATATTCTAACTAACATTTTCTCACTCTTTCATCCATATCATACATTTTTGCACACATTTGTAGTAAAGTACCAAACATTAGTGCTACCCAAACCAGCAGGAGACAGTTAAGGTGACAGATGAGACCCTCCTCTCTGAGTGGGTGAGCATATGGAAGCAATCAGTGAAAGTGAGGGTCTGCTGGCCCAACAGTAATTAGCACACGGCCTCATGTTCATGTTTCTTTTAATAGCTCAACACGGCCCGGTGTGGACTAAAAATAAACACGGCAATTATGGGAGGCAAGGAAGGCCGCCATTTTAGGGCTCCAACCTTTGAACCCGGGTCACAGCCCATATAGAGGCCTTCATAGGGACCACCTGCACCCCTGTGTGCCGCTGGGGAAAGGAGCCATGTTGTGTTTATGTTAGGGGTCAGGCACAGAGGTACGCCATTGTAAGGTAAACTAGATGTGTGAGTAAATACTGTCTATTTATATCAGAAGAGGAGGCTAAATGTGTGCTGGGTGTTTCAGCTCCGGATGTAACAGCAGCTGTTTGAAACTTTAAACTTTGTTGAGGTAACATAAGGGGATGTTTATGCTTCCATGCAAAATTAAATGAGTTCCAACCTCACAAACAAAATATTATCAGACCGGTAGATGGAGGTTTGACTCATTATAGCTAACTGAACAAACTCAAATAAGTACAATATGTTTATGTGATCTACGTAGATTAAAAGTAATTTCAGGAAATAACTGCCTGAAGCTGACACGATAGCAAAATCAGTTTAAATGATGATGCAAAAGGAACTATAATTAAAAAAGCACACACAGATTATACACCTGAGCAGCCTGCCCAGGTATTTTCATGTCTGCTCGAGCAATTTTCCTGAGCATTTTCTCATTTTTCTTTATTTCATCAGTATAAAATTGCCCCTGTCAGGAAGGATAGTCCAAACAATCCTGCGATGATTAATGGCAACAACCACAAAAAAGAATTCTTTCACTAACCTGTCACACCACATGGACTATTACACATACTATCTATGGCATGAGATACATGCTATCTGGGCAAATTAAATTTGCCACACCTGTTAATTGTTAAATTCAGGTGTTTCAATTACAGCTGTCATAACAAGTGTAGAAAAATCAAGCACCTTGGGGCGCAGGTGGCGTAGTGGTTAAAGGTGTGCCATATGAATGCAGTCGCCTGAGTTTAAATCCAGCCTGTAACACTTTCTACACATGTCTCTCTCATCACTGTTTCCGGTTCTGTCCTCTGTCAATAAAAGCATAAAAAACCCTCAAATAAAATCTTAATTAGGTCAAGCACCTAGTCACGAAGTCTTAGGGTCAATCCCATTTCTAGCCCGTCCCCTTGGGTTTTGTTAGTTCAGATCAGGTGAAGGTGTATCCCAATCCTCCTCTGCATCAAGGACTAAGGACTACATAGCCCTTGAAACGAAGATTTTTCAGGACCGCACTTGAAACCAAGGGGTATGATGAATTTTCTACCACGCATGTTCACTCACAACAGACTACGAAGGAGGTGTGTAAATGTAAATATTTTCAGCATTTTTAAATGATTATAGAAAATACAACAAATCTTTTGCTACTAGGGATGGGAGTTTATTGTATTTTTGGTATGTACATGTGTAAACAAGGGCAATTAACTGTGGAGAAGATCAACACGGAGATCCATACTATGAACGAGATGGTCGAAGCTTTATTAGACGTAAAAGTCATCAATGCTCTACTGATTCAATAACTTAAGAGTTCTGAACTTCCACTGGCACTGATGTAAAAACAAAAACTTGAGAGGGTTTCCATGGCCGAGCAGCTGCATGCAAGTCCGCTGCCAATCATCAAATAGAGTGGTGTAAACCACACTGACACTGACCTGTAGGGCACTGGAAATGTCTTCTGTGGAGTGATGAATCACGCTTTTCTTTTTGGCAGTCAGATGGGTGAGTCTGGGTTTGGCATATGCCGGGAGAATGTTACCTGCATGACTGCTTTGTGGCACCTGTTTCGGAGGAAGGATAATGGTATCGAGCTGTTTTTCAGGTTTTGGGCTAGGCCCCTTATTTCCAGTGAAAGCCAGTCTTAATGCTTCAGCGTACCAAGACATTTTGGACAATAATTCCGACATGACTGTGCCCCAGTGCACAAAGCAAGAACTATAAAGACATGGTTTGATGAGTTCAGTGTTGAAAACTAGACTGGCCTGCACAGAGCCCTGACCTCAACCCTATCGAGCACCTTTGGTATGAACTGGAATAGGGATTGCAAGCCAGGTCTTCTCATCCAACATCAGTGCCTGACCTCTACATAATGAATGGGCACAAATTCCCACAGAAATACCCAAAAATCTTGAAGAGACTTCAAGCTGTCCAAGAAAGGTGGAGGCTGTTATATCTTTAAAATGGGATTAACTCCATATTAAAGTACATGTATTTGAATACGATGTCACTTCCTGTTGGTTTAGTCAATTTAGTGTATTTTGCATCCACTATAGATGGTGTTAAGCAAAGGCAGGATCTTTGAAAAAAAAATATGGAGGAACATGGACTCTCCAGGTGGGGAGTGAGTCTTTGCCCCAAGTGAGGGAGTTTAAGTATCTTGGAATCTGGTTCACATGTAAGGGTAAAAGGGAGCGTTCGGTTGACAGGTGGATTGGCGCAGCATCAATAATACTACAGGCGTTGTGCCAGTTCATTGTGGCCAAGTCGAGAGGCAAAGCTTTCAATTTACCGGCCAATCTACCTTCCAACCCCAAACTATGGTAATTAACTCTGGGTAATGATCGAAAGAATGAGGTCACGGCTAGCCCAGCCAGCCCTAGAGATGCGGTAAGGAGTTCAGACATCTGGAAGGAGCTAGGAGTAGAGCCTCTGCTCCTTTGCATCAAAAGGAGCCAGTTGAAGTGGTTCGGGCATCTGATCGGGATGCCTCCTGGTTGCCTCCGTGTGGAGGTATTCCTGGCACGTCCAACTGGGAGGAGACCTCACGGAAGACCCAGAATACGTTGGAGGAAATACGTATCCTGTCTGGTCTGCGAATGCCTCGGGATCCCCCAGCAGGAGTTGGAAAGTGTTGCTGGGGAAAGGGACGTCTGGGTGGACTTGCTGAGCCTGTTACTCCCGCAACCTGGCGATCCTGCAGATGGATGGATGGTGATGGACTTACGTTCTCTGTCACATTCATTACGGGCAAACCAGGGCAGCAAATGCTGACTACCAACGGGTCTGACTTTAATTGTTTAACCAACTAACTGTGCAAATCCCTATTTTGAGCAGAGTTGCAGGTGCATGTGTGTGGATTACAGCCTGTTAGCGTCAACATCACTAATGCAATCAACTAACATAGCCTCTGCTTCCTCTCAGCCTCCACATCCCTCCACATTTGGAGCATCAAATCCCTTTATACAAGATCTTATTTTATAGTGTGTCTAGTTAAACCCACCAAGAGCTGGGATGAATTTAGTGTAGATATGCATTCAATTTTACTTGCAATAATAGTTGTTGAATAGAACCAATCCAAGCCTTGGATTGATTTCTGTTCAGTGTGATCAAATCAAGGTGGTTAAACCATTATTTTGCCCAATAAACTGACAGATAAAACTTTACTTTTTATTTAAAAAACTTCACAATGAAACATTTTATACTGTTGAAAAATCTTAGATATGTTGTGAAACCCTTGATGAGTCTCATAAAGATGTTGAATTCCCATTCCCCCCTCCACACCCATGAATGTGTTTTCTCTAAATGACTGTTTGTTTGAGGGGAATTCATGAATCTGTTTCTCTGCACTGGCCGCTCGTCCGGCACAGATGTTCAAATCAGCCCCAAAAACAACAAGAGAAGCTTTTCACACCTGGCAACTCTCAGACAGAACTTGGCACCAAAGAACCTGCAAGGTTGTCCTAGATTGACCCTTCACCTCTTGTGATGTCAATGATCCTCTCCACCAATCGGACACTGAAACCTGCCCTTGGACTTGCCTGGCCTGAAACACAAAGACAAATGATTCTATCAGACTGAATGTTTTTAATGGCAAGCAGAGAGGCCAAACGTGGGTCTTCTACTAGAAGCCATGTGTTCATTTTGTTGGTTATTTTTCTAAAACAAGGCTCATTTGTAACCAACATGTGAATGAAAAAGTACACTCTGGCAGAGTTAGTGAGAAAAATGTCTTGCTTGTTAGAGTGCGGCTGTCACATGAACAACATGGGTGTAACAATTCATTTCCTTTTGACGGTGTCGCTCCATCATCAACATGTTCCTTAAATATGATTGACTATGAGAGGAACTGGCAGACTGTAAAGACATGGAGTCATATTATGTAGCCTTGCATTTGAAGTGGATTATGTGCAATATGTTCTGAACTGGGCCTGCCAAGAGAAACAGCGAGTGAAAGCCACACATCCAGAGACCTCGCTATTTTTAAACCCACATTTGGACTCTGCGCTGGGTTCCTACCACAGCAAAGGCTGCTGGAGCCATCACTGAACCCAACACAAAGACGGTGTCCCTGAGAGGAGAGCTTCAAAGGAACAACAAGGTCAAATGCTGTATTTATAAACCCTTGTTTTAGGCCACACTGTAGGCCCTTGTGTAATGTATGTTGAGGATTTTCCATATATGCATGGGTGGGTGGATGATCTCTCCAGAGGGAGAGTTGTGGGGTCCTTTACCTTGCTAAGGGGTGACCTGGTCATTCCTATGTCCTATCAGTGGATTAACCCCCCAGCCCCCAGAGAAGAAAGCCCCTTGCTCCACTTATGAAGCGTTTGTTCTTCCTGTCAGCCTTCAATTGAGGATAATTGTCTCTTTTAGATCTTGAGGGCCTGTGATCTGCCATCCATTGAGCCCAAAAGAAGGTTATGTTTCACCTTGTGCCAGAGAGGAGGGGGGGCAAAGATAGCCCCAGATTCAACAAGGAATGCCTTGATATTGATGTAAACACTGATTTAACATCAAAGGGTTAAAACTGGATTCATAGGAGGAGCAGTCATGTAATGTTCTGTGTACCGAGTGACGCCCAACACTGAGCAACAGCAATAAAGATACCTTAAAAATTTACGATCAGTCATTCATGCAGACATTTAATTAAAGGTCACTGTTATGCAATGTTTCAGATGCAAGATTTGCATATTTGAAAGCTGGTTCACTGAAGTCTAAAGCAACAACGGCTGTTCTGGCTCTAAGGTCTGCTAGTTTCTTTTTAATATTTCTAAAAGCGTAAAATAAGAAAATCATAATGATTAAAACAGTTGGAGAAGCATTTAGCAACTAATTAAGTTAAATGTCAACAAGCAAGTAACATGACTGGGTGTAAAAGGAGCATTTTAGAGAGGCAGAGTCTCTTAGAAGTGAAAATGGGCAGAGGTTCACCAATTTGTGAAAAACTGTCTCAAAATTGTGGAAAATTTTCAGAAAAATAGTCCTCAATGTAAAACTATGAAGACTTTGAATAACCAACAATCTATAGTACATAATACTATCAAAAACTCAGAGAATCCTGAGAAATCTCTGTGGGTAAGGAACAAGGTCAAGAAGGTCAATATTGGCTGCTCATGAGCATCGGGCCCTTAGGCAGCACTCAATAAAAACAGACATGATACTAAACTGGAAATCACTGCATAGGCTCAGGGACAATTCAAGAAATCACTGCCTGTCTACAAGTTTGCCTTACTATCAAAAAATGCATGTTAAAGCTGTATCGTTTTAGAAAAAGAAATATGTGAACACGACACAGGACCACAGACGTTTTTTCCTGTGGACTTAAGAGAGGAGGGAGCACTCAGCTTGTTATTTGTGTATAGCTAAAAGGAAGCATTTATTTCTGATGGTATGGTGTCGCATTAGCGCCCATGGTGTGGACAGCTTACACATCTGGAAAGGCACTATAAATGCTGAAAAGTATAGAGAGGTTTTACAGCAAGGGTCATCAACTACATTTGTACAAGGGCCAGCTTTTTCCTAAACAGGCACTTTGGGGGCCGGACTTTCAAATAAATGAAAGAAATTTTCAAAATAGTCTATGTAACATATTTGTGTATGTATATTTCTATTTTCTTTCAAATGTACAAAATTTTTAGGCTTCAACAGTGAGATCAGTCCCTATATCGCAGCCAGCCACAAGGGGGCAACTGAGATATTTTAGCTAAATATTTATGCAGCCGTCATGTTGACCGTCCCTCGGTTTGAAGCTAATATGCTGTCTTGGGATAAATGAAAAACCCAAGTAGGATAATGCACTCCCAAAACACCTGAAGCCAAACGTTTCCACAGAAAATGGCATTAAAAATAAATCAAGAATAAACTGAAAAATGCATGTTTAACATGCATTATGTTTGCTAATAATGGCTTACAGATGGAATTCTAACAAATGGATGAAACATAAGGTCATTTCTGATTAAATTGTTCCGGTCTCTTCTGTTTTTTGGATTTGGTTTAATAGCTGTATGGAGATTATTACAAATAAATTAAAAAAAAATAGAATACTGCCATGCCAAACATGAAAAACATTCCCAAGACATAACATTTTGCCTCTAGAATTTTTCCTCTGCATGTATTTTGAATTTGATCATGTTCTGGGGACTGGATGAGAATTCTTTTTATTTTTCAATTTAACTTTATTTGTATAGCACATTTCATACAAATGTAAACTCACTGTCCTTTACACAAGATAAAAAACAAACAGTTAAAGCAATAAACAACTTAAACAGTTTAACCCCCCCACAACACACACACACACTCTCACACTCACACACACCCATACACGCACAAAATGCACATATAATACAGCTTATGTTGTCTTTTCTTTCAGTACAACATATCCAAAATGCAAAAATACTATAGGTCTAACAGTTAAAAGCATGAGAGATAAGCAGTGTTTTCAGACCACTCTTAAAAGAGCCTAAAGTGTCTACAGATCCAGGTCAGCCGGCAGCTTGTTCCATAGTACAGCACCATAATGACTAAATTCTCCTTTACCATATTTACAGTTGAAACCGGAAGTTTACATACACTATATAAAAAGGCACATAAACTTTTTTTTCTCACTGTCTAACATTAAATCAGATTAAACTTTTCCTGTTTTTGGTCAATTAGGATTACCAAAATTATTTCTATTTGCTTAATGCCAGAATAATGACAGAGATCATTTTTTTAGACAATTTTTTATTGCTTTCTTCAAAGTCAGAAGTTTACATACACTAAGATTACTATGCCTTTAAACAATTTGGGAAAGCCCAGATGATGATGTCATGTCTTTGGAAGCCTCTGATAGGTTTATTGACAACATTTGAGTTAATTAGAGGCACACCTGTGGATGTCTTTTAAGGCACACCTAAAACACACTGCTTCTTTGTGTAACATCGTGGGAAAATCAAAAGAAATCAGCCAAGATATCAGGAAGAGAATTGTGGACTTGCACAAGTCTGGTTCATCCTTGGGTGCAATTTCCAGATGCCTGAAGGTGCCACGTTCATCTGTTCAAACAATTATATGCAAGTATAAACACCATGGGAATGTCCAGCCATCATACCGCTCAGGAAGGAGACGGGTTCTGTGTCCCAGAGATGAACGTGCTTTGGTCCGAAAAGTGCATCTCAACCCAAGAACAAAAGCAAATGACCTTGTGAAGATGCTGGCTGAAGCTGGTAAGAGTGTGTCATTATCAACAGTCAAACGAGTCAGTCCTGTACCGACATGGGCTGAAAGGCCACTCTTCCAAGAAGAAGCCATTACTCCAAAAGAAACATAAAAAAGCCAGATTACAGTTTGCAAATGCACACAGGGACAAAGACCTTAATTTTTGGAGACATGTTCTGTGGTCTGACGAAACTAAAATTGAACTTTTTGGCCATAATGACCATCGTTACATTTGGAGAAAAAAGGGGGAAGCTTGCAAGCCTGAGAACACCATCCCAACTGTCAAACATGAGGGTGGCAGCATCATGTTGTGGGGTTGTTTTGCTGCAGGAGGCACTGGTGCACTTCACAAAATAGATGGCATCATGAGGAAAGAACATTATGTGGAAATACTGAAGTAACATCTCAAGACATCAACCAGGAAGTTAAAGCTTGGGCGCAAATGGGTTTTCCAAATGGACAATGACCCTAAGGATAACAAAGTCAATGTTTTGGAGTGGCCATCACAAAGCCCTGATCTCAATCCCATTGAAAATTTATGGGCAGAGCTGAAAAGGCATGTGTGAGCAAGGCAGCCTACAAACTTGGCTCAGTTACACCAGTTCTGCCAGGAGGAATGGGCCAAAATTCCTGCAAACTATTGTGAGAAGCTTGTGGAAGCATATCCAAAACATTTGACCCAAGTCATACAGTTTAAAGGCAATGCTACCAAATACTCTCTCATTATTCTGGTATTTAGCAAACAGAAATAATTTTGGTAATCCTAATTGACCAAACACAGGAAAAGTTTAATCTGATTTAATGTTAGACGGTGAGAAAAAAAAATTTATGTGCCTTTTTATATAGTGTATGTAAACTTCTGGTTTCAACTGTACCTCTAACTTTAGGTACACTGAGGAGGCCCACACCTGAAGATCTCAGTGACCTGACTGGGAAGATATGGGCAATTATTTATTTCATGTTAATTAGGCATTTGGGTATTAATCATCTGAAAAGAAGTGTAAAAATTGGGTTTATGATGAAATAAAGTTTTCAAGAAACCTCTCACACTAAGATGGGTGAAATATTATAAACTCTACAAACACGCAAACTAGATGATGTACTTTTTGGCCAACAACAACGACGAGCAGGATTATTTGCAGCCATTAAAAACATTATATTGCTTGGTTGCGTTGAACTGTAATCAAATCATGACTACAGTCAAAATGATTCAAAATTTGGATTTTTTTAAACTCACAAACAAGGAATTACCCAATGTAAATAAGGCATATTGACAATAAAAGTATATAAAAGAGTAAAAAAAAAGTGTTTGTAAGCTAGATAAACTTTGAGTCATGAAGACACTGAACAAATGAAGGAAACACAAGGGTTTAGCAGTGTTTTCAACTTTTTTTTGCCCAGGGTACACCTAATTTCAGGCCAAAATTTCAAGGCACATCAAACCCTTATCTACAAAACTGCCTAATGAAAAAATGCTACAGTAAATCGAGCATACAGCATTAGTTCAGGCAAGCCACGGGGTCAAGCACTGCTATATAAGTGAGATCAGCTGATCTCATGCAAGTCCTCATCAAATTAGCTGACGGCCAGCTGATTTACTTTTAAGCACGCTATTGGCTAATTGCACTCATGCTGCCATATATAAACTGCTCTAACCTGGCTATGCTTTGCTGCTCACTCTCCAAGCCCCTTTTTAAAAGCCTCCTCCACCCCAGCTCCTCCTTCCCACATATGAATAACAGCAAAAAGTTTAAATTTACAACTGCTGATAGAGAAAAGCAAGTCATGACTGCAAATCATGTGTTTCTTAACAAAGTGGTCCTGACTAAACTTAAGTTATTGTATAGTTGCATTACTTATGTGAGGTTGTACAAATTGCTATGGCACACCAGTATGCCATGCCATACCATATAAGAAGCACTGGTTTAGGGTATGGGGAATCTTCAGGTTCTTGCATGTTGTTTGTAGTAGTTGCTGCCTTTTTGCAGTCCATCTGGGAACTCAGGTTTAAAGTACATTTATTCCACACATATTTTGGATCACTGCTCTGTACTAAGTTTTAATGTAGCTTTATTACACCCCTGATATTTGGTATTTGGATGTGGCGTTGAAAGATGAAATCATACTGCAACATTTCATTCAGTGATTACATTTTTTTGCACAGAAAGATTAACATGCAGACTCGTTTCCCCTTCAGTCTTTCCTCACCTCACACATGCAGCTCTACAAATAAACACTTTAGTTCAAATTTGCATTGCATATCCAGAGCTGCTGACATCAGAGAGGGTTTCCGTCTCTTCCTGTCTTTCCTCTCCTCTACACCTGCAGCGGGTAGGGTCACATAATCAACTCCTAATGGCAGTCCTTTTTCTTAACAACAGCTGTGCACCAGTGAGAGCATCATGAAGGATTAGCATAGAGTCTGCCTCTGGACTGATCGGTGCGTCTGGACAACATCAAAATTTTCTAACTTAAAATTGCGGCTTAGATGTTGCCTCGCCTCCTAACAGTCATACAGGCAAGCCTTAGAAAAATAAACACACCACCCCTCCCCCTCTCTATCTCTATATCTTGCTCTGTCTGTCACACAGACAAGCTGAATTGTGGGTCAGTGCCTCATGTGGTGACAATGTGTGCGCTGTGCTGTGGCGGTGGAGGCAGCAGTCAGTCTGTAGAAAGAGGAAGTGGTCTTGTATACCCTGGAGGAGTAGGGTCCCGGGGAAGAAGGCTTATCCTGTCCTCTGCCTTTGATCTTTTACTGTTAATCACTTCCTGCACACTGTATATGAACTAAGCAGCTCAGGGAGGGGAGGAGGAGGGGCGGCCATCTTGGATTGTTTTTTAAAACAGAAGATCCAGCATAAAATAATGCTTTATTTAGTAAATGTTCCTCATTTAATCTACTTGCAATAAAATAAAAAGGCTGTCTTTCGGCCCAACTCTCTATTTCAACATAATTGAGCGAAATCCAGATTATTCTATGTTTCTAAGGGTATCTTGCCAGGTTTTCCTGTTGTATGAGGTGTGTTAAGAGTGATCAAATCTACTCAAAAGGGCATTCATCCTATAGAGAATTTATGAGGACAGGCATTAATGTTGGACAAGAAGACCTGGCTTGCAATCTCAGGTCTCAGCGGGGTTGAGATCAGGATGCTGGGAGGGACAGTCCAGATCTTTCACACTGAACTCCTCAAACCATGTCTTTATCTATGTCTAACCCTGAAAAACAGGCCCATACCGTTCCTCCACCACCAAACGTCACAGTTGGCACAATGCAGTCAGGCAGGTAATGTTTTCTCCGTATCCACCAAACCCAGACTCGCCCATCTGACTTCATCACTCCACAGAATACGTTTCCACTGCTCACACGCCACGTGATGCTGGGCCTTGGACTTGGTGATGTGAGGCTAGCATGCAGCTGCTCAGCCATGGAAACCCATTCAATAAAGCTTAGGTGGTCTTCCGCTTTGTGGCAGAGTTGCTTTTGTTCCTAAACTCTTCCACTTTCTAATAGTATCACTAACAGTTGAATATCCAGCAGGAATGAAATTTCATGGACAGTCTTATTACAAAGCTGGCATCCATCACAGAACCACTATTGAAGTCACTGAGCTCTTCAGAATGATCACAAATGTTTGCAAATGGAGACTGCACAGCTAGAGGCTTGATTTTATACACCTGTGGCAACAGGTCTGATTGAAACACCTAAGTTTCAAAAACTGTTGCCAGTTAATTTTGCCTTTTGTTTACTGTATTTGTTTTTTAAAAGTTGCTTTCCTCAGAGAGAGGACTCTGGCTGTTCATAAATAAAATCTGGCTGTTTTGTCATCTCCACACACAAAATGAACTTATAAGTAGATCATTATTTGTCATTTAATATAAACTTCCTTTTTTTATAGATTTGCATCCTATAATAGAGCTTTACAACATCATACCAGCATCATAGCTTCCCACCCTGAGCATGACATCAGAGAAAATACACTTCATGAATATAGCAAATGTTGTTTGACATAAAATCGAGTTGGACACACTGTGTGGGATTTCCAGGAACAGCAAGCACACAGAGTTACTGTAAAACTGCAATGCTCAAACGTAATGAGGCCTTAATATGCATCCACCACACTGCTTGACTTGAGTGGCGGTGACAGTTTGTGGCCGTTATAATTGAAAATCCCTACCAGTTACAAAAGTTGCCGACCCACAATGCCTCTGATTACATGACAGAGGCATTGGGACTGGTTGTCTGGGTTTTGCTCTGTTGCATGGGTTGTTGCACCCTGTCTGTGAGGGACCTAACCCCTGCTCGTTTTAACCCCCGAGCATCTGAGAGCGTTTATATCGCTGTGGAATTCAGAGGGTCTAAACCCCACACCTGGTAAGTGAAATGAAGATCTGCAACCAAGGGCGTTCAGACTAGCAGTTTGCATGTATAAAGACTATAAAGTTTGCCTGTTGTTGTCTTCTGTGGCAGTTTCCACCCACTCAGTTGTCAGTGGGTGGATGCAAGGACTCTCTCTGACTGATCAGCATGAATTATTGTTACAGTAAGATCACATGTTTGAAGAATTATGATAGGAAGACAGGCAGGGAAGGATTTGTGTAGATTTTGCTTCTATTGAGAGTGTGTGACGGGTGGGTGGGCTGTGTTAGAAGCTTTGTCTTAAAGGTCTCTCCTATCAGTCATTCAGCGATGCCCTGCAGCCTGTTCTGTAGGACTCTCTCTTACTCATTTAAGCTATGCAGCATGTTCACACTGCCAAATTAAGCAGAATCACGGTAGTGCATGGCAACATTGCCATCATTTGTATTTCCTTTTGGCGTGCCGACTGATAACCATAACGCTCAATTCCCTAATGCAAATACAAACTTCCCTTTTACCTTCTCACTGTCTCTTTGTGCTTAAAACAACACAGACGCTTGTAAATACAAAAAAATCAGCACGGCAAAGAATCCCCATGCCACAAACACACTCTTACACAACATGTGGATTTACCATCCTGAGCTGCTCCTCTGACTCATTTTGTTTTAAGTGCAAACTTCTCTGGTCTGTGCAGTTTTCCTGTGAGAGTTCGTGTGTGTGCCGATCTCTGACGGGGCTTGCGTGACTTGTGTGGAGTGTGAGCAGAGAGTGGAAAGGTTCCTCTCTCGCCTGAGGGAAATAGCAGCGTGTTGTGTGCATCTAACCTCTTTTAATCCCACAGAAATGCTTAAAAGGCCATGTAAAACAGCGAGCCCCTTAGGTAGCAGCAGTGAACACAGGCTTTATCGTGATTTTGACATGCATCGACACTGCAGAGCTTTGTGTCCAAATATGTGTCGAGACAGTCTCTTTCCTTGATTTATGGTATGAGGAACTTCAAATAATGTCACAACAGATCTGCTGGTTTTTAATGTTTAAACCAGTTCAGTCTTCGCCTCTTTCTCAGCGACAGTTTTCAGCGTCTGTCTGCGGCTTGGAGCCATCGGCATGAGTCAGAGCACACCATGCAGGGTGACTCACAGCTCGTCATCTCCCTGCCAAAACATTATTTATTGTTTTAAGCAGTGTTTGTAAGGTGAAACAGGGCATGCTTGCATGTTCCTAGCTTCTGCACCTCTAGAGGCCAGCATGAAGATCCACAATCAGCAAGTGTTTGCTCACTGAAACAGCAGGGAGTTAATTGTCCCACTTAAAGGCCCCATAACACATTTTATTAAGTAATAGAAGGTAGATCCATCATTCAGTTCTTTGAATCAAAGGGGACATATTTGATCCTTTTAATGTGAGTGTTTATTAGTCTCAGAGGTCCCCAAAGCATGCCTGTACACTGGGGCGGACCTCTACGCTGGGGCGTGATGTACATCGAATTTTCTGCTCTAGCCCCTTGCCCACTTGCTTAACCTAACCTATCCACTCTGGTTTTGATAACGTAGGTTGGGGTCTGCTGCTGCTCGCCCCAGCGTAGAGGTCCGTCCCAGTGTACAGGTCTGTGGATGAACGCCCCAGCGTAGAGGTTTTGTAGAGGTCTGCAGCCAGACCCTCTTGGATTGTGGACAGGCCAGGGGTATACATTTTTGTTAGAAAAGCCTGAAAAAGTCAAGTCAAGTTAAGTCAAAGTTGATTTGTATAGCACATTTAAAAACAACCTTAGTTGACCAAAGTGCTTTACAGGATTTGACATAACAGTAAAAGCACAATAAATGACTCACAAAAACACATAAAACACATACTGATCTAGCAACATCAATATCAAAGAGAATACATGTCAAAATGTCAAGTTCAACTTGTATTAAAAGCCAGTGCGAATAAATGAGTTTTCAGCAAAGATCTGTGTGTAGATGTTGACTAAGCAACTGCGATGATGCTGAAAATTGTACTATAAGCATATGCAAATACATATGCATAAGCATACAAATAGGAGTCCTGAACCTACACAGAGGCCAACACCCTAAAATTGGGCAGTATCCATTTTTTAATACTGTCAACCTTTCCCCAAATATTACCAGGGTGTATCTTAGCGCCCGGTCTGAAAACTGAATAATACAACCACTTGCCAGCTTGCATAAGCAGATCACATGCCCCTGCAGGTGTTGTATTCAACCCTTTAACAAAATGCTTTCAGTTTAAAAAATAAAGAAATGACGTTGATTCCATGGGTGCTCAAAGGGATTAATAACTGAAGCAGTGATTTATCACTTCACAGGTAAACAGAGGTAAACAGGAAAGACGGTAAAATGATCTTTCACCCCTGTGTGTATTAGCTCCTATTCATGGTTTTTTATGAAGAGACATGTGAAAATACAAACCCACAACTATTGTTGGACAGGCTCTAAGATTTTGAAGTAATGATCCATGTGCTTGTGAATGGATAAAGATTGGCCTTAAATAAGATTTATTTTCATGTTGCAAAACAATCTTTGATGGTTTAATTGTTCCTGATGTTTTTGCTGCAGCATTCATCAAACTTTATCATTTTTCATCACCAAATAAAAATGACAAAAATACAAAGAATGAAGATTTAAATATGTACAAGCCCTTGTTAGGTATATTTTCTAGTAAATGCAAGTCCATGTGCACTGAAAGTATGGTTTCAAGTTGTGCAAAGGGTGCAAGAATGCTGAAGAAGTATAAAATATGTAAGGATGTGGGTAGATTAACATGAGCTAGATAAGATAATTTAAAATAAATCTCTATTTAGGTTTGTTGTTTGACAGGCCACTGTCTTATGAACCACCAGGCCATCTCAAAGTTCATGAAATTAAGCTTCAAAACCATGAAAGATGAGGCAGAAAAAAAGGTCTGCTCTAGGATGGTGTGGGCTGGTCATTGAATGAGTCAAAGCCACACCCACTCACAAGAAATATGATCACTCCTTACAGCTGCCTGGCTCTGTGCCAGAGCAGAAAGACAGAAGTTGGGGATTATATTTACTGTTTTCTGGTACAAATCTCTTTGTTATGATGCTTTTAATGATCCATAGGCCACGGTGGCTGATAGATTTGGGGAATTTATCTCAAACTGAACAAAACCACAGCATGTAGCTGGCTGTTCACTTTCAGTGCAGAGACATCAGCAGACTGGACAAATTAAACCCAGCCAGGAAAGAGGTGAATAACTTTCCAGAGGTCTAAATTCAAAATTCAGTCACACATAGATCCCAGTGTTTTCACATGTAGCCCTATTCTAACAAATCTAAGTTTAAGATACATCTACCATGGTGAGCTTTATCTCCGTATTTGAGTATTAAAGCCGTAAAAGACAGAACAGGAAATTTACATTAACCAGGGTTAAGGTGCTTGTTGAATTAAGGTTTTATTTTCAGACACTCTTTGATTGTTGGGTGGTATCACATTAGAACCAGCTGTGCACGAGAGTATATACGCAGCGTTATCAATGTGCATATTCGTTGTTTGCCAAACTGGCCTTACATCATCTTAAGCATCTTAACACATAGGCAATGGTGCTGCTGCTGGAAACAGACACATACTCATATTCTCATTACACAGCACCATCTTCAAGACAGTAATCAAAACAATACAGTGGCTATTCTTTTCATAGGTCACAGATGACCTAGCCCGAAGATCTCCTCTAATCAAGCCAAACAAAATGAGACCAGAGACTTGAGGAGTCTAGACGGCAAGCTACATCTTTTTCACTTCTCGTCAACCTTGTTTTGTTCTAAACATGATTTTAACTGAAACAGTAATACATTATTCAGCAAATAAACCTTGTGGGGTAAGCGACTAAGTCATGATGTGTTTTTCATGAATGAGTCGGGCCTTTCATATCGACTACAGGAGCCGGCCCCCCTTTTTGAGGCTCAGTTTCCTTTCTTTCTTTAAATTTTTTTTTGGTGTTTAAAAAACATTTAAAAAGCCAAACTGATGAGCTGTTTGAAATTAAAGAACCAACTCTTAGGACTGAGCCGGGTCACATGATCTGGATCTCTACAAAGAGACGATTTCCCCATGCTGGGCGGACATCGGCTGTGGAAAATGCAGGCAAGATCAGAGTTTAAAGAGGCAAACCGTGACTAATGTGCACTGATCCAACTCGGATAGCTTGGTGGAAACAGACCATACATGAACGATGTCCGACACGACTTGTCCAGGCTATAGATTGAGGTTTTTTACCCCATGTGTTTCTCTGTGAGCTTTTTAAACATTATGCCTGAAAGTGTCCCTACTTTTATGATATTAAAATTGCTTTTTTCTGCAATCTGTACATTTGGCAGAACCATAAACAGAGCAAAACTCTGGTAATCATAGAACTTCACTATGCAGACATCACTTCCTGTCCGCCATTTGGAGTTCTACGCTGTAACATGGCTTCACCTGCAAACATCCTATAGGCCTACTGTATGTACTCTGTATACACTCTAGCCAGCAGCACTGTTAGTCAAATCTGCTCACCAACATCCAAAAGTATCAAAAGTTTATTTCCTCATTCTTGTCTCTCTGGGTGGTTCAATAAGTGCACAAAACAGCTTTGGCAAAGATTCAACACGGAAGTATAAGCGAGGCTTCACAAGTCTCAGTTACAGTCTGGTTTATGATTATGTGGATTATAGGCTTGATAGGCAAACAGGGAAAAAAGATATCCAGTGCTTCAATCAAACCTTTTTCTCAAATAGAAGAGATTATACTTTAAATCCCATAATCAAATCTTTGATATAGGCACCCAACAGTATTTGTTTTCCGCTCTTATAGAAGCATCGGAACTCAAATAATCTTAATATTTTAACATGTCTCTAGCCCAAGTGTAAGCAATAAAATACAAACATATGCTCTTTATTTCTGCATTATCCTTTTTTTTTTTTTTTTTTGACAAAATCATACATTTTTATTAAGTACATGCCATTTTACCACACAGTCATCTAGCATTTCATTGTTTCAGTATGTCTGGCTCTACCCAACTATGAATTGCATAAGATATTCTTGGGCTTCCTGGGGGGCTTGGACTTTACTGCTGGGGCGAGAGGACCTCCCAGGGACTTTTCTGATTATTCTGAATATATCTTACTTAGGGTACGGTATTGTTTGCATTGCACTTTAAAGAGTATATAAAGCATGTGATTAATTATGATTTAAAACTTAGTACAGTAATTATGGATCTTAATTAATCATGATTAATGCATTAATGCTGACAGCCATACATGAACATGAAAACAGAATTGCAGAATCTTTTGAAAATGTATTAAAAAGAAAAAACTGAAGTATCACAAGGACAGAAGTATTCAGACACTTTACTTAGTATCTAGTGGAAGCATCTTTTGCCAGTCTTTTCGAATATGAAGCAACAAGCTTTGTACACCTGGATTTGGGAATTTTCTGCCATTCTTCTTTGCAAATGTTCCCATGCTCAGTCAGGTTGGATGGGGACCGTTGGTGGACAGCCATTTTCAGATATGCTCCAAAGATATTTGATGGGGTTCAAGTCAGAGATACAGAATCACTGGAGCTCAGTCAGAGTGATCGGGTTCTTGGTCACCTCTCTTACCAAAGCCCTTCTCCAATTTCTGGACGCATTTCTGACTGCATGTTGTTTGCTCAAAGCTCACATTTCAACAGCACTGGAATAAAAGTCCAGGATTATCAAAGACAGTTTTTATCCTCATTTTGTCATAAATGTCTGAATGAAATATAGGGGCCTGTCCATCCTATAATGCTGAGATATTCAGTCCAGACCAAAGTGGTGAGCCCTCCAACCGACTGACATCCTTACAGTTGAACCACTGGCTGTGCACAGAGCTTTGTTGTGATCACATGCTGTCAAAGGCTTTGCAAAAACTATTGTGGTTAAAGTGTTCAGTAATTAATTCATGCCAAGGTTTAGCCTCGTCTTTGGTGCCGGGTTGTTTGTGGTGAGTCTGAGCGGCCGTTCCCCAGAGATTCACTTGTTAATCAAAGAGTGTGGGCACCGCTGTGGTGTTAATGTTGTTTGTGTTACTTTTATTTGTCTGTTGAAAAGATGTTGCTGCTCACGCTAACTATGCTGTTCTATTTGCTCCAAACAAAAACACTGTTGCTGCTGCAAAAGCAGAATGTAATACAGAGAGACAAGAATGAAACAAAAGTGCTTTTGAAAAATACAATCTACTACAATCAAGAATTTCATTGTGCCTCTTGTGTTTTTTTTTTACTTAAATGGTCATTTTGTAGGGGTGGGTATCTCAATTACATCTATTTTTTGCTGTATTAGAGTTGTTAGGAATATATGTCTAAGAATTGCTACAGTTCAAAGTAATAAAAAGCAGAGATATGAGATTTTTGGCCCAATGCCTGCGAGGCATTTTAACTTAAAATTGCTGTTATTTTAGCTCTCATTTGTGTTTGCTGTTGCTCAACAATCCAGAAGAGACTACGACAACACATCATAACATTTCCTTGATGTGCATAACCAACCGAACAAACAATTAAACATCTCAGAGCAGGAATAACTAGTTTATTAAATGAATGATCACTGTTTTCAAGTTTTGGCCCTCAGTGCCAGACAACTGCTTTGCCAAAGCCAGAGGTGGCATTTAAAAAATGTTTCCTCATCTTTGGCAGATTTGGAAGGTTGTGTGTCATTTTGACCAACTGGAATAATGAGGATGGCACTGTGGGCTAACACACTTCTCTATCTTGCACACACAGCTCACCATGGAGGTTAGTGAATCTACTCCTGTCATGCCCTGTGTCACCTTTTCTTTCTCACGTATAAACACACACTCACGAATGCATGCACACGTCAATGAATACATGCGTCTGTTAGAACGAATGCCCATTTTCATGTAGCATAACCAAAGACTGTAAAAGAACTCGAAACTCACCACAAGACAGTCTGGCCGCAGACAGTTCCTCTGTATGGGCCACTCTCACGACCGTTCATCTGAAGCGGCATGTATCTCAGAGAGGAAATATATGCTAAAACTTTCAAAATAAAAACAGATTAAGCCTCTGGGTAAGGATAAGGGTTAAGGTAACAGATATGATATCAGAGGTTAAAAGTTAAAAACCTGACCTACACCTGATCATAAAACAATTAAAAAAGTTGAGTAAACAGTCGGCCTACAAGAAAAAAGCTCATCCTCCATGAAAACATTCTAACACAGCAAGACATAGATAACTGAGTTACGTAAAAAATGTGGCTATGTAGCTTAAGTGGATGAAGGGCCTCTCACAAAGCAGCTATGTAAGCTACTTATCTATGTAATCTACAGTATGTAGTAAATTTACTTATCAACATTTGCTAAAGCTCACGCTGCTAAAGCTAACTTAGCTTTTGATATCAGAGCTATGTTGGTAACATAGCTGACAATGCTAAAGCTAAGCTCACAAAGCAGCAATGTGAGCTACATATCAATGTTATCTATGTAGCTAAGTTTGCTTTAGCAGCACTTGCTGAAGCTCACATTGCCAAAGCTAACTTAGTTTTAGATAACCGAGCTACAAAACAAACAGGGCTATTGTAGCTAAAGCTAAGGCCAAAAAGCAGCTATGTAAGCTACGTATCTATGTTATTCACATAGCTAAGTTAGTTTTAGCAATATTTGCTAAAGCTCACATTGCTTAACTCATTGAGTGCCATTGACGTATGCATACGTCATTAAAAAAACAACGCTTGAGTGCCATTAACGTATGCCTACGTCAAAATGTTTTTTCGGCGGCTCGCACAAGGGGGCACGTTCACGATCCCTGTGAGTAATTTTGGGGCTTCTGGGATACGTAGTCGGAACACTACAGTTGGAAGTGACGTGGACACCCTGGGGTCAAAGAGCAGAGTGATCGTTATGGAAGTAATCTAAGCTGAAAGTTCTAATTAGACGCTGGAAGAAACTTTAAACTTTTGCCTGAGAAATTGCTTACTCACTGAAACCGACACTGAACTTAACGACTGCAAATCCAGGGATCGGCGCTTTTATTCATCTGTCTATGCGGTCAAGAGGCTAAATAATGCCGCGAGGTCTCCTACCAGTTGGAGAAATAAGGCAGCCTCTCGCCAGCTGGATGCATACAGCAACAAGCAGGAGAGGACGTGGACGTATAGGCGGGTCCTATGGAGGCCGTCCAGTTCCAGAGTGTGAATGGCATGACGGTGACTGTAAGCATTGTTATTTATTTTACAATAAAATAATATTTGTAATACAATTTTCAGATGTCTTTTATGTCATTGAAGGCAAAATTATAACATTCAAATCACTGTTCTTTCACAAAAATGCATTTTTCTCAGCTTTCTAGAAAAAAAGTGGTCTTTTTGGTAAAACTAGCCTCTATTCAACTTAAGATAAATCAAGAACGGAACAAGCTACAAACAAACGTTTTTTTTTTTTTTCATGATGAAATACAGAGTTTCTTCTTTCATTTGAGCTATTTGATGTTTTTGTTACCATAGTACAAAATATTCTGTGGGTCTTGAAAGATGACTCAAAATTGCCAAAAACGCTGGCACAAGGCACTTTCCATTTTATAAAAGGGCTGGCACTCAATGAGTTAAGCTAACTTAGCCATTGATAATGGAGCAACATAGCTAGCACAGCTAATGTGGTGCTTAGCTAACATAGCAGCTATGATAGCGATGCAGACACATTCTCTACATATCAATGTTATCTACATAGCTAAATTAGCTTTAGCTATGTTTGCTAAAGCTCATGCTGCTAAAGCTAACTCAGTCATTGATAACGGAGCTACAGAGCTAATGTAACTAATGTAGCCAAAGTTAGGCTCACATAGCAGCTATGTTAGCTACACGGATACATTCTCTACTTAGCTACATTAGCTTTAGTAATGATTACTAAGTCTCATTTTGCTAAAGCTAGCTTACTACATTCACTTATGCAGTAAGAGAAATTAAGAAGCTACCCCAGCTATGTTAGAGTTGGCTAAAGCTAACAAAGCTAAATCTAGCTGTCCATGTACTACTGTAAAATGGGTCTATACATAATTTAATCCCAGATTAGGCCCTTTAAGCAGTTTTAAACAGTGATTATGTTCCTGTAGACATGGGCTCACAAATAATGGCTTTCATTTTAGATTGAAGAAACAGTTTGCTTTTAAGGGGTGCATTTCCATGTGGCTGGTGCAAGGAATCATTGCCACACAGAGGCTTTGCCATAATGCAGCTGTAGTGCTGTAGTAGCCTAATAATTTCTATGATCACCCAACAAACAGATAGCAGCTTGTAGGAACAGAGGTTTGGCCGTTTCTCAATCCTGATAATGGAAATAATGCATTATCCTATTAAGCACAAGGATGTGAACTGCAAGGACAATCAAAGGCCATTCTTGATTTTAATTTCTGTTTAACTGTCTTGGAAATTAGCTTCGAAGCAAAATAGCAAATATCCTAAATTAATTTGCCGTATTCATCAGTAGTAGTGATCTTAATAAGACATAGAATAACTTTATAAGAGCTCTAAAAGTTATAAAGCTGGCATAAAAAGCAGTACCTTGAAGGTAGCCTTCAGCTCATGGGATGGGACTTGACGGGTGAAACAGGGATGGATGAGAAAAGAGGGTGTGACGGGTGGAGGGAGGCACCCTGCTGTTTCCAGCCCCGGTGACAGAGTGACAGGTGGAGGGGGCTGGTCCATGTCAGTGTGTTTGTATGCAGGGCCTTGGGGACGGGGGTTCACCTGTTCTACTCATGTCCTGACAGGTAGGATCCCCCCTCCACCCCTTCTTCTTCTGATCCCTACCCCCACATCTCCCGCCCAACACAGCATCCAACAGTTTCCTTTATTCCCGCTCAGGGATCAATCTGGTCAGTGCAGGCCCCCTTATGTTCCCGTCCATGGGCGGATGTGTGGCAGCTTAAAGATTCCCATCTGCTGTCCTTGACTCGGTGCCAGAGAAGCTGGGAATAGTCGACTCTGAAGCAGGACGTGAAGGGAATCTTTAAGACTTTGCTTCCTGGTTTATTCCTCTGTTTAATGTTAGAGATCATTTGGTGATATTTGTGTCGGGAGTAGGGGGAAAGATTGAAATAAGTGATGAGTGCAAAGAGTTGAGATCATTTCTTGGAAGTGTGTTCACTCTCAGTTTCATCAAAAGTTTAGTTACGCTTCTAAAAATGTCCTTTTTCGAGTGCTTTTAAGCTTTAGTTATGGTGTAGATTTCAGTGGAAGATTAATTTTGGTTTGTTTTGGTTGAGGTTTGGGTTTTTGAGGCTATGGTGATGTTTTGGACGTGGTTTCTCTTTCTTTGCAGCAAAATACCACAACAGTTTTCTGCTTTTGTCTAAAACGAATTAAAACATCTGAATTCTGAGTTCTGCCTATTATTTGCTTGTACAGGAACATCTTAGCTCCATTTTTTCTCTTGTAATTTAACTTCTTTGTCCCTTAACTGAACTACTAAAATGAAAAAATATAATCATCATAAACCTTAGTATAAATGTTTTTTATGTTACAGTAATCAACAGTACATCAACATGTTTATCCGGGATTTGCAGGACTAGCCCACAAAGTTGTCACCCCTCGCCAGTTAGAATTATTAGTTAATTGTTAATATTCTGTTAATGTAGGCCCACAAGGCTGCTAGTCAAATGTTGTGTCCAAGTTGTAATGCAGCCACCCACCACCAGCGGGGGCTGTCGCTTCAGTTAATGGGCATTCTTATTTTGCTCTACTGTCTAGATGTAAACAAGCATATCAGACAAATGGCGTCTCAGAGTAGCAGCGCAGGCAAACTGACACTCAACTGGGGCATCCAGTTAAGGTGGAAAGCTAAGCAGAGCGATTACTGCTGATCTGTACCTAATCCTGACATTAACACAATTAAAACAATCCCCCACAGTGCAAGATTATCTCAACAGACCTACTTCAAGTGAATATGCCAAGAAAAGGAGTGAAAGAGAAACTCACACAACTGAAAAACTTCCTAACAAGCGAAATGAATCTTGTCTGAACATGAAAATGAAGGTGTGGTAGGCTAAGCACAAAGAGTGATTAAAAAGGTTAAGATAATAAACAATACAGCAGTCACATAACTGAGGCAGATCTATGTATGTCTGCTTTGAAGACAGGCTCAGTAACCTACAAGGTATGAAAGAAAAACTTGAAAAGACAGCAGAACTGTTTGCCACAAAGGTGGAGGACTTGGAGTTCTGGGGGGTCACACAGTGACTTAATGGGAGAGAAGAGGGCTCATACCCTGTTTTGCATTGGTGGAGATATCTTTACAATATCGAATCCTTAATGCTTTGTTTGGATGCATCTAAATGCAGAGTGGAAATCATTTAATATTGAATGGTCTGGACTGCAGACTGACTTGATCTGAGGTATGCATTAAAATGGCTTAATTTATGTATGTTTGGACTTTCTTAGAATGATGGGAGTTGCAGCTCTTTTTAAAGATAGACAATTCTGTTAAAAAAGAAAAGAAAAGGAAACAGCCTCTCTAACTAAAGCTGGATCCTATTTCTTGGAACTAGCTCACCAGGGAATAACACACCATCATATATTGTATTTATTCATTTGTTTACATGACTTTTGCTGCTGTAAATTTGGAATTTCCCTTTTTGGGACTAATAAAGGAATATCTTATCTTAAAAGTCGGGAGAAAAGCGGTTAAAGAGGCCTATCTAGCCATGCTCACAGCATGCAGGGATATGAATCCATAGTAAGAAAGCTAAGTTAATTATATGCAGGCTTTTGTTTACGTAAGTGGCAGTCAAGTTGTCCAGTTATCATCTAATCATTGAAGAGGTACTGTTAATGCATATTATTTACTTTGCAAAGCCAATGGTTTGGCAAGATTCCATGTATGTGATTAGACAGACCCATCTTGCAAATATCCATTCTACAATGATTGTACCACGCCTGAAATGAGAATGAGGGTTTGCTTTTATTGGAGGCCAGTAGCTATGGCTGCCTCTGGTGCAGCTACTATCTTGGATGTAGCTATAGAGCAGCAGTTTTATCAGAGCTGAAACACACTGCCGAAGAAATAACAAGAGTGAAAAACCTGCACTGACAACTTTTTGTTGTGGAAGAAATATTTTTGCTCTACTTCTGACCTGCATTGGCATGAGACAGCAATAGTTTCAGGTGAAGTTTAGTTCTATTGCAAGCCAGTATGACTGTTGCCAGTGAAGCTGTTAGCCTGGAAGTACTTTAGCAACAGCTTTCATCAGATCTGGACAGCATTTCCTGATGAATGTGGCAGACTAATTTGTTAATCCAATCACCTTCCAAGAATTTTTTGCCCTTTCCATGGAGGTTTACCAAATGAAAGTGAAATATATCCGATGCAAAAGACATATGAAACAGCCTATCTGGCGTGTCAGGTTAGCATACAGTGGACTTAGGTACTGAATGCCCTAAATTAATTTGTAATCCATGATAATGCACTGGCTGAACATCCCCAGTTCCAGCATTCAGAAACAGATAGCAAATTTTTATAAATAGCCGGTCAACTGGCAAAATGCATAACAACATCCAGCGCACACATGTGGACATTAACCTGCAAGGAGAACCAAAGGCTGGTGGTGGAAGCTCAGCAAACCAATTTAACACCATCTACTAGCAGGGTAATACATGCTGCAAAGTGTTGTAGATTCCAGGTACATTTGAAACAGCGGTCTATTTTGTTTTGTAAGGATGAAATGAGCTGCTTCACAAACAGTTACACAAACTGATTGTGGAAATGTTTTGGCCGTGTGAATTGGATTGCTATAAACTAGATTTTTACTATTTGTGTTTTGAGTAGCTGACAAGTTGGAGATTCAATTTCTGTTCAGTAATCATGGAAATTAGTCACTAGGAATGTCCCTGACACAAATCTGTATGAATTTGGACATCATGAATCAAATAGAGTATTGCTGTTAAACATGAGTGGACTATAACCACTCCATCATGTTGTGCCCCCCCCCCCCCGGCAGGAGACAGGGAAGTGGTGACCTGGTGCCAGTAAACACAGAGCTTTTGTTTGTGGGAACCGGCCTCAGGTGCAGTTGATCTCTGACCTAAGAGCCTGCAGGTTGAACAAAGGGCCATTAAGGAGAGTCAGGCATGTCTCTACTCCAGAACGACTGAGACAGAGAGGTTTAAAGAGAGTGTGCAAAGGGTCAGATGGATGAAGACCAGGATGTATGGCTTTTTAAAAATAGTGCTTTGCATCCAATTTATATTGCACTGCTGAATTTCTCTTAAAAACTTCAAACATTCATCAACTCACTGGTATTTTCCAGGGACGGTCGCCCATCAAAGAAGTGCTGACAGCTGATATCGACACTTGTGAATCCTACACAGATCACTTCATCATCATCTGATCACTGAAACAAGGTCCCCTTGGAGGTTTCCTCTTGTCCCCCTGTCACTGCTGTAACAAAGT
Organism: Cheilinus undulatus; assembly: GCF_018320785.1. Classification (NCBI taxonomy): domain Eukaryota; kingdom Metazoa; phylum Chordata; class Actinopteri; order Labriformes; family Labridae; genus Cheilinus; species Cheilinus undulatus. Next base: position 14,706,220 of record NC_054884.1, on the reverse strand, counting down.
AGGCACAGGGGCTTGTCCTCTGGGCTATAGCTGCTGACAGGTAAGACCTTCAGAATCAGGACCAACACACAATGACCACAGTCACTCACAGGGCCCTTAGGGTGCAACAGGGTCACTCAATGAAAACTTTTAAGAAGTTGGATTCCCTGTTGGATCAGGGTTTGTAGATTTACAAAATATCTGCTTTCAAATCCCTTGATAAGTCTCTTTCTAATCCTGTCACTGACTGTTTTATTTTCATATCAGTCCACTCAGCAAAGGACACACTGCACTGAATGTGTATGTGCCAAAAACTAAAGGTTACACCCCCTCTCAGCACTCGCCTCCTCCAGCTTCCCAGCTCAACACTGCCACCTAGTGACTTCACCTAATGAAATAACATCACACAGCCAGTCATCACGCTTCAACCCTGAGGCCTGTGGTGCAGCAGACAACATGACCTCACTGCCAGGGAAATGAATTGAACAGGATGGTGATGGGATTTTCCATTGCACCCTGGAGGGACTGAACCCACCCCAACTCCCTCATTACCCCATTTGTACCAAAATCTAACAAGGATAAGTGTAAAAAAAAGTTGGCATGAACGACTTTTAAGCCTGAAATAGGCTTTATGGTTTAAAGGAGTGCTGAAAAGACTGCCATTGTGATGTCAATTAAGTGATTTTTCTCATTCAAATGTATTCCATTAAAAGTAAAAAATCAAGACTTTGATCAGATGCGATTTTAAGTTTCTTCTCTACATGCAAGGCAAAATCTCTCTCCTACCTGTACCAAACTTTCTTCAGCAATCAGATTAAGTTGATGATATGTTGTATATATCATATATATCTTCAACTTAATGGTGTTAAAAGTCTGTTTAATGTGCAAGTCAAACTCTGTGGTGGCACTTTTAAAAAACTGGTGGTTCTTCTTCTCCCATTATCTTTTATCTCAAACACCAATCCATTTAAAATGTGTTGCAAGTCTAGTCACTAAAAGTAAACAAACGGTTACAGAGCTGTTCTTCTAACAGGTTACATGTATACAGTCCGTAACAAGGGTTGTCATCTGTCCTGGACTGATGCACTATTGTCCTACTTCCAGGTCAATTTCATCACGATTCTTGGGTGCCAATCTGATTTACATTGCAGTTATGAAAACTACCATTTCTTATCATGATTTGTAAGTATCATTTATTGTGGTGCAACAGTTTGTTTGTTTACTGGTTAGTTGACTCAGAAGATTTTGGTGAATCATACTGCAGCTGTCATGATATCAGAATTTTAATCTTAGATAAGACGCTTGAAAAAATAAACAGTTAAATAAAATACACTATACTGACTAAAGTATTTTGGCCACAACTGTTAGCTATTAAATTCAGGAGTTTTAGTCATAAAATAAAGCACCTGACCATGCAGACTCTCTTTTAGCAAACATTTGCAATACAAAATGGGTCGTTCTGAAGAGCTCAGTGACTTCAAACATGACGTGTTGGATGCTACTTTTGCAAAAAGATGGTTCATGAAATTTAATCTCTGCTGGAAATTCCACAGTCAACTGTAATTGACATTATAAGCAAGTGGAAGCATTTAGGAATAACAGCAACTCAGCCACGACGTAGAAGACCACTTACCCATGTTCGAGTCCAAGTCCTAATTACCGGTGTTTGAGTTCTAGATGAGTCCCCAGTACCTAAAACCTAGAGCCAAATTAAATTCATTTATTAATTCTTTTTAAGCCATTCCAGCTTTCCAGGTGGGCTACATTGATGTGTTTCATTAATGTATGAATTTCTTCAACTTTTATTTTAAAGGACTAAAGGAGCAGTTTACAGCAGTTGTGCATCAACAAAACCAGACATCTACAACCCCGTGGTGTAGACTTAGAGACAGTGTTAATTTTGGCAACCGTCTTTAGTTTTAGTCTTTAGACAAAACTACTTTAAGTTTTAGTCACATTTTAGTCCCGATCACCCTTCATAGTTTTACTCTAGTGCTAGTCAATGAAAACTGACAAACATTCCAGTCCAGGATGAGGGTCATTGATTTTATTGATACTGATACTCTTATTAATACTCCTTAATGATCACACTCTTAATCGATAATATTAGTTATGTTAACAGGATTATTTGTGTATTTAGAGTGGAAAAATGAGACATGTTTTTAACTGAACTCATACTTCACCTTTATTTCATGCTAAATAATCCTAAATAAAATGACTGATTTACAAAAAAAAAAAAAAAAAAAAAAAACAGAGAAGAGCCACAGATTTAAACTACCTATCAACCTATCAGCTCCTCTCTCTGTCACCCAGGCTCCCCTGCTCCTCCTGCTCTCTCTCCTCTGGTTGTGTTCACAGTCTTAGCTATAGTCTTAAGCAAAAAAGGTTTGAGTCCTCCTCTTCAGTTAAAGCTCGAGTCCAAGTCCAAGTCATCAGTGCTCGAGTCCAAGTCAAGTCACGAGACCTCCAAATCAGGACTCGAGTCGGACTCGAGTACTACAAGACTGGCTCCAGCTCATAGATACTACCATGCTGCCACAAGGCTCTACTACCCAGATGTAGACAAGCACAGTGAGCAGGTGCTAGCATCACTTAAGAACAGTGTGGTTTGGCAGGATTTTGATCTGTAGTTAGTGTGAAGCTATATTCTATTGTTGCTATTGTTAGAAAACACTTTGATGGTTAAAGTTTAATGAACACAATTAAATATGCATTTACCCAGATTTTAAATCAGTTGTCGAGTAACACCCCTTCTACTAACAGCAGCAGCATAAGGATTACTCTGTGTTTTGGTGGAGAGGTGCACTTGGATATCAGACCAAAGTTTCTTTGAGAATGATCACAGAAGATAAGAAAGGTAAGTTTGAGTTTTGCCACAAGCTTTTAGCCTTTACTTGAAAGGACAGTAGATAGAGTCAGGGAAAGAGCACAGTATTATATGTGGGGAAAGGAGCCACAAGTTTGACATAGGCCTCAGCCGCACTACACTTCAGTATATGTGGCATGACCCAACCACTAGGCCATGAGTGCTCTGTGATTGATAATGATCAAAAGCTATGTTGTATTTCGGTGTGTGCTATTGGGTCCACTCTAAATTTCCTTCCAGAAGGTACCCTATGCATACCAAAAACAATGTAGACAAAGGACACAGAGGCATATCTTCATCATTTGAAATGATTTCTTCACACAGAGGAAGTCTTGTCTCTGAGCCAACAAGGATCTTCTATAGAATAGACCATCACAGGAACCGCCATCCTATAGTGACACAGTTACTCTCAATAAAGGTCATGCACTCAGCCAAGTGTGTCAAACATCAGAAGTGACTAGATAATCACTTGTGTTTCACTAACTATAGTCAAACATGAACGCACAAAGCATTAATTAAAGGTAATCAGTAAAATAGCATGTATAACAACCTAACCAGTGTATTTAAACAAATTTAGAACAATAGAACATGCATCAGTGGCAGCTTTCTTCACTTTTGATCTGTCAGGGAAACTGGGTTAGAGCTCAGAGTCATTTGTGAGGTATTAGCCAAGTGTTTCCTTCCCCCAAAAGTCTTTATCATCTTCTGCCATTATCCTAATAGAGAGCGCTTCATTAGCGCTTCTCTTGAGCAGGACGCCAAGATCTAGATGTAATTAGTGAAGGGGAGGAAACAGGAGCTGAGGGGGGCTGTCACACCTCCAAGAGAGGTGAAGATCTATAGGTGAAGGTGGCTGAATAATTCAAAGTGGATGGCAGTAAGGCTGCTGCTTTTATGTATTCAGCTGGGCTCTAAAAGTCAGGAGTCCAATTCAAAGGTTTATAAAACATCCTAATAAAAAAACACAAATAAAGGTATATGATTTATATAATGATTAAATAAATACAAAAAGATATTAAAAACAATAAGAAAATGTTTTGTGGCCAAACATTGGGTTGAGAAAAAATTCTATTTAAATGTCCATGATTAGTAGTTTTAATGTCAAATCTCATAAAAGGCTTTATTATGTTTTTCTTTTAACATGTAATCTGTTTTCAATGGGTTTCAACATGCTGTTAAAAATCTGGACTATACCAGCACTACAAATGCCACAAAGTTAGCGACCAGCTTGCACACATTGGTGTTTGACTGCTGACAACTTGAGAATTTAAAGATCCTGTAAGAAATTTTTCACTGGTTATGAAACAGACTGAAATAAAACAGATGTCTCTTCTTAATCCTCAAAAGCAAACAAGACCATCAGAATAAACATAAAAAAATTGAATACTGCTATTTTCAATGTTTGACAATGCTGCTGGTGGGTAGGAGGTTGACAAAGTGGAAAAAAAAACACTTTTTTATCCCCTAATTTTTTACACTGCAAGTATTCTTGATGCTTAAAAACACTGCTTGTACAAAATAGATAAGAGTTACTGCTTTGTCCACAGGGGGTGCCAAAATCAACACAACCAAAAGTTCCTCAAAGGAGCTTTATGAGTGTTAGACTGCTACTGTTTGATTAGACAAAAAACATCACACCAAATCCATGCTAATACTGCTACTTACTTGCTTGCCACGTATATTTTCTTTTTTTTTTATTTTAAAACACCACAGGCCAATATAAACTGTTACTGTTAAATTTCTCATTAACGCAATTAGCTTTAGAGTCAATCGCATGGCTAAACCAATGCATTCAAGCATGCAGATGTAGTCAACACCAAGGCTCAACTGATATGGATTTTTGGGGGCTGATGCTGATATTAAGGAATAAAAAAATTATGCTTCCGGTTAATTTCTTACATACATTTCTTGATTAATTAATAAACAAAACAAATAGCTGCTTCTCAACCCTTGAATAGAGTTTAAATACGTGTTACAGAAATATAAATTGAAGGAGCATCCCTTTAATGTTTTCAAATACTTTAACTGGCAAAATAAGAACTAATGTACAAAATGAAGTCATACATTTATTAAGTCTGTGCAGTCACAATGAATCAACATTCGACCAGAAATGTCTCCCTACCCCACTAGTCATAAATTGTGTAACGCTGATTTGCTCTGGTCTTATCTGGCAGCATGAGCCTGCCTGAGTTAGTGTTATAATACTCTGACGTTAATTGTGTTGCTACCGACTCAGCTAAAGTTTATAGCTAGCCAATGTTAAGCCAGGTTATCTTAACTTTCTCTCTGGTATTGGAGTCTGTATCGGGAAGCAAAAAATATCTTGAGTACTTTTTGAGTATGGTATTCTGATGCTAGGGCTTGTCTGCTTCAAGGTTTGATGAGTTGTGTGTTCAGAATTGCTCTTGAGCACATGAGTGGATTTTTATCAGCTCAAACCAGTCTGGCCTTTCTCCTCTGATCTCTCCCATCAACAAGGCAACTGCCACTCACTGGATGTTTTCTCTTTTTCACACCGTTCTCAGTAAACCTTAGTAAAGGCTGTGTGTTAAAAGCTCCTGTTTGTGAAACACTCAGACTAGCCTGTCTGGCCCCAACAACAATGGGTCGTTTAAATCCCCTTTCTTCCCCATTCTGATGCTCAATTTGAACTTTAGCACACTGTCATGACCATTTCTACATGCCTACATTTGATGGTTGCTGCCATGCGATTGACTGATTGAATAATAAGCAGTTGAACAGGTGTACCTAATAAAATGGTTACTCAACAAAGGACTCATAAGAAGGTTAGCTTTTTACTACCAGTTGTTTCTTTTTTAAACTTGGACTAATCCTGTTTTTCCTGTTAGCCAATGGGGATCCTTTTATCAAATGAAAGCTTAATAAATAATTAGTTTACAGAGTGATATCCGTTCTTAATTCAATTGTTTATTGATAAGAACTTTAACCCCCAGCTTCTACACTGGTAGGAACACACATCCCAAAGCACACTCAGGCCTCAGCGGTCTGATCCTGGACTCTCCTACACCTTGTAGGGATTACAGGTGTTGGTTTTCTTTCCACTGTGCAAGAGGAACCAGGGTCTTGCTCCTATGTGCCCAAGCATTTGTACGTAGGCCACGCAAGAGCATGAGAAACCTGATCACATTCAATAATTCATGACAACTCTGAAACCCATTCACCCCCATCCATTAGTTCTTCTAAGACCTCTGGCCTAACACTACTTTGTAACTTCTTGAAAACAAGAGAGCGTGTCTCGCTGCTGCTCGTTCACAGTGACAGTGACTAATATCACTTTACATGCACTCCAGCTTCGTCTGACTGATCAGCTGTAGCTCCACGTATCATTTGATGTGATCATTTCACATTTAATTGGCGGAGGAGAGCGGGACAGCTGTATTAAGAGGGTGTCAGTGTGGTCGGCCGCACTTTGTCTCCATTTTCTTAATTAACGTGTTCATCTTCGTCCTGCCAGCTACACCAGGGGTATAAATCTACGCTGGCAGGGACGGCATGGTTGGTGTCAGAGGGTGGAAGTGTCAAGGGAGCCTGCTGGTTAATAATGCACACGGTACACCACAGAGTGTGACTAATCCAAACCTCTTGACACGAGATGGCCAAGGCTTAGCCAAGACATTATACTTGACACATGTCATGATCAGGCACCACCTCCCTTGGGGGTGTGTACTTCTGTTTGTGTGTACACGTGCATCTAAGAGGGAACAATCTATGCACTGTCATGTCAAACCAATCATATACTCAAACCGATATGCATCTAAAAGGGAAAAACCAGTTGACTTGGGTAACAGGTTGGCAGCACAACTGAGAGCAAACTTTAATTTGAACCTCGCCTTGAGCACTCAGTGAACTTCATAAGTTGGGTTGATCTGAGGTGAATATTTGATTGCATTGTGTCAACGTGTGCCTCTGGATCCAGCGTGACACTCATCTCCTTGGCAATGGTGGCGTCTCTGAAAGGTGAAACAAACAAATCACCACACCCCGAAAGAGTTGCGCTCTGTTGAAAACCCAATGGGTACAAATCCTTGTTTGTCCAAGGCAGTTACCTCTCTTCTTAAATACAATGGCTGATGATTGAAATAATTAAAAAACATCAGAATATCTTCTTACTCAGTTCATTTAACAAGTTTTATTACATTTATTACAGTGGCAGGACAAGGGCAAAAACAAGAATGAGACTGACATTTAAAGAACGTAAACATCAACTTTAAGTGTTTTATAGTGATAAAGTCCCTGAAAAATAGACACACACTTTCTTTACTAACAAAGAGCCTCGTCTAAACTTTCCTCAACGCATGTTATTATTTTAACTACTGAAAAACAATTAGTTCTTACAACCTTAAAACATGCTGAAATCCAGTGGCACACACAATGAACTGCTAGAATAATGACAAACACCTCCAAGCTCCACATGAAGGTGGAGCTTAAAACGGACTTAAACATCTGTTAGAGTTTTTTTTTACTGCCTTTATTTTGGCATTTTTTACACACATCTTTGGTTCTTGCAGCAGGGATGCACAAGTCGACTAAACTGCTTACTGATTGTTTTTTTAATTACGAGCCTAAAATCCCAGTCAAAAACTCTTTTAGAGCTGTTATGTAACCTCCTTCCACTAGTAGCCGCTCTAGCTTCAGTTCATGGCCATGGGAAGCTTGCTAGTTAGCATGTTGTATGAGCACTGTATGACAGTTTTTTTTTAAACTAGAAAGTGGAAATTAAGTTGTATGTAGGCTGTTGGGGTTATACTAGTGTATTACTACTCAACCACTGTGTTAAGTAGTCTGCAGAATCAGTAGTTTTACCTAGGGCTAAACGATATTGGAAAAAACAGATATTGCAATAGTTTTTCTCTTTGAGATATATTTGCAATTTTTAAAAATAATAATAAAAAAAATCTAATAGTCACCTGACTACTGCATGTCCATGCGATGTGTTTTTTTGCGCATGGGCACGTCGTCATCATGATAGAAACAGTATATCAGCTCTGCTTTTACTGCCATGTTAACATGAGCCAGAGTGCAATATTTCAAATAATGGTATGGATATTATCACTTTAGCAATGTCTCATTTAAAAAAAAAAAAAAAAAAGCTAACAACTGTGTGTGAGTGACAAAAGCAAAAGAAATTTATTTTAAAAATCCTGTCAGTCAGTCTTGGCTGCCTGACTCCCTCCTTCCTTATTTATGGTCTGTGTTAGCGGTGTCCAAACTTTTGACTGGGCCAGTTATCTATAACTCATCTTAAGTGTTTTCAAGTTAGTTAAGCCAATCCAGTGAAGGTTACTGTATGCTTAGCTACTGAATATGGTAAAAGAAAAAACAGCCTACATCACAGATTTAAGGGCTAATAAGCAAAGAGCAAATCACTGTAAAGGATGCTGAGGTGTCCAACAGATTTTAGTGTAAATTCTGCAATTTGCTTGAAAGGATTTCAGATATCATTTTTAAACTGTAATTTTTACTTTTTATGTTGTCGCCTTAGTTTAGTCATGAAAGACGTACCTAATGACTTCTTCTTGTCAAAATGTTTGTTTACAGAATTAGCACAGCAGCACCACCTAGTGTCAAAAGTATAATATGGTCAGGCACAAGCTTGGTGCTCTTGTGTGTATCAGTATTTTATTCTTAGGTATGTTGTAAGCCAATTTTAAAGAGACTATACTGCAGTTTGGACATCCCTGATCCATGTCAATGCAAGCAACATAGAAAAAATTAGAAATGGGGTAAAAACGTGGCGCCATGTTGTCAGGATCAGGAAACAGTAGAATTAAGCAGATTTTTTCCACTGGTGGTAATGTTGCATGCTATTAGGACTTAGTGTAACACAGAGAAAAATGTTTAAGAAGACCAATCAGAATTAATATTTACACAATAAATTGAGCAAAACATTGACAGCAGTAGATTAACAGTATAAACAATATGAAAGAACAAATAGTTCAAATATTTGCTCAATACTTAGCCGTGGTTGCTAGTTATGTTGGTTTTCTTAATGTTCAATAATGTCTTAATAAGCTGTTTGCAGCTCAATGCTTCTTCCTCTCCTTTCACATCCTCACCCAGCTCAGCTCGGTTTTGTATCCTCTCTTTTTACTCACACAGAGGAGGGCTGTAATTGAGCTCCCGTTATTTGTGGTGTCGTAATCTAATGAGCAGCTAATGGCACAGGTAATGTCATAACACTCAGCGGATCCATGCTCACTCCACCACGTGCTGGAATGCAGGTTTCCCTTGATAATTGGGGCAATTAGAGATTCCCCTGCTCCACTACCCTCGGTCCTGGAGGAAGCCTGCTATTAGTATTATTGCACAACTCGACCAGGAGGGCACACCTCAGGGTCTATGAGCAGTTTATCTTAATTATCATATCAGCTAGCCTCAGTTAGGCCTTACATGCAAGATGACAAATGCAGCTCCAGTGATAAGAGAAAGTGGAACAATGGCAGCATTAGGACTGCTTTGTGATGCAAAAGGGATGGGAATATGTCCTAATAAATATATTTTGTGGAAAGTGCGTGCCTCTACAAGTCTTGACCTGCAGACGTTTCATGAAGAAAATATGCTTTCTGCTGTCACTTACCACACAAAGGCAGCAGTGACAGCCGAGATCAAAAAGAAAGAGTCTTAAGGTGTGGCAATGCTGAAAATGCAACTGTAGGAGCTGCTCTCCTCATCTGTCATGCGCAAACGTTTCATCTTGTGCCTCCTGACAGCTGATGGCAATCATTTTCTTTTGTTTGTCAAGCAACGGCAGCACTCACCTAAAGGACCCCCTGTACTCTAACACGCGAGGCTCGTCTTTTATCAGGAGGCCAGTCTTTTGTCTCCACACTGACAGAGGGAGATTAATCCCCCTTCACAAACACGCTCTGTTACCTCACATTTAAGGCCACCTTGTTGGGAACTGCTTCGGAGAGATGACATGGGAGAGAAAAAATACAAGAGGAATATTGTGAGTGATACAGTGTGGTTTCAACATGAGCTAAACTGTAAACAAACAGGAGATATGTAACGAAAAGCTCAGGCCTAGATCGGAGCCAAGGGGTATCCCTCGGATCCAGTGTCTCCACCAAAGCTCTTGTTTTCCAGTACACAGTGACGGAGACAGCAGACACAGTAGGTAAGTGTTTGTGTCGGGCCAAGACTAAGCCCCTTAGACTCCGTTAGTCTCCTAACGTCTACTCAGGTTCCTCAGGTTCTCAGGGTTGGACCTGCGCTCTGTTTTACCATGACACTGGCCTTCAATGGCCACGAACACAAACAGTAATTGTAATAGACTCACACAAACAGGGACACGCACACACATAGTGTAACACCCCTCCCTCTGCATAAAGAGCATCCCAAAGGAATGCAGCGGTGTGTATGTCTGACGCCACGCTAAGCCACCTCAGTCCTGCTGAGGAGTCTACTTTTGCAAGCCCTGTCGTCTACGTCTGGCCATCACAATCATGAGAAAATCACTAGGTGCCTGCAGGGCACATCATCTCCCAGGTTACAGGTATGCCTGTTGACACATGCCAAATCCCCCTCTTTCTCCCAGGTTGGTGGTGAACACGCTGGAACGCCCTGTCTAAACCGCAGACATCACATAGGCCGCTGAGCAGGGCAGGACATGTTGGGTCACGTGATGGAACCACTAGCTGCGTCGATGCCTCGTAAACATGCAAACTTCAAGATCTACACACTCGACGCACACGCACATGAACACGCGTTCAAGCCACTGAGCCAGGTATCAGTGGTGCTGCTGCCGCCCCTGGGGCTGTTTGAGGCCTACAGCAGCCACAGTTCTGCCTGTTCTAGTTCAGTTGCTGATGGACGGGAGTGCTGGCACATTCCTCTGACAGGTGACGGGAGCAGATCCTATTTGATCTGCCTCTGAGTGCAGAGAGAAGAGGAAGAGGCAGAGAAAAAACAGACTGAATACGTCTCCGGTGACAAACCTGAAAGGTGCCAACATGAAGTAGCTGCTGTTGAAAGTTCTCATATGAGCTGTAAAATATCTTTACATAACGTCAGATCGGAGTAAAAAGTCTCAAAGAAATTCATTAAAATCTAAAAGCCTGAGATACTTAAATTATTTTCATCTTATTCAGCTTTTTGTTCATGCAAGACAGCATTGTAATAATAACACTTTAATTCATTTGCTATGAAATACTACACAAATTATACAACTACAGAATAAATCATGCATTGCTAAAGCCTCATCCCACCACATTTAAAATCACCTCAACATGATATATCCAATATGAGCTGGGGGCTGAATCTGGATTTGCAATGATTTCAACATGGCTTCTAATCATTCATAAAGATTATCAGTAAATGCAGGACAAAAGAAACAAATCAAAATAAGACAGCTGCCCGTTATGGCAAAAATGATCACAATTACTTTGATCATTACTGAGATCATGATTATCATACAAGACTACGCATTGATTTTACAAATCAAAGTTTTTATTACCCATTGGCTGACTCTCTGTCATCCTTTAAATCTTGTTTTTTATGTGCCCTTGCTCCCTCTGCTCCTCACTTAAATTAAAGTGAGAGCTGTTTTGGAAAACACCTGGGCTATATTATGTGTGCTATAAAAATGGAAAAAAATGCATAGATATTGATAAAAATTTGTCAATTTCAAAGTGGTATTCCATTAATAATCATCTTTCATGATAACGTTCCTTTAAGGACATTCAACTCAACCTGCTGAACAGAAAGAATCAGGGAAAGTTCAAATCACCATTGATTAAAAGGTGCCATATCAACTTATTTTGAGTCCTTGCTTTACAGGTAAACTTAATAAATTAACCTGTTCAGCCTTTGGCTGTTTTCTTTTAGAAAATCTGGCCCTCATAAAGAGAGTTATTGAGTTTGTCTGCCCTGCAGCGTTAAAAAATCCTGCTGACAAGTTTAAGCATTATTAATAACAGCCCAATTAAGTTAAGTTTTTTCTGTGCAGAGCTTTTATTTGCTATGGAGTCTTTTATTCAGTGGTGTCATGATTATAATTATACATCTAAAAATCATGTTCACTTGTAATGTGCGTGTAGATTATCTACTGTTCAGGCTGAATAGACAACCAATAGAAATAAAGCTCCTGTAGCGGTGAAAACTGATCCAATGTCATATTTCCTTAAAAACATTTAGCCAGACGAGTGGGTACGGTTACAGTGGGCTCAGATTACAGTAAACCTTTGACAGCTCCTGTCTCTGGCATCTTAACATTTCACCTTAGCTGTGACATCACAAAGCCTCTCATTTATTCTCAGTTATGCACAAAACCACGCTGTGTACATCACAATACACCTTAAGACTATCAACCACAAATGCAAACAAACCTATGATGCTTTCTACGCACCTAAATGCACCTTTGTCTCCACTCAGAAAACCTGATATCCTTTAATGTGGGCACAAAGTGCAGCTTTTTGTGACTGAAATGCTACATCTGATCACAGTATTTGTTATGCCGCCCTGGCGACTAAAACCATGCGTAGGAGGGGGCGAGAACAAGGTGGTCAGGCTGGCGGTATTTAAAACAGGATGAAGCTGCTATCAACGCATAGCAAGAAGCTGACGCAAGACGCTGCTCCTGTGCTAATGTATGTCAATATGCTGACAATACTGAAGGCGGATCCATCAGGTATCTGTCATTGTAGCACAGAGACACAACAAGTTTACAGCCTGTTTTTAAAAGTGCTCACACCCCAGGAGATGTATTACATTTCAAAGCCAGGCCTGGCGTATGAACAGGCAAGAGCAGGTCTGATGCATGGAGGAGGAAAAATGAAATGTTTGTGTGGATTGCCAAGAAGGTGTTTAATTAATTTTTTTTGAATGTGGCTCCAGTCTTTCTGTGTGTCACGTGCTCTGCTTGTAAACAAGGCCTTCTTTTATTTCCTGCTGCCTGTTTGACACGCCATCCCCCACATTCAACTGTAGAGAGGAGCAGAGAAAGAAAAGACTGCTGTGACTTTGGAGGATCGGTGCTTCTATGGAGCAGCTTGTTCACATTAATGTCAATCTCAATGTGACCCTAGGAAAATTAGAGGTTACATTTTCGGCACTTTTCAGTTATTGTTTGTTTTAAGAAATATGATATCTGTTTTATGATACTGAAAGTGCTATAGTCAAAAAACTACAGATCCTAATTCATAAAAATTGGGACGATGTGTGAAATGTGAATAAACAGAATAAAGTGATTCTACCTATATTCAATTAAATACAGCATAGAAACAACATATTTGTTGTTATAACCAATCAACTTTTTCTCTTTTTAATATTTAAACAATCATAATTTCATCCCTGTAACATGTTCCAAAAAAGTTGGGACAGTGGCAAGACAAGACTGGGAAAGTGGGAGGCTCAGCAACACCTGAAGCATTCCACAGGTATGTATGGTAGCTGGTAAGGAGAAATAGTACCATGGCTGCATGTAAGAGGAGCACTCCTGATAGTCACAGTAGTCTACAAACCACGATGGCATAAAGTTCTCCACTTTGTCTGGGGAAATAGTCCAACAGTTAATGAACAATGGTCCTCAACGTGTAAATGCAGGGAATCTAGAGCTTTCACCATCTACAGTCCATAATATCAAAAGATTCAAAGAATCTGGAGAAATCTCTGCACAATTGACCTATGGCTAAGTCCCACCCTCAAATGCAATGAGCCAATCACAGTGCATATAGCCTTCCCATACACTTGGACATCCTCTGCCTGGACGTCCATTGAAATGCATCGCAGTTTTTGTTCATTTTCAAAATGGTCAAACGGTGTTGATAGGGTACATGCAACTCCAACACAAGGTATCCTGAGAGGCTGGGTGACGGGATGTATTTTTTACCCTTTTCTCAGCCACATCTAAACTGAGAAAAGTGTCTTATTTGTGTAAAGTTGTGCGGTAGACAACAACATCAACTCAACGTGAATAAAATTAACAAGGATGTCTACATCTGTTCTAAGGAAAGCCAATATCGCATTTGAGGCAACATATTGTCACTTTGCTGGAAAGAAATAAAAAGTTGTCTTTAACATCTGTAACATTAGCTAAAGTTAGCCTAAGTTAGCTCCTACCTGCGTTGTTCATTATGTCACGTTGTTTATTGAGACTTCAGTGGCCTATTTTGTTCTAGTTTTTTATTCTTTGGTGATTGTACATCATTGTCAGCTGTTGTCCAAAGGGCTCTAGTTAAACTAACATTAACTCCTGGAGCTTAGCTTCATTAACTTATCTGTAATAGCCGAGATAACAAAGGTTGGCAAACGTTATGCTGTATGATTCAATGTAAATACTGTAGCACCAAACTGACGGAGAGACGCTCTTGGCAAAGATGGTAAAAAGGCTGTTATATTTTTCTCATATTCTGAGCCAAAAACCTTAACTTTAGTGGCTCTTTGATGCTGATCCTCTATCTTGTGGTCTGAGATTGTGATGGCAATGAGATGCAGTTTATCATGTTTGATGGGACCTATAAATTTTGGCTTGTAACTGAAGCTTTTTATCGACCTTCTCGACAATAAAATGATTAATATATCCCTCCAATGCGTAGTTTAGACCCTTTTGGTGACTCCTAGATGATATGTGATCTTTCTGTCTCCACAAATCATCAGTGGCCTTCTGCGAAATGTCTCCTACTGTGACACCTGCCATAGTGCCTGTCACTGAATGTTCATTGTTTGTAGAGTGAGTGGAGGGGACGTGACTTAGCCATAGGTCAACTGGCACTAAGTGGAGAACCAATGTCTGTTATTTTTGATCCCTCGGGTGGCACCATATCAAAAACTAGCATCATTCTGTGATTGGTACCCCAACATGGGCTTATGAACACTCTTCGGGGTCATGCACCTCCCGATGACGTCACAAATGTTGTTGACAACTGTATCTCCATGTGGACAGACCACAATGCGGCTGAGTTGATATTTTAATCATTAAGAATAAGATGGATATTTGTAATGTTTTATGTTGAAAGTGACACATTTTTTGAATTTAAATTACTTTTTTGCTTTCAGTTCAGTGATTTTTTCATAAAGACAACATCAAAATCGCACCTGAGCCAGTTAGAATGTCTAAAAGTTGACTCAACCTTTGTGTTGTGTGCCTGTGTGTGTCACACCAAGCATGGAGGAGAGAAAGAAGAGCCGAGAATTGTCCGAGGACTTCAGAAGCAACATTGTGGAAACATATGAACAATTTCAAGGTTACAAGACCATCTCCAGAGATCTAGAAATTCCTTTGTCTGCTGTATGTAATATACGTAATCAGGAAGTTTATAACCCGTGGAACTGCGGCTAATCTCCCTGGACATGGACAGAAAGAAAAACTGACAAATGAATGCAACGCAAGATAGCTGGAATGGTGGATAAACATCCTCAGTCAACTTCCACACAAATTCAGGCTGTCCTGCAGACTCAGGGTGCAAAAGTGTGAGCTCAGACCATTCATTGTCATCTGAATAAGATGAAACGCTATGGCAGGAGACAGAGGAGAACCCCACTGCTGACAAAGAGACATAAAAAAGCCAGACTGGAGTTTGCAAAAATGTACCTGAGTAAACCTTAATCCTTCTGGGAGAACATTTTGTGGACAGATGAGAGTAAGGTAGGGCTTTTTGGAAAAGCAGGTCATTCTACTGTTTACAGAAAAGGGAAAGAGGCCTACGAAGAAAAGAACACAGTACCTACAGTCAAACATGGTGGAGGTTCAAAGTTGTTTTGGGGTTATTTTGCTGCCTCTGGCACTGGGTGCCTTGACTGTGTGCAAGGAATCATGAAATCTGGAGACTATCAAAAGATTGTGGGCCACAATGTAGGGCCTAGTGTCAGAAAGCTGGGTCTGCATCAGAGGTCATGGGTGTTCCAGCAGGACAATGACCCCAAACATACCTCAAAAAGCACCAAGAAATGGTTGGAGACAAAGCGTTGGACAGTTCTGAAGTGGCCAGCAATCAGTCCTGATCTGAATCACATTGAACACCTATGAAGAGATCTCAAAATTGCTGTTGCAAGAAGCACCCTTCAAATCTGAGAAACCTGGAGCAGTTTGCAAAAGAAGAGTGGTCCAAAATTCCACTTGAGAGGTGAAAGAAGCTTGTTGATGGCTATAGGAATCGACTGGTTTCAGTTATTTTTCCCCAAGGGTGTGCAACCAAATATTAAGTTGAGGGTGCCAACAATTTTGTTTGGCCCATTTTTTGAGTTTTGTGTAAAATTGTGTCAATTTTGGCTTTTTTCTTTTGTTTTTTTTTGTGTGGTTTTCCAATGCACATAAAGGAAATAAACATGTACAGCAAAAACATTTGTAATTGCAACAATTTCTGGGAGAAATGGTGTATTTTCTGGAAAAAAATCTAGGTGTGCCAATGCTTGCGTCCATGACTGTATATAGAACGAAACTTTTGCATGGAAACAAAAGACAGAGCTCTGACTTATGTTGGATGCTGGAATGAAAATAGAGCCATCAACACCTACCCCATTGCAGAAGTTTCAGGTTTTAACAGTAACTTCTTTAGCAATATGCTGATGTTTTTGTGTATATCTGTAGCTCATACAGAGGCAACTGTATTCATCTGAGTATGTTTCATAACCTACCAAAAACTCCAACCAGGAGCTTTAAATTCCCCCCAAAAGAGCAAAGTCTTTAAGACACACAAATATGTACCCCAGCTAATTTGCTTCATTAAGACAGCTCTCTTTCTTTTGTGCCAGCTTTTTTTTTTTTTTTTTTAATGACACAAGAGCTGAAGTTTATCTAAAGCTTTGGTGATTTTGGTCACCATAGTTCAGTAAAATAATGGCTACTGTAGAGTTTTAAAGCATGTGATAAGGAACTGAAAATTCTGACAACCACATTGTTCACATGGACGTTTTTTGAGTGTGTGTGTGTGCGGGGGGGGATGCTGGATGTCGGCTTGTGGAGGGGAAGGTGGTTCAGCCACCGCCCTGACTAACTTCCAGCGCCCCCCCCAACCGCAAAATCCCGCTCACCCCTCCTGCCTCCTCCCTCCCCTTCTCCTCACCCCTGCAGAGGCCGATGCCAGATTCAACACAGCATCCACCAAACAAACACAAACTCCCACTGTTCTCCTCTACGTGGCCTGCGGCGGTTGTGCAAGACGCTTTTTGGTAGAAATCCTTGTTTATATCACAACCATAATACAGCAGATCTACAAAGGGGGCTCCACCCCCGCGCCAGAACCACTCAAAACATTACTGACCACCTTTCTAAACACTGAAATTGAGCCTCATTGCAACGTAAAGGTTTGGGGCAACAGAGGTTTAGCTCGGCCTGGAAAAATTCTCCTCATACTTTTTACTCCATAAAATTTTTAAATCAAAACCCCCATCCTTTTGAGTTATAATCCGATGAATGTGCAGTTTATTCACCTGATATTCATTACAGCTTTTTTTCATGCTTGAAATGTTGGTATTTGAAGAAATCCATACGTCAGATTTGAAGAGGTTGAGGAGGGCTGGTCCCCTCATGTCCCCCTCCATAAACCTCCAGCACGCCTCCCAGTCTAAGCACTGCCACTCTGTAATTGTGGAGAAACCACAGCACACAGCCCCATATATAAATACTCTTTTCTCCCAGCCTTGTCAAAATAAAGGTTGTGTGGGGAGAAAGAAAATAAGGCTTTTTGGTGGCCCTCTCCCCCACTTTGGAGTTATTTTTTAACCAAACTGACTCTTTACCTTTGGGTGAAGCTGCAGAGATTTGAGTATGATACATGAAGACAAATTCAAGGAGGTTCCTTCCTTGTTTGAGGCTTTTTTTGGTTGCAGCTCAACATCAAGAGAGCTAAAAATAAAGTAGCGGCCTGTTGAATTAAAGTTGTGAAACTCCCACAGCTGAATGAAAGAGGTCACATGCGAGTATGTTGACACTGACTGACACTGTTGAGCACAGTGTTATTACAACAGGCAGCAGAGCAGACGAGGAGAGGGTTAAAAAAGCTTAAATGCAAAGAATTATCTGAGCTGTGTACACACGGCGGCCCGTCGACGCGCAGAAGGCTTTGATCTGTGTTCTCAGGGAGCGGAGACTTCCTTGTCGTGTTTGCGGCCCACTCACCTGTCTGCGTCTGCAGAACACACAAAACCACACACACAACAAATGTTTTCAAATGCTCTGAAAGCTATTTAAAGAAGTATCTGATGAGGTGTGTGACTAATGCACTGACAGTGATTTAAGACCTCATCTGTATACAAAGACTCTGACTAGTGTAATAAATCAATACGTTTGGTCTTACAGGGATCTGAACTTGGCCTTTCCAGTACATTAGACCAGTGGTTTATACTAAAATTTAAAGTAATGTTCAAGAAAACTGTAAAAGTAAGTCACAAAAGTAAGCTACTTTTCATAATTTCTGAAGAATTTGGACCTCTTTCTACCCCATTTTACCAACTTTTGCCACTTTACACCAATTTTGACAGATTATAATCTTTCCTCACGACTTTCTCCCACTTTTTTTTTTTTTTTTTTTTACAATTTTAACATCCTTTTGCCAAATTTTGGCAATTTTAAAGTCTTTCAACCCCTTTTTCTGCCTGATTTTTCTACTTCTAAACCAATTCTTGCCACTTTCATCTTGTTGTTAACCTGACACCTGGAAAACCTTCAATACTAAGCATTTGGGAAAGGTCAGAGGCTTTGAAAAAAAGTCAGAAAGTGATTGGATGAACGTTCTGTCTGTCACATCTTTACAGACCAATCAGAGCAACAAAACACATGACGAATAACGCGAACCATGGCAACTACAGACATGTAAGTACACAACTTTTGTTGTTTTTGAAAAGAAAACAACTCACTGCTGTTCTTTGTTCTTCTTTTAACAAAGAAATGTTGTAAAGTTCTGATAAAACTGGCGCTTTAGCAGCACCCACGCTAAGCTCTTCCGCCATAATTGCACCGGCCTCTTGTTGCTGCTTGCTTAGGTCACGACTCCACTGAGCCTGAACGTACTGCCCCTTGTCACTGATTTGCCCTGTCACTTTCTAACCAGGCCCAAACGGTTCAGACGGGAGCTTTGCAAGATGGATTCGCCAGTGAGAAACTTGGAAACAGGCGTATCCATCTGCTTCGCAAGGTTATATTATTGTTGCATCTGTTAAACCTATTATTGCTACTATTAACCACTCTTCACCACTTTATACACCAATTTTTGCACATTTTAACCACATGTCACTGTTTGTTATGCCCATTTTTGCCAGTTTAACCCCTTTCTGCCCATTTCTGCCTATTGCTCTGCTTCAGTTAATCCATTTTTGCCAGTTTAAACCACTTTTTCCAGGGCCATTTGGACTGGTGTGAAAGGTCATTTGAACTCTGGTCCACTTGAACCTGGGGATCTCGGTTTGCTTTCAAACCATCCCTGGTGCAGTTTTGCAGACTAACTTGTGAATCAAAGGCAGGAAGTGGCATAAAGCGTAATGATGTACAGATATATTTATGTTATTTACCACTCTCAAATACATGTCACTACCTTGCCCAGCTTCTGTGTAGCCATAGCAACATGTCACAGTCTTGCTCACATTTGGCTCACGTTCTTTGGTTCTGATTCATTCATGTCATGCAAAGAGATGACATGCTGGATAGTTCGCTGCCTCTCTGGCTGCTTATAATGACACCAATGCAAAGAAGGAGATGGAGTTTCTGTATTGTCCGCTTCTGCGTACGTTGTCGTTCCTTCTTCACCGCTGTTTGTCTGGGATGACGGTACCGTACGTATAACTGCTTGACATTATCCAGACAGTTTGTTTTGTTTGACCTAGTGCAGTGTCAAAGGGAATCAAACCGCATGAAAGAGCAGCAATGTTGCAATTTGTGGCACGAACTGAACCAAGTCCCATGGACTTTCAGGTGTGAAATTTAGCTCTTTGGGCCCTCAAGTGGCACTGCATTAAAAACCTGTATGATTCTGTACTGAAAATCACTGCATGGGCTTGGGAACACTTCCAGAAATCCTTTTCTACCAACACAGTATGCTGTGCTATCCACAAATGCAAGTTAAAGTTGTATCATACAAAGAGGAAGCCATATGTGAACAAGATCCAGAAAGAGAGCCATCTCCCCTGGGCCAAAGCTCATTGGAAAACTGTTCTGTTGTCAAATTAATCAAATTTCAAATTCTTTTGTAAACCACAGATACTTAAGGGAAGAGGGACCATCTGGCTTCCTATCAGCACACAGTTCTAAAGCCTGCATCTTTAATGGTACCGGGTTGCATTAGTGCCTATGGAGCAGGCAGCTTACATATCTAGAAAGGCACTATCAATGCTGACAAAGTAGAGATTTTAGAGCAACATATGCTCCTATCCAGACAATGTCTCTGTCAGGGAAGGCCTTGAATATTTCAGTAAGACAGTGCTAAACCACATACAGCATCCTCTCAATATCATGGCTCCGCAGTAGAAGAGTCAAACTGGCCAAACTGGTCTACCTGCAGTCTAGACCTTCAACAATAAAAATATTTGGGGCATCATAAAACGAAACTTGTGGCAAAGATGACCCAGGACTATTAATAGTGGTAGAATCAAATGTTGTGTGACTTGTTCATTCCTGTTTCAAAAACAAACTTTCACAACATGAACACTGTAATACAAGAGATACATGTCAGTATCTTATCAGCTAAAATTAGCTGACAACTACCCCAAATCTGACAACTACAGTCTTCACTATGACGGTGCATTTATGAATGACCACCTCAGGCAGATTTTAGATTAAATGACCTTAAAAGTTCAGGAGTGCATGTGTGAAAAAAGGCTTCAGTGTCACAAAATTCAGCAGCTGTGGTTGCAAAAACCTCATCTACTGTAATTCTTAAATACTGCTGAGAGATATTGTTTTACACAAAAATGCAATGCAACAAAAAAAGCCAGAACTGAACTAAATTCAATCTCATGCTAACTCTTGCATGAATTAATTTTTCTGCTGTTATTTTGCAAGCATGTGTTGTTTCGCTGTTCCTGTCGAGCTACATTAAAGCTGAAAACTTCAAGCACGCTATTTAAAAACTTCAGGTTTCAGAGAATAATTCTTGTCACTTTAAAGGTTTTTGCTGTTTTGGTAAGATAAAATGGACAAGAAATCACATTGTTCCACATTTTCTAGCGTCTACCTTCAGGCCAGAGTCGTTCCACTTCTTAACTGTGAAAACATGAGACCCAGACTTGCTCGGCTTTGACTAAATTAACATGACTTATGAATTTTAATATAGATTAAGAGTTGCTTCTTCAGAAACTGTCGACTTAGAGATCTGTTTGAACAAGAACTTTCCAATCAGATATCTTGTCTTGTTTGGAGTTGAGTGCAGCTTCCATACAGCCCGGATGTCAAACACATGCTATGTAAATATCATTATGAACATGCACACACATTGCATCTTCCACACACTTCCTCCTCTCGATCCCTGCCTCATGCACATCCACACACGGGCAGGCAGCCATGGGAGGAGGGAATGCGAAGAATGCTCCAAACCCCGGGCTGGTGTTCTGACTCGTCCCAGACTTCATGCCGTCACCGCCGGGGTCTGTGGCCAGACCTCCCTGTGCCAGACCCACTGGCTCCAACACCCGCCCAGGCCAGCCGAGCTGCAGCTCGCGACCCATAATTAACCAGCAAGCCGCACTGCAGCGCACATCATCCCCTCCTCCTCCTCCTCCTCCTCCTCTCCCCTCCCCACGCTACACTGCAGGGGCCCCTTGGAAACTCAGGGGAAGAATATACAGCCTTGCACTGCGGGATGCTCTGGTAGCCTCAAGAGCAGGCTGTATTGATGATGTATTTATGTGGATTAACATCATAATGTGTCAACACTTAATTTTTTGCTTTCAAGTGACATGAATTCATAAGGTGCATGTTAGCGTGAAACATTCATTGGCTAATTATAGGCCATAAAGCACTCTTGTCAAAGATCAAAGTCTCAATGCTTAACGGTTTTCTGAAGCGTTTATGAACTTGAAGCAAGAAAACAAGAATGCCGTACCTTTATGAAGATATGTGAGTGTATCTTAGCATGCATTAGATGTAATGCCAGGGTACCTGTGATTCTTCCAGACTGGCATAATTATGGTTGAGACGTCTGGAGGCGCACTTGAGAAGTAAGCAGTGATCATCTTCATTCTTCTGGAGGCTGCTCTCTTGTTCAGGCAGGAAAGACCTTTATTCAGGGCGAGGTTTCTTTGGAGCAGCCAGCGGGTTTTACTCAGGAATCTCATGCCAGCCAGGTTTGGTATGCATGAGCTAAACGGTGGCAGAAGTAGCCAAAGTAAATGATTTATCTGTTTCTCTTGACTACTGAGTTATTGATTTCTCACTGATTTTAGGCACTGCTCCATTGAGTGCCAGACGTGCAGTTGTTAAAGCTCCTCTTCCTTGTCAGAGGAGCCTCTTTCCCGCCGATGTGGGGTCATGGCTTGTAAATTTAACAGGGCTTCCTCGAGGAATACCTCATCCTTTGAAAGAGAAACAGGAAAATTACATGGTGGACGGCCCACTTGGTTTTTCACCCCCTCTTTCTTGCACTGTAATTTGCTTCTGGAGCGGGTCGGCCTAAAATAACCTTAACCTAATATTCACAACATAGGGCCACTTTGAGAGATGCAGGAGGTCTCCCCTTGGGTGGCGGTGGAGCGTACCGTAGGCGAGATTGTTTACTTGCTTACCTTTCTTTAGGTACATCAAGAGAGCGTAGGCGAGGTACTTATTTGAACTCCCCAAACCTACCACAGCTTGTGATACAGCTCTAAACATGTTCATCTGATCAACTGATTTCATCAACAGCTTTTTTCCCTTGTGGTTTATCACTAAAATACTGCAAAATGTGCAGAAGATCCTTGACATCTTGGCGAATGGATCAGTATTATTCCCCACGTCTCAACAAGAAAAACCACTAAGCCCAATTGATGGGCATCAAAAGAGAAATGCCCATGATCTCACTTGAACCAAAGTTTCCTACAGGCAGGTTTCTCATTAATCTAGGGCTCCGCTCTTCTCCATCTCCTCATCGGATTTCCAACATCAGCAACCATGACGCCCCAGATGTTTATACAGACAAGGTTAGAGAAGGCTCGATCTTGGCTTCGGGCTGCAGGTTTAAGACTCAGTATCCATAAATCTGACAGTGATTTATGAGTTACTATTCATGGTATGTGCATCTAGCAGCATGAGAAGTGTTTCATCTGTGCTGTTCGACATTGGAATCAATGCATGTAAAGGTGTTTACTTCTAATTGTTTGATTTATTGCATCAAATTCTGCAGATAGGATAATATGGATTAAATAGAGCGCTAAGCAAACATACATTTGTAAGCTAGGATACATGCCTGCAGACATAAATATAAAGCCTGCATTTCCTCATAAAAGCCCTCGCCTCTATCCCCCACCTCCCCTCCCTGAAACCCCCAACACTCACTCACACACCACACCACAGGCACCACACACACACTGGTTCTCATATGGAATATCGTGGGTGGCGCTGGACCGGTAGAGGGCTCTGTAAATAGCTCGGGAGCAACCCCTCCATTTGAGCAACCCAAATTTCCTTTTCTGAGGTTGGCTGCCTGGGCTGGAAGTGCTGTGCAGCAAGCCTTCAGTCGCCATGGGAGACCACAACGGCCACGCTGACAGCACTTCACAGGGACCACGGCATGGCAGGGGTGACCAGATGGCCCTCACGTTGGCACACCGGCTCCTCAGACGCACACCTCATGCATGCATGCACCGGTGCATTTAGCCACGCAGCTCCACAATCATAACATCAGAGCGTGGGTTTGTGCATCGAAACACGCTTGTATTATAAATACAGATCAAACATGTACACAAAATGTACATTCTGTCACAGTCGTGGCGAGAGACAGTGGGTGGGAGGATTTGTACGGTGCATGTTTGTGTGTTTGGGTTGTGTCTGAGAGTGTAGGAGGAGATAAGTTTGCTTCAATGTTTGACTTTAAGTATTCCTGACACTGGTTTGTATCATATATGCGTGTTTGTTGGGAGAATAAAACCCACGGATGAGGGGTGGAAAAACATTGAAATGGATGAGGTCCTTACCACCACCACTGCCACCACACATCAGGTCAATTTCACGGTCAGGCTTTAATCCTGCAGGTACTGTGTACATTGGTTAAGTTGTAATTCAGCCATTTGCAGCTGTGGAACTGATTTAAGGGTTCAGATTTCTCACACTTCCATGGTCATGCTTCTGAAAGTTTGAAAAAATGTTCTGAAGGATTCAGATGATTGTTTAACATGAGCTAGGAGAGAGCACTTTGATTTTTAAGAGTGACAAATTGCTCTGAATATGGTGTAGAAGATGCAGTTTCAATACTAGGGATACACACTGATGTCTCCTCTGCCAATATCTGGAATGCCAATATTCACAAAATAATTTTATCTGATGCTGTTATTGATACTGATATTTCAATTTAGTTCAGACTGAAAATCTCAATCTTTAAAACACACAATTCAAAGACTGACGATGAACAAAATAACAAATATTAGTCCTGAGAACACACATTTATATTTATATTGGCATCCACAGATAAGAAAACTTCTGCAGAGATTTACAACCAATATTGTGCCTATAAAATCTGTCTTTATCAGCTGTAAATATTTCCATATAAAAATAAGTTAGGGGAGTTTTAGGCTGGACTAACTGAGCTACAGTGCTTAACAAATTTATTAGACCACCTGTCATATTCGTCTCAAAGACCATCCAGCATTATGAAGTGCTTTAATGTGGACTCTTTCATTTTCAGTGAGCTCTCCACGTTTTACCATTTTGAACAGGAATGACGAATTTCAAACTGAATTCACCCAAATTTGAGCCAGCTCACTGGGCTTCTCTGAGAAGTAAGAAATGAATCAAGCATAACATTCAACCACTAAAACTCATTATTCTGTTCAGGAATGCAAGTAAATAACTATAAGTTGACATATTAATCAAGAAATATTAACATGCTTTACTATTTTTTCAGTTTTTTTTGTAAATCAGTAAATTTGAAAATTCATGGATAACAATAATAATTATATTTTAGCATTAAAAATATCATTTGGGTTAAAGAGCTTCTGCATATTGGCGTATTAACCACTGCAGAAACATAAAAATGATTTTGGTAATTACCAATGCTGTTAATTTAGGGCAGCTGTGGCATAAACCTTACTTTGGTTAGGGTTAGGGTGGTCTAATAAATTTGTTAAGCACTGTATGTTAGCTCAAGTCTTTTTCATTGTTCATTCTCATTCATTACACTGTAAAATGTGTTCCAAGGACTGAAATTAGTTCATTTGTTCATCCTCAAACTTTAATTTGTCTGTTTTAGTATCCAAAGTTTATGGTCTGAACTGCATTTAAAGGTCAGTATCAGTATATTGGTATCAGTTAAAGTTAATTTGTAAATATTAGAATATCAGATATCAGCAAAAATCCAGCATCTTGTGTCCCTAAATTCAGTCACTACTTAACTCCAATGGTATTACTACTCCAAACTTGATTAGATGGCGCATCTCCACCACATACAAACATGCAGAAGTTTCAGGCATGTAGGGCACTCAGCAGTAGTATAGAGATGTGTGCAGAGGTTGGTATACTGTTAATTTATATGCTCCTTAGAAGTGAGTATACTCTTCATCTTAAAGTAGGTATACTCCATACACCTGCAGTGGGGCTAAGAATTCATCAGGGGCCCCCCAATCCAGGATTGGGCCCTTACTCCGCCCTAAAGGTGTCGATTTTGGTGGTTTTTCAATGGATTATTTTATTTATTATAAATAGTTATTATTTATAGTAGTGTCAATTCTACTTCCCATCCGATGGTGCCATCAGCTCTCTTACCTGCAACATCTTCACCTTACTTGAGCTTCAGTTTTTGGCCTAAACCTGCCTAAAAGCTCAGCACAGTATCGCACATATTGCCATAATCCCAATAATACGGCTTGCATGATATTGGATTTCCGTAACAAATATGCTGATACACTAAAATTCATTTCTACTGATACTGACATCGATACCAATAGATAAATGTAGTTTAGACCAAATTCTTCAGTCTTAAACCTAATTTCAAAGACTAAAAACATTAGGAAGAATGAACATAAATACTTCACTTGAAGTAGTCTGTTGATGCCTACAACTCTATTAAATTGTTCACACATTCAGCCACTATGAACAGCTGATATATCTTGATATTCACAGTCAATATTGGGGCTGAACGATTTGGGAAAATAATTGAATTTAAATGTTAAATTTTTGATGATGATGCACACAGCCAGCAGCTGATACCTGCATACAAAGAAACTAGATACAAAGAAACATCAATACTCAACCCACTTCTGTTTTAAAGTCTGGAATATTAGGGAACACTTCCAGGAAAAACTTTCATAAAAATATTTTAAAAAGACTGATTTATCTTCTAATTTACACAGTGTACTAACAAAGCATTCTTTACTGAGGCTCTGCATGGAGAATCTAAACAAATTCAGATCAGCTGTGGACTGCAGCCTCTCCCATATCCGTATGCTGTATTTGATTCCACAGTTAGCGTATATTAGCTTAGCTTAGTTCAAAGACTGGTAACAAGAAAAACGGCTAGCTCATTTCTTAATCTGTACTGAATATAAAGTAGCCTCACAATAACTCCTTTCTTCTGGCAGATGGAAGCCAAAAAGAAGCTGACTCTGGCTCATAACTACACACAAACACATGTTGTGTCTACACACTGGTTTTAGTAAAGATTAAAAAAAGAATATATGATGTGTTGGTTATATAAGACCTACAGAGGTGTTGGTGGACAGGAGCCAGGCTGGCTGTTTTCCTGCTTCATTTGCTACACTAACCAAATGTTGGCTGTTGCCACATATTTAGCATCAGAAAGAGCTAGACTTTTTTTCCGTTGCATTCATGCTTCACTGACTTTTATTTCAATTAAGATCTTTAGATTAACGTTGAACTTTTCTTTATCCTCTCTACAGTTTTGTGGATTTCAACCATGAAAACTTCCAGTTTGACTTCAAAGTTGAAATAGTGAATAAGTGAGAGTAATGGCTTGATAAAAATCCCAGGAATATATTGTAGTCACAATGATACTGGACCAGGCTGCGCTGAGTTTTAAAGAGATACGCTTAGCATGGCTAACATTTATATTAAAATATGTTTCCAGGTCGTTTAAAGCCAAAATCATGTCTCCACAGTGCCAATAAACAGTTAAAGTGCTGTTCTCAGAGGTTATTGCACCATATCATGCCTGCTATTTTTGCCAGAGAACACAAAGCACTTACTAGAAGCTGAACTTAACAGTGAGAGACATTAAAACATGAGGGTTTGGGCAGCAAAGGTAGCAAAAACAACCGTGATTCTCCTTCAAAGGCTTTCTGTTTGTAGTGGAGGGACTGAGTGTTGCTTTTCTCATCGGCCATTTTTACCCCAG
Source organism: Cheilinus undulatus (assembly GCF_018320785.1). Taxonomy (NCBI): domain Eukaryota; kingdom Metazoa; phylum Chordata; class Actinopteri; order Labriformes; family Labridae; genus Cheilinus; species Cheilinus undulatus. Next base: position 14,678,950 of record NC_054884.1, on the reverse strand, counting down.
ACAATATTTTATAAGCCCTTCACACAGGACCTTTCGCTTCCTTTTCCTGTGGTTTGGCCTGGGCCGAGCTGTCGGGAGAGGAGAACAGCCAAACCCAAATGTAGATGCTCAACTTGGCAGACTTTCCACGGAGTGTCCTGACCAGACAAAAGCAGGGAAGAGAAATACAGCCATTTATTTATATTCCGCTGTGGTTTTGCGTGTTGCGTCCTAGACTTCCAGACCCCGGCTTGGATATTCTGTCTAAGGATGAAGACAGATGGATGGCTTTCCACTGACATACTTAAAGGAAGGATTAATGTCAGATCCATATGTGTTAATCAAGTGTGAGGTTTTTGATGCTCGGACCGCCCAGGACCCCGCCTCATCCCCACCCGCCCCCTTTTTTTGACTCAAAATGCTGTAGGTCCATCTATCAGAACAGGTTAGACTTGACAACAGATTATCCCTCTGTAAATAGTTGACATTTTGTATGATAGTCTGTAATCGCAGCGGCAGGAAAAGTATGAAATCTGAGCATTGTCGGAATTACAAGCTTCAGTGTTTTTTTTCAATGGGGGATGACCTCACCACTGTCAGCCAAGGTATGGAACCAATTTAGAGGATCTCCCCTGAATTGCTTGTGTTTTCAGATTTGTCAAAACACATCTTAAAGACATCTGGGCCCTCCTCCCTTTCAGCTCTCCATACTATCAGGGAAACAAGAAGGGTTCGAATTAAAACAAAAACTGAAAAGTCTCCAAAAGAAACTTGTCTGACTCACACCTAGCGCCTGTCTCTATGTGGGAGAGCTCATAAATGAGTCGACCAAAGCTATTCCTATACAGGTTTAGATGTAAGTAGAGGGGGAGGGCTATATATGTTCACACACATACACACACAGCGGCTGCGGCTAAAGCTAGACCTCTCTGGTCAGGAGCCGGTGCCAAGAGCGAGCCGAACAGTGGAACACTGGGAGTCTTGTGCCTGGTTTTGGAGCCTCTGGCTTTCTCCCGACCTTGCTTCAAAATACACTGCGGCTTCGAGGAACAGCACTCTCAGCAGTAGGGAGGCCAGGCAGGATGGAAAATTTAGACGCAACAAGAAAGAGCGAAGGGAAAAAGGAAGAAAAAAAGGGAGGCAGGCGAAATTTATGTGCTCATTCACATTTGCGGCTATGAGCTTATTCTTAATGCTTCTAACACACTTACTGTAAAGGGAAGAGCTCTCAGAGAAAATTTCAAATCTGAAAGTGAAAGAAAAAGTGCAGAGTAACAGTAGTTTGTGACTCTCTCCAAACATTACTAGGATTACATGTTGCAATGTGATGACAAGCCGTTGTGTGATGACAACCAGATGTTTGGAAATTTCAGGCAACATCAAATCTTGTGTATTTTTCTAGCTCATCTAACCAAGAAAACAAAAAAATGTTTCAGGGGAAATTTCATCTGGTAACATCAAATTTAATGGTTTTATCAAAAGCATCACTTGAACGCCCCTGTGAGAAGTTTTTAGCTTGTTAAGAACTCTTTCCAGCCTACAAAAGCAAAAGTAGACTATCAGGATGAAGACTGATCATTTCTATTCAGTTATTTATAACGTCTATGACTACTGCCGCAAGGTAGGTGTCAGATGAAGTGACCTACAGCAAGCTCCAAAAGCAACCTATTCCTCATTAAGTACTGGCTTACAAAAAAAGCAAACCGGGAAAGAAGATAAAGCACTGTGACTGATCCACAGCTGAGGAAATGTTTGACCATGAACACTCCTTGAACACAACCTTGGCATTGAGAGAGGACGCCACAGACTAAGCTAGATCCTAAAGAGCAAAGACTGTGCACCCGCTGCAGCCAACAGGAGGTGGCTGCACTTTCTAAGCACCTGTCCTTTATATCAGGACATGAGAGAGAAGTCCTTCAGACTTTTCACCTGCAAATAAAAACAATTCACCAGCATGAACAACAAACAAACTTTCATATCTGCTGGGTGAAGTGCAACAGTGTGCAAATGTTGCAGCACATTATGAGAGCAGATTTTTAAATATAGTTTAAAAGTTTAACCCGAAGTTTTGATATGAATTCTAATACTTCTTTTCTGTGATGATGATGATGATGATGATGATTATTATTATTATAAATCTAAACGCTGCTCTGGCACTAGAACTGATGATGTTTTCCATGTAAATAAAGCCATTTGAATTGAATTCAACAGGCAAAAAGAAAGAAGCATTGAAATCAATACTGACACATTTACAAGACAAAAATTGCTAAAAGATATGATACCACCTTGTCCACAGAGGGCGCCATATTGGGAAACAAAATTTCCGCACAGGTGCTAAAATGTATTTTCATACAGAATGCTTTCAATCTATAGCATATTAAGCTCATTCTCCTACAGTTACTCAAATGTATCATATTAGCAGAGATATCCTTGCTAGGGCTGTCAAGATTAATCACATTCATCCTGATCAATTATGATCCACAATTAGTGCACCATTTTTTTTTCAAACTAGATTAATTGCAGGCTTAATTGTCGCTTTCCAAAAACTAAGGTTAAGCCAGCTCAGCATCCCTCTGCAGCCACAGTGATGTAAAACAAGTCCACCACACCTTAATGTCTCATTTCACTTTAAAGACTCATAAACAGCACAGCAGAAAATTCAGAAGCCAGTTGAACCATTGTTATCAAACATTTACCATTTCACTGTTCACTAGTTTCCTTTTCAGTCCATAACAAGTTCCTTTTCCCGTGGTAAAGTTCATTTTAAAACCTCAATCTATCTGTAAAAGCAGGTCTGTAACAAACAGAAAGTCTCTTACCCTTAGTTTAAGACAGTAGGAAAAAATAAAAATTACAGAAATCAGTTTAAAACGCAAAAAAAGTAAATGCTAATGCTAGTTCGCATGCTAATGCTAATTATTATTAACAACAGAAATGCTGAGATTAATAGTGATTAAAGATTTAAATCCCCAATCCTTGTAAACGCTGTGAATCTTTGTACAGATTATTTTACTCTGATATGAAAATTTTAAGCATTTTTGAGTCTTTAAAGCAAAAACTTTTAAGCCAAATCTCGTATCTCATATAAATACCTTGCCTTTTTGTAAGATGGTAATCTGTCTTTTTTCAGCATATTGATTGTCTTATGGGTTCCTCTACTAAAACAAGTGCTGTTTTTCTTTTGATGCAATTAAGAAACTAATTCATACAACATTTTTGTCTGCAGTTGATTATAGTGATACTCTTTACATGCATGTTGCCTCATCCTCTCTGAAAATGTTGGACTCAAGAGTACCAAGCTGCCTTGCTATTTGTCCCAGGTTTTTGTCCCCATCATTGTGCTTTGTATCAGAAAGTCGGTTGGTCTTTCTTATACAATAGCTGGATGGAGCATTAGTACACTGTCATTATAAAGCTATTTTACATAAATTGCCTTCTTATTTATGTTCTCTACTGACTCCAAAACTGGTAGCAGCTGCAACTTTGTATGAGATTCCTCTTTGGTAAGCTACAGGTTCATCTTAAGCTTGAGTGTTGCATTAATTAAGGAGATTTTAAAGCTAAAATTAGGGAACATTTCACCAGTGTATGAACACGTCTTTATACTGAAAGCTGCTGACTTGTTGACTGATGTAATCTTGATGCTATTTTCTGATTTTTTTTTTTTTTGTCATATGTATGGGAACTATCATGCTGCTGTCTTGGCCAGGACTTTCTTATAAATAGATTTTTGTATCTCAATGGAAATGGAAAAAATTAAAAACAGACAGACTGGCCCGATTCCAACACTCCAGTCTGAAACGACTGAGCCAGATATGAGAACAGACCTGACCTTAGTGTTGTTTGAGGAGAACAAGGCTGTAGCTATGTATGTGGTTGGTTGTACTGGAAGCCAATAGCAATGGCTACCAATGGTGTTGTGTTTAGCTTGAATCTATAGTATAGCATCAGTTTCAGCAGAACTGGGCCACATTTCTTTGTCAAAATGAGCCCCACTGAGTTTTTCTTGGCAGAGAAGATGTTTTGGCCCTTCTCCTGACCGGCCTCAGAATGAGTTTTATCCATCAGCAAGCTCCGCCATTTAAAAAATTATGTTGCTGTTGAGCTCAGGTTACTACCAGAGCTGCACATGCCTACTACCTCATTTTGTCTTGTTGCTCTGATTGAATGTGACGGACAAAACGTTCATCAAATCACCTTCACAGAACTTTCTGAAAAGTCCTGTCCTTCCCAAAATCTTTGCATGGGAGGTTTCAGAGATATTTTCCCATGCAAAGGATACATGAAACATGGCAGTATGGCAAAGAATAGACAGGGTCCATCACAAGTAAGCAACACAAACCACAGATGAGATACGCTTTTTTATGTAGCAGTTGTGTTTATAAGAGTGGCCCTGTCATGCTGGCAGCTGTGACAAGACGTGGACCATTACCACTTTGCAGAAATCAAGGACAGGATACGAGGTGTAACATAGGAGCAGCCTCTTTTTTTAAACCTGATGTTGACATTTCAGTTTGAAAATTCTACATATTGTTCCTTTAAGGAAATAAGCAATCACACAATGTTCCATTGAGAAAAGATTGACATAGTTCCCTCTTTGTTAGTGTGTTTGTATTACTCACTTGTTACCGTGTAAGCCTGCTGAACCAGCAGTTGTAAGCATGACACAGACTAGCCGCTCTGACATCTCACCTGACACCACAGGAGTAATAACACCTTGTCTTCCTAATAGTGTGTGTTATTGCCGTTGCACCCTGTAATCTCTTCCCTTTCTGACGCTCGTAATGACTTGAAATATCAATCCGGCCTGCAGTGATACAGTCCCTACAAACACATGCAGACACAAATAGTATGTCATAGCGTGACACAAACACGAATGCACAGAAAACACAGAGAGCGTACGGTGAGCTCACCTGAGCTTGAAAAGGAAACTTACTCTTTTGTTTTTATCTTCAGGCTACGGCTGATCCTATGTTGTCTTTGCTGATCTGAAAGTCAAAGAACAAGAGTCAAACAACCCACATGCTAAATTAGGAGAACATAAAAAGCAGCTCAGTCCATCTTTACAGTACTAAATCTTAAATATTCTCTCTACTTTGAAAAATACCCCTCTTAAAAAGTCCCTATCTCTGATTTTACAGTGTTTAACTTCAGTATAACTGCTATAAAAGCAGACAGGTAAGAAAGCAGCCACATTAGAACAACCAGGTATGTTGAAGTCCCATCAGAGGCTCGTATCAAAGACACTGGAAAGTTTTTATACCCCAGTTCAAGCTTCTCCTTGCCTTTCATCATTTTATTTGCTTCACTGTGAGAGTGTTTTCTCTGAGCGCCAAACAAAGCCAAGACTATACCCCATACATCTGACGGAGCATGTCTGAGAGGACGTTTGATGGTTTCTGTGGGGGCCCCGTCCTGTCTGCCACAGTGATAATCCCTCAGCTTTGAAACACTAATTGGTACACAAACCAGGCACCTCATCCACTGGGAAAAACACTGCGCCAAAAAGATATTACTTACTTTATTAGGATGTAAAAACACAAATTCTAAGAAATGTTCGGGCACTGTAAATTTAAACAGAATACAATGATTTGTGAATCTCATAATTCCCAAATTTTTCACTCCATAAACAACATATCAGATGTTGTAACAGAGATTTTTTTCTTACCAGCTGATGAAAAATGTTAGCTCCTTTTGAATTTGATGGCAGCAACACATCTCAAAAAAATTAAGGACAGGGACAAAATGTGGGAAAAGTGATAGGATGAAAAACAGCAAGTAATAGGTTGATTGGCAACAGGGCAGAAACGTGACTGGGTATAAAAGGAGCATTTTAGAGAGGCAGAGTCTCTAAGAGGTAAAGATGGGCAGAGGTTCACCAAGCAGCAAAAAACTGCTTCATAGAATTGTTGGGCAAATTTGGAAAAATGTTTCTCAGCAAAAAATTGCAAAAAAAATTGATAATCCCAACATCTACAGTGCATAATGACATCAAAGATTCAGAGAATCTTTAAAATCTCTGCATGCAGTGGAAAGGGCCGGAGGTTAATCATTGATGCTTGTGATCTTCAGGCCTTCATGAAGCACTGCATTAGAAACAGGTATGATTCTGTACTGGAAATCACTGCATGGGCTCAGGAGCACCTCTGGAAATCACTGTCTGCCAGTTCACCGTGCCATCCATGTTAAAGTTGTATCACGCAAAGAAGAAGTCATATGTGTAAATGATCCAGAAATGCTGCCATCTTCTCTGAGCCAAAACTCATTTAAAATGGACTGAGACAAAATGGAAAACGTTTCTGTGGCCAGATGAATCAAATTATTATTTTTTGTAAATCACGGATGCCATGTCCTGAGGACTAAAGCCTGCATCTCTGATGGTATGCACTTGCATCAAAGCCTACTGTGTAGGTAGCTTACACATCTGGAAAGGATATCACTATCAATGCTGAAAAGTATACAGTAGTTTAAGAGCAGCATACCCATCCAGGCAACGTCTCTTTCAGGGGAGGCCTCGCATACTTCAGCAAGTCAATGTTAAACCAAATACTGCAATCATAACAGCATGGCTTCACAGTAGTAGTTGTGATTCTATCAGTAGCTTCAAGAACAAACTCAAAAATCTCTTGAAAGACACTCAACTCTGTAACCACTTATGTTAAACCATTGCTTTAAATCTCACTGTGTGTATGTGCCTGTGTGGGCTATCTCCAGCTTTTCAGCTACTGTTTCATGTTTCACTGATTTCTTTGAGATGTAACTGTAACTGATAACTGATGTTTTAATTGTGACCTGCCAAGGCAGATGTAAGTTAGCTTTAAGCTAACTCTGGTACAATGCATCAAATTGTGACATTAATGTTTATTGTACATGGTCCCTTTACAGATAAACAAATGAATAAAAATAATAATAGAAGCTTGCAGGCCAAGCGAAAAATCGAAAAATCTGGCAAAGAAGACCCAGGACTGTTGAGCGGTTAGACTTCTACATCAAAAAAGAATGGGACAACATTCCTCTCCCAAAACTCCATCAACTGGTCCCCTCACTTCCTAGATGTTTACTAACTGTTGTTAAAGGCAGAGCACATGCTACATAGTGGTAAACATGGCCCTGTCCTTACTTTTTTGAGATGTGTGGCTGCCATCAAATTCAATGAAGTGATATTTTTCATGAAACTGTCTAAACTTTAACATCTGATATGTTGTTTATGTTTTATTGTAAATAATATTGTAAATTTATGAGATTTGTAAACTATTGCATTCTGGGTAATTCTTACATTTTACACAATGCCCGTACTTTTTTGAAATTGTGGTTATACTGAATACACCCCATGGAGTGAAGTTTTATTTTAAAGACTCCTCCCCAGAGTTGATTAGTGTGTCTCTCATATGTGACTTATAAATGTCTAGTGGGGCCACACTGTTAAAGGGGTTAGCATTATGGGGGCTGCAGAACATGTGGTGATGGCAGAAAATAATCAATCTCCATAACAAGTGAGGAGAACAAAACATAAATGAGATACAGCAACAGAACAGCAGCTTCTGCTAGCAATTCATACTTCATAAAGCAGTCCATACTTCGTTTGAAAACTCATGTTATACTTTTTCTAATGTAATCTTTACTTCAGTCCAAAGCTCTCTGAGCTGCTCCCCCATATTAAAGGTGCACTCACTGTAAATAAAGTTTATCATTATAAGTAACCTGTTTGTCGGAAAAGTACTGCTGCTTTTCTTTCTCAGGTGAGAGGATGAGTTATGCCTGAGGAGCTGAAATCAAACATGTTTTGTCTGCTACTCACTCACAGTTTACACCTCAACACACCTCAGCAGACTTCAACACCGATGAGTTATGATGCACTGACACGCCTTTGGGTGAGGGAGGGAGGGAGACAGAAAGAAAGAAGAAGAAGGGAGTAAAAAGAAAGGAGAGTTGGAGTTTGGGAAATTCTGGGAGAGATGGAAGGTGGGATGTGGAAGAGGAAAAAAGGGGAGTGGGTGGAGTAGCGGGGGAGAGACATGAGGAGTGAGTGACAGAGTGAGTGAAGAGCCGAAGGAGAGTAGGAGAGGATGAAGGGAGGAAGGAGGGGGAGGAGTGGGGAGGAGGGGGGGTTTGCTTCCTGTCGCCATTCCTGCCTGCCCACATAGACAGAAAGAGCGAAAGAGAATATCTGGGCGGACTGCAGGCCACATGACATCCTCTCTCTCCTCTGGGTCGCTCGCTTCTCCTCCACGCCGAGTGATGTGCTCCCTCCCTCCCCTACCTCCTCCCCCTTCCCGTTCCCTCCCCTCCTCTCCCTCCCTTCCCCTGCCCTTCAAAGCTTCGACATGTCATCTCCCACCACAAAAACAGAGGTGGGAAGACTCGCTGGCGCTACCGCTGCCTCAGGGTGTCTGGCACTAAAGCTGCCTGCAAATACAGCAGGGAGAAGAGGAGGAGGAGGGGAGAGAGAGAGAGAGAGAGAGAGAGAGAAGGAGGAGGAAGAAGGAGACAGAAAAAGTCAGAGGAGAGACACACAGAGAAGCTGGACTCGTAAAGCCCTGGGCATCAAAGTCTGTTTGTATGTTTGAGGAGCTGTTATTAAGGTGGAGATGAGTCCTGTCTGTTTTTTAAAGTGACAATGCCACAGCCACATGGTCTGCCTCCTCTGTCTCTTAAACACAAGCTGACTGCACTCTATGAAGATGAATTGAGGGAAAATTTTTCAAACTTTCATGGGAGAAACTTTGCAGAATCCCAGCAGGGACTCATTTCTCTCTGTGTGGCCTCTCCCACCATCAAAACCACAAAAACACAATGATACCCATAAAGGCGGGGACAAATGTGATAAATAGTACTCAGATTAATATAAAATGTATGTAAACCACAGGCAAGTAATTGAACAGATCTTCTTTTAGTATTTTCTTCAACTCTGAATACACCACTCACAACCGAGTGTTTGCAGGCTCAGATACCACTAAATTTGCAGATTGATTTAAGGAGCAATTATGCACTTGGCTTTTTAAACCTCTGAGGCTTTTTGGGAATGAATCGGTGATTGGCTCGGCGTCAAAGTAAGCACGTCTGACCGAAACGAGGCCTCGCCATAGGCTGAGAGAGTTGGAGAAGCCACAAGAGCCCAGCAAACAGGAAGATCGCTAACAGAGGCCAAGTGTGGAGCCTCTGGGGAACAGTGGGTTCTGACCTAAGAACCAACAGATTAGCACAGCAATGAGGCTGGGAAAGGACAACGTCACACAGCATAATGATGACCCAAATGACAGACAATAATTGATCTTAGTTATATACCTCATAATCTTGTTCAATCCAGTGTAATGAAGGAACACACCAGCAATGTTAACGCAAATCTTGTGTCCCAATCCACAATGTCCCTTTAAAATAATTGTATCATCTCATGGCATTTATCAGTTTACTCTACAAAAACCTACCTCAGTTGAATATGTTTTAAGCACATTAAAATTTTGTGAATTATTTTATACTTGGGCATCTTAATTCTAAAATTTTGAAGTGGCAAGACTATCAAAGCAAATGGACAGATTGAAAAAAAAAAGTTTTAAAGCAACTGCGAACATTAAAAAAAAAATTGTCCAATAATTTGCATGTTCTCAAATGTCAGACTTATTTTGAAACAACAAAAACAAAAAAAAGTTTTTAAATGTGTTCCTGTGCTCCTCCCATTCGTCCGTCATAATTGTGAGCAGCAACCACAATGCATGATGGTAAATATTGCTGGGCTAGTGAGCATTGGTTGTTCACTACTTTTCAAAATGCATTGTGGGAAAGAATGAGTGCACTATATAGTGAATAACAATGCTCACTCAGAATTGGGACACCACTACAAAATGACGTATTCACTATATAGTGCACTATAAAGTGAATAGGGAGTGATTTTGGACACAGCCCGTGTGTTTATACACTGCTCCGATATGATTTTGTTTAAAATCATTCCCGACCGGTATTGTTGTATAAGGCAAGAAGAGACTCAAGTTCTTAAAATTTCAGTAACTTTTAAATCTAAAGTTGTGGCCTCCTCCTTTTTTCCTCTTGAAGCTAGCCTTTGCACCTTCCCACTGATGCAATCCGTGCCTTCGTAGCCCTTAAGGAAGCATTTCTAGCAAGCCTGGAAATTGGTGACTTTCCAGGAACTTTGAAGATTTGAAAGATTTGATAGATCCGATGTTGAATATTTATTTTTATCCTTTTCTTAAAATCAATCAATCAATCAATCAATTTCCACAGCACAGTTGGTCGACAAAGTCCACTCCGGTGTCGGATCTGTACTCAGTGTCAGCCCATACCCAACGCTCTGGTATCAGTGCTTCTCAACTGTGATCCCGTCTTAAACAAGCAGTGCTCACGTTTGACTGTGTCCTAGGTGTTTCCTTGATTTTAGACTACTCAGTTAAACACAGTTATAATTTGCTGTCAATTGGATGTGAGATGTTAGTTGTGTTACATTTGGGACTTCATCCAAAATGTTCAAGGCTCACCTTAGTGTGTAGCACCTACCACTGATCATGCCATGATACAGTGCATGTCTGATAAAAACGGTGCTTTCCTCTTATAGGTGGGCTGGTATACTTTCATGTGAGGGGGTGAGGTGGTACAACCAGAAATAAAAGCTCTACTTGTTTTTAGTTTTGCAGGGGTAGAATGTATGTTGTTTTTTTGGGATGCTACCATTTATGGAGCGTGGCATCAATGGCCTAAAACAATTAGCATTGTGATCACAGAAATTTTCGTTTAACTGATTTAGACTAGGGTTTTGATAGTAGTTTTCAATCGTATGTATCAGCACAGTTGTACCATTGGTAAAAAGTCCTGGCTTTTGTCCTTAATAATGGTGTGTTCCATTTGAACTCAAAAGTTTAAAATTCTAAGATGCCAGTTGTACATATCATCAGGAATGCCCTCTAAAGTAGAAACTCACTGGCATTGGAGATGGTTGAGGTCAGCCATGGATCTAGTGGTATTGGGTTAGCCACTTGCCCCACACTAGGAGGCACTGGTGGACGACTGAATGATAGCATGGGGGAATCATATCGTTTCATGGTGCTGGTATCCACTTTTTCTTGAAGTCTCCATTTTTCTCTCTGATTTTGGAACCACACCTATACAAAAAAAGAAATTAAGATGTGATTGGAATTGTTGTTTTGCTGGGGTGTTCTTAGTTTCACTTTTACGAAAGTTATGCTGCCAGGTGTTTGGAACATGGTCGGCTCAGATCTGACATCGTTCCCAGCTCTGATTTCCAACTTCCAACATAAATGAAAGGCGCCATAAGTCAAACCAAAATGGCCAGCAAATCACTGTCAATCATTTATAGTAGAGCAGTGAACAAAAAAGATGCAACAGAGCTTAGGCTGGAAAATAAAATGCCGATTTAGAGATACTGTGTAATATTCTTAGAACTAAACTAGCACAAAGAGTAAGGAAATTTGTGTTTAGCTGATTATTTCTTTGTCGTAACAATGCTTCTTGGCAATAAATCTTATAGCCTATTTATTTCCCCTATAAATGGTGTCACATTTGTAAGGAACATGCATTTGTGGGATGAGCAGCAGAGCTGAGTATGTGAGGAGCACCCGTGAAAAAATTTGCCAAATCTTCGCTGCCAATGTCGAACAGCTTATTTTGCAGTTGCTATTGACTCTTGTTTGAGCTTCTGGTACCCCCAGGTGCTACAGTGGTAAGTAGCTCCAAGAATCAGCATGCTACATTTGACTGATCTGGGTAAGGCCTGTGTGATAGGGCAACTTCCAGTTGGTGCTCTGTAAATCCAACTTGCAGCATTATTTGGAGTGAGCTATGGAGCTATCTCCAAACTGAAGGCCAAGTTTCATGTAACAGGGGACGTCAGACACAGGCTGGAGTGATCAAGACAACCTCATCTCCTGACATGAAAGTAGAGATTCGCCGACTGTAAAAATCTGGGACAATATCGATGCAGATATTTTTTTTCATTTCTAGTTTTTGATGTGACACTCCCACAATCCCAACATGCCACATTGTTTGCAGAAGACTGCTGTTTGTCAAAAGAGCCGATGTCGATGTTAAACCGATGCATCTGTGCATCCCTAATCCATAGCATCAGCTTAGCTCTGCTAGCCTGTTTGAATCACCAGCCTTTTAAAATGACCATCAGTCTTCTCTGTAATTTAGACTTGGGCAAAACAGAATCAATGTTGTTTTAGTGTATTCTTTATGCTTCTGACATGACATTTTAAACAGCTGTGTATTATAAAATGTAATTTTTATTACTCTGGAGTGCCTTACCATCCTGTTCTCGTGTAAATATTCATTTAAGCTAGCTCATCTCTGTCTGATTGTGATTTACCTGTCCCTTTACAAATAAAGTATTTTAATCTTATCGGCAACACTTAAAGGAAAGTACCACAAATAAAGCTGTTGTTGGGATTAACATGAGAAGACTGGCAGAGTTCTCCTAACAGTTAGCAAACAATAGAGCTACAGGGAACAGCCTGCTAAGCTCGCTACCCACAAAGACAAATAAAAACTATTTATTTGAGCAAATGTTTAACTTTGATATCAGGGTGTCAGCCAAGGAAAAAGTTTGAAGTAGATTTCTTGTGACCGAAAGCACACCGCATGTAATTGCATAACCGCCCAGTGGTGACAAAATAATAACAGAGCAACCAGCTGGCATAACCTGTAATGTAACTTTGAGTTGGTACCAATATGCAAAAAACGAAGCCATAAAGGTCATGACACAGTTTGGAATAATCCACCAATGAAAGAGTCCGTACTCACAGTGATGCAGGAATAAAAACAGTGCAACATAAATCCTTCACAGGGATTTTGCATCACTTGAAAAGAAATGAATCAGCTGTTGCTAACCTGGGCTTCTCATGGCAGATAAGTTGTAGCAATTTGAGCCTCCAATGCCTTACATCACCTCAAAACAAGCATGAGACCTCCACACAACGTGTTTGTCTCAATGTTTGGAGGCAGGGGAATGCTTGTTTGTCTCATAGTGAGGAAATCTGCCTTTTTATTTAGAAAAAAAAATGCAGTTTTTGGTCCCATGATCCCAGCCCTTTTCATTCTTTTTTTTTAAACACAAAATAGCAACAGATTCACCACAGTACCAGCCAGAAGCCCCCCAGTCTGAGCATGCAAAGGCAGACAGTGGTATTTCGCTCTCAGAGAGCCTTAAAGAGCCCAATGTACGCCTCTATGGAGAAACCACAGTAAAGTGCCACAGGGCAGCAAACAAGAAAAACAACTTGGGGAACAAGAGAGTTAGGAGGCATTCAGGCTGACTGGGACGGAGAAAACTCCTACGATAATTTATAGGTGCATATTCACAAGGTTGTACCGCCTTCCATTGTACAGATTGAGTTTTTATTTTACATTGTCTCATCCATTGTAGTGTGTGATGAGGCTACTCTAACAATTTGTCTCCTCCACCTAAAGGTGACGTGTGAATAAATAAATAGTGATCTGTTTTCAGGCAGTGGTTGCGAAATATTTTTGTTCTGATTCTAGAAAAATAAGTGGTAGCAAGGCTCTGTGATGCCAATTTAAGCTATAAAGTTCAATAGGTTTTTTTTAATTAACAGATGTCATGTCACAAACTTGATCTGTGTAAAAACTAACAATTTGCAGCAACAAGGTTTTCATCATTCAATAATTCAGTCCAGTCAGAGCATCAACAAATATCCAGATTTATGTAGTGGTAACAAAAAGAAATGTTGTTTGCTGGCACTTCAGCTTTAAAACTTCCAAACAAAGCACAAATGTAGGCCATAAAATTAAAAAAAATCAAAGACAGATCATAATAAGTGTCACATTTCACTGACCGAGGCTGTACATGCACATTCTTTCATTTTTGGGGGCATAAACAAGAACAAGCTAAAAGGCATAAATTCATTAAGAGGACTTCAAAGTCAACTGGAAATATCTGCTGGGAGTTGGAGGCAGCATTTAGGCTTGAAGCAGGGAATCCTGCAGGGTCTGGGTTGTTAAAAATATCTGTTAGACAACACTGCCACCTGCTGCAAAACAGGGATACTGTCACAACTATTTTACGAGGATGCTGCAGCTGCAATTCTACAAAGAAATCTTCAAGGAATTGATAAACAAATATCCTGCAGAAGCAAATACAGAACTGAGAGACAGCATTTCTTTTCCTCCCCACTTTCACTTGCATGAATAACTTTTTTTTTTTTTACATTCTGTAGGTGAACGGTTTGTACTCTCTCCACCTTTTCTGTAGACATAAACACAACAATGCTGACTGAAGAGTTCAAACTTGGACCCGTCCCTCCAGAGTAGCAGTTATCAACAGTCCAGTGTTTGTGTTCCCTGACAAATCCAAGGTGTTTCTGGGCTTCTTAGCAGCCATTCAGACCAAGGTAGGTTTTATCAGTGCGTTTCCTGGGTATAAAACACACAAGCAGGAACAAAAAAAAACAAGCTGTTCTTTCATTTTTCCGTTTTGCACACACATACACATATTTTTTCATTTTGAGCACAAAACAAAACAAAACAAAAACAGGAAACGGTTCGTTATTTCATTTTCGACTTTCGTTGTATTGCCTGCCCCCATTTGCACCTATTCTAATTTAAAGCAAGTTGTGTACACAGTACAGGGTTTACACGGAAGTAGGCTATCTATTGAGTGAGAGAGAGGTATTAATCAGCTTTCCCATTGGTCACAGACCAAGGTACGTTTTATCAGACATTAAATGAGCTCTCCCAAAAGCTGCGCAGAATCATACCACACAAAGCCCCGGGCCCTGACAGGCTCAGAGGGAGGGTGTCCACTCAGTTCTCACCAGACTGAGAAAGTTGTGTTTGCATGAGTTTATATCAGTATTTATTTATATAAAAATGAATTTGACTTTCTAGTTATGTTGGGCTGGTACCAACTTCTTACCACCGCACATCGGATGAAAATCTGAGTGACCATTATGAAACTCCAGGCTTTTTTTGTCACCTCATCCCTAATTGGACAGGCTTATCTTGGCTCTTTTTTTCAGATATAAGGGTAGACCTAAATAACAGCCAACCCCCCCGTATTTCCCACAGAAATAAAGTTCCACAACCATCTGTTTCATGAATGTGACACATTTATTGGATATGAAAAAACATGGTGGTGTGTTGTTCAAGCTGGGTAGGGGTATCTTGAAACTAAAGCCTTTTTTGAGGTCATGCTGCCAGAATAAATCCATATCCATGTATAAATCACTGGGATGTTTATAGGGGATGATTGATGGCAACGTTGACGCACGGCAACACCTGCTGGTCATTTTAAATACCTACTCTCAGTGTGGCTTGTTGGTCTTGTTGTGTCTTGTCGCTGATAAATATCTCTCTCTCACTCAATAGATAGCCTACTTCCATGTAAACCCTGTACAGTGTACACAACTTGCTTTAATTTAGAATAGGTGCAAATGGGGGCAGGCAATACAACGAAAGTCAGCTTCTCCATGCCTGCCAAAGCAGGAGCTCTATTTTAAAGGGTAGGACCTCTATTTTGAAGGGCACCGCACAGGCGGGAGTCGAAGTCCCACCCACCAATGAAACAAAATACGGAGAGGTATTTTCATTTCTTGGGTGAAAACAAAAAAATGAAATAACGAACCGTTTCCTGTTTTTTTGTTTTGTGCTCAAAACAAAAAAAAAAACGAAAAAACAACCTGTTTCCGGTTTTATTTTTTTTTTTGCGCAAAATGGAAAAATGAAAAAACTGCTTGTTTTTTTGTTTCTGCTTGTGTGTTTTATACCCAGGAAACGGACTGATAAAACGTACCTTGGTCTGTGACCAATGGGAAAGGTGAGCATTTCAAAATAAAAGTAATCCAAACAAGAGTATTCTATTGTGTTTAACAGTGGGATAATTGCCTAAATTTCTATATATACAAGTTATTCTTTTAATATATGACTGTATTGTTTGATGGAAAGGTTTATTTATTATTGTGTGTACAAATAAATTATCAAGTAAATAAAAAAAAATGATAACTGACATGAACAACAATCAGAGGAGTGCATACAGAGAATGGGCCAGGCTGAAAAAGCAGCCAGTAGATGGCGGTATGGGTATGACACTTCTTGTTCAGCCTTCTGGCACATATATGTAACTAGATCTTTATATGTTATCATTATTATGTTGTCTTTGGGTTATTACTAAAATTAGTTATCTAATTAATTTTTCTTCTCATTTCAGGCCTTTTACGGCAGAACATGCATTTGAACATTGGCTGATTGTGTGTCCTTTACTCTTATTGCTACACGCACACACACACAGAGGCTTATGACTAGGAGAAGGGGAGAGAGAGAGAAATAGCGCAGAAATACCACATTTATATACATACATACATATATGTACCAGTGCATCAATTTTTTTTATTTACTTGATAATTTATTTGTACACACAATAATAAATATTGCATATATAGAAATTTGAGCAATTATCATACTGCTAAACACAATAGATTGCTCTTGTTTGGAGGCTTTTATTTTGAAATGCTCACCTTTCCCATTGGTCACATGACTTCGTTTTCCTCATGTTTTTCGTTAAAACAAGGAAACAAAGAAACAGAATTGAAAAAAACAAAAATGGAAAAAGAATAAACGAGCCATTTTCGTTTTTTCGTTTTGTGGTCAGAAACGGAAAAACACCTGATTTTTCCATTTTTTCGTTTTGTGGTCAGAAACGAGAAAATGAGAAAACAGAAAAACAGCTTGTTTTTTCATTTTATCCATTTGTGGTAAAATGAAAAAACGGATTAGGACCGTTTCTCCTGTTTCCTCAGTCATGGTTTCAAACAGAAAAACGAACTGCCAGGAGATACACTGACCTATCAGGCCCCCCATTTTCCCATCTGGCCCTCAGAAAATTATCAAATTCATTAATATTTAGAGGAAAAAATATGTGGATGTACAGTGCTGGGAAAAAGTTTTTGCCCCCTTTCTGATTCCTGATTTTTTTTTTTTTTTTTTGCATATTAATCACACTTAAATGTTTCAGTTCATCAAACCAATTTCAATATCTCACAAAGACAACCCAAGTCAATACCAAATGCAGTTTCTAAATGATAATTTTATCTATTAAGGGAAATAAAATTCCAAACTTATCTGGCCCTTTGTAAAAAAAAAAAAAAAAAAAAAAAAAGTTATTGCCCCCTGAACCTAATAACTGGTTGTGCCAACCAGCCATGGGTAAAAAAAAATCTTAACTCATGGTGATTAGATAGCTCAGAGGTTTACATTGTTGACTGTGTTAGAGCGTGAGTCTCCAGTGTGGGCCCTTGGGCAGGGTCCTGAACACCTGGTACACCTCTCTCAGATGTGAGTCGCTTTGGATAAAGGTGTCTGCTAAATGACATTGTAACATCATTTCTAAGCCAAAGCTATACCAAACATAGCCGAAAGAGCCAGCTCTTCTAGCTGAACTGAATATGATCCAGATCCATGAAAAGAGCCAGAATTAAGGTCTTTACACACTGGGTCCATTATTTTTGGGTGCGTTTTCTTCAGATCCATACTCTGAAAAAACGTCACGCACTCAGACCTTGCACACTAAGTCCGATGCATTTTTATCTGCCTTTACGAGAATCTGTTAAATGTTTCAAATTGTTTCGTACTGCGAGCCTGTGGCTCTGTCACTTCTTTATAATCTTGCTGGATCCATCCTGACAGAGAACTTCATACGACACCTGCTCATGCATCATGGCGTTGAGCCAAGCTGAGAGCAACTTCTTAATTCTGTCTCTGGTATGACCTGTGAGTAGGCTACAACATATGCCTTTTTCTGTTATATTTCCATGGCTGATATCCACATAACACATCGGCAAACTATGGTGTTTAAAGTGAGTTGGTGCAAGAGAGGGAGCGAAAGGGAGAGAGGTGAGCGAG
Organism: Cheilinus undulatus; assembly: GCF_018320785.1. Taxonomy (NCBI): domain Eukaryota; kingdom Metazoa; phylum Chordata; class Actinopteri; order Labriformes; family Labridae; genus Cheilinus; species Cheilinus undulatus. The sequence goes on along the minus strand of NC_054884.1, from coordinate 14,661,091 downwards.
CAAAAGAGAATAAAGCAACAGGCGCTGGTCTGAACCATCAACCACCCATCTATCTGTTATATTTCCATGGTTGATATCCACATAAAAAATGAGCAAACTTTGGTGTTTAAAGTGAGGTTTTGGTGCGAGAGAGAGGAGGGACAAGCAAGGAGGAAGCAGCGGGCACTGTTTGTAATCATCAGTCACCCATTTAAATGAGTTGGAATGATACAAAAGTTCGCATAAAATCGAGCCTATTCTAAAAAAAAAAAAAGAAAGATGAACAAAAATTTTGGCCTTTTAGACTTTTGGCCAATCAGAGCAACAAAACACGCAATGTGTGTTAGACGCCATCACTTTCTAACCGTGCCCAAACAGTTCAGACAGGAGCTTTGCAAGATTTGCCAGTGAGAAACAAGGAAACAGGCGTATCCATCTGCTTTGCAAGGTTACCTGGTTATAGCATGCTGTACAGAATCCAGTTCTTGGACGATGAACCAACTGCTGGAATCTAGTCGCCAAAGCTTGCAGTCTCTGGTGCCGCTTCATTTTGGTCTTGCACAAAACCTTTCTGAAAAGTCGTCTTATGTCTTTAATTAGGAAAAACAGAGACAGACAAAAAAGAAAATTCATGGGTTGCTTATTAATGATGTAAGATCAGGACCAAGTAAATGAGGAAATAAAAGGTTTTTTATAGCAATTTGTATAAATTCAGTTTTTCTAAGGAAAACTGTCTTCAGTTTTTAAACAAGATTAGAGAACAAAGTAAGTTAATGGATGATGATTTCAAAAATTACATGGAGGATATGCTTGAAATTGAAGAGCTAGACAGAGCAGTTATGCAGATGTCTAATGGGAAGTCACCAGGACTAGATGGTTTAACCGTCAAGTTCTATAAATTTTTTTGTAAAGATATTAGAGGTGTGCTTTACAATGCCTTCATAGAATGTATTTCAAACAACAATCTTTCTCCCACAATGAAACAGGGTCTTATCTCTCTAATCCCAAAACCCAACAAAGATGTACTTTTATTGGATAACTGGAGACCGATAACCTTATTGTGTAATGATTACAAATTATTGGCACATGTTTATGCAAACCGTTTAAATGAGGGGTTAAAGCAAATAATAGATGAATGTCAATCAGCCTTTATAAAAGAAAGAAGTATACACAATCACACCAGATTGATATTAGATATGCTTGACTACAAAGACTTTTATACTGATAGTTTGGTGTTATTTCTTGATTTTTATAAGGCTTTTGACACTGTTGAACACTGTTTTTTATTAGAAGCATTGCACTTTATAGGTTTTGTGAAAAAAATTTTGTAATATTGTTAAGATGTTTTATACTGACATTTATAGTTCTGTTTCTTTGAACCCTGGAGTGACCCCGAGGTTCAAGGTGCTACGTGGCATTCGGCAAGGCTGCCCAGTCTCCCCGAAATTGTTTAATTTGACCACTCATCTGTTAACGCTGCTCATTAAAAGCAATCCAGAAATTGAAGGTATTACAATGTTCAATAAGGAATTTAAAATGTCAGTTTGCAGATGACACAGCCATCTTCTTAAAAAACAAATTTATGGTTGAGAAAGCTCTTAATAATATTTCTATATTCTCCAAGGCTTCAGGGCTATCTTTAAATATTAAGAAGTGTGAAATACTTCCCATTCATACATGTACAGATCCCAGTATTGCTTCAATTAACGTTACATCTGAAGTAAAATATCATGGAATAATGATTTCAAAAAACATCAGAAGAGAAGACGTTAATATAGCTAATCGCTTGATAGACATGAAAAGATCTCTGAAAGTCACTGGTTAACCAGAGATCTTACAATCTTTGGTAGACTCATTCTATCAAAAGCAGAAGGTGTCTCTAAATTAATTTATCCATGTCACTCCCTGTATGTCTCTTCAGATAATATAAAAAAAAAAGCTAATTCTTACGGTGGCCGAGAAGTCTCACACGAATGCAAATTCAAAACGCTTTGCAAAAAGAAAAAAACACGACGACATTTGAGAAAAACACAAATACAAAATCTTGCTGCAGCGCATGAATACAAACACTCAGCACCACGCAATGAACTTGGCACAGCGCGGAGGCAAACAGATTCCACAACAGCACAAAAATACAACAACTTGGTGCAGCAGAGGCAAATAAAAACTCACAACACAACAGAAGTGGGGCCATTGTTAGGGTCGGATCTGATAGTCTACTAACAGCTCCGTTAGCAACAAAGTTGCGTACCACAACTCAAACTTACTGAAGACACACTTGGATCGAGTAATTAAAGTAAGTAAACACTGTTCATTCGTCCATCAGCTTCACTTCGTGCACATTTTATTTTGTAATCGATAAGTTTTAGAAGTAATTTTTAACCGGCAAACAGCGCAGACGGCTACGTTTGGGGTCCGATATGCATGATGTAAGCTGCCAGACGAATGAATGGACTCGATCAATTTGATTTAGTTGTTTACATACATATTAAACTGTACAGGAGGTTACAGTTATTAAAAATCACAAAAAACACACTACAAATTACATACTGTGAGTGCAAAAATTATTTTGAGTAGCGGTGTTGTACGTAACTTTATTGCTAGCGGAGCCGTTAGCAGGCTTAGCAAGTCCGTCCCTAATAATGGCCCCACTTCCGTTGTGTTGTGAGTTCTGTTGTGTTGTGCATCTGCTGGACCAAGTTGTTGTATTTTTGTGCTGTTGTGGAATCTGGTTGCCTCCGCGCTGTGTCGAGTTTATGTAGTCTTGCGCGGTGCTGAGTGTTTGTGTTCAAGCGCTGCAGCAAGTTTTTGTATTTGTGTTTTTCTCAAATGTCGTCGTGTTTTTTCTTTTTGCAACGCGTTTTGAATTTGCATTCGTGTGAGACTTCTCGGCCATCGTAAATTCTATTATTTTTTTCATTTTTGAATAAAAATAAACCCCATTATATTAAAAGATCTGAGCTAGTTAAAGAATATGGGAATGGGGGTATTAAAGCTTTAGAATTTGATTCAACGGTTGGAAACATATTGAAAACATATTTGTCTCAGACAGAGTCCATGTGGTTTCATATTCCAAGATCATTGTTTAAAAAAATAGGAGAGCTTGAAATCCTTTTAAAATGTGATTTTGATATACACAAAGTTCCTATTAAGCTATCTAACTTCCACAAGCAGATTTTTCAATACTGGAAAATGATATTTACTCATAATTTCTCCCCTTATGGATCTATTCTATGGAATAACAGAGTGATCACAGTAAACATGAAATCAATATTCAGAAGAGATTGGTATGAGAAAGGCATTCTGTTTGTAAAGGATACAATGGATTCTGATGGAAGTCTTCTAGACTACAAGGGTTGGTTTGAAAAATATGAAATAAATTGTACTCAGAGTGAGTATGATAGGATTTGTAAAGCAATCCCCTTACCACTGATTCAATTAATCAAGAATACCTTATTGTATTCAAATGTTGAATCAGTGCTACCAAAATTGATGATTAATGATTGTAACTTAATTGACAAACAATGTAATCACAAACTGATTAGTGCTGCTTTGAAATCTATAATATGTTATGATTACAACAGAGAAATTCAAGCACAAGTGACTGATAAGGAAACTGTGTCTAAGATGGAAAAAGCACACTCTAAATATATTAAATGGCCTATCTCCCCAAAGATTAAAAAAAATCATTTAAAAATACTTTATAAGTCTACCCAGTTGCAGAATTTCTAAAAAAAAAAAAAAAAAAAAGATTTAAGGTTGAAGTTGACCTTTGTACCTTTTGTAATGCGGCAGCTGAAACATTTGAACATATGTTTTTCTCATGCCCTGTGTCTAGGAAATTTTGGTCAGAAATAAGAAATTGGTTATTGCTTAAGATAAATGACATCCCAGCTTTTGATATTTCTCGTAATATTCTTTTACATAGATAACTTAAAATCTAATATCTCTCATCTGGTAAATTTGATTATTCTAATGGAGAAATATCATATTTATTGCAGCAAGTGGAGAAATAGCAAACCCTCCTTTGATTGGTTTATTAATGATTTCAAATTATTTTTCCTATTGCTTAAAAAGTTGTGCTCCAGGAAAATAGCTATAAAGACCTGTGAAGATATATCTGGTTTCTTACTTATCTGATTTAGCCCTAACTTATTCTTCCGTATTTGATTCATCCCTAACTTTGCTCCTCCTATATATTTTTGCTTGCCTTGTTTTCTGTGCCCAATAATCTAAAATGTGAATGTGAATTTCTTGTGTTTGACATTTCATTGTAAGAAAATGAGATGAGATGAGAGTATGTTTTTGTATTGTTCATTTGTGTTCAATAAAACAAACAAACAAAAACCCTCTCAGAAATGGGCCTCTGGAGAGTAGCGGTTTGTTTCAAAATTCAACAGGTTGCCATTAGTACTCTAATAATGCCATGTAGTGGGCACATAGGCGAACACAACATGTCATGTATGACATTGTAAACAAGCTGCATGTGCTGCAATTAGTAACCAGTACAAAAATAGCACAGGTGTTTAATGTCACCGTAAATCAATATTATTTTTTAACCCCAATGGAAGTAATAGTCTGTTATTTCTTAACCCCAATTTATACAAGGTAGGTGGGGAATTGATTTCTCTCTTGTAATGATTGTTGAATCATTATTACCACTGATGAAGTCGTAGCACCCAAATTTAAACGTCTTAATACGTAAAAAATGTATTTGTTAACATGGCATTTTCTTTCATCTAAATGCGGTATTAACATGTTAAGATTTAATATTTTTGCATGTTAAGACGTACAAATTTGACGTTTTAATGCGAAGGGCGAAGTAGACATAATGGTCTAGATGGCGTTCGATACCCCTAACTATTAATTAGTAAAATACAACAGCTGTTTTGGTATGGGATAAGGAATCATTCTATTGCTATGTGCTACTGTGTAGTCAACAGAAGTGGAAAAAGTATGAGTATTGTAACCCACCACCAGCCACTCTGGGGTCCCAACTCATCAGTTAAGAACCACTGACTAAAACGAATTTGACAAAAGATCCATTTCAGTTCTCTTTTTGAACCACGTCATGAAAAAAATTTCCTGCATATTCAACAGTATGACCTCACTGAAATCTTACTTTTTTCAGTAAATATGACTGTAATCTTTGAAGTCTGACTTTTACCTCAGAATTCTAAATTTAATCTCAAATTCTGAGATTAAAGTCAAGATTTTTATGTCAGAATTCTAACTAGAATTCAATAATTCTGATACTAATCTAAGGATTCTCAATTTAATCACAAATTCTGAGATTAAAGGCAGGAAACAAAAGAATTCAGACTTTTTCAGAATATCGATTTTAATCAAAGAATTCTGAATCATTTTCAGAAGTCTGGCTTTAAACATACAAATCTTCCTTTTTTCAATATCATGATTCTAATCTTAGAATTCTTACTTTAATCAAAGGTTTCTGAATTTAATCTTAAACTCTGAGAATAAAGTCAAGATTTGTACCCCAGAAGTTGGACTTATTCAGAATTCTTAGTTTAATCTTGGAATTATGACATTAATTTAAGAATTCTGACTAATCTCTGAATTCTGACTTTAATCTTAGAAATATGACTTTAATCTAAGAATTCTGACTTTGATCTGAAAACTCTGACTTTTATTTTAGAATTCTGAGTTTAATCTGAGAAGATGGGCTTTCATTTTCTCAGAAATACATCTTAAATCTTAGAATTCTGAATTCAAAATCAGACTGAAGGTAAAAAGGGGCAAAAAAGCTGTTTTCACCTTCCTCTACCAATGGGGAGTTTACATATATTTTTCATTTTTCAATTTTTTATCTAACTTTATTAAATTCATATGGCAAATTTAAAAAGACAGGAGTAATTAAACTTTTTTTTTTTTTTGGTTTATTTTTTGGGAAAGGGGTTGTTTTTTTTTTACATGATTAAATGTGGGCAAACCGAAGCACTCGGAGAAAACCCTAAATCCTCCCTCAGTGGACCTGCAGTTTCTCATCAGCGGGGGCTTCAGGCTCTGACAGGAACCTTCAGCTTTTGCTGTGAGTTGAACACTGCAGTGCCCTGTAGGCACCTGAAGCCAGGCTTAACATCCAGCTATACTCTCTGTGCTTGTGGCCAAAGCGAGGCCATTCACACCGAGAATAAACCAGAGGCCGGACCTCAGGCCCTAGCACACCTTTCCACAGCACACATTTAGTGTGCTGTGGAAAGGTGTGTCCCACCCACCCACCCACCCGTATGAAGCCCAGCTCTTAGCCACCACTGAAGATGGCCCTGCAGAACCCAGTCATTTTCTGGAAGCAGGTCTTGAAGATGCTGGTCTTAGTCGGCTTCTTCAGGCACTCTGTCAGAGCGTCCACCGCGTAGGTGATGACATATTTTGTCTGCTGCAGCAAGCCTCTCCTCAGAGAATCTTTAGTGAGGTCCTTGCAGAGCTGTTTGTAGACAGTTGCATAAATCTCTTGCATATTCTCCGGGCTCAGATCACAAACTATTTTGGAGCCTTCCATCTCCTCCCAGAGTAGCTCCGTCATGGTTGTGATGGCAGCTTTGCAGGATTCTGTGGATGGATCCATCACGACGTTTCTAAAAGTCCTCTTAAACAGCCCAGTCACCATAATCTCACAGGTGACCTTGTCCCACTTGTCTTCATCCATCTCTTCCTTGTCATCGGGATCATCTCTGACAGAAGCACAAGGCTCTATGTAGGCAAAGTTATCCACTTGACTGTCCCTGAACATGAACATTTGACACTGGTCAACGACTTCCTCGATCTTCCTCATGGCAGCAGCTGCATGGTCTGTCTTACACTCATGCTTGTGTGCCTGCAGGTTGAGCCAGTTCCACATGAGTCTCATGAAGGTGTCCACTACATCACGAGCAAAGTCCATCATGTGCACCCTTTGCTTCTTGTCAGGGGACAGTTGGAAAAATATAAATTCAGCCAAACGTTCTTCTGTTAATTCATATTTCCCATCAACGATCTTATGTGCCATCCTTTTGTAGAGACACATGACATTAGTGCCCTTTTTCACAGTCTTCTTGTCTTCGTTAATCAGCTCCTCAACCATGTGATCCAGACTGTTTATAACCTCATGGATAGAAGCTCTGTCCTTTTTCCCAAATTTGCTCCTAAGTTTTGCAAAGATACCTAAAAATACCTCCATGGAAAACTTTTTAGCAAAGAAGGCTTTTGCCCTGTTTATTATCATTTCCCACAGGGGCTCCGTATCACAATCCATGGATTTTTGATGAAGTGAGGCTTTTGACTTTTCATTTTCAATCACTTCAACAATATCAAAAGCCGCCTTACTTAAATCTTTGCTCTGGCTGGCCTCAAGTATCTCCAACTCTTCTGTTGTAAGATCAGCACTGTCCTCCATCATCTCTAATTCTTCTGGTGTAAGGTCAGCACTGGGCTCAAATTGAGTCATATTCTCAGCCTCGTCCTTGAGGATGGACTTGACTGCTATTGAAGCACTGCGACTTTGCACTGACAAACGCGTTCCAGTGCAGCTTCCTCCTCCCACTCTGATGTCTCTACCTGTGCTTCCTCACCTGTAATTCCACTCTCACTGCTTGATCTACATAGCGCTGTTTTCCTGATCTTTCTCAGCACCGCCATCAAACAGTTTGCCATCTTCTTCAGTCCTAATTTGAATTTCTTTGGCTCAGAGGCAGAATTTATCCTCTGGGCCACCTCTTGGGCAACAAGCCTGGTGACCTCCTCTGTGCTAGTGCAGACGATGTTTTCTTGCTCAACACCAGCTGACTCTGCTAGCACGAGTGAAAGAGTGTCCCCTAGGCACTTTTTAACATCCTTTTCTGTGATACTAGTCACAGAAATCCTTGAACTTGAGGAGCCTCTCTTTGATTTCAGACGGCTCTGTCTAGACTCCCTCTCCTCTAAAGCCTTTAAAATGTGTCCATAGACAACATTTATAATTTCAGCACACATACCTGCTAAGACCTCTTTTGTGTTCTTGTCATTGCCGTGAAACACAAGATAGTTCCATTCATCACAGGACAATTTCATCAAATAGTCCTCCACAGTAGGACGAAGGGCCTCTGGGGAAATGGCTGGAAGGATGCCCTCCATTTGCTCTTCTGACTGTGAGCTCTGCATTTTGTCAATCGAATTAAAGTTACGTTCTGACTGTGAGCTCTGCATTTCTTTGATTGAATTAAAGTTATCTTCACTGTCCATGCAGCTAAGACATTCAATCCTAATACAACACCATAAACTGGGCGGGCCAGGTATATAGGGAGTCGAGTCCTTGGATCTGTGACGTAATCAACTTCCGGTTCCTTTCATGTGTCACGTGGTCAGGAGTGGGCCAAAACAAGCAGCAACTTATGTGTGATTAAGGCCTTCATACTCTTGAAATTTCAATGTATGTGTTAACACGTATAAAGTTAAGTTGAAATTATTTTTAAATTCCTGTTTAGGTTTGGACAGCAGCGATGGATTTACTATTACGTATTTTATATTGAAAATCAACAGCGGAAGTTGCCGTAATGCGGTGCATTTTTTCGTATCCATATCTATGCATTTTTTGACTATCTGTAAGTAGTGAATGATCTGTGAACCTTTGGGCTTAAATGCTGTTACAAATATAAACTCCTATCCGTGAAATTAACCAGTATTGTTGGAGCTCTTCTTCAGTCTCTCAGATATCAACTGAGTTGTAAACTCTTGCTCTCACCGTCTCACATTTTAATCACGGTATTGTGCTAATGTTTACAAGAAACTAGAAAACGAACCTGCCATGTTATCAAATATATAATTCACAAACCAAATCTTACCAATTGACAGTATTTTTCGGTTTTAACGTTGCTACAATCACAGACGTAAAATATCGAGTTCTTCAAGCAAAGAAATCACATTTGTTGTTTTTTCTTTCTTTTCTTAATTGTCACAATGTAAGCACAAGCTAACATGACTTTAAGCTAGCAGTGAACAAAACGACGAATACTCACCGGAGAAAAATCACCAAATATACATCAAAAAGCGGTCCTCTGTGGTGATTCGCAGAAACGCGGATCAACTCAACAAACCATTCAAGAGAACTCTTTAAATCCAATGAAAACTTTCACGTTTCATCTTTTCATGAAGTTCAAAAATGTCTTCAGGAGCAGATAAACCGTTCAGAACCGTTAAAGCCAGAACTGACTATCATGGAAGCCCGTTTCTGCCTCAAAATGATATGAGTTTAAAGTATACTTTACTCAGGATTTTGGTTTTAATAATTAAGATTAATAACCAAAATCTTGAGTCAAAATTATGAGATAAAAAGTTACATTTCTGAAGTTAAATGTCACAGTTACTCAGTAAAAATTATGAGAATCAAAAGTGGTTATCAAGGCGGAAAGAACAAAATAAGACAAAAACGTCCAATAAAAATGCATAATTATGAGATTTATAGTCATAAATAGGAGGTAAAACTGTTATGACATAGATAAAGTCATACTTTTATGATTAAAAAGAAACATTTGTGAGGTTAAAAGTCACAATTATTTGACAAAAAGTCATAATTAAAAGCTCACAAGTCCAAATTGTTGTGTATAAAGTCATAAATATGAGATTAATTGATCGCGAGATAAAGATAGAGGGTTTTTTTTAATGCACTGAGGTTAAAAAACAAAATTATTTGGTACAAAGTCTCAATTTTCAGAAAAAAAAAGTCATAATTGTGAGATAAAAATTCCAAATGATACGATCAGCAGTCAAAGCTATCAGATAAAAAGTGAAAACCACAAGATGGAATTAAAATTAAATTCAGAAAGTTCTAATTGTTTCAATAAAAAGACATTAAAGGGTTGAAACTTACAATTATTCAATACAAAGTTATATTTATGTGATAAAATGTCTAAATTTATGAGATAGCGCACAACTGTGATATTAGAAGGCAATATTTTAGTCATAATAATGATCTCTTTTGTCACAATTTTAAGATTTCAAATTTAAATTCTAAAATAAAAACTCAAAAATATGAAATCAGAATTTGGCATATATATGATTTCAGATTTTTCTTTCTTTATCAATGTTCAACCTCTTTGGTAGGAGCCAATCCAATCCATCAAAGAAACAGATTGTTAGTACATTTAGGACTTCTTTAAAGTGAGGAACAGTACGTGCACTTAGTACGACTACATGTGAGTCCACAAACACATGAGGTTCTTGATCTGTTATGATGTTTTGACCTTGCTCTTGTGACTTTTCTTGATAATCAGACTGTAGTTTGATATTTTATTCACTCTTGTTCTCTCCCGTGTCTTAATCACTGGCAGCCAGCAGAGGGCGCCGTTAGCCAACTTGCCGGTACAGAAAGTGTACATGACGAGGTATCATGGAAGGAGTCCACCAACTACGGAGCCTTCAGCTGTCTGATAGTGTGGCTGAAGATTGGGGAACAGTCAGACGGCGTTGTAAGCATAGTTATAAGAGTTCCTAAATTCGCAACCTTGTAACCGTTTTCTGCCCCTAAATTGCCGGGAAAACCATCAGGTAAAGGGCCGGAAATCACGCCGTCCTCGCGTACCAAGCGCCTATTTCCGGCGTTTCAAAATAAATCGCAGGAAGCGGCGGCGTTTTATTTACAGGAGAGACAATTGATCGGTATGTGGCTGAATTAAAGAACAGAAGTAAAACGACAGTTTAAAGGACTGACAGACTCATTGATTGAAGACAGATTTGTGACTGGGATTTGAGACTATTAAGAGGTTTGGATGTTAAAACAGATGCACACAAAGCAACACAAGTGGCACCTCTGAGACAAAAAAGGACAGAAACAAGCTAAGAGAGAGGGCCATAGCAAAACTTGGTCGATGTGGCACATGGCAGAAAATGTCCAGCAGTCAAAATTATAAGATTTAATCAAATCATCCTAAAATTAATCAAATCAATTCAGAATTCATCACTTCGTTTTTTAACTCAAGTGTATATTTATAATTTTATTATTCAATTGATATGAGTTTTTATGTCCTTTTTTAATCCTTTAATATGTTACTTTTACTATATTAACACTGTGTACAAGATGATAGATACTTTATAACTTCATTCATTCATTCATTCATGTAAGTCTAACTACTTATTGTTGCTAAGTGCTGTTTTCATGGTGGGTTAAAGATAGGTGTTCATAAATTATACATCAAAGAGTGCAGCCTTGACCTGTTGTCTTTGTTTTAATACAGTGTTATTAAGCAGATGCTTTTTCCAAAGCAACGTACATCTGACAGGTAGACCAGTGTTCCAAAAGTTGAGCACTTTGCCCACTGGATGTTGATCATGCCCTGACTGGGATTGGAACCATCATTCTCCTCCACTGAAGTCAGGGATGTAACCCACTGAGTGGTCCAGCCTCCAGCCTCTCTGTAAAATGGACTGCGAGCCGGTGGCTCTGTCACATCTTTATAATCTTGCTGGATCCATCCTGACAGAGAACTGTCTCTGGTATGACCTGTGAGTAGGCTACAACATATGCCTTTATCTGTTATATTTCCATGGCTGATATCCACATAATACATCGGCAAGCAAAACTACGATGTTTGAAGTGAGTTAGTGCAAGAGAGGGAGAGAAAGGGAGAGTGTCATGATTTCTGTTCTTGTTCCCCTGTGTTTTTCCTGTGTTTTCTCAGTATAGTTCAGTTAGTTCTTTATCCCTCGTGTTTTTCTTGATTGTTCTGTGAATTCCATGTTTTATTGTATTAGGTTTTCCCCTGTGTTTTATGTTTAGTTATTCCCTGTATTTCTTGTCTAGTTTTACTCCTCGTGTTTCATGTGTTGTATTCCCTGATTCTTGTTAGTTTTATTTCCCCTGTGTTTCTTGATTAGTATTCCCTGTTTCTTGTTAGTTTTACATTTCCTGTTTCATGTTTAGTTACTCCTTGTATTTCATGTCTAGTTTTACTTGTGTTTCTTGTTTAGTAATCCCCTGTTTTATGTTCAGTTTTACTCTTCCTGTGTTTCATGTTTAGTTTTATTCCCTGTTTGTATTTTGCTTCCTTGCTCCCTCCTAGTGTCTCATGTTTGATTCTCCTCCTGGTCCAGTGTTGTGTATTGTGAAGTGCTCCATGTTTCCTGTTTTATTCTGTAGTTTGCCTTCCCTTGTGTGTGATTGTAGTTTTGCTTCCTGCCTCAGTTTCCCTCCACTGTGATTACCTTCACCAGTTCCACCTGTGTCTGATTGTCCACACCTGTCCTCCATTGTTAAGCACTCCCTGTGTCAGTCCTCTGTGTCAGTTCATTTGATATCTTTGCCCATGCTACTCCCCGTGATCTCTCCTCGTGCTTCTTTTGGATTTTGTTTTGTTGATTTTGATTGCTGGTTTTTTGTTTCAAGTAAGTTCTTTTGTTTAATAAAATCAGTTCTTTGTTTTATCTGCATTTGGGTCCTCCCTTTTGAGTTTTTGCCTGAACCTGACAGAATGAACTGACCTGCATAATGGACCCAGCGGACGAAGATGATTTTTTTTTTTCTTTAATTGACTCTCTAGTCACTTTGTATGGACTCTGGAAAAATCCAAAAATCCACCCTTTGTACAGAGGAGCAGCTCTTCAGAGGGCCAAGAGTGAAGTTTCCAGAAAACCTGTGCTGAAATGTTCCCTGCCTAAGTGGCTGCTGGTTTTTGTTGACTCTCCGGAGCCAGAGCCACCACTAATTCCAGAGACTCATGTTTCCAGTGCTCCTGAAACTGCTGCATCCAGCGATCCAGAGCCTCAGCCTGCTGTATCCAGTGACCCAGTGCCTGAGCTTCCAGCTTCCTGTGCCTGCCGTGTGCCATCTGGTTCCTGTGCCTGCAGCACGGCGTCTGGTTCCTGAGCCTGCGGAGCGCTGTCTGCCACCAGTCCCGGCGGAGCGCTGTCTGCCACCAGACCCCTCGCCGGAGGCTGTCTGGACCCCAGATTCTGACTCCCTCCCGGAGGCTGTCTGGACCCCAGATTCTGACTCCCTGCCGGAGGCCGTCCGGACCCCAGATCATGATTCTTTGCTGGAGGCCGTCCAGACCCCAGATCCTGATTCTCTGCCGGAGGCCGTCCAGACCCCAGATCCTGGTTCCTCGTCTGTGGCCATCCAGGCCCAAGCTCCTGGTTCCTCATCTGTGGCCATCCAGACCCAAGCTTCTAGTTCCTCATCTGTGGCCGTCCAGACCTCTTCTCCTGGCTCACTGTCAGAGGTCCTGATGGAGACCTCAGCTCCTGGCTCTCTGTCGGAGGTCCTGACGGAGACCTCAGCTCCTGAATCCTCGTGTCTCTCTGGGCTGCCCCCGGGCCGCCCTCCCGAATCCTCGTGTCCCTCTGCGCTGCCCCAGGGCCGCCCTCCTGAACCCTTGTGTCCTCCTGGGCTGCCCCCTGGCGGCCCTCCTGAATCCTCGTGTTCTCCTGGGCTGCCTCCGGGCCTCCCCCCAGATCTCTTGTGCCCCTCTGGGCTGCCTCCGGGCCGCCCCCCCGAACCCTCGTGCCCCTCTGGGCTGCCTCCGGGCCGCCCACCAGAACTCTCGTGCCCCTCTGGGCTGCCTCTGGGCTGCCCCCCCAGAACTCTCGTGCCCTTCTGGGCTGCCTCTGGGCCGCCCACCAGATCTCTCGTGCCACTCTGGGCTGCTTCTGGGCCGCCCCCCAGAACTCTCGTGTCCGTCTGGGCTTCCCCCTGACAGTCCACCTGAACTGTTGGTCCCTCCTCCTGGCTCCCCTCCTCCTACCCTGCTTAATGGACTGAACTTTGGAATTTCTTTTTTTTCTTTTTTTTTTTTTTTTTTTTGGGATGTCTGGTATCCATCCCTTGAGGGAGGGGCTTTGTCATGATTTCTGTTCTTGTTCCCCTGTGTTTTTCCTGTGTTTTCTCAGTATAGTTCAGTAGCAGGCACAGGGAAGACATCAAATGAACTGACACAGACACAGGGAGACAGAGAGCTTAAATGCACAGGGAGTGATTAACAACGGAGGACGGGTGTGGACAATCAGACACAGGTGGAACTGGTGAAGGTAATCACAGTGGAGGGAAACTGAGGCAGGAAGCAAAACTACAATCACACACAAGGGAAGGCAAACTACAGAATAAAACAGGAAACATGGAGCACTTCACAATACACAACACTGGACCAGGAGGAGAATCAAACATGTGACACTAGGAGGGAGCAAGGAAGCAAAATACAAACAGGAATTAAAACTAAACATGAAACACAGGAAGAGTAACTAAACATAAAGCACAAGGAATTAACTAAACATGAAACAGGAAATGTAAAACTAACAAGAAACAGGGAATACTAAACAAGAAACACAGGGGAAGTAAAACTAACAAGAATCAGGGAATACAACACATGAAACACGAGGAGTAAAACTAGACAAGAAATACAGGGAATAACTAAACATAAAACACAGGGGAAAACCTAATACAATAAAACATGGAATTCACAGAACAATCAAGAAAAACACGAGGGATAAAGAACTAACTGAACTATACTGAGAAAACACAGGAAAAACACAGGGGAACAAGAACAGAAATCATGACAGGATATAATGGATTCTGATGGAAGTCTTCTAGACTACAGGGCTTGGTTTGAAAAATATGAAATAAATTGTACTCAGAGTGAGTATGATAGGACTTGTAAAGCAATCCCCTTACCACTGATTCAATTAATCAAGAATACCTTATTGTATTCAAATGTTGAATCAGTGCTACCAAAATTGATGATTAATGATTGTAACTTAATTGACAAAAAATGTAATCACAAACTGATTAGTGCTGCTTTGAAATCTATAATATGTTATGATTACAACAGAGAAATTCAAGCACAAGTGACTGATAAGGTAACTGTGTCTATGATGGAAAAAGCACACTCTAAATATATTAAATGGCCTACCTCCCCAAAGATTAAAGAAACTCATTTTTAAAACACTTTACAAAGTCTACCCAGTTGCAGAATTTCTAAAAAAAAGATTTAAGTTTGAAGTTGACCTGTGTACCTTTTGTACACATTTGAACATATGTTTTTCTCATGCCCTGTGTCTAGGAAATTTTGGTCAGAAATAAGAAATTGGTTATTGCTTAAGATAAATGACATCCCAGCTTTTGATATTTCTCGTAATATTCTTTTACATAGATAACTTAAAATCTAATATCTCTCATCTGGTAAATTTGATTATTCTAATGGAGAAATATCATATTCATTGCAGCAAGTGGAGAAATAGCAAACCCTCCTTTGATTGGTTTATTAATGATTTCAAATTATTTTTCCTATTGCTTAAAAAGTTGTGCTCCAGTAAAATAGCTATAAAGACCTGTGAAGATATATCTGGTTTCTTACTTATCTGATTTAGCCCTAACTTTGCTCCTCCTTATATATTTTTGCTTGCCTTGTTTTCTGTGCCCAATAATCTAAAATGTGAATGTGAATTTCTTGTGTTTGACATTTCATTGTAAGAAAATGAATGGTCCTTATGAGAGGATGTATGTTTTTGTATTGTTCATTTGTGTTCAATAAAACAAACAAACAAACAAAAACCCTCTCAGAAATGGGCCTCTGGAGAGTAGCGGTTTGTTTCAAAATTCAACACGTTGCCATTAGTACTCTAATAATGCCATGTAGTGGGCACATAGGCGAACACAACATGTCATGTATGACATTGTAAACAAGCTGCATGTGCTGCAATTAGTAACCAGTACAAAAATAGCACAGGTGTTTAATGTCACCATAAATCCATATTTTTTTAACCCCAATGGAAGTAATAGTCTGTTATTTCTTAACCCCAATTTATACAAGGTAGGTGGGGGATTAAATGTTTCAAATTGTTTCATACTGCGAGCCTGTGGCTCTGTCACTTCTTTATAATCTTGCTGGATCCATCCTGACAGACAACTTCATACGACACCCGCTCATGCGTCATGGTGTTGAGCCAAGCTGAGAGCAACTTCTTAATTCTGTCTCTGGTATGACCTGTGAGTAGGCTACAACATATGCCTTTTTCTGTTATATTACCATAACATTTCTGTTTTGGTATGGGATAAGGAATCATTCTATTGCTATGTGCTACTGTGTAGTCAACAGAAGTGGAAAAAGTATGAGTATTGTAACCCACCACCAGCCACTCTGGGGTCCCAACTCATCAGTTAAGAACCACTGACTAAAACGAATTTGACAAAAGATCGATTTCAGTTCTCTTTTTGAACCACGTCATGAATAAAATTTCCTGCATATTCAACAGTATGACTTTACTGAAATCTTACTTTTTTCAGTAAATATGACTGTAATCTTTGAATTCTGACTTTTATCTCAGAATTCTAAATTTAATCACAAATTCTGAGATTAAAGGCAGGAAACAAAAGAATTCAGAATTTTTCAGAATATCGATTTTAATCAAAGAATTCTGAATCATTTTCAGAAGTCTGGCTTTAAACATACAAATCTTCCTTTTTTCAATATCATGATTCTAATCTTAGAATTCTGACTTTAATCAAAGGTTTCTGAATTTAATCTTAAACTCTGAGAATAAAGTCAAGATTTGTACCCCAGAAGTTGGACTTATTCAGAATTCTTAGTTTAATCTTGGAATTATGACATTAATTTAAGAATTCTGACTAATCTCTGAATTCTGACTTTAATCTTAGAAATATGACTTTAATCTAAGAATTCTGACTTTGATCTGAAAACTCTGACTTTTATTTTAGAATTCTGAGTTTAATCTGAGAAGATGGGCTTTCATTTTCTCAGAAATACATCTTAAATCTTAGAATTCTGAATTCAAAATCAGACTGAAGGTAAAAAGGGGCAAAAAAGCTGTTTTCACCTTCCTCTACCAATGGGGAGTTTACATATATTTTTCATTTTTCAATTTTTTATCTAACTTTATTAAATTCATATGGCAAATTTAAAAAGACAGGAGTAATTAAACTTTTTTTTTTTTTTTTTTTTGGGAGAGGGGTCGGGTTTTTTTTTACATGATTAAATGTGGGCGAACCGAAGCACTCGGAGAAAACCCTAAATCCTCCCTCAGTGGACCTGCAGTTTCTCATCAGCGGGGGCTTCAGGCTCTGACAGGAACCTTCAGCTTTTGCTGTGAGTTGAACACTGCAGTGCCCTGTAGGCACCTGAAGCCAGGCTTAACATCCAGCTATACTCTCTGTGCTTGTGGCCAAAGCGAGGCCATTCACACCGAGAATAAACCAGAGGCCGGACCTCAGGCCCTAGCACACCTTTCCACAGCACACATTTAGTGTGCTGTGGAAAGGTGTGTCCCACCCACCCACCCGTATGAAGCCCAGCTCTTAGCCACCACTGAAGATGGCCCTGCAGAACCCAGTCATTTTCCGGAAGCAGGTCTTGAAGATGCTGGTCTTAGTCGGCTTCTTCAGGCACTCTGTCAGAGCGTCCACCGCGTAGGTGATGACATATTTTGTCTGCTGCAGCAAGCCTCTCCTCAGAGAATCTTTAGTGAGGTCCTTGCAGAGCTGTTTGTAGACAGTTGCATAAATCTCTTGCATATTCTCCGGGCTCAGATCACAAACTATTTTGGAGCCTTCCATCTCCTCCCAGAGCAGCTCCGTCATGGTTGTGATGGCAGCTTTGCAGGATTCTGTGGATGGATCCATCACGACGTTTCTAAAAGTCCTCTTAAACAGCCCAGTCACCATAATCTCACAGGTGACCTTGTCCCACTTGTCTTCATCCATCTCTTCCTTGTCATCGGGATCATCTCTGACAGAAGCACAAGGCTCTATGTAGGCAAAGTTATCCACTTGACTGTCCCTGAACATGAACATTTGACACTGGTCAACGACTTCCTCGATCTTCCTCATGGCAGCAGCTGCATGGTCTTTCTTACACTCATGCTTGTGTGCCTGCAGGTTGAGCCAGTTCCACGAGTCTCATGAAGGTGTCCACTACATCACGAGCAAAGTCCATCATGTGCACCCTTTGCTTCTTGTCAGGGGACAGTTGGAGAAATATAAATTCAGCCAAACGTTCTTCTGTTAATTCATATTTCCCATCAACGATCTTATGTGCCATCCTTTTGTAGAGACACATGACATTAGTGCCCTTTTTCACAGTCTTCTTGTCTTCGTTAATCAGCTCCTCAACCATGTGATCCAGACTGTTGATAACCTCATGGATAGAAGCTCTGTCCTTTTTCCCAAATTTGCTCCTAAGTTTTGCAAAGATACCTAAAAATACCTCCATGGAAAACTTTTTAGCAAAGAAGGCTTTTGCCCTGTTTATTATCATTTCCCACAGGGGCTCCGTATCACAATCCATGGATTTTTGATGAAGTGAGGCTTTTGACTTTTCATTTTCAATCACTTCAACAATATCAAAAGCCGCCTTACTTAAATCTTTGCTCTGGCTGGCCTCAAGTATCTCCAACTCTTCTGTTGTAAGATCAGCACTGTCCTCCATCATCTCTAATTCTTCTGGTGTAAGGTCAGCACTGGGCTCAAATTGAGTCATATTCTCAGCCTCGTCCTTGAGGATGGACTTGACTGCTATTGAAGCACTGCGACTTTGCACTGACAAACGTTCCAGTGCAGCTTCCTCCTCCCACTCTGATGTCTCTACCTGTGCTTCCTCACCTGTAATTCCACTCTCACTGCTTGATCTACATAGCGCTGTTTTCCTGATCTTTCTCAGCACCGCCATCAAACAGTTTGCCATCTTCTTCAGTCCTAATTTGAATTTCTTTGGCTCAGAGGCAGAATTTATCCTCTGGGCCACCTCTTGGGCAACAAGCCTGGTGACCTCCTCTGTGCTAGTGCAGACGATGTTTTCTTGCTCAACACCAGCTGACTCTGCTAGCACGAGTGAAAGAGTGTCCCCTAGGCACTTTTTAACATCCTTTTCTGTGATACTAGTCACAGAAATCCTTGAACTTGAGGAGCCTCTCTTTGATTTCAGACGGCTCTGTCTAGACTCCCTCTCCTCTAAAGCCTTTAAAATGTGTCCATAGACAACATTTATAATTTCAGCACACATACCTGCTAAGACCTCTTTTGTGTTCTTGTCATTGCCGTGAAACACAAGATAGTTCCATTCATCACAGGACAATTTCATCAAATAGTCCTCCACAGTAGGACGAAGGGCCTCTGGGGAAATGGCTGGAAGGATGCCCTCCATTTGCTCTTCTGACTGTGAGCTCTGCATTTTGTCAATCGAATTAAAGTTACGTTCTGACTGTGAGCTCTGCATTTCTTTGATTGAATTAAAGTTATCTTCACTGTCCATGCAGCTAAGACATTCAATCCTAATACAACACCATAAACTGGGCGGGCCAGGTATATAGGGAGTCGAGTCCTTGGATCTGTGACGTAATCAACTTCCGGTTCCTTTCATGTGTCACGTGGTCAGGAGTGGGCCAAAACAAGCAGCAACTTATGTGTGATTAAGGCCTTCATACTCTTCAAATTTCAATGTATGTGTTAACACGTATAAAGTTAAGTTGAAATTATTTTTAAATTCCTGTTTAGGTTTGGACAGCAGCGATGGATTTACTATTACGTATTTTATATTGAAAATCAACAGCGGAAGTTGCCGTAATGCGGTGCATTTTTTCGTATCCATATCTATGCATTTTTTGACTATCTGTAAGTAGCGAACGATCTGTGAACCTGTGGGCTTAAATACTGTTACAAATATAAACTCCTATCCGTGAAATTAACCAGTATTGTTGGAGCTCTTCTTCAGTCTCTCAGATATCAACTGAGTTGTAAACTCTTGCTCTCACCGTCTCACATTTTAATCACGGTATTGTGCTAATGTTTACAAGAAACTAGAAAACGAACCTGCCATGTTATCAAATATATAATTCACAAACCAAATCTTACCAATTGACAGTATTTTTCGGTTTTAACGTTGCTACAATCACAGACGTAAAATATCGAGTTCTTCAAGCAAAGAAATCACATTTGTTGTTTTTTCTTTCTTTTCTTAATTGTCACAATGTAAGCACAAGCTAACATGACTTTAAGCTAGCAGTGAACAAAACGACGAATACTCACCGGAGAAAAATCACCAAATATACATCAAAAAGCGGTCCTCTGTGGTGATTCGCAGAAACGCGGATCAACTCAACAAACCATTCAAGAGAACTCTTTAAATCCAATGAAAACTTTCACGTTTCATCTTTTCATGAAGTTCAAAAATGTCTTCAGGAGCAGATAAACCGTTCAGAACCGTTAAAGCCAGAACTGACTATCATGGAAGCCCGTTTCTGCCTCAAAATGATATGAGTTTAAAGTATACTTTACTCAGGATTTTGGTTTTAATAATTAAGATTAATAACCAAAATCTTAAGTCAAAATTATAAGATAAAAAGTTACATTTCTGAAGTTAAATGTCACAGTTATTCAGTAAAAATTATGAGAATCAAAAGTGGTTATCAAGGCGGAAAGAAAAAAATAAGACAAAAACGTCCAATAAAAATGCATAATTATGAGATTTATAGTCATAAATAGGAGGTAAAACTATTATGACATAGATAAAGTCATACTTTTATGATTAAAAAGAAACATTTGTGAGGTTAAAAGTCACAATTATTTGACAAAAAGTCATAATTATAAGCTCATAAGTCCAAATTGTTGTGTATAAAGTCATAAATATGAGATTAATTTATAGTGAGATAAAGATAGAGGGTTTTTTTTAATGCACTGAGGTTAAAAAACAAAATTATTTGGTACAAAGTCTTAATTTTCAGAAAAAAAAGTCATAATTGTGAGATAAAAATTCCAAATGATACGATCAGCAGTCAAAGCTATCAGATAAAAAGTGAAAACCACAAGATGGAATTAAAATTAAATTCAGAAAGTTCTAATTGTATCAATAAAAAGACATTAAAGGGTTACAACTCTTAAGTCAAAATTATAAGATTTAAAATTGAAATTATAAAATAAAAACTCAAAAATATGAAATCAGAATTTGGCATATATGAATGGAGGACTTAGAGTGCCAAAATGAAATATATAATTCATTAATTAATTAAATGGGTCATTAATAATTAAATGTGCCATTAATTAATTAAATGTGTCATGAATTAATTAAAAGTGCCATTAATTAATTAAATGTGCCATGAATTAATTAAATGTGTCATGAATTAATTAAATGTGTAATTTATGAATTAATTAAATGTGTCATGAATTAATTAAATGTGTCATGAATTAATTAAATGTGAATTACATATTTAATCAATTCATGACACATTTAATTAATTCATTGTTCCTGCTCCAGCAGTGCATCATGAATTTATTTTATCTGTCATCCTCTCCCATTAAACTCAGTGGGCGGGACTAACGCTAAACAGTCACAAACCATTGGTTTGGTCTGCAGGATTGCCACATGGGGAGTTTCCCACCACACAAACTAACACACAAACATGGCAGCTATCACTGAGGACCTGCATGAGCCCCCCCTTGAGTTAATAACAGATATTTTAGTCCTGTCAGAGAATGCTGACACTGGAATTTGGGACCCTGAACATGTGGCTAGCAAAGCAGGGGAATTTATTGAAGTTCTTGGAGTTTTTTCTGCTCTGCCTGACCAAGATATTGACCAAAGAGTGTTCGCAAACTTAGATTGCTGCCATGTTTGTCTGTGTGTGTGTGTGTGTGTGTGTGTGTTTGTTAGGTGGGGAATCCCCTTGTCTGGCAGCCCTGCAGATCAAAGCAATGGTTTGTGACTGTTCAGCGTTAGTCCCGCCCACTGAGTTTGATGGGAGAGGATGACAGATAAAATAAATTCATGATACACTGCTGGAGCACAATAGTGCATCATGAATTTATTTTATCTGTCATCCTCTCCCATCAAACTCAGTGGGCGGGACTAACGCTGAACAGTCACAAACCATTGGTTTGGTCTGCAGGGCTGCCAGACGAGGGCGTTTCCCACCAAACAAACTAACACACAAACATGGCCGCTATCACTGAGGATCTGCATGAGCTCTCCCATGAGTTGTTAACAGATATTTTAGTCCTGTCAGAACACGCTGACGCTGGAATTTCGGACCCTGAGCATGTGGCTAGCAAAGCAGAGGGATTTATTGAAGTTCTTGGAGTTATTTCCGCTCTGTCTGACCAAGATATTGACCGAAGAGTGTTCGCAAAGTGTTGATTAACAGGTTTATTTGTCAGCGCAGTAGTAGATGTTGTATTGTTTCGTACACATACGTGTTTTGTCGAGTTTTCCAGGCACTTCAGGTTTCGTCTTTGCTTTGTACGTAAACTACGCCTCTGTCATCAGCTGGTCCACTAGCTCAGTGCTAGGATAGATCTCTGTCACTTGAGAGACCAGGGTTCAAATTCCCCGCAATGTCATAATTATTGATGTCTCTATGGTTTTTTTAAAAATTTTTTTTTATGATTTTATGGAATAAAAAACTATATGAACCCCTCTCTGTGTCTTTACTGGGCTCTGTTAACCTCCCCTGTCCCCCCCTTGGCCTGCATTCACACTGTCCAACGTATCCAGGCCTGACCACAGATACGTCACACGTCATCACAGAATATATTACCTAATATTACCTAACAGCCTAATAATACACTAAATATTGTTGATTTTTATGATAGATGATCTGCCATCAGGGTTATTTTACCTGACCTAGGATCTGTACGCTGCGTTAACAGCGCCCAGTAAAGACACAGAGAGGGGTTCGTATAGTTTTTTATTCCATAAAATCTTTTAAAAAATTAAAAGAAACCATAGAAACATCAATACTTATGACACTGGGGGAATTTGAACCCTGGTCTCCCAAGTGACAGAAATCTATCCTAGCACTGAGCTAGTGGACCAGCTGATGACAGAGGCGTAGTTTACGTACAAAGCAAAGACAAAACCTGAAGTGCCTGGAAAACTCGACAAAACACATATGTGTACAAAACAATACAACATCTACTACTGCGCTGACAAATAAACCTGTTAATCAACACTTTGCGAACACTCTTCGATCAATATCTTGGTCAGACAGAGCGGAAGTAACTCCAAGAACTTCAATAAATCCCTCTGCTTTTCGAGCCACATGCTCAGGGTCCGAAATTCCAGCGTCAGCATGTTCTGACAGGACTAAAATATCTGTTAACAACTCATGGGAGAGCTTATGCAAATCCTCAGTGATAGCGGCCATGTTTGTGTGTTAGTTTGTTTGGTGGGAAACGCCCTCGCCTGGCAGCCCTGCAGACCAAACCAATGGTTTGTGACTGTTCAGCGTTAGTCCTGCCCACTGAGTTTGATGGGAGAGGATGACAGATAAAATAAATTCATGATGCACTATGTGCTCCAGCAGTGTATCATGAATTTATTTTATCTGTCATCTTCTCCCATCAAACTCAGTGGGCGGGACTAACGATGAACAGTCACAAACCATTGCTTTGGTCTGCAGGGCTGCCAGACAAGGGGATTCCCCACCTAACAAACACACACACACACACACACACACACACAGACAAACATGGCAGCAATCTAAGTTTGCGAACACTCTTTGGTCAGTATCTTGGTCAGGCAGAGCAGAAATAACTCCAAGAACTTCAATAAATCCCTCTGCTTTGCTAGCCACATGTTCAGGGTCCGAAATTCCAGTGTCAACATTCTCTGACAGGACTAAAATATCTGTTATCAACTCACGGGAGAGCTCATGCAGGTCCTCAGTGATAGCTGCCATGTTTGTGTGTTAGTTTGTGTGGTGGGAAACTCCCCATGTGGCAATCCTGCAGACCAAACCAATGGTTTGTGACTGTTCAGCGTTAGTCCCGCCCACTGAGTTTGATGGGAAAGGATGACAGATAAATTAAATTCATGATGCACTGCTGGAGCAGGAACAATGAATTAATTAAATGTGTCATGAATTAATTAAATGTGTTAAATTCACATTTAATTAATTCATGACACATTTAATTAATTCCTAAATTACACCTTTAATTAATTTCATGACACATTAAATTAATTCATGACATATTTAATTAATTCATAAATGACACATTAAATTAATTCATGACACATTAAATTAATTCATAAATTACACATCTAATTAATTCATAAAATTACACATTAAATTAATTCATGACACATTTAATTAATTCATAAATTACACATTTAATTAATTCATGGCACATTTAATTAATTCATGACACATTTAATTAATTCATGACACATTTAATTAATTCATAAATTACACATTTAATTAATTCATGGCACATTTAATTAATTCATGACACATTTAATTAATTCATGACACATTTAATTAATTCATGGCACATTTAATTAATAAATGGCACATTTAATTAATTAATGAATTATATATTTCATTTTCGCACTCTCAGTCCTCCATATGTATGTTTTCAGATTTTTCTTTCTTTATCAATGTTCAACCTCTTTGGTAGGAGCCAATCCAATCCATCAGAGAAAAAGATTGTTTGTACATTTAGGACTTCTTTAAAGTGAGGAACAGTACGTGCACTTAGTACGACTACATGTGAGTCCACAAACACATGAGGTTCTTGATCTGTTATGATGTTTTGACCTTGCTCTTGTGACTTTTCTTGATAATCAGGCTGTAGTTTGATATTTTATTCACTCTTGTTCTCTCCCGTGTCTTAATCACTGACAGCCAGCAGAGGGCGCCGTTAGCCAACTTGCCGGTACAGAAAGTGTACATGACGAGGTATCATGGAGGGAGTCCACCAACTACGGAGCCTTCAGCTGTCTGATAGTGTGGCTGAAGATTGGGGAACAGTCAGACGGCGTAGTAAGCATAGTTATAAGAGTTCCTAAATTCTCAACTTTGTAACCGTTTTCTGCCCCTAAATTGCCGGGAAAACCATCAGGTAAAGGGCCGAAAAAAGCGCCTAATTCCGGCGTTTCTAAATAAATCGCAGGAAGCGGCGGCGTTTTATTTACAGGAGAGACAATTGATCGGTATGTGGCTGAATTAAAGAACAGAAGTAAAACGACAGTTTAAAGGACTGACAGACTCATTGATTGAAGACAGATTTGTGACTGGGATTTGAGACTATTAAGAGGTTTGGATGTTAAAACAGATGCACACAAAGCAACACAAGTGGCACCTCTGAGACAAAAAAGGACAGAAACAAGCTAAGAGAGAGGGCCATAGCAAAACGTGGTCGATGTGGCACAGGGCAGAAAATGTCCAGCAATCAAAATAATAAGATTTAATCAAATCATCCTAAAATTAATCAAATCAATTCAGAATACATCACTTCGTTTTTTAACTCAAGTGTATATTTATAATTTTATTATTCAATTGATATGAGTTTCTATGTCCTTTTTTGATCCTTTAATATGTTACTTATACTAAATTAACACTGTGTACAAGATGATAGATACTTTATAACTTCATTCATTCATGTAAGTCTAACTACTTATTGTTGCTAAGTGCTGTTCTCATGGTGGGTTAAAGATAGGTGTTCATAAATTATACATCAAAGAGTGCAGCCTTGACCTGTTGTCTTTGTTTTAATACAGTGTTATTAAGCAGATGCTTTTTCCAAAGCAACGTACATCTGACAGGTAGACCAGTGTTCCAAAAGTTGAGTACTTTGCCCACTGGATGCTGATCATGCCCTGACTGGGATTGGAACCATCATTCTCCTCCACTGAAGTCAGGGATGTAACCCACTGAGTGGTCCAGCCTCCAGCCTCTCTGTAAAATGGAAGTCACTTGAGAACACATTATAAAGGCAGACATGTTTTGTTCATCTGCGAAGCCGATGGATTGGCCAGACTCCATGTCTGTATTTAGGCTAATCTATCTTGCAGAGCTCCAATCTGAAACGATAGTGCCAGGTCTGAGAACGGATCTAACCAATCAGGGTCATCTGAGGAGAACAAGGGCAGCGATGGCATCAGCTTACACCAGTGTAGCAATTAGCTTCTGTAGCTATCATATAGCTGCAGTTTTAAAAGAACTGGACCACAATTCTTTATTGAAAATAAAGAAGGCCTGAAAGCTTGTCATGGTGGAAAAAATGTTTTTGCTCTTCTACCAACAGGCCACTGCATTAGTTTTATCCACATACAGTACAAACTCCACTGTTCATTAACTACGGCAGCACCTGTATGTTAAGCTCAGGCTTCTACTAGAGCTGTGCATGCTCGCTATCTCATTTTGTCTCGTCACTCTGGTTGTCCCGTAATGAATGTGACAGGCAGAATGTTCTTTCAATTCCCTTCTGATAGTTTTTTAAAAGCCCTGTCCTTCCCATATGCTTTTTATGCTCTCTCTGCTCCCATTGGTCAAATTCATTGACATGATGGAAAAGATCATATGAAGTAGAAAGAAAAAAAGATAGACTTCCAAGGCGCAGATGGTCAAGTACAGGGGTGTCCAAACTATGGAACTGGAGCCAAATGCGGCCAGCAAACCAATTTTAATTGGCCCGCAGCAAATTCTAGAAATAAAATGAAAAATGGCCCACATTGGAACATTAAGTGTGCGCTTGACTGTATTGTACTTCATACTTTCAGCACGAGGCGGGGCTACTCTACTAATTCTGTAAACAAACATTTTGACAAGAAGAATTTATTAATGTGTTTTTGGTGTGGCTAAACTGAGACAAAACTCTACATGGTAATCAAACTGGTAACCAAAATGATAACAATATCCTATTTTCTAACTACCTGATGAGTGACAGCAGCAAATAGCAGTACCAATAATATTTCAGGGGCGGAGCCAGTGGTAGTTTAGGCCAAACAGGGCCCCCTGAAATCTGATTGGCCTCCCCAAAAACTTTGAAATGATTGTCTATTTGGTTTGTCAGCCATTAAATGGAGCGTATAGCGT
This sequence comes from Cheilinus undulatus, assembly GCF_018320785.1. Taxonomy (NCBI): domain Eukaryota; kingdom Metazoa; phylum Chordata; class Actinopteri; order Labriformes; family Labridae; genus Cheilinus; species Cheilinus undulatus. The sequence continues at coordinate 14,634,331 of NC_054884.1, read as the reverse complement.
TAGCTCAGGAAGGCCATGGAGTCGAGCACTGCAGTAATCATGCAAGCCCTCATTGGCTGACGGCCAGCTAATTTGCTGCAAGCATGCTATTGGCTGATTGCTCTTATACTGCCTTTTTTAAACTGCTCTTGCCTGATCATGCTCTGTTGCTCTCTCTAGAAGCTGCTCTTGCAACCCTCCTACATCCCAGCTCCTCCTTTTTGCTTCTGACTTGATGCTTTGCTGCCTGCTCTGCTTTAAGAGTTTTTGCTGTTTCCTGAATGAACAAACCCTTTAGGCGTACTCAGTCACTAAGCATATCTTAACCTACGTTATTTTGGTTTTACAAACTTTCATATACCTTACCTTGTGCATATTAAAGTGGCCCAAACATCCTTACATATGTATATATATATTTCTATATGTGGCCCTCAGTGGAAAAATTTTGGACACCCCTGATCCAGTGGTTAGGTCATGCCGCATAGATGCAGATGGCCTGGGTTCAAGTCTACCCTGTTACTCTTTCCCTGCATGTCATCCCCCACTTTTTCCAGCTCAGTCCTCTATCCTATATCTCTCCAATAAAGACAAAAAGTCCCAGAATAAATCTTCAGAAAATCTAGACTTTCTGTTGCAAAGACGCCCCAGATACGACATTTGTCTTCTTCACTATGGCACCCTATATGGGGGTAAAAAGACAGTTTTTTGGGGGCCTAAAGGTCCAAAATTAAATAGTAACAAACAATGATCAAAATGTAAATAGATTTCGTTGAATAAAATGTTACATACTCTAGCTTTAATGCCTGAAGGAAAATCACTTGAAGACAATTTCCTCTTGACTATAAGTAGTTTTTCTTTTGTCTCCCATAATGCATGTGTTTATGGGGTAGTTTAACTCCCTCATTTATCTCCTGATGAGACGCTGACTTTGTAGTTTTCACTCTTGTTTACATGCAATGATAATAATTCTGGACTGTAAACTTACCCTACAGCTGGATAAGAGTTTAAAGTGAAGTGTATAGTTAGATCAGACCCAGACAGTACGTCTTTGACTTCGGCGCTAACAGAGACAGGAAGTGGAGGTGCCTGGCCCAAGAATGTCTCTGCTCTCAGGTCCCACCCACAGGAAATGCCTGTCCGGCCTGTTTGAATCTGACTGAAAAGACGTCTCCTGTTAGTGTAAGTTTGGCTTCTGTTGGAGGAGAGGATGGATGGAGTCTGAATGGTGAGGAGGCTGCTCCTGGTACTTGTGTGCTGTAAAGTTTAGATAAGCAGGGGTCTGATGGTTTTCAGAGGCGTTCTGGTGCTCTGGTTGGGTTACAGGTTACAACCCAGAGACGGTGAAGACTAAACAAATGAACATGCATTCCTTGACTCTGAATTAATCACTCTCTGGAGGAGACTTTTGTAAAGGGACAGGGATGAGGGCTCCAAATGCCTTTCCATTTTCTTATTATCTGAAAATGTGTGGTATTAGCTGTTTCTGGTCTACTCTGTGCCCATGTTTCTCTTCCAGCCGTCTCTTCTCCTCTCTCCCTGTCATTACATTATGCTGTGAATATTTCCACCGAAGCCACTGATCTAATTATACAACTTTTTAAATCCGTCCAGATATCTTTGGTTAGACTAATTCAGAGTTTCAGAAGGCTTGTGAATAGCCAACTGATGATCTCTTCCTGGACTCAGTTTCCATCAGACTAATAGCCGCTGTGGGAAAAGGACGTGAGCCAGCCTGCCAAAGAGAAGCTGGAAAGACATCTCAAACAGTTAAAATGAAGACATTGTTTCTGAGTTTGAACTCAGTGACTTAAAGAGGGGGAAATTCTTGAATTGCACTTGCATTTCTGCTCTTTGTTTGGTGGGATTAACTAAAGCTGTTTTCGATAAAAGACCTCCTTCAAGAAAATATGTCTGTCTGTGTACAAAATTAGCAGATGCTTCCTCCTCTTGTGTGGGATTCCTCATTCATTAAACACTGACATTCAGCCAATTTACATGCATTTTTTATTCTAAGTTACCACAAGATGCATGTGTCCGACTAAAACAATCACTGAAGTGGCCCCTAACTCCAGTAAAGACCTTAATAATGGCCCCCACAAGTCAACCAGAGTCATGGGCAGCAAAAAGCCAGCACTTGACCAGGGTTGTCAGGTAGGAACCACCTTCAGTTAGCCTGTGACACCTGCAAGGGGCCTAACACCATAACACCGTCCCAGAGCCTATCCACTACATGCTAACATCCATCCATTTTCTATACTGCTTAGCCCGTTTGGGGTTTTGGGGACTGGTCGCCAGTCAATTGCAGGGCTGACACAGAGACAGACAATCAGGCACCAATTAACCTACTGAACATGTTTGTGGTGGTGGGAGGAAGCCTGAGTACCCGGAGAGAACCCATGTGTGCACAGGGAGAACATGCAAACTCTGCACAAAAGGGCCCTGACCAGGAAGCGAACCAGGGACCTTCTTGCTGTGAGGCAACAGGGCTAACCCCTGTGCCACTGTGCAGCCCCTGCATGCTAGCTTAGGGAAGTCAAACTACAGTTGAAGCTCAATTCAGCTATTGGCCTTCTTCCTGTTGACCTTGCAAACAAGTTAGCAAGCAGCTAATGCTAAAGCAGCTAATTGGTCATGTTTCAGACCATTGAACCCGATAAGAAAAAAACGTAGAGCCCTGTAAACTTTGTGTACAGTCTATAGGCCTTACTTTTGGAATACATGAGATGAACTCAATACCTCTGGCTTATGATATCTGACCTTGGGCAACAATGCAAATTCTGCTACTCCTGGCTTCATTGTTCAGCTTCTCGGTCAAAGTCCTGCATGGAGACTGTGGCAAGAGGGTCTGGCTACAGCCCTCGAGCAAACCTCTACGCTGGGGTGTTCGGCTGGAGACCTCTACGGTGGGGCGAAACCTCTTCGCTGGGGCGTGACGTCATTGCCCAAGCCTACACTTGGGTGTGCAGCGTGTTAGCTGTTGTTAGCATGACCTAGCTGTTGTTAGCATGACTACAACACTGTGCTTATGACACATTAGCATAGCCCCTAAGCTATTAAACCCCGACTGGTTCGGTTTAGGCGTTTAAATCCGACTGGTTAGGTTTAGGCATTAAAACCCAACTGGTTAGATTTAGGGTCAGCATGTCGGCAAGCAGATAGAGCTGAAATTTCGTTGCGGGTAATATACATCATGCCCCAGCGGAGAGGTCCGCCGTCGCGGGCAATATACGTCACCCCCCAGCGTAGAGGTTTCGCCCCAGCGTAGAGGTTTCGCCCCAGCGTAGAGGTCTCCAACCAAATGCCCCAGCGTAGAAATTTGCCCGAGGGCTGCAGCCAGATGCCTCTTGATTGTGGAGCCAGTGACTGTAGAAAATACTGGACTAAGTGAGTGACACTAGCCACCTGGGGCTCCTAAGGCCAACCTGCAAGGGTTGCCATACTGACAAATTCAACCCCCAAATAGTGTATGCCCAGGGCCGCTCATGGCCAAAGTGAGGCCCTAAGCAGATTCTGATGAGGCCCCTGCGATCTGATTTTAAAACAGCTGATCACAGTGCGAGGAAGTTAGACTATGTCAGTTCATTCTTGGTCAGAACCTGTGCGGGAACTTTACGGAGGTTCACCATAAATTCACAAACTAAAGAATAGTACAAGCTGTCTTTTGACAAGAGAGGTTGCAGAATAACGGGTGGATATACAGGACAGACGTGATAAGAGTTTCTGTGCTGCAAGCGTCAGGAGAGAGAGAGAGAGGGAGAGGGAGCGTGAGTAATGACACAGACTGCAGGCCCTGTGATTGGTCCACAGGTTAGCACTGGCAACCGCCAGTCTCTGTGTAAGGTCTATATGCATATTGCATGGACTGTAGTGCAGTGGTTTCCAGAGTAGCAGTTGGGACCCATGGGGATGGTCACCAGACACTGGGGGGTTGGAGGATGCTTTCCAAAAAACAAAGAGAAATTAAAAATGATTTATTGTGGTATATTTTATCCATTATGGTAAAAATATACGTAATATTAGTTCAGTTTAAAATAAAACCATAGCTTTTGTAATTAAAATCAAGTGATGTGTACAAAAACTCTCTAAAATGTAAATTTGTACATGATGCTCTTACCACATCCAGTGATGGTGGGGTCCCTGGTCTCTGGCACTGTAATTTTGGGGGTCACATGCTGAAACGTTTGGGATCCCTTGCTCCAGTGTCAGATAAATTGCTGCAGATGGGGACATGAATTTTCTCATCTAGGCCAAAACTTCCACCTCCTCTTCAACTGGTAAAGTCGTTGCACAGTCCATCACATCAGATGTCTCCCCATCTTTCTTTAAAATTATTGCAGTGTAATTTACCACTGCTTGATACTCATCACCTTCAGTTAAAAATAAGCAGGACCAGGAACTGGCATAAGAATGCACTGCTGGTTAGCATTTTGGAAGAGTGCTGCAGAGCAATGAGGCTTCACCAGTGCACAAGTATAGAGCTCAGGACAGTGTTTGCCACTTTGGTGTAACTACAGCGTAGACTTGCTGCAGAAGTATAAACCAGGTTTTAAAACAAATTCAGTTATACTAGTGTATTTATATGTATTTTTAGAGTCCACATTCAGTTGGACTAACACAATTAAACATTTTTTATAACTGCAGGTAAACATACTGTCACATTGGTTTAATTGCAATGAAAATAAAATCCTCAACAAATCCCTCACTTTTGAGACATATAACTGCATTACTTGACTTTGAATGTTCATGAACAAACAATAGCCTCTGTGTTAGTTTTCGGTTCCTCAGTTTCATTTTTGTCCTCGTTTGTTTTCAGTTGAAGCACATGTATTGGAGCTGCTCAGTAAAACCACACACTTCACTCAACAGCTCCTCTGGGACAGTTGTGGGCTCTCGGTCATGAGTGCGACCAATGAAGGGAGGGGGATGCGTTCCACTCAGGGATTTTAACTGCCAGTCGTATAAACCACCTCAATGACCTTAAAGCTGCCTTAAAAAACACACAACTGCTTTTTAGTTAAAAAAAAATATCGTCCCCATGATTTCATAACCCTCACATTAATGACAGACTTCTTACTGACTATAAACACGTTCTACAGCAGAATTTATGCTGTATTATGGTGGACAGTTGTCTGCTCTGATGGTTTTGATTAAAGCTTTTAAGATGAGTGTTAAAAGAGAAGAGTGTAAACACAGACTTTCAAGAAGGCTCAATCAAAGAGTGTCCCAGTACTTTTAAAAGTATGCAATGTTTGACATCAACAGAGGAGCTCAAGGCACCAATTTGGCTCAGCTGGTTGAGCAGGTACCCAATGTACCGTACAGAGGCAACAGTCCTCATCACACAGGTCACAAATTTGATTCCCAGTCTTGTTGAAGTGTATGCCATACACACTGTCCCCGCTCCTGTGAATCTAGCCCTTTCCTGTTCAGTGAATGGTTAGAAAGCCAGTCCTGTCATGTCATCCCTTTATGACCACAGTGTACCCGTCTTCAGATGGCTACTTCTAGCAGGATAATCCACCATGCCACAAAGCTCAAATCATCTCAAACTGGTTTCTTGAACATGACAATGAGTTCACTGTACTCCAGTGGCCTCCACAGCCACCAGAACTCAATTCAATAGAGCACCTTTGTGATGTAGTGAAATGGGAGGTTCGCGTCATGGATGTGGAGCTGACAGATTTGCAGTAACTGTGTGATGATATCATGTCAAAATGGACCAAAATCTCCAAGGGATGTTTCTAAATCCTTGTTGAAACCACAGCACAGAGAATTAAGGCAGTCCTGAAGACAAAGGGGGATCCACCCCAGTAATAGCAAGTTGTACCTAATAAAGTGGCCTGTGTTTATGCTAACTGGGGGGGTGGGTATGCATGATGTCAGTATCAGCAGATATTAGCTTAAGAAGTTAAATATCAATAGGGAGATATTAACATTTTTACCAATATTTACAGCCAACATATTGGCAGTATAAATCACATATCAACCCTAACGGTCGACATATGGCTTTCATTTGGAGTTTTTTCACAGTTGAAGAAAAATCATATTTAATGTCGACTGGCCAAAAGGCAGGTGGGAGACTCCATGATCAAGTGGAAGATAGTTCTTTGGTCTGATGACACCAAAATGTTGCTTTTTGGCCATCAGGCAAGAAACTGTGGCGGACACCAAACACTGCACATCACCACAAACAAATCACCCCAGCATCATGCTGTGGGGATGCTTCTTGGCAGCCAGACCAGAAGGATTGTAAAGGCAGAGGGTAAAATAAATGTGACAAAATATAGGAAGTCTGAAAGAGACCTTCAGCTGGACTTGGAAAGGGCTGTCCGCACCCAGTCTCCATGCAACCTGACAGAGCTTGAGCAGTCTGGCAAAACAAGGAGTAAAATTGCAGTGTCCAGTTGTGCAAGCCTGATTGAGACCTGTTAACCTAAACTCAGTGCTGTGATTGCAGCTATAGGTAGATCTACAGCGCACTGACTTAGGGGGGAAATATTTATGCAATCACTTTATGTAACACGTTTTTATTTAGTTGACATTCATTTGTATTTTCTTGATCTAATTAATATGTTTTGAGTTCAGAAATACACATACAACTGTCATTTTTATCAGCATTTTCCTTAATGATCAAGCAAGTAGACTTTTGATAGCATTTAGGTATTAAATTGCAGTTGCAAATTGCATTACTGCCCAGTATAATCGTTACCAAATCATGTAGCACAGTAGATTATGGCAGGACTCAAATTAAAGTGTTTATGAACATAGTTTTTCAAGTTAGCTCTCCTTTTCCACTGTTCTTCCACATTCGAACAGTTTAGATAGTTGTAGCCTTGGTTTTATAAGCACTGTGTTAAGAGAGGCTTGGAAGAACAATGACAAAGATTCATCTTAAGTTAAATAAGTAGAGACAGCTGAAAAGAAAGCAAGACAAAGATAAAAAATGTGGGGGAGAGACAGATTGAAAGAGAAAGGAGTGCATGCGTGGCTTTTTTTGCTCCAGTGTGGCTCCAGTTGTAGGCGAAACCAAACTTTATCCGTCTTTCAATGCCCACAGTCTGACTGCTTCATCCGCCAACTCTCTGCAGAGGAGATGCCGCACACTCACACAATATACACTCTCACACACACACTTAGAAAATCCTCTGTAGCCTCCACACATGCTCCTACAGCATTAAAACTCTCTCTTTCTCTCACACGCACATGGAGTGAAGAGCTCAGAAGAAATAAGAGCTGCGGAGCAGGGTGGAGTCCATTCTGCTTTCTCAGCAACTCTTTTATTTTTGCACCTCTGCAGCAGCGCAAGCATCATAACTTACCTTAAGGATATAGCATTTCTTATCCCACTGTGAAAAAGAGAAAGCAAAGCTGTGTATTTGTGTGCTGTGTGTATTTTAGTGGACCCCTGCGTGGTCAGACTGTGTGGGTATCTTGTGGCCTGAGCGGGAGCAAGAAATGAGTAAAAGTGACTGGATGTGGCTATAAACAGAGAGGTTGAGGAGGAAGGTTTATGAGCAGCGGGCAACAGAGCACAAAACAATTTAAAAAGTCAAAATTGCTCCTTGCCCCCTCAGCGAGGTCACAGATATATAACATCACTCTCTATATAAGGAGCCCTGCTGTGGCTCTCTCTCTCATTCCTTCCATTTGTCCTTCTCCTCCCCTCTCCTCCCCGTTGGCTTGGGTTGAGGAATGCTACCCAGTGGTGGCTAGGCATCGAGCCATGAGGAGACAGGCAATCAAAGCAGCTGAAAAGATGAGGATATAACAGAGGAAGAAGAAAGAGAGAGGGGAGTTGGGATGGATGAGTGTAGCATGAAAGAATAATGCCAGCCTTTACTGCTGAAGTCATCTCTCTCATACCACCTACCTTTCATTGTAAAAGTTATACTCTTTATCATCTCTGATTGATGTTACTCTCTTAAGTGGATTCTTAAACATTAAACCTGAACTGTTAAAAATGAGCACAGGGGCAAATCTGCATCAGAGCAGCTATTTAATAGCAGCTGTCAAGGACAACATGTTAGTGTTAGTGTTAGTTATGTTTCGTTTACAACCTACAATAATGAAGCAGAATAAGACAAGATTGCTTATGAGGTTTCCAGTTGGCCTGAAATGATTTTTACACAAGCCGAATTCTCTTGCAGACGATTAAGATTGTCCTACAGGATTTTCCAAAATTTTGTTGCTTTGATTTACCCCAAAGTCTTCCAAGGCAGCTGCCAAGAAGCATCCCCACAGCACGATGCTGCCACCACTGTGCGTCATGGTGGGGATGGTGTGTTTGTGGTGATGTGTTTGGTGTCTGCCAAATATTACATCTTGTCTGATGGCCAAAAGCATCATTTTGGTCTCATCAGACCACTTTACCATGGAGTCTTGGGGAATCCAAGCAACACTTGTTGTGCACAGAGTCCCTCTCATCTCAGCTGCTGAAGCTTGTAACTCCCTCAGAGTAGTCATAGGTGCCTTGATGGCCTCTCTCACCCACATTGGCATTTTTAATCACATCTGGATAGCATGTGGGCAAAGAAGAGGGGAAAAGAACCACACTGAAAGCCTTTATGGGTGAAGGAGATGTTTTAGCACTTCTCCCAACCAGCCTTGGCATGAATTTGATTCAACAACTAAATCCAGCACTCTAGTAGTCTACCTGCCGAGCTGGGGTCACTTACCAGAGCAGTGTATGTGTACTACCTCACATGGTCTTGTTGCTCTGGTTGGCCAGTAATAAATGCGACGGGTACAACATTTGCCCAATGTTTTTGACAAGTCCTGCCCCTCCCAAACACTCTCTATGGGTGGTTTCCCAGATGAATGTAAAATACATCTCTTGCTGCAGACCGTTCATTCCTGACAGCCACTCTCAGACTGTTCATCTAAAACATTGTATGCCTCAGAATAGAAATACACACTAAAACTTTTGAAATAAAATCAGATCATACTTCTGTTTGGGGTTAGGCTAGGATGAAGATATCAGTTAGGATGCAAAAAGTCAAAAGTTAAATACCTTACCTGAAAATCCTAATTTCAAAATAATTAATAAAGCTGAGTGAACAGTCTGCTAACAGAAAAAAAGCTTCATTAAAACATTCAAATGCAGCAAGCATGGCTTATATAGCTCCATTAGCTACGTAAGCTCATGGATAACGTAATTAAATGCTAACATAGCTCGAGCTAAACTCAAAAATGAGCTACATTTCTGTCTTATAAATAGCTAAGTTAGCTTTAGCTATGTTGCTATTTTGAACAGGAATGAAGAATTTCAAACTGAACTCACCTTTTTATACCCAAATTTGAGCCGGTTCACTGGGCTTCTCTGAGAAGTCAGAAATTAATCAAGCATAACATTCAACCACAAAAACTCATTTTTCTGTTCAGGAATGCAAGTAAATAACTATAATTTCATATATTATTCAAGAAATAATAATGTGCTTTACTTTTTTTTCATTTTTTTGTAAACCTGTACATTTGGGAATTCATGGATAACAATAATAGTTATATTTTAGCATTAAAAATATCATTTTGGTTAAAGAGCTTCTACATATTACCCATTGCAGAAACATAAAAAATGATTTTGTTAATTACCAATACTGTTAATTTAGGGCAGCTGTGGCATAAACCTTACTTTGGGTGGTGGTCTAATAAATTTGTTAAGCACTGTAGCTATGTCAGCTAGCTTTGTTTGCTAAAGCTCACATTGCTAAACTAACTTAGCTATGGGCAACAGAGCAACAAAGGTAATGTAGCTACATAGCTAACTTAGCTAAAGATAAGCTTCCAAAGCAGCCATGTAACAACAGATAAATTTTTGATGTAGCTATGCCAGCTTTAGCTATGTTTGCAAAAGCTCACGTTGCTAAAGTTAACTTAGCTATGGATAACGGAGCAATGAAAGTAATGTAGCTATGTAGCTACCTTAACTAACATAAGCTTCCAAAGCAGCTACGTAACTGCAATACATTTTTGATGTAGCTGTGCTAGCTAACTATGTTTGCTAAAGCTCACGTTGCTACTGTTTACTTAGCTATGGTTAATGGAACAATGTAGGTAAAGTAGCTACTTAGCTATCTTAGCTAAAGATAAGCTTCCAAAGCAGCTATGTAACCACAGATACGTTTTCAATGTAGCTATGCCGGCGAGCTATGTTTGCTAAAGCTCATGTTGCTAAAGTTAACTTAGCTCCATTTGCCTTTGTAGTAATGTTAATTATGTAGATAGTGCAGCTAGCTTTAGCTAAAGCTTTCAAAGCTAAAGCAAGCAAGCCATAGTGGAAGATCAACTCTCTCTCTCTTTGTGTATAAGTATGTACAAAGTTTAGTAAGCAAAATTTCCACCAGTACAGGTGTGGCAACATAATTGCCATGCTATATAAACAAAATTGATAATGTCACTGACCTGTAACATCAAACAGAGGAGAAACCAGCACACTTACATGTTCCCTTTCCACACATACATGTGGCAAGCCGTTTTAACATTAAAAAGTTAAGTTGGACTATCTGGAATTCAAATTGTAGATATCTGTAATTCAATTTCGCCTAGTCAAAAAGAACATTTCGGATATCCGAAAATACATTCTGCCTATCCAAAATTGTCTTTTAAGATATCTAGATATCTATTAAGGCAGAATTACAATTACGGATATCTCGAAATGTATAGAATTGATGCGAATTAAAGATATCTGTAATTCTAATTCTGCCTAGTCAAAATGTAATTAGAGATATCTTGAATTAGATTTACAGATATCTACAATTCATTTTCTGTAATTCACATTTTGGATATCTGAAATGACATACCCCATTCACATGAATGGCAAAAGTGATGTCATTTCGCCTAGTCAAAATGACGTTGTAGATATCTTAAAAGACAATTTTGGATAGACAGAATGTATTTTCGGATATCCTAAATGCTCTTTTTGACTAGGCGAAATTGAATTCCAGATATCTATAATTTGAATTCCAGATAGTCAAACTTAACTTTTTAATGTTAAAGCGGCTTGCCATACATACACGCTACGAACAGAGTTTCCAATATTCTTCACTATGGTAGGAGTTTGTCAAAAGGTGCCTAAGATGCCATTTGCATGTGCACTTGATCCATTGGGCAAAAAAAATCTTTTTAGCCCTTTTAACGTTAAGAAATATGAGCCTTCCTGGTGCATTGCTAGAACAAAAACTGCAAACAACACAAAGAAATAGTGTAGCTGTTATGTCAATTCACAAAGAAAAGTCTAGCAACTTTACCCCACCACCACCGCACACACACTGCTATTTTCACACTTAGAAAGTTGTCGCTGCATCTACAGTCACACTGTTATTTAGATCCCATTGAGTCAAACATAATGAGAGCTAATTACAGTGAGAGTGAGATCACACTGACTAAACCACCAGACAAAGACAGGTTTAGATCACCATGCAAATGTTGACAAATGTGTCCAGACATTTTAACAAACATGTACTGCGTGTTTTTGGTTAGCATGATTGAGATTTTGGTTGACACTTAAGAAAGGAGGCACGTCTGATGTGTGTATGCTCTGAGTGTATGATTGAAGCCAGCACACACAGGTCAGTCTTCCAGGTCGATCATCCATACACAAAGAATGCCGGGGTCAGGCATCTACATTCCTCACAGCACACACAGTCCAGTCCTGACCCCTTCTGTGTAGAACTGTTGACATCGCCAACCAATGGATTAGCTAAGTAAACTCATAGTACAGTTTATATAAGCGACTCTGTTATCACACCTTCAGATTCACTGGCTTTGACAAGAGAACCCACACACACTTACACACAGGGCAGAAAACAGCACAGCTCTGCCACATACCTCCTGTCTGTAAATAGACGCCCTTCCTCTACATATTTCTCTTCCTTTGACTCTTTTGACAGCCTGTGTGAATGCACACATCATTCAGCCTCAAAGCTCTCGGAGTTGACCCTAAAGGTGACATGGTCTAGGTCAAAGGCTGAGACACTGCTTAGTTTTTTTCCCCTTTTTCATGGGAAGCCATTTTGTCAGTTAGCCCAACTACAAACCCGTTTGAAAAACATTAGAACATTGTGCAAATTATGGATTAAAACAAGTACAGTGGTTTCAATCCTTTTCAACCTATTTCAAATTAAATACAGCACAGAGACAAAATATTTAGTGTTCAAATTAATAAACTTTATTTCATTTTTTTTTTTTTTTACCTCTGTGTTAACATCACCTTTTATCTAATAACACTCTGTTAAGTGTTTGGTGACTGAAGACACTATTGCCGGGGTATCGAGGAGGAATTCTTACCCATTCTTGCTTGATATACATCTTGTTACTCAACTGTGCATAACCATTGCAGATGCTGGCTTTTGAATAACAATCTTGGTGGTCCTTTTCTTCTTTAGCCTAACATATTCAAATGTGGTCTTATCAGACCACAGCCCACTTTTTCACTTTAGGTAAGTCCATCTCAAACGAACTCAGGCCCAGAGAAGGCCCAGCATCTCTGGATGTTGTTGATATGTGGGTTTCACTTTGCATGGTCCTTTTAACATACATTTGTACACTGTAAAATGTTTTGCCATAAAATAACAGTAATATACTAGTAGCCGAGTTGCCATTATGTTACTGTAAAAGAAACATATTTTTACCATCACAGTATATTACTGTTAATGAAAAAAGAACAGTAAGATCTGTTTTTTAAAATTACTTTATAGTATCTTACTGTATTTTGGTTCTTGTTTGTTTTTCTTAATAAATCTATATTTTTCATCCTAAATGACAACACACTAATTTATAATTTTAATTACTTACACAGTGCAAAGCATTTTTCAAACTTAGAAAAGATTGGAGATTGCCACGAACAACTGTGGCAAAGTAGTGCATCTTATGGTAACCATGGAGACAGATGCAGAAAAAGAATATTCCCTGAATTGAGCATCTGCACTCTATCCTTTATTGGATACCATACCCCTCCACAGTCAGGAAGTGACCAACTTGGTGGATAACTTCACTTAGATTAGTTGACTGTTTACAAACTTAAACTAACACTGGTGGATCAACACTGTAAAAAAAAAAAGTCCAACACTCAAGACCATTTCACTGACACTGGAGTTAAAATAACATTTTGGAGGTTAAAATTAACTATGAAACATTCAAAAGTGAAATTTCAACACTCCAGATTTTGCTGTGTAGACTTCTATAATGTATAAGATATGTCATGGATGAAGAAAAGAACAGACTCACGCCACATGTGCAACTCACATGAAGTTTCCACCCCTTAAATATGTTGTTAGTGGTCAATTAACATTAAAGGGCTGTATTTTAGGAAAAACATTACGTTTCCATTTTTAAAAAACAGTCAAAGGAGTGTAATTTAAGAGACTAGGTTTTATATTAACAGTTGAGTGCTGTATTTCAAAATAATGTGTTAATGCTCTTGAAATTCTGCTTTAAATTCACAGCAATCTTTTACAGTGTAGATGCAGTGACATACATGTTAACTGACCATGGTTTTTGTTGTGCATGGAAATATCCTTTACAAAATGACGGCTGTTTTTTATGCAGTGCCACATTAGGGGTCAAAGGTCACAGGCATTCGGTGTTGGTTTTCAGCCTTGCCTTTTTCTTGTCCAGAATCTTTCGATGATAAAATGGACTTTAGATGTTCAAACCTCTTAACATTTTCTAGTATCCCTTTGTGGAACGTTGTTCATAAACTGTTGGACTATTTGCTCATACGGTCTTTCACAGAGTGGAGAACGTTGTGCCATAATTAACTGTGAACAACTGAGTGTTTAATGCCTGCTCCTTTTTTCATAATCATGGTACTACAACCTGCAAACAATTAACCCACTTTCACAGAATGTTCCAGGTGTGTTTTAACAATCCACACATTTCCCAGGCTTTTCTTGCCCTGTCCCAACCAGTTTTGAAAAGTATTGCAGGCATCAATTTCAAGTATGTGTATTTAAAAAAACATGAAGTTAGTGAGTCTAAACATTAGATAACTTGTCTTTGTGCTGTTTTAAAATAATTTGTAAATCACAGTCATATTTTAATGTTACAGTATGATACTCAGGATGCACAGATACCCAGCACTGGTTATGCCACTACTCAGTGACTTAATGTGTGATTTCACAAGCAGGCATTATAATATGTTCCACAGCTAATTGATGGCAAAGTTACATTCACATCCCTGTGAATATTTAACAGACTGTGTGGGAACATAAGCTGAATGGTTGTCTTTATTGTGTGATGTTTTACAGAGTAGAGAAAGTTACCCAACCTATCTTATATCTAAAGAATGAAAATAAATTGATCTTACATCAGAATGTTGTCTCTATCCATGCTGATCTCCAAAGTTAGCTTTATAAGTTTGTAACTATAGAAACCTATTTTAACTAGAACATCATAAACAACCCCCTATTATATAAAAATACGTAATAGAGACAGTTGAAGACATGCTTTTGCCAACCACTTTGGGACTTATAAGTGCACAACTACAAAAAAATAATGTGAAAAACTATTGTTACTGCACCTTATCAGATAGCATGGTATACAATATCTTGCTGGTGAAGCCAAATTCTGCTAGTCAACAAATGCACATTTATGGCAGTCCAGTTGCATGTAGAGGCCTTCTGCGGACGCAATAGAGCAAAAACCTGGATCTTACATTTTGGGAGCTCTAAGAGTATAAAAAACAGCTTTTAAATATTATTCCATTGTAACTCCTCAATACAGGGGGGAGGGGATTATCCTTAGCAAGGATAAACAAGGAAGGATCAAGGTAAGTCATTCTGAATCAAATGTCATAGGTTTTAGTATCTAAGGTTCTCTAAGTTCACCTGTTACAAGGAAGTAAAAGAATTTGTCTGCTTTTGGAGTTTCCAATGCACTAGATTGTTAAGGAGATTGGTAATAGCAAGGTCTGTAAGGAGCAGCATGACCCCCAGCCCACACAAAACACACAAGACACAGCGTTTGTAGTTATAGAAATAACAAAATTTGTATTGCAGAATTTGTTTAACAATGACACAGTTGTGTTTTCAATAAGGGAAATGTCCCTTTATAAGTACAAAACCAAATGTATACTCAGAAAAAAACAGGAACAACCAGTAAGGTTGATCACTTATAAAATAAAAAGCCCTTTGTTGTGCAAAAAAAGAAAGAAATTTGACCTTTTTAAATGTCTCAGGCTTCAATAGTTGTCCTTCAAAAATGGTTTCCAGTTGTTTTGTAAGTACAAAGAAATTTGTCCTGAAATCCTATTAGTTATCCTTAAAGGTGATAGGTATATACTCTTTGTTCCTCAAAATGTGTTTCAGTCTTTGATATAGATTTTTGGCCAAAAAATATACTGAGTTCTTAGAGAAAAAATTAAAGTGCAAAAAAAATTGGGAGCTCCTCAGGAATTTTCCATGTGATGTGCATCCTACCCAAGCGGCAACCTCCAGTCCTTAAAAATGAAGCCAAATGCAAAAAATTGCAATACAGCCAGTGTCCACTCGAGGCCGGCTGCAGGAACCGGAAGTCCTGTCTGTACGGTTGAGACCGGCCGCCGCGGATTGGCTTCAAAAGAAGTTTGAGTCCGCCTAGCGTAAGCAGACGGCTGATGTCACACAGGGTTTGTCAAGTTCTTTCTACAGTCTATGATCCTACCGCCCCTTGGAACGGCACAGCATCCAAAGATCAGCATCCAGATAAACAACAGCACCTCCTAGCCACATGGACCCAGGCGGCAGCTGAATCGTCCCTCAAAAAAACAGCCAGGAAATCCAGATGAATGTGAGAAAACACCCTCAAATTTCTGCAGATGATGATCTCCCACAAAAAAAAAAAAAAATTAGCTTTACTGCCAGCTCCACTTTAGTGACTCTATAATCTCTAAATCAAGCATGAACTTATCAAAACAGTTTTCAAAGTCTAACTGCAGTTTTTAATCACACTTTATCTTGAATTCAGGCTCTGTAATCATGTAGTAAAGTTTGACTCTGCTCACGTTTCTCTCTCTCAGGAGTCGTTATTTGCAGGTGGTGCTTTCAAGGACGCTCATAAATTCAAGTTGCATTTAGGGATCATCCATAAATTTGTAATTCTTTTGTTTTACACTACAGAAAATAACCTGAGTTACATCATGAACTCTGGGTAATGACAGAAAGGACAAGATTGTGGGTTCAAACGATCGGGATGGGATTCCTGAAGGGGGTGGCTGGGCTGCACCTAAGAGATAGGGTGAGAAGCTCAGACACCCAGAGCGATCTCAAAGTATAGTCACTGCTCCTTCGCCATGAAAGGAGCAAGTTGAGGTGGTTAGGGTATCTGATCAGGATGCCTCCTGGTTACCTCCCTGTGGAGGTCTGCCGGGCAAGCCCAACTGGAAGGAGAGCCCAGGGTAGACCCAGAACTTGCTGGAGGGATTATATAACTCATCTGGCCTGGGAGCGCCTTTGAATCCCCCAGGAGGAGTTGGAAAATGTTGCTGGGGAGAGAGATGTCTGGGCGGACTTGCTTAGCCTGCTGCAACCGCGACCCAACCCCAATTAAGCAGAAGAAAATGGATGGATGGATGTTTGTAAATGGAGTTTGGTTCAACATTTTCTGATGTATTTTAAGTAGTGTGAGCATCTAACCACTGATTGGCTCTAAACACTGTGTCGCCAAAGCCTTCTGATAGCTGATTGGTCAATACAGCTCAAAGGACTAAACACAGACCTAACATAGTGAAAATCATGCCTCTGTGTACAGATTCTATGCCACATATTTAATCTAAGATTACTCAGATGACATAAAGAGAGGTTAAATTTGCTAATTCACTGAAGGAGTGTATATGACTGAGATTAAGGACCAGGGCAGGTTAATGTGAGGGTCTTTACTGAGGTCTCAGTGACTTTATGTGTTCGTGCTTGTGCCCGTCTTAGTGCATTTTCCTGTTTTAGCCTTGCATGGACATAAAGCGCATTCTTACAATAGCCCATTGTCTAGTCTCCCCTCCACACTTCCTGTCAGGTCATAATTCACGGAAATTAGGACACAGGGCAAACAAACAACAGCGGCTGCAACTCTCCACCGACTGTCAGGCCCTCCAGGAGGGGACTCGACTTTGAATCCGGGTGTGGGTGTTAGCGGTCCTGCCAGGAAGCTAATCAGCGTAGCATCCAGGTTTGGGAGACCCACATACATGTGAAGTGAAGTGATGGGGACTGAAGCAGGAGGCGGTGAGGGGTTGTGGGTGGAGTACAGAGAGATTGGGGTTAGGAAAATGAAACCAGGAATGGTGGGGAATTCCAACGGAGGCTTTTATGGTTTATAGTGTATCAGATAGAGAACGATTACACCTACTCTGTGTCAGTTTCTTTGGTGGGAAAGTGGACGAAACATGACCACTCTTTTTTCATCAGCCTGGGTTAAAAAGGTACTTTTTCTTTTCATATTTCTGCATGAGGAAACCTTGACATAAGCTTTTTCACATCAGAACTCCTCATTTTCAGAACAGCCTGCCCCATCATCTTAGTTGTTCATTTACACAGATCCCTCTGAACGGTAAATTTCTTCACTCTGGAGAGAGCTTCAAATAATGTGCTTGAATATGAATTTCAGCTGGGGACCTCCAGCAGATACTGGGGCGATTTGTAGCTTAGTGTGAAGCAGCTGGGATGAGGGTCAGCATTTCCAAGTCTGAGGACATGGTTCTCTGCAGGACAATGGTGGATCGCTCCTTCCAAGTGGGGAGGGTGGAAGGGTAGAATGGACCACAAGATCGACCGGTGGATCAGTGAAACATCAGCAATATTACAGACGTTTTACTGTACCATCATGGTAAAGAGGACCTGAGCCACAAAACTCTCAATTTACCAGTCAATCTTATTCCAACCCTCACCTATGGTCAAGAGCTTTGGGTAATGACTGAAGAGTAAGATCAGGGGTTCAAACAGTTGTAATGGCGTTCCTCAGGAGGGTGGCTGGGCTCAGCCTTAGAGATAGGGTACGGAGCTCAGACATCCAAGAGGGATCTCGAAGTATAGCCGCTGCTCCCGTGTCTTGAAGGAAGCAGCTGAGGTGGTTTGGGCATCTGACCAGGATGCCTCCTGGTCACCTCCCCATAGAGGTCATCTGGGCTTGTCCAACTGGAAGGAGACCGCAGAGGGATTATACATCTCATCTGGCCTGGGAACGCCTCGGAATCCCCCGGTAGGAGCTAGAAAATGTTTAGTGGGAGAGGGATGTCTGGGTGGACTTGCTTGGCCTGCTGCCATTGTGACTGGGCATTGGATAAGCGGAAGAAAATAGATGGATGGATGGATCAATGGATCAATCAACACCTGAAGCTAGACCTCGTTTCTGTGGTTTTGGGGGATACTCCAGAAAAACAAAGTCCTATTCTATTTATTTAATATCATCAGGTAAAATTTTCATTTGTAAGACGACTGGAGCTGAACTTTTAAAGGGGACGTATTTTACTCCTTTAAGACAAGTTGATATTGTTCTCAGAGGTCCCCAAAACATGGCTGTGAAGTTTATTGCTGAAAAAACACTCCAGTATTGGATTTTTGCATGCCTAAAAGCCCTTCTCAGAATGAGCCATTTCTGTGTCTGTGGCTTAAAATGGTAATTGGCTGTTTGACTCTGCCCTCTCCTGATGTTATAGACACTTTTATCCAAAGTTTGGGACTTGAACCATCAATCTCCCAGACCTTAGTCGGCAGGGTAACCCACTGTGCTATCCAGCCGCTCAGCTGGTAGCTGAGAGAAGGGCATAACTTTCCTCCAAGTGGGGGAGGGCCAGCCAAACCTGGGGCCAGGTGCTTACTCCCCATGTGAGGTCACTAGGTGTAAAATCAGCACACATTTTCTGAAAGGTGGAGGAAGAGAGGGGGAGAGGGAATGGATTTTTCTGGTACCTGAGGGGACTGTAGACAGGCCAGGGGCACATATTTGTGTTAGAAAAGCCTGAAAAAGTAATTTTTGCATAATATGTCCCCTTTAAACATCGACAGATTTAAGAGTTTCCAAAAACCCCATATTATACAAAAATATTTTTACATTATGGAACCAATTGCAAAATTTCACTTTAACATTGACACTAAATCCCAAGTGGACAACCATTTTCATAATTTCCTAGATGTTGTCTTATCATTATCTCAAGATAGCAATGCTTGTTTTCCATGATGAGGAGTTAATTTCTTGAAATCTTGAGAAAAAAACTCTATATCCAGGGAAAACTAAGATTTTTATCCTGATTAAACATGATAACTACGTCAAGATCTTGAGGAAACAGTCCAAATACTTGTTTGGATGCATCCTATGGTGTTATTAACTGCTGCAGAGCAAATGCTAATGCAGTTTGATGTTTCTCCTCCCTACCACTTGTATCTGATGTCAAACTCCTGCTTCCATATTGACTAATGATCCTTGCACCTGTTATATATTCACCTTTGTGTCAACAAATCCTTCATAAGATGAGTAAAGATAAGTTTTTTTCAACAACCATTATTACCAGTGGAATTTCCTTTGAACAGCTTTGTTCTCTGAAGTGCTGTTTTAAGATGTGATATTTATGACCACACTATTAATATCCTGGAGGCATAATGTGGAGATGAAGTGATCCCCCTTCTGTGCCGCCTTTGCAGGTTGTGACTACGGTGTCACATTGGTGAAAAACGGGATCAGCTGAGTCAGCGGTGTGTCGTGCTCTCACACAGTGAGAATTGACGGACAGGAACACGTTTCATCACACCGTCGTATCAGCGTGGACATCTCAAGGAATGATGAAAGTGTAGCTTCACTATGGCTCAGTGGACTTAAATCACCTTTACTGTATGTTTGGTGGATATACATAGGCGTTTGCAAGAAATGTGGATCTCTGGTTCTCTGTTATGGTTGTTTTTTTGTCCTTAAATTTCCCACAGATGAGCAGATATCTGGAATAAATGAATATTTTTCAAACCAAACCTGTAGAAGCAGATAGCAGTCCAGTATCGGTTCAGTACTCCGACCCTTTAAAAGAGTAATGAGTGACTTAAAAGGATTACCAGACGGACGTGCACGAGGCTTCCAGTTGCACTACACATATACCACATGAGCACACCTGCAAACACAAACTTTCTGCCAAATACACAGACAGACTGGAGAGCACGGATTGGTTCAGGAAACTCACTTGATGAAAACAAGACATTTTGAATTTTTTTTAAGTTAAATAGTAAAACAGCCTTTTCTGAATGCATAATTCAACCAAAATCCTGAAGTTAGAGAGAGAAAAAGGCAGCACCTGTGTCCACTGCAGACTCCCCAGACAGACATTTGGTTCCAGTCTCCTGGAAAACACAGTAGCCGCTGTTATTCTAGGAGTCAAATTAGCGGACGGGCCACTGAGGGCTGGTGAGGCCTAATTTAAACCAGTCTGGTCACTGGGGAAGAGATCAGGCCGCTGAAGCAGGATTTACTAACTGGTGCTCAATCGCTGTTTAATGTGCAGGGCTGAGACAAAAAGGAGGGATAAAACTCCATCTGAAAAATGAGTCTGATTGCATTTGTAAGTAGGAGTTTCAGCGCCTACATGAGCTGTGTCCATTAAAGGCTTATTTTTGGCAGGCATTAGTTCTACAATTAATTTCAGAGCACTTCTTAGCAGCGTTTATTCTCACTAGAGTATTAAAGTTTGCTCAGAGCACTTCCACGTCCCTCAGGCGTGACCATTTGATCTGTTTTGAAGTGCTCTGCATGCTTGATATTTTCTATTCAAGTACATTTTTAAACCTTGCTTAACCAATGGATGGGCCACATTCCACGTCTGCCATCAGGCAGATCCATTAGCAAAGCTCCAATCTGAAACATTTCTGCCAGGTCTGAAAAATTACCAGACTAATCAGAGTCATTTGAGGAGAAGGAAGTGGTTTAAAGAACAGCAAAGATGTTGAAACTGAGACATTAGAACATCTCATGAAAAATATGAGCTCATTTTGAATTTGAAGCTAGCAACATGTCTCAAAAAAGTAGGGACAGCGCCATGTTTACCACTATATTGCATCCCCTCTTCTTTTAACAAGAGTCTGTAAACCTCTGGGGAGTGAGGAGACCAGTTGCTGGAGTTTGGGAAAGGAATGTTGTCCCATTCTTGTCTGACGTAGGATTCTCTCTGCTGAACAGTCCTTGGTTGTTTTTGCTGGATTTTTCAGGTTGCCAAATGTTTTCCCTCGGTGAAAGATTTGGACTGCAGGCAGAAGAGCTCCGTACCAGGACTCTTTTACTGTGAAGCCACGCTGATGTGATGGATGTGGTATGGTATGGTTTAGCACTGTCTTGCTGAAATATCCAAGGCCTTCTCTGAAAGAAACATCCGGATGGGAGCAACAACCTCTGTATACTTTTCAGTATTTTTCAGTGCCTTTGCAGCTGTGTCAGCTGCCCACACCATAAGCACTGATGCAACCCAATACCACCAGAGACGCAGGCTTTTGAACAGTGCAAGGACAACAAGCTCGTCTTTAGTCTGCAGGACACAGCATCCATGGTTTCCAAAACAAATTTCAAATTTTTAATCATCTGACCACAGAGCAGCTTTCCATTTTACCTCAGTCCATTTTAAATGTGCTTGGCCAAGGGAAGACTTCTTTTTTAAGACTGGATCAGACTATCTTTTTCAATGGTCTTTTATTGGACAACGTGACAAAAATCTTGTTGACCACTTGACCAGTAACACTACAAGTGTGATCCCGACCAACCATCATTTGCTGTCTTCATGTCTGTCTTCACAACTGTGCACAAGTTCATAGTTCATTGGAGGGGGCGGGTCAGAGAGTGTCAATCATAGCTAGGACAGAAGTGCTCTGTGTGATGCTAGAGGTCTTGTGCTCTGAAAAGAAGAAAATAGCAAAGAAGACACAACTGTGGTCTCATTCCCATGTATCGAACTATCTTTAGATCAAGCTTAAACAAGCAAAGATGTGGAGCTGAGATGAGTCTTAAGCCTCCTTACAAACAGCTACACCATGCCGCCTTGCCAAATCAGCCAGGCCCAACTTGCTTCCTTGCAAAAGACCAAGTTATGAAAAACATTTGTCTGCCCATTTGGACATGACTATGCAGACCCACATCAGTATCAATTTAAACATGTTTCATCACCAGATTAAAACAATTCCATCAGAACCTGTAAAGGCAAAGCTGGATAGGACACGAGTTCACTTGTTTTCTAGCTTTAGCAGTGAGAAAAGACAAAGCTGCCTTTTAAATGGGGGGTGGTCTTGGGAGGCATTTTCCAAGGTCTATTTTAGCTTTATATATGCATGTTTATAGGATCAAGTAGCAGTTATAGAGTCAAATCCCCCTAAACACAACAATCTCTGTAACTACCATCATTATAAAAGCATGTTAGTCTGTAATGTTGCTGCATGATCTAGAGGCCGTTTGTTTCCAAAACCATTGCTCATAATTTAAGACTGCTGTTGTTCATTACCTGAAAATGTCTCTAGTCTCAAATAAAATATAAGCACATAGCAGTTCATGGCAGGCTCTGCAGTGATTTCTTTGAAAATGACTTTAGTAATTGGTCGACTTTCTTGGGATTTTGCTGCTGGAAATGGTTTCAGGAAATCTGGCAGGCACTTGGACTGTGTGAAAGTAATTTCCTGGAAAGACTTACCCCACGTTCTGTCTGTGAAATCCGGTTTTGGTCCAACACTTCGCTGCTTTCACATCTTTCTCCTTTTCCTGTTTTACTTTCCTGCTAAAGTTTCTTTCTCTTTTATCCTTTATAGAATTAAAGTTTGCCATAAGAACTTTGGTGCCAATTTTCCAAGCTGTGCACCTTTTAGACACTGTTCTTCACAATTTCTTCTATAAAGGGTGAGGAGGCAAGAGAGAGAAGCCACCAATACAGCTCTAACTCTGTGGCATAGAGAAAGCTAATGTTGAAGAAATCTCATTAATTCTCAACCAGAGTTCCCCAAAAGGTGTGTGTGAGAAAGTTCTTGGTCTCATTAGACCTAAATGGTGCTTTTTGGCCATTAGACAAGTTGTATTTTTGGTGGACACCAAACACTGCACATCAGCACAAACACACCATCCCCACTGTGAAGCATGGTGCCAGCATCATGCTGTGGGGATGCTTCTCACAGCCGGCCCTGGAGGGCTTGTAAAGGTAAAGGGTAGAATGAATGCGGAAAAAATATAGGAGGACGGAAAGAAGAAAATTTGCAATGTCCAGATGTGCAAGCCTGCTTGAGACCTATCCATACACATTCAGACACAAAGATGCATCTACTAAATACTGACTTGAAGAGGGTAAATATTTATGCAGTCACTTATTTTACATGACATATTTTTATTTCACTGGCATTGCTTTGTAGAAATCTGTGTTCACTTTGACATCAAAGAGCTTTGTTTTGTTTTAGGTTGTTGTCAAAAAAGCCGAATTGACCATGACTGATTTATAAAATCATTACGAGGGTAGAACATCCGAGGGGGTTAATACTTTTTATAGTCCCTGTAAGTGGTTATCTCTTCCCAGAGTCCTTTGCTTGCTAATGTTGTAACTGGTAGAGGGAAGTGATGTGACAGTTTCAAATGCAGTTGGAGAAGAAAAATCTGTTTTGACCCTCTGGGGATTATCTATTTTCTGAAACAAAGATATTAGTCTTTCCAATAAATATAAATAGCAAAACACAGGACTTGTAATGTCTAAGAAATTTGTTAAAAACAACTTTTTTTCACAGACAAATTCAGCTACAACAGCCTTGAATTTCTCTTGCATTAGCTGCTATAGCCTTGTGTGTCCTGCTTATGTGCCCAGCTGATGGAGGGGGCATGAATGTTTCATGGGCTTAAGTTTTAATGTGACATGTTTATTAAGAAAAAAAAGATGTAATCATTGATAAAATTCTCAACATTTTATCTTACGAAATATTCTACTTTGAACAGATTTTTGTTGGAAAACAAGGTGTCCATTTTCCATTTATCTGCTTGCAACATCAAATTGAACTGACACTATCATTAGCCGGCCTGGTTCAAGCTGCGACGGCTCGGTTCACACAGCTGTGACTGTCCTCTGCAAGGTTCTAAAATGGTCTTGTGGCGTCACAAATATTTGGTCTGAACTTTATAAAATGTGGAGTTATCGATTGCTGGGTTGAGATGTTCTGCGAAGGAACAACTGCCAAGGATGTTTAGCTAACTGTATGTTGTGTTTGAGTGTTTATTATGAATACTGATGACAAACTATTTTACCTTCACAGGTCGAAGGTTAAAAGGAAAACACTTCTCTGTTACTGCAAAGCCCCGTGCCTACAGCCAGCAGGCATCACGTAAGCACAAACACCGCTGAAGAATCTTCTCTCCTCCAGACGACGCTGGGAGACGAACAGTAGCAACAAGCCACAGAGAGTTAGTCTGAGGGAAAACACTGAGACCCAAAATAAATCACAGTTAGGGGCTAACAAGCACATCAAACGGTGACACTTGTCATCACAAACTGACTTATGAGGCAGCGGTCTAATATACAAACATTAGTGTATTTTTCACCATCATGCAACCACCAGTGGCTGAATCAGGAGGAAATATGACATTAAAACTTTCTGTGGGCCTTTGCTTCAACCAACCACCCCCTCCTCTCCTTCTCTCTCTCTCTCTCTGTTGTTTTCCCTCTGGTTTAGATATAATTACCCCTTCATCATGCTCGGGAAAGCAAAACAGTGATCTGTATCTCCATATAGGAGCAGTGGCCTAGTCTAAACACAGCCGCTGTGATCTTGTGCTGATCTTGTGCATATGCTTGTGTTTGCTTATGCACATGTGCGTGTATTGTGTGTGCGCACCGCTTTATTAACAGCAGGGGCTGTTTTTGTTTGTGTTTGCTTTTGCAGCATAAAATGCAATGAATCGCAGTTCATGTATGGGTACACATCATTAGTTGTAGGTCACTGTTTGTTTGTCACAAGATGAATAATATTAAAAAGATGTGCATCATTGGAGCGGTTTGTGTGTCCAGCGATTAAAAATGGGGGACAAACAAAAGGGGACTTCAGAAGGATTCATTATGCTTCAGTCTGAGATTAAAAATGTATAATAAAGAAAGAAAGTCAGAGAAAATCTGCTTTTGGAGAATAAAAATGTAATCAAATAGAGCCTTAAGACTCAAGAGGGGAAAATCCATCAATAAACTGAAAGACTGAAATTTTGAATACAAGATGCATTTTTGATATCTTTTTTTTTGTTGTTGTTGTTTTTTCCTTCTGCATCTTGCACATTTACGGGACAGGATAAAGGTCACTGAAAAAAAATTTTAGATACAATTTTTTTTTTTACTTGTGAGAAAAAGTCAGAATTCTGGTTTTAATCTCTGAATTTTGACTTTAATCTCAGAATTCTGACTTTAATCTCAGAATTCTGACTTTAATCTCTGAATTCTGACTTTAATCTCAGATTTCTGACTTTAATCTCAGAATTCTGACTTTAAAGTCAGAGATTTCATCTCTGAATTCTGACTTTCACCTCAGAATTTTGACTTTCATCTCTGAATTTTGACTTTAATCTCGGAATTCTGACTTTCTTCTCAGAATTCTGACTTTAATCTCAGAATTTTGACTTTCATCTTAGAATTCTGACTTTAATCTCAGAATCTTAACTTTCATCTCAGAATTTTGACTTTCATCTCTGAATTCTGACTTTAATCTCTGAATTCTGACTTTAATATCGGAATTCTGACTTTAATCTTGGAATTCTGACTTTAATCTCAGAATTCTGACTTTAATCTTGGAATTCTGACTTTAATCTCGGAATTCTGACTTTAATCTCTGAATTCTGACTTTAATCTCAGATTTCTGACTTTAATCTTAGAATTCTGACTTTAAAGTCAGAGACTTTCATCTCTGAATTCTGACTTTCACCTCAGAATTTTGACTTTCATCTCTGAATTTTGACTTTAATCTCGGAATTCTGACTTTCTTCTCAGAATTCTGACTTAAATCTCAGAATTTTGACTTTAATCTCAGAATTTTGACTTTTATCTTAGAATTCTGACTTTAATCTCAGAATCTTGACTTTCATCTCAGAATTTTGACTTTCATCTCTGAATTCTGACTTTAATCTCAGAATTCTGACTTTAATCTCAGAATTCTGACTTTAATATTGGAATTCTGACTTTAATCTTGGAATTCTGACTTTAATCTCAGAATTCTGACTTTAATCTTGGAATTCTGACTTTAATCTTGGAATTCTGACTTTAATATCGGAATTCTGACTTTAATCTCGGAATTCTGACTTTAATCTCTGAATTCTGACTTTAATCTCAGATTTCTGACTTTAATCTTAGAATTCTGACTTTAAAGTCAGAGACTTTCATCTCTGAATTCTGACTTTCACCTCAGAATTTTGACTTTCATCTCTGAATTTTGACTTTAATCTCGGAATTCTGACTTTCTTCTCAGAATTCTGACTTTAATCTCAGAATTTTGACTTTAATCTCAGAATTTTGACTTTCATCTCAGAATTCTGACTTTAATCTCAGAATTTTGACTTTCATCTCAGAATTTTGACTCTCATCTCTGAATTCTGACTTTAATCTCTGAATTCTGACTTTAATATCGGAATTCTGACTTTAATCTTGGAATTCTGACTTTCATCTCAGAATTCTGACTTTAATCTTGGAATTCTGACTTTAATCTCGGAATTCTGACTTTAATCTCGGAATTCTGACTTTCATCTCTGAATTCTGACTTTAATCTCAGAATTCTGACTTTCATCGCTGAATTCTGACTTTAATCTCTGAATCTCGACTTTAATCTCAGAATTCTGACTTTTTTTCCACAAGTAAAAAAATATTTTGTTCTCAAAAACTTCTTTTCAGTGACCCTGATCCTCTTCTGTATCACACTGGTGTAACCAATCTGTGACCAGCATGATGCTGCAAGAGGATTTTTTTATAGTGCAGTTATTTTCCAGTAAGGGTGGTGGTGTGACTTAAGTTTCATAACCCTGCATATTGTTTTAATGGGAATATTTCAATCCAATTTATGGCTTTAATGCTAATTTGTTTGAAAAATGACTCAAACAATCATTATAACTTGTGAATCACTGAACTCAAATCAGGAATTAACTCAACATGTAATCTTGCACTTGTCCTTGTACATGCATGAGTGGATTGTGATGCTTTGTCTGTGACCAGTGGCTTGCAAGAGAAAAGAACCACTGTGGTTCAGTTATTTGTTCATCAATACAAAGTAAGTCTGACTGTTTCATTAGTTCACCCATCAAAGTCTGCATGGCTGACCAGGAAAACTTTTGATGCACACTGTGCAGGCATCATGTTGCTGCCGCTGGTGTTTTCTCAAGGACGCTGTGATGGCATTGACCTGTCTCTCTGAGCAGTAACATGCTTTATGTCTGCACATCTATCCAACACTGGTGCCTGGTCATAACCAAATCTCTGCTTTTAGTATAGTATCCCCCACTGAGAGCATACAGGGGCGAGGTTGGTACCTGGTTAGTCCACATGCAGTCAGAAAAAGTAGACTTTAAAAGAACAAGTTCTCATAATCGCACATAGGTATTATGGGTGAAGACTGGATTCCTTGTGCATGTACAATTGGCTCTTAACTGGCTTAGGCTTTCTGCACATGCTCCACAGTTTTCATGCCTTTCGACTCTGAAGTCAAACAGTATTCCTAGCCTGGCAGAAGTCCCATCACCGTCTGCCTTTGGATATCTCTTTTAGCATGAGGGATGCATTGTCAGTAGCTACCACCACATCAGGTCTGTTCTCCGACCTGGCACCAATGTTTCTGATCGGAGCTTTGCAGGATGGAATTGGCTGATGACAGACAAGGAATCAGGCCAATGCAATAGCTTTGCAAGATTAGCCTTAGTGTGAACTTTAAAAAAAAATGTTGTTGAGTGTCGTTGGTTTTATCTCACCACAGAACACCACATTCTGTACTCTGACTATAAAAACACTTACACGCATTCTTGTCATCAGAGAAACGTTCACCTCAGGTCATTAGACTAAAAAAAACTTCTCTAAACAACTCAGCGATAAGCAAATGCCAGATTGGGAGTGTTTTGCCACAGAGTAAAGGAAGCTTTTGTTGTGTTTATGTGTGACTCTGGCCCAGAGGCCTGAGAACTGCTGTCCTGTTCTCCCCTTGTGTGTTAATCAGAGGCGAGTGATGAAAGCTGCTGACACAAAATAATTTAGCCTTTAAAAAACATAAAGTGAATTTAAAACACAATGTGAGCAAAATGGAGGAACAGGAGGTCAAAGATGAAGGTGGTAGGGCATTGAAAATCACAACTGTGGGGCTCACCAAGCTGGAACTGAGAGATAGATACACAAGCCATGAGAGAGTTAGAAGAAAAAAAGTCATGTGGAGACTGGGAAAAATGAAAACCAGAGGGGGAGATGGTGAAAAAAGCACTAAATTTGCGATCTTGCCTCCCTTTGGAGACCCGGTTCTGAACAGCATCCAAAAACTTGTGAGCTTTTCTGAACAAATAGCTGACATGCCACAGAACAGAGGTTGTTTATCTTGGGATAGAGAGAAGGGGAGAGAGGAGAGGGATGCAAGGAGAGCCTGGGAGAGAGAGGAGGAGGGATGAAGATGGAGAAATAAAAGGGAGACAGAAGAGAGATGAGGTGCTTGGGAAACTGGGCCTTTAAAAAAACACAAATGACAGTTTGGGCAGATCTGCAGGAATAATATTTAGCTTGTTAAACTCACAGTAACAACGGCAACAAAAACTCTTGAAATAAGGACACTAACAGATCCAAGAGAGGTTTTATGTAAGAATAACTACTAGAGAGTGAATTAAGGTCATGTCAGACAAATATATCAGCCATAAGTAGGTTAAAGATAAAATAAAAGACTCCCCAGGAATAAGTAAGATATAAATAAATTCTAAAGATATCTAATCCACATAACTCACACGCACACTTTACTTCATATCTGCAGGAGGATGACGTGCAGAAATTAATGCAGATAACATATCAGGAAGATAACAATGTTCAAAGCATGACTAAACAATTGCATACCTCATATTTCAACATGAGTCTAATGATATACTGGAATGAAAATATTCATCATGGCAAAAACAACACTGAGCTTAGTTCACTACATGAGCACTTTAAATATACACCCAACACTGGAACAAAATCTGTAACTTTACTACTGTACAACATTTAAATCAGAACCATCATAGAGGGTAGAAAACAAGCAGAAACAAATTACTGCAGAGAGCTACTGTAGTCACAACAAGCTGTTCCTGCCAGCTAACAATAAGTGGTTGTGCCAGAAATTATACACTCAATTGCTTTGCTCTATCCACAATTTATTGAACTCATCAGCATAATAAAAGATGTAGGACATCTTTCCATCTTGCCTCATGCCAATAATGGCGTCACTCCTGTAGAACAATAAAAATATTCAGCAAAGCCTGCAGGGGATCAATTATACATGGTGGCATGAATAGTTATTGATAAAGTGCCTTTAAAAAGTATTCAGCCCCTTGGATGTTTTACCCTTTAGTTGATATAATAATAAAATCATGGTCAATGTAATTTGGCTTTTTATGACAATTTTTCTGTTAAAGAAAATGTCTTTAGTGTCAAGGTGAAATCAGATTTCGACAAACTAATGTTGACTAAACAAAAATATGAAATGTAAAATAACTGATTGCATGTTTCCTTATCCACTTCAAGTCAGTATTTAGATCGCTATGGACACTGCAGTTTTCCTCCACTCTTTTTTGCCGGTTGCAGGGATATCAGGAATGAACAGCCCTTTTCAAATCCAGTCTCAAATTCTCACATTCACATTGTTGTCTTAAATCATTTCTGTGTAGCTTGTACTGTATGCTTCAGGTCATCGTCTTGCTGGAAAAGGGATCTTCCCCCAAGCTACAGTTCTCTTGCAGACTGAATAAGGTTGTCCTCTAGGATTTGTCACATTCATTTAACCTTCTACCTTTCTAAGCTGTACAGGGCTGGCTTCTGAGAAGCATCCCCACAGAATGATGCTGCCACTACCATGCTTCACAGTGGGAATGGTTTGTTTGTGGTGGTGTCGACCAAACATAATGTCTTTTCTGATGGCCAAAAAGCACCATTTTGGTGTCATCAGACCAAAGGACTTTCTCCCACTTGACCATGGAGTTTCCCACATGCCTTTTTGCAAACTATAGCCGAGATTTAATTTGAGTTTTCTCTTTGCCACTTTCTTAATAAAGCTTGACTAGTGAAGAACCCGGGCAACTGTTGCTATCTGCAGAGTCTCTCCCATCTCAGCTGCTGAAGTTTGTAACTCCTTCAGAGTAGTCTCTAGTGTTGTCTCTAGGATGGTCTTGGTCCTGAAACGGGTCTCAAGACCACACTTTTAACGTCTCGGTCTTGTCTCAGACTCAAGAGTATTTTCACTTGATCTTGTCTTGGCCTAGAATTGTCCGGACTGGGGATTTTTCCATCTGGACCAGTTGAGACCAGCACCGATCTGTTTACTTCATTAATGTATTAATAAGGAGAAGCACTTGCTAAAACAGCATATAGTAAAATCTGCAAAAACTTGGACATCTGTCAATCTTACTTCTAGTCAGAAATACCTCTGAACACTTACTTTAGGCCTCTTTCACCTGACAAATCTAGATAAACATCTCATTTTCAGATATTCAAAATAATTCAGGTCATGCCAGTGGCTTTTAAAAACATACAAGGATTTATTTTTTACAAGAAGTTAGTGGATCAAATTTGTTAAGATTTGAGATTTTTGCATGTTGTTTTTGAAAGAGTTGCAGACACTTTGTTTTTATGTGTCAATTTTATTAAAAAAGAAAACTAAAATTAAAGAGAGAATACTCTTTAACTGTTCAACCTTGTCATGTTTTTTTTTAATGGATTTTTATGGTCTTGGACTTGTCTCAGTCTCGGCTTGTCTCGGTCTAAGTCTCGGCTTGGTCTTGACCCCCAAAAATCTTGGTCTTGTCTCGATGCACTCTGGTCTCAGGCAAGTCTTGCTCTCGGATGTTGTGGTCTTGAGTACAACACTGGTAGTCACTGGTGTCTTGGTGGCCTTTCTCACTAGTCTCCTTCTTGCACGGTCATTTAGTTTGTGAGGACGGCCTGATCTAGGCAGATTTACACATGTGCCATACTCATTCCATTTCTTGATGATGGATTTAACTGAACTCTGGGGGATGTTTAGTGCCTTGGATATTTTTTTGTATCCATGCCCTGACTTCTAGTTAGCCTTTCTCTGGTTTAACCTTCTTTTGTCTTCATGGTGTAATGGTAGCCAGGAATACTGATTAACCAGTGACTGGACCTTCCAGGCACAGGTGTCTTTATACTACAATCACTTGAGACATATTCATTGTACTCAGGTGATCCCCATTTCACTAACTGTGAGACTCATAGCATAACTTTGTAGAAATCTGTTTTCACTTTGATATTAAAGAGTTTTTTTGTAAAATCAATTAAAGGAGAGCACATCCAAGAGGGGGAATATTTTTTACAGGCACTGTAGCTACTGTGGCTCAGTAGGTAGGGGCAGTTGTCTCACAGTCGAAAGGTCGTGAGTTAGATCCTCAGCTCCTGCAGTCACATGTAAATGTGTCCATGGGCAAGACCCTGAACCCCAGTTTGCTCCCACTGCTTCATCAGTGGCGTGTAAATGGGTTTGGATGCGTTTGAATGGCATTAGTAAATACTAATACCTCCATTGCAAGCTCTGCCAGCAGGGTGACAATGGGTAGGTGTGGAGGTGCTTTGAGTAGTCAGATGACTAGGAATGAGCCATACAAGCTCAAGCCTGTGACAAAAGTGTACATTATATTTCCTTTACAACCAGTTTAACACAAGTATGTGCATGATGGGTAACCAGGTTTTTCACAGGAGTCCCTTCACTGCATGGATTCAGTCTAAAGATTCTGTGCCACTGACAGTATTGTAAAATGCCTTGGAGGGCTGAAAAAGTGAATCAAACTTGTACAGAAAAGAAAGAGTCAGTGACTTCAAAGTTAGATCTGACTGGAAACTGTACGGCAGCAGTATGTGCTCCTTGAGCCAAAGAGCCTGACATTTTGGCAAAAACATTCAGAATGAATGTTACCTAGTGAATCTTCTGAAAGCACAGTGAAGCCTGTTTACTGGCAGCGTTTAATGAATGTCTGTTTGAGCTGCAGTGAAGGCCGAGAGTCTGTGCCAACACTTCATGCCCGTGAAGTGTGGGCAAAGGTGGCAGCCAGAGACAAGACCAAATACAGACATACTGTTAGACACCAACAGGCTGGGAATGTACACAGACACCTAAACACACACTCACAAGCACAAACTAATCCTCAGGCCTTCTAATACTGTATAGATTAGAGCTGTCAGGACGTTTAGCCCCTTTGACTAAACAGACATCAGATCAGGTTGTTGTTAGGATTGATTAAACACATAGATTAGTTATAATTACAACATTTAAGGCAAATATAGTATTGAATTCTTTACAGGAAAACCTCTTATGAAAAAATGTCCACAAAAGTCCATTTGATCAATCAGGAGAATCAATGGAAGTATATTTGTTTTTTTAAAGTGTTACAACATGGTCCGTTCTTTATAGCTCCATTCCTATAATAGGGTTTCCCATTGTGTCAAACCTGCTCAACTCGTTTTTCTCTTTTTTTTAATTTTTTGATTAGGTATGATACTTTGTATGTAGGTACAAGCATGTTTTGCTATCACCTCAGATAATCCAAGCAAGCTGCGCTGATGAATGTGAATAAAACACTGCCCACCTCCGACTGATCTAAGAGTATCAGCGTCACAAGTAGGATATCCCACATGCACTGGTGGACTCAGAAGGGTTGCAGGGGGGTGATAGCCCCATTGGTGTCCCTATGGTTGGAAATATGCCATGAGTGCCCTACTGGCTGTTTTTATGGTAGGTAACCATGATGAGGCGCCCTCGAAATGAACAAATGTGACTAAGTGACCGCTTTGGTGCCCTCTTGTAGCCAAAATTTGAAATATGCCCTCTTTGGTGCCTTCCGAATAAACAAAATTACACAATATGCCCTCTTTAGTGCCATCGTAGTACAAAAAACTTGACAAAGTGCCCTGTAAATGGGCTAAATTGACAACATGCTCATTCTTGTGCCCTCTAAATGGAAATTTTTGACAAAGTACCCTGTTTGCTGCCCTGTAAGTAATAAAATTGACTAAGAACCTTCTAGCATGCCAATTATATGGACAAAAAAAAAAGTGCCTTCTTTGATGGACAATGGACAAAATTTGGCACATGTCCAATAGCAGAGAAAATTCAACTAAGTGCCAAAAGTTCGTTCAGCTCATTCTCACATCATCCCACCTCATGTATCTTTGTGAAATTAATGGTTAATAAGTTAATAACTCTACATTCTTTAATTACAGAGGCCTGCGAGAGGCCTTGCTTATGCAGCTCAGCAATCCAACCACGTTCAAAGACAGAAAGCTTTTTTTGCCTTTGCCATCAGGAGGTCATGACAGTGTGAATACCTGACAGAAGATGACACTGAGGCCACATTTTGGTGCAGATTTTGGCTTTTAAAGGCTGTGGTCTTAAACTTTTGATCAGCTGATGAACAGCCTATTTTAGTTTAATTGTTGTTTTCAATAAATTGCTTACTCAATTTTTTTTGTCTCACTCCCATTTCTTCCTTTTGCATTTTGAAGCTCTACTTAGAACCTTCTTAAGATCCAAGACAAAAAGTCAAGTGGAGACCGGGAAAAATGAACACCAGAGGGTTTTTTTTTTAAAGATGTATTTTGGGTTTTCTTATGCCTTTATTCATAGAAGAGAACAGTGGATATAGTGAGAAACAGAGATGAGAAAGTTGGGGAGAGATATGCGGGAATGTAGCCACAGGCCAGATTTGGCCCCCTGTAGACAGAGGGTGCACCTAAAACCACTAGACCAGCACTCTCCATTTTTGATTCCCATCTCAAAACTAATCCTTTCAAACTGGCGTATTTGGTCTGATTGATTTCTGTCTGCCAGCCTACACACTATTTTCATTATTCAGTGTTTAATTCCTTACAATCTTATGAATTTTTGTTTACTTATTTATGTGTTGTTTTGCCTTGTAAAGTGACTTTTAGTGCTTTAAAAGGCTCCTCAGAATAAAATGCATTATTATTATCATTTTCATTATTATTGCTTTACAGCAAAGAACGTCAGATGGGGGACAGGAAGTGATTTCTGCATAGAGAAGTGCAGTCAAAATGTCAATTTTGTGCTCTTTACTACTTAACCAAGTGGTCACACCATGAAAAAACATCAGCTGCTTTCTATTCATAAGAGTGGTCACACAAAAAGGCAAAAAGTTAAAAAAAACTCATGGAGAAACGGCAGCAGACATGGATTTAAACGCTCAACCTATAGTCTGGAGTCACACAATGCTTGTGTACGCAGCTACTACTTGTGAAACATACGGCTGCAATCATTTAACTACTTTACTTTGTGAAAACAGCAGAAGAATACAGATCAGAGTGGCAATATTTTACAGAAGCTATCACCCAGTAGAGTCTGTGTTTTGCAGTGAGATAAATATGATGTTCATTCCCAATGATTCCCAACTGGTATTTTCACCTCCTGTCCCCCAAGTCATCACGAATCACATGACTACAATCAAACTATAGGTCTTTTTGTCTTGTTGTTTGCAAATGTCTCTGGAACAAATCTTATCTCCTTTCTGTGATAGCAAGGAGGTAAGTATTTACTACTATGGAAAACAAGGCATCTGGTACCAAGACCGAGCAGAGATGAGTCAAGCTGATACTACAATGTACCAGAAGTCTGACAGTATTTTAGGAACGTGAGGTAAAAATGGAGAAAGAGCTGAGCTGACAAGTTCTAGTTCAAATGCAGCCAAGTGTCCCGATTGGATGGATTTGAGTCAAACATTACAACATGAGCCAATCACAGAGAGGTGTTCTCAATTTTATCCTGAAACTCCCTGTTAAAAAGTTTTAAAACTATTGACATTAATTCATACAAAATGAAATCACAGCACTCATCATATTAGATTATTCTTTGAGAATGATAAACAGAGAACAACCAGTCATGTCAGAAGAGGAAGGGTGTTGTCAGTGAACTACGGTGGTTTTCCTGGTTGTGTGTGATTGTGTTTTCTTCCGCCTTCCTACGTGTGAGCTCATAAGTGTTGCATTTGTGTTTGTGTGGTACTAGGAGTGTGGGGGACAGCTGGGAAGTGTTACAGCACTGAGAGGTGGCATGTGGCTGTGGTGTTGTGGTGTACGCTGGCAGACTAACAGGCCACCTCTGAGCTTAAACGACAGACGTGTCTGTTAGGAACCTTTGAGGACTGGCTGAGGATGCTTCTGTTCCTGTTGATAAGGCTCTGCTTCCTGTTGTACAGGTCAGCCTGGGACCACTCACGTGCATTTTTATGGGGCTGCAGCTCTTAAGCTTGTCACTCTCTGAGTGCTGAGTGAAGTTTTGCAGTAACTCGTCATGTTAAAGTTCATTTTCTTTTTGTTTAAAGCTGCATCTGCTGACAATTATACTGCACTTAAACTCCACTTACTGCAATGAATATGTATCTAAATGTATCCCTGTGAATGAAATGCTTCTGATTTCTATTTCTTTTCATTCTTTGAACACATTGAGAAAGTATAATGCTAACAATTTCACAACTGGCAATTTGTCTGCCATTTGTCTAATGACTCACTAGACTTAACTATGGTTTCCTTGTATGAATAATCACAAACTGAGGCTCAAGCTCTTAATGTGCCTTCAAGGCATTTCAATTTTCAGGTCATGAAGTGGTTTTAACCCTCTGTAATGGAAAACCAAAACCACATCCACGGTTAATTTATAGCCTTAGTGTAACAGTAGATCAGATCTGCTCAATCAGATGGATTGCATCTCATACGGAGGCTGCAGTTCTCCAATTGGACAACCCAGGTTCAAGTCTGGCCTGTTGCTCCTTTACTGCATATCATTTCTGATTTCCCTCTCTTGCCACTGTCCTTTCTAATTTAGAAGGTCAAATATGAGATACTTTATATGGACAAATGCATTTGGCCACACCTGTTAATTATCGAATTTGGGTGTTTCAATCAGAGCTGTTGCCACAGGTATATAAAATCAAGGACCTGGCCATGCAGTCTCCATTTGTGATAAAAATGGATCGTTCTGAAGAGCTCAGTGACTTCAAGCGTTGTACTCTGATGGTTGCCAACTTTGCAATAAGATGGTACTTGAAATGTCATCCCTGCTGGATATTCCACAGTCACCTGTTAGCAATATTTTTAGAAAATGGAAGCATTTAGGAACAACATAAACTCAGCCACGAAGCAGAAGAAAGACCACATAAAATCAGAGCAGGGTCAACAGCTGCTAAGGTGCATGGTGCGTAATAGTGGTCAGCGCTCTGCTGACTCAATCACTGACGATGCATGCAAGCCTTACATCACCTAGTGCAATGCCAAGCGTCAGATGGTCATGTAAAGTGCTAATTTCACTCTGGACTGTGGAGCAGTGGAAATGTGTTCTGTTTGGCAGTCAGATGGATGAGTGTGGTTTGGCGGATGCTGGGAGAACGTTACCTGTCTGACCGTACTGTGCCACCTGTGAAGTTTGGTGGAGGAGGCCTGAGGGTATGGGGCTGTTTTTCAGGGTTTGGTCCTTTATCTTCAGTGAAGGTCAATCTTAATGCTTCAGCATACCAAGACATTTTGGACAATGCTACGCTTCCAACTTTGTGACAACACTTTAGCGAAGGCCCTTTTCTATGCCAACATGACTGTGCCCCAGGGCAAAAAGGATGGACATGATTTGACAAGTTTGAAGTCAGAACCTGACTGGCCCGCACAGAGCCCTGACCTCAACCCCATTGAGCACCTCTGGGATGAACTGGAACAGAGATTGTGAGCCAGGCCTTCTCGTCCAACACAGAATGAATAGGGACAAATTCCCACAAAAACACCCCAAATCTTGTGGACAGTCTTCCAAGAAGAGTGGAGGTTCTTATAGCTGTTAATAGGATGTAGGTGGGGTGGGGGGGACTCCATATTAAAGTTCATGTACCTGAATACGTCATTACAGTCCCTGCTGACATAATAGTCAGATGGCTGATTTTTTTTTTCCAGTGCAGCCTATTAAAATGTGTAACTCTTGAATTGAAAGATTTTTTTCCCCAGTTACTCTAGGCTACAGTTTCATTTGAGTGAGCTTAAGGATCATAAAAATCATCAGAGAAGGTCATTGTTAGATTTAAAATTGGGCCACATAAACATGTGG
Organism: Cheilinus undulatus; assembly: GCF_018320785.1. Taxonomy (NCBI): domain Eukaryota; kingdom Metazoa; phylum Chordata; class Actinopteri; order Labriformes; family Labridae; genus Cheilinus; species Cheilinus undulatus. The sequence continues at coordinate 14,597,114 of NC_054884.1, read as the reverse complement.
TACTTATTGGTTATTGAGGCAAACTGAGTCATCATGAAACAGTTTCATCATTATGTATTTTCCTGTAAAAGTCAGCAGAGACTCAGCTGATAAAGTCTGATGAGTTGCACTTGACCAGAAACAGCAGACTGTTTTCTAATTTGGGATCTTTTAAACAGATACTCAGTGTTTAGGGTGGCATATCAGAGAGCCGTTTAATTTTAAGAGTCTGTCATTTAAAAGCGCCCTCTAGTTCGCCCTGTTTCTACGTTGTTTGCTCATTACCTCAAATTGAGTTGACAAGTCAATTGGCATGTTGTGGAGAGGGACATGGAATTGAAGTGTGAAACATGAAGCGGTGTGGGAGCTCCCGGTGTGGCCCTGTGATGGTTTCATTGGTATTTGATCTACGTCCCGCCCCCTTTCCTGCTGCTCCGCGCTGCGCCGCTCCTCACACCCGGCGCACCAGCGGGACAGTCCGGCTGCTCCACGGACAGCGCGAGCCTTAAATACATTTCTACTGGAAAGATAATTAAAGGAGAGGGAAGCCGTCTCCTGGACCGTCCTTCCGCAAGCTATTAAGGTGAGTTTGTATTCAACTTCGACGTTTAAACTCCTAATATCGATGTGAAGGAGACACCGTGACTTTAAAATGGCCAACGAGGAGTTATTAGAGACTTTATCGATATTTTATTAAGGCAGTGCGCTTTAAGAGCGCGTGTCGAGCAAACATAGTGAACCTGGGGTAACTTTCTTTGCTAATATGAGGCTCAGTTGTGTCGACATAACGTCATTTTAGCAACGTGTTTGTATTACAAGTAATGCATTGTCTGTTACCGTTATATTTGTGCAACATTTGAAGCTTTTTTGTCTTAATTTAAAGCTAGCATTGTACTTTGGAGGAAGAATAATTTCAAACAACGTAAAAGTTGCTTGTCCATACAGCTGATATTAATTGTTGCTAATTTTATGCGTTTTTCAGTGTTGCTGCATTAGTCAGCTTGGTCAAAAGCCCCCCTGCAGAGCACAGAAAGAAGGCAATAGTTACTTAATAACAAGTATTACAGGTAGCTAACCATGAAGATATGCACAAATGTTGACTGAACTTGATTGTTATCAGCCATGGCGTTAATGTGCACACTGTTAACTCTGGGAAGGTTTTTAGTGTCTTTTCTTAGATGCCTAGCTTGAAATTCAATCTGCTATAACATAGTTAAATGCAGAAGCAGCAGCAGGACATCATTATTTTTTCCCCACAGTAACCTTGGTCAGCCCAGCCTCTACGTTGATTTTCATCACTCTGCCTTGTAATTAGTGCAGTTACATGACATAACCTATCAATTTCCACACGTCACTGACATTACCAAGAAAGTACTGGGATTCAGTGGAACGTGACATGGTGGTGAAGTTGAAGTTGGTGGCCTTGAGGTGTTTTAATTATGGAGACCAACGTGCAGCACGGTGTCAGACTCACTACCAATTGGGGGCAGTGGCCTTCTGACCCCTGCAGCCTGTCAGCGAGCCAAGAGGGAGGGCCACCATGTGAAATACCGCACACGCACATCCATGGACACACACATCACAACCACACAAACATTGATTGAAGAGCTTGTTGGCCTGCTAAAGCTCGCCAATAAACAAACGTGCACAGAGGGGATCAATGAAAAGCCCGTCTGCTTCAGTGATAATAACACAAAATCCATAAACAACATGCGGCAATGACCTCAGCTTTCCTTGCTGTGGATCTGAACAGTGTGTCTCTTTTTCAAGTTTAATTGGATCCATAATTCCTCTTGTTTGTGTCCACATGGTGGGCGTACAGTATATCCTCCTATGGTTCATGCTTTGATATGTCTAAGCCGGCCTCTTGTGAGATCATAAACACGCAGATAATGTGTTTCCTTTCCATCCCCCTCATACAGTTTACACTAATTATACAGTACTTTTCATAGCATCTAATTTTATTCAAGGAAAAGGCATCCCCTGTTTTTTTCCTCCTTTTTACCTGAGCTCTACATTCCTTTGAGGGGGACCCTTCGTGACCTTTAGGTGTCATTGACGTAACCAGCCAGGCAAGGGTCAGTTGTAGAGGTGAGAACTCTGAATCCGGCAGTTATATTTGCTTTCACACCACAAGATCCCCTTGTTTATTTCCCCCAGACTTTTTTCTGCCCCACATGGTGATGTTGGGAAAACTGCTCTATCACAGTCTTTCCTCACCAAATGGTGAATTAGTACACCAGGAAACTGGGATTACGTGTGCCTTTCAATGCCAAGTGGTCACTGGTGCCTCTAAAGAAACTTCCAGTTTTTAAGAGAAATTTAAAGTAGCTGTGATAGATTAAAATATTCAGATTATTACACAGATTCATGGTAGGGTTCTTTTGAAAGAGTTGACCATCCGAGCATGATATTTAGGATGAAAAACAGGATTTGGCTCAGCTCTGTTGACTGGCTGCTGTCCAAGATATGACAGCATGTGAACCTTTCAGATGATGATTAATGTGGCCCATTGTGAATGTTTCCCAGACTTTTCCTGTTCCTCTGAAGCTATACAACATGAAATCATATGCCGTCTGTGTAGGTAAGGGAATAGCCTACAAGATTAAAAGTCTGGAGACTTAGTAGGTGCGATGGACAATTGGGCTAGATGGAAATTTGAAAGAAAATTTCAGTGTCTTTTTGAGTTTAAGAAACTTGGCAATCATCCTACTAATTGTTGGGCCACCAGATAGTCTAGTGGTCATGTTGCATGCTCCATGCAAGTAGGCTATAGTCTCAAAGTAATGCCTCAGTGTAAGTGACCCTCTGAATGTTGCCTCATATCATCATCCACTCTCATTCCGACTCTCCTTCTATACAGTAAAGTTAGAAAAGTCTGCCAAAACAACTTGATAGAAACCCTGAAAATTCACTACCAATAACCACGTAGGCCTTTAACATCTGTTCCACCTCGCTCCACCCTCACCTGGACAGCAAAGAGGGCACGTTACTCACTGACTGCTAGTGCTAATGAAATACTGCTTTTGACAAATTCCCTGCAGAAATCTGTGTAGTGCACATTTTGTACATGTAAAATTAAGAAAGCCTGAAATGTCAGTAGGCTATTAGATGCCTACTGATGAGATGTTAATACAGACAGAGTACCTGGGGACACCGCTTTGTGTAGTTTGATGAGGATAATTTGAAGAAAAACTAAACTAAGAGATACTAATGTGGACTACTGTGCAGGCATCAAGGCTTATCAGAAGGTTGTGGGTTCAATCCCAGCTCTTTCAGTCATGTGTCGATGTGTCCTTGGGCAAGACACTTAACCCAAATTTTCTCCCACTGCTTCGTCAGTGGTGTGTAACTGTATATGGATGCAGTCAAATAAAATAAGCTGATACTGATAGCCAATTCACCATAGCAACCAGCCATCAGTGAGTGAATGGAGTGAAAGGGTGTGAATGGGTAGGAGTGAACTCCGGTGTAAAAGCACTTTGAGGAGACGAGACAAGTGTTATACAAGCTCAAGTGCATTTACCATGTTATGGTCGAAGATCATTGCCACACCCATTGCCTGAGAGGGGCGGAGTCAGACAACCCAGTAACATTTAAAGCCACAGACACAGAAACAGCTCGTTCTGAGCTGGGCTGAAGCAGAGGGGTTTTTAGACATGCAAAAAGCCATTACTGGAGTGTTTTTCAGCAACAAACTTCACAGGCATGTTTTGAGGACCTCTGAGACCAATATAAACTTGTCTTAAAGGGGGAAAATATGTGACCTTTAAGCCCCCATAATCATGCAGGCATGCAGTCATATAAGTCATGCTCCGTATAAGCACCACTCCATATCTCAATTAAACTGAAGCAGACAAGTAATTAAGAAAATCAGGCATGAACTACTCTGATCATTTTTTAAACAGGCTGTAAACAGACATTTTTTTGGCTGTAAAAAATAGGCATTTTATCACAGAGTTTGTGTGTGACTTCCAATACTTCTGAAGCAAGTGGACACTTGTGGAACTACAATTTATTTCACTTGGATATTGGCTTCATTATTTAACCATGGTGGTTGGATTTAACCTGAATTTATACTTCTGCTTTAAATTTGTAGGCTTAACACATGTTGCTGCTACATCGGCCCCCAAAGCTGTACTTGGTCAGCTTGGTAGCTTTATGGCAAGACTGCAGAAAGCATTGCTTTAAAGGCTACTGTGTATCTAGCATTAGCATCCTAGTGTCTTTGGGATACAGATTGCACGCAAGGAGGCTAGAAAAAGCTTGAAAGTGGTATAGCATTGCAAATACTTGACAATGGATTAGTAGAGGTAAGGCAAGGATGACATTACTACTCTGTGCAGGCAATGCCTTAAAACAACAAGATCAAAATCATCCTAGTAGGTTAGGTAAGAAAAGAGCATTCAGGGGAATGCTAGCTAAGCTTAGCAAAGACTTCACTAATTAAATAGAAATAACCTTAAATTTATTGAAAAATGGCCACAGTTGGCCCAGGATAACACTGATATAAAATAATTATAACCAGTGTAACAGATATTTCCAATATTTTAAGACACATCCACATGTATAATCACATCCTAACTGATGTTTAATGTAAATATAGAAATCCTTTTATTCTTGCAAACAGAGAAGGACAGTAACTTAATAAGAAAGTGACATTAAAGTTAAATGGCAAAAAGTAAACCTGTTACTTAAACTTTCTTTACTCTCTCAACATTATGTCGCACAGTACTGCCCCATGTTGAGCTACGTGATGTTTGCCAGTGTTTCGTGCAGCTGCTTTGACATGCTGTTATTGTTTAGGAGGGGGTGGGGTGATTGTTTGTGAAGTGAGGCACAAGTTGTGCCACGCTTCAGTGACCCCCCAGAACATATTCCCCAGATATACATTCCTCTTTTTAAAAAACACATTATTTCAGTCAAATTCATTCAGGTCCTGTGTTTAATTGTAAATTCTGTTTTTATTGGCCAATTCTGTGTTTCTGTCCGTGATTCCATTAACACAGAAATCATAGGGCCCTACATATTTAGAGAAATATTTCAGCAAACTTTACCCTTTAAGCCTCCCTTCATCACACTTTACAACCTGTAACATCTTGTTTGCAGTCCAGTTTTCTTTGAACTGCTGGCTATAGCTTCAGTGTGCTTATCTTTATTTTAATTCGATCAATTAACATGCCATTTTTGCCGTTTATATGTAATAAATTAAATTAGCCTTGCATATGCTTTAGCAATCTTTTGGCTGTAAGGCAGCTCTCATTATGAGATTGAAAGTCTGTGCAGCAGAAGAAGTAAGAAGAAAAGAAAAGACGCGTATGTACAAGGAGTAATATATTCAGAAAGAACAAGGGAACAAAGAGGGCATATTGGGATTCCCCGTTCCAGCGGATGGAGAGAGCAGCGATCCTCAGAGAGTATGGGTATTTGTTGAGGCATAAAAATGTTTTCTTGGCTGACAAGGAAGTGAAGTCGTGTTTTGCTTGGATCCAAACTGAGCATGGACGGTTGAAAATAGGGGCGTAATTGAAAGTCAAAGGGTTAGCCTAAAAAATGCGGCCTTATCTTGTATGTTTGTTCACCTGGTTAGCGGGGTTAGTGAGTGAAGGACATGAGAAGAGAGGCGGAGAGAAGGGAGGGAGGAAAACACCAAAGTCCTGCGCTTATTTTACTCAAGGCAAACTACAGCCGAGTAAACATTTTTGAGTTAAAGTAATCAAAAGTGGAGATTAATGGGTGCATGTGTGCCTGTGTGGGCCCTACAGCTGTTATGGTCAGTAAAGACTCTCAAAGAGAAGAAAAGAAGGGACATGAAAGGGAAAGAAGAGAAAGCAAGCAGGGAAACAAACAGGGACAAAAATAGAGAAAGAAGAAAGGAGAGAGGGAGCACTGAGAGGAATAAACAAAGAGAGAGGTGATTAAGAATGAGCGTCAAATGAAGGGGAAGAAATAGAAGAGAGGAATGAGAGAGAAATAACTGAGTAAAGGAGAAAGGTGGTTTACATCGAAACGTGGTTTCAATCAGTGCTGAGGTTGAGGAGAAGGATGTTTGATGGCCTTCATAGAGAGAAAGACTCCACCGACTGATGCTTTACTGAGGAATGCATTCAGACCCAAACACACACAACACACGGCTCCTATTAGACTGTGGTTACGCTGGTTTCTATCCAGCAAAGCCACCTCAAGCAAATACTGTACATAGTGACATGGAAATATTTTATTCAGCCTGTCTGTGATGCCTGAATGCTGCAAAATCCCCTCAGTGCTGAGTTGCCCAAAGAAAGCAGCTCGAAACTGGATCAGTCAGATGAAGGCAGCTCAAATTTTGAAGCAAAAATGATCTTGATTAATCAAATAAAGGAGAAATCTAGTCAGGGTTGGCTATTTTGATCTGCAGACTTGTTCTGCCTTAAAACAGAACTGGATTTCAATATCTGTCATGAAGTGTCAGCAGGGGTGGATCCAAACTTTCTTTCTGGATTAAGTGGGGTAAATACTTATGCACTGATGGGATATCTTCACCTGTAATGTATATTACTATATTAAAGTGTCTGTAGGTGTTTCTTTTAGGAATAGAGATTGTTATTTTTAACTGATATTGATACCCTTACCAATATGTTTAAGCTCTTGTAGATATTTTTTCAGTTTATACAAGCTGTTTGCATTGGTTTGGTTGCAAGATGTGCAAAGGGTGCAATGCTGCTGGCTAGACATGAACAGATGATTAAAATATGCAAGCATATGGGCAGATTTAAAATGAGGTAGATAAGATAAATTAAGGCAGCTGATTAGTGCAAGTGTGCATATGAAGTGAGGCATTTTACCACAGAGAGCCTTCTTACAGTATTTGAGTTACAGTGAGTAGATTAATTACTTACAGCATTTGAGTATGGTAAAAAGATTGAATAGAGCAAATACACTTATGAGATGAGGCATTTTACAGCAGTGATTTAAGTTACAGTTAATAGATTAATTAGTACACATGTGCATATGAGGGGTGGCTTTTACCACAGTAAGTTTTCTTGCAGTATTTGAGATACAGTAAATCAGTAAGAGACCGTGCACCGCAGGATATTTAACATTAAGCAGGGCTAAGGTGCTTGTTAAATGACAGTTTTGATTTCTGACACTTTGTAAATGTTTATTAGTTATCAGAGTAACTCTGGGACTGTTAAGTTGTCACTGCTAGATAGCTTAGTGCCAAGGCTGCCAACACCATCTTGAATCTTGGATCAGCTTGGATCTTCAGATGACAGCTGATGTTACATCACTGAGGCTGTCATGCTCAATAGCAGTATCGATAAGCTAAAACTTAAAGATAGAGAAACAGTTTCAGTCTACATCCCTAGTTTCCTCAGACTCGCTCACTCTGCACTTAGATTTATCACTGGTGACAGCGCATCATTAGATACTGTGTGACAGAGTGGGTTGGCCTTCAGTAACAGTTTGATGAGAAACACTCTGCCAACTATTTATTTGCAAAGCTCTCACTGGAAGTCTTCCTTTCTACGTCACTTCTTTATTTAACTTGGCAAAAAGTAATTACCACCGACTTGATCAAGGTATTGGCTGATGCTCAGAGAGCCATGAGTAAATACTAAAATTGAAAAATCCTCCTTCCCCTTTCAAACTGCACACAGCTGGAACCCCTTACAGTGAACACTGACTCTCAACACAACAGTTAGCATGGGTCAATTCAAAAAGATGATTATTAACTACTGTACCCATGAATGTAACTGTTTCTAACAGTAGTTTGCCTTTTTGTTTTGTGATGTTCACAGTTTATTCCTGTTTGGGTTTTTTTTTTCTCTTTTGTCTATACGTTTTTTAGTTGTGCTCTCCATGTCATTGAACCGGTATACCATTGGTGATTGATTGGTTTATTCAATGAATTACTATTATACTATTTTACTATTAAATATATATTATACTCTTGAACTATTAATATTTCATTCTTTTAAAGTAACACAACATAGTGGCAACGGTCAAACCATCCATCCTTCTTCTGCTTATCTTGGGTGAAGTTGCAATTTGTATGCAACATCTGGACCTCGATGGCAGGCTAAGCAAGTCAACCCAGACATCCCCAGCTATGTTTTTTAGAACCTTCTGGGGGATGTACTCCAAGGTCAGAGGGGATTTGTAACTTCTCCAGCAAGCCCTAGGTCTACCCCTGGATCTCCTTCCATTTGGACAGAAGACTTCCAAAGGGAAGCAACCAGGAGGCACCCTGATCAGATGCTTGGGTCCCCTGCAGGCATCTTTTGATACAAAGGATGACTGAGTATCTCACCTAATCTTTTAAGACTGAGCACAGCCAACCTCTTGAGCAAGCTCATTTTAGCCACTTGTTCGCATGATCTTATTGTTTTGATCACAACCCAGAGCTCTTGACCACAGGTGAGGCTACAGTTCTGCTGATTTCACCTGTCAGTCTCAGGATTCAGTTTACCCTCAGTCATGAATGAGACCCCAAGATACTGGAGCAAAGATTCACCCCCTACACACAGGGAGTAATCCATTATTTTACCTTTCTTTTTTAAAAACATTTTAACCTTCATCCAGACCTTCAAGCTTTCAAATTTCTAATTGGAGTAGGGCATACCAAAGTTTGGGAAAGGCTGCTATAACAAAAATAAATCTGCAACATTGAAATGCAAAGAAATCTACTTGCAGCCTGTTGCATCATAGTCAAAATAGTTTAGGATTTTAGGGTGGCTACTGGGGTATCTAATAACATTTCAGAGGGTCTAGGTCTGTTCCTGTCCTGAGCAAAGGCTTGTTTCACTGATGTTCTTTGCCCAAAACTCAAAACCAAAGAAAGAAAATGTAGAGGCAAAGCTGTCAGGTGATTTGGCAAGTGCCAAAAGTCCAAAGGCTAACAGGACAGAAGGCAAGGTTTAAAAACAAAAAATATATATATATTTTAGAAGTACCTTTCAGACTTGTTATCTACACCTCCAAATTTTGCAGGTGTTTTCACTGCTACCTTTCTGATTCTTTGCAGGTGTAATGTTTACCAGGTTAGTCATCGTGCTTAAGTAGTAGATTGGTGTTGCGTGTGTCTAATACAATTACAACAGATTACAGATGGAATAGGCCACAGCAGTCACGCACAGAATGTTGTGGCTGAATGTGCACTGAGCTTTTCTTTTGTCTGCTTCAAACACAGATACCAGAATTAGCAACATTTACACCTGCGTGTTATTCATCACTTCTTCTCTGGCATATTCCCTTCTTTGTCTGGTCACAAAATACCTTCCCCTTCAGGTCCATAAAGGAGCTGAGACAAGTCTTAAATAGGGTTCAAGAATGTACCAAGTATCTGTGGCATGTACTGTACTCTAATGTGTAGAGTTCTGAATTATTTTTTGTTATATTTAAAGTTGTGTAAGAGTTGCTGAGGTCTATGGATTTCTCATTGAATGTGAAGTTTTATGTGCACTAAATTCCAGAGCAATACTTCCCATTGCTGTCAGCATATTTCAGTGAAACCTGTTTTCCCGAACGGCATGTTTCTGAGATCCAATCTATAGCTTTAAGTGTTATTTTTAGCTCCACATCTTTCCATCAGCTCATCCCTTTTCATTCTCTCCTTATCTGACCTTTTCTTCATCTTCAGTTCTGTCCAGTTTGCAGTCCTCCTCTTTTGATCCTTTTAATGAAAATGAAACTACAGCCTCCCTGCCTCCCTTAAAAAATTTTTTTCATTTATTTTCAGCCAGGAATCAAAACCAGTGCAGAAGCTGACCAGGGAGGCAGCAGCCAGGCTTTGCCCAAAAAGAGGCTCCCTACTGGATGCAACGGTGGGATGAAGGATTAAAGGATAATCTGGGGTACGTCCAAGTCCCTCCTGTTGAGAGGTCTCCCCTTTTTTCTCATATCCAAGACTTACACAGGCAGGCTGCCGCAGGGATTAAAGCTTTAAACTTATTACCATTTAAAGCCTTGGAAATGTTTTTGTTCTTTTGGGTCTTTTGGCCATTTTTTAAAGCCTGAGGGTGCTGGCTGTTGTTTTTGTGTAGCCAAAAAACAGAGGAGCAAGTGCAGGGAGGGTTCAAGGAGAGGAGGAAAGGAGAGTTTGTTAGGATGGGAGTGTATGTGCAAATAAAATGCCCTGAAGGTTCAGTACATAAGAGGTATCGGGGGGGACCCCCTCTGAGCTGTGGTCAAAGGTTTTTAACTGGATTACAGGCAAAGACAGAACACTAGAGCTTTCTGTAAGCACACGGTGAGGATAATTAATGCCCCATGTGTATTCCTGTAAGACTATAAGTCATCAGTTAGACCTAGTTTTGTTTTTGTTTGATATTGATATAACATTGCGACTTTTTCCTTTTTTGGGAAGTGCATATGGCATTGTCTGGGCTGCAGTCACTCTGGTGCAATCAGAGAGTCTGCCTGTCGCTTCACTGCAGTTCATGGGAATGTGCACAAGGTCCCTGCAGGCAATCACGGTATTAGATTTAACATCACACCTCAGTATACTGGTCCCTTGTGTCCTCATGTGAGCCTTGATATGGCTCTGTTCGGTGCTGGTATGTGTGTTTCCTCTCTCTCCATTCCCAGATGCCCCTCTTAAAACTCCAGCCCCGGGACTCACGGTCAGCAGAAAATTAAAGGGGCTGCCTTGGACCTGACGCAATCCTCGACTCTTGAACCATAGCAGGTCATTAATGAAGCCAGACGGGGCCTTGCATGCGTGGGAGGCCAGCCGACGTTTCGTCGCTGGAGTGGAAAGCTTTTAAAGAGAGCCAGAGGTCCTTGACAGGGCTGCCTTATGCTATCAAAATATTTAAGAATTGGATATCCATTACTCTGCTGGCAAAGAACAACACACGAGAAAAGGCCAATTTTTTATCAGCTTCATTAGAGACTTACAGACTTACAGAGGACATGAGCCCCAGAATTGACAAAAGGCAGCAATGGTATGTCAGTCAGGTCAAATAAACATCAATTATTATTCATTAGAAATGTAGCAAAAATGATTTAAAATTTCATACCTTTAACCCAAAATTAGCTTAATTAGGACTGAAGGTATAGTTGGCAAATAAGATATTATTTAAATTGCAATGCTTTTTTCAAGGTGCTAACCCTCATAAGCAGTCTCTTATTAATGTTAACTAGCTGGCCAGAATACTTCGACTTCTAATACAGTAGAGTTTCTGATTATGCTATGAAGTATATGGTATCACCTCCCAAAACAGGATTAAGTTTGTTAACCCCCTGAAAAAGCTTACAGTATCCAATAAAGCTGGCCACTCCATGCTCTCGTTAACCTTGCAAAGCTGATGAACTGGCCATATTCCACGTCTGTCATTAGGTTGATCTGCCATTCAGAGCTTCAAGCTGATACACCTGCTTCCATTCAGAGAATGACTAGACTTAAAAGCGTCAATCCAGAAGAACCAACAGTAGCTTACAGTGTGGTTAAGTTATACTGCAAGCCTGTAAACAACAGTGGTTAGGGAAGAGATTACTGTGGTTACAGTTATAGCATCAGTTTTATCATAAAATAACATTTCTCTATTGAAAGAAGAGCCAACAACTGCACTTGAAGCTTTTTTACCCAACTGGCTCCACTAATAGTGAACAATGAAAGTGGCTCACATTTGTAAGCTGCTTCCCAGGCTGATGCATGTCTACTGTACCTCATGTGTTGCTCTGATTGGCTTGTAAGGAATTAACTAGGGCTGCAACAAATGATTATTTTTTATGTCGACTAATCTAGCCATCATTTTTACGTTACGCGACTAATCGTGGCTATTTGGCATACTATTTTGGATCCCCATTTTACCTCGCCTTCTTATGCATGCACACCTGTGAAAACTTAATGGTTTAGCAAATTGACGTGACAAGTCAAGTTGCTACATCGTCAAGGTTTGTTTTTCCTCTAATATAAAAGTATTGAACTGATAACTAAAGTAAATTGCACACTAAACAGCATTACTGAAAAAAACTGTTACCCTAGCAAATATCAAAGATGGTTTTCCGACCGATTAATGTACGGCACCAACATTATAAGTAGGCTACTGGAATTAATCCTTGTGCCTGAAGCACAAAGGGCTCAGTAACTAAATGCAAAAGATCTTAAAGATATTCATGCAACTTGCAAACTTGCCCACTCGTGGTATTTGAAGACGCGGCAGCTACAGTGTGTTTACGTTTCAGGTGTTTGTGCATTGCCGTAGTGCTGCCATGGTACGAGAGTTTGACTTGACACAGTTTGCAGTTGACTTGTTTGGCCAATTTGTTTTCTGTAAAATGTTCCCAAACTTTGGAAGCTCTGGGTCGGCTTTTTGGTGTGACCTCCGTGCTTTCCGCCATGCTTAACTTCTTCTTCTCAGTTTCTGTGAATAATGTAAACAGTGGGAGCAATACTGCCCCCACCACTGTGAGCGATACTGTTCTTGTAGTGAACTGCAAGTACAGATGAGTCCTTACTGGCCGGTACTAGCTTTTACCAATATAAAAAACAATACTACAATGCGTCAACAGGATTTGAGTGGTCTGACAGTCTATGACTGCCTTTCCACAATGATTGTGTTTCTTTCAAAGGCAGTCCAGCGCTCCAGTTAAGAAGTAGCAGTGTTTTCCTGTCAAGGAAATTTTTACTATCTCTTCCTATCTGGCTGAGAACTCTTTGCCTGTTTATAAACATTTCTGAGCCTGTTGATGGAAGGCTGCTGCTCAGCTTTAAAAGCATGATAAGACCTTTCAATGTCAAATGTCGAATGAACTTTGTGTAACCTTACAGCTCGACAAAGCACTACAAAATGGCAGCAGGAATTCCCTGAAAGTCCAGCCATTTCATGGACATGGAGCAGACTTTGGCTTGTTGCACAGAGGAGGGGCTGTGGTCTAAATTTAGATAGTTCCAGACCAGCAGACCTTTGGAATCCTAAAAAACCTGCGGAAAGACGCATTAGTCCAAAATGCACTGAGGTTACTTTACAACTACATAGAGAACAGTTCACAACAGGAAAAAGGGCTCCAACAGAATCTCAGCTTTCACTAAACAAACTGCAAATGTCATGCATTTCTGTCAGCATCCTTCAAAATAAAATACATCCCTGTCTACATTTTAAAGAGAGATGTTTTTCTCCCTGTTTTTGCTCTCTATAGATGGTTCCATGGTGCGACCGCAGAAGCATTTGCAGCTGGATTCAGACCTATTTCTGAGCTGATGTCGACAAAGCCAAAGGCAAGCAGGGGAAACCAGGCGACCTGACCACACTCCAACCATCCCAGCTGCTTCCAGGAACACAACTGCACAGTGTTCTCCTCAATTTATGTCTGTTTAGTTCAGCCAGCTATGCATAACATCGAGCTACCAAGAGTGGGACAAAGCCTGGCCTGGACATAATAAACAGAGATAATGATCCAGTGAAGTATTTGGCGCTGCAGGCCTGGCGTTCAACTCTTCAGCTTTCGAAATTACACACTTTCCAGATCTTGGAATAATCTGAAGTTCTTTTTTATGTCTATACTTTGGACCGCTAAACTTTCATTGATTTTTGCATAAAAACGAAGAAAAAAGCAGTGGAATTAAAGGCAAATCCAGACACTGAGAAACATTTGAAGAATTATTGAGCCATCCACCCTCTGAGAGCATGAATCTACAGGAGAAGCTGTCAGGCCTGAAAGGTCTGGTCACACACTCCCACAGCAAACGTCGCCACAAAGGCGACCTCACATTGGACATGATCAGCCCTCCTCTGGGTGACTTTCGCCACACCATGCACGTAGGCCGTGGAGGCGATGTCTTCGGTGACACATCTTTTCTCAGCAATCATGGTGGCACAGGCAATGGGAACAACGGGGAGACAGATTCTATCTCCTCACCCGACAACAAAATAGGGGCGTTCTTCTCCAGGACGCTCCGTCAAATCAGGAGGGGCTCTGAGACCCGACCAACAGGGGGGCCAAAGGAAATGTCACCGCCACCTCCTGCCATTTCTCCCATCATCAAGAACGCCATTTCCCTCCCTCGGCTGGATGTGGATATGTCTAATGGATGCCCAACAACCAAAGTGCTCTTTCCCAGTTCCCATAGCACGCCAGAGGACATGAAAAGCACATATGGTGAGTATGTCAGGGAATTTTTCCAGTTGCTCTTTTGGATCATCACTGACTCCAACCAATATGTGGGAATTTAGGGGTCGCTTATAGTGTTTAAACTCAAGAGACTCAAACTTCCCTCAGTTTTAGATAGCTTTGTATTGTCTTTACTCAATGCTTTCCTGTTTTATTGTTTGTGAATTGATTATATCTTATTTCCAGATTCAACAGGCACTACTTTAAGGTGGAAAAAAAATCAGGGTACATTAAGTCTGTTGAGACTAAAGCTAAAGGAAAAATTAAGGTGTACATATCGCACTACTTCTGCTTTGTAAGTGGCAAAAAACAATTTAATGTGAGTTAAAGTCAGGCATCCAGACATGGACTTTATTTAGATAATATGTGAAGAGGATGGAGATACAAGTACATCCTAAAAACTTTAAGGGTGCTCATCTTTCTAAGGTTTCTTCTTGGGTGGCGATGTAGGATTCTGTTTGAGTCATTTACCCCATATTTCTCTCCTTAGATCATATAAACGAGGTTTTGCTCTTTAAATCTCTGGTGTTTTGGTTTTCTAAAGCTTCTTCAGTGGAAACTTCTCCAGATGATCTCATGTCATCTTTTTTTGCTCTGTCATCCAAGGATTATGAAAATTATACGACAAAATCCCCAAATTGCCCCAGAGATTAAAGGAAGATGTGCCCTTCAAATTAAATGATACTGTGCTACACAAAGAGAAAAAGAAAGGTCAACTGGGTTAACCAGTGTTAACTGGGAAGTACAGAGACATGGCAGCCATCTGTGCAGCTGCAGTAAAACTTAGTAATCTTCCACAGATTTTCTCCAGATGTCTGTGAATCACCTCAGCTCATAATGAGCAGAGCTTCCACTGATAACACACAGAGATCCAGACTGAGCGGGCAACAAGCCGTCAGTCTGAGACACTGTTTCAATGAAACACATTAACACCAAACTCGGCGCTCATACACACTGACCTCCCTAAGTGGAAATCTTTCTGTTTGGATGACAAGATTGATACAACTCAGCCAGGAGACAGTTTGTCTAGCATAAACATCGACAGCAGGGAAACAGCTCGTCTGGCTCCAGTCTCCATTGAATTATGTCCTGTCAGTTTCACATTTAGATACTGCATGTTTGAACAAAACAAACCACTAAATTAACCAAGGTTTTGTAGGTAAAATTAGTCAACATGAAGCCAAGTGGAGGTTGTGTTACTTTCTGTTCCCAGACTTTTAAAGTGCATTCAGAGAGTATTCAGACCCCCTTCACTGTTTTCAAGTTTATGTTGCAGCAGAGTAGGAGTTTGCAAAATCTCCATATGAAAACTTTCATGTGTTTTTAAGCTTCCCTCTCTGCCTTAAAGACCAGACCGGTGGAGGGCTGCAGGAATGGTTGTCCTTGTGAAACTTTGTCCCATCTCCACACAGTGACCATCAAGTTCTTGGTCATCTCTCTTACTAATTCCCTTCTCCCTGATTGCTCAATTTGGCTGGACGACCAGTTTTGGAAGAGTCCTGATGGTGCTTAACTTCTTCCATTTGAGAGTTATTGAGGCTCATGGGAACAGTGCAGATTTTTTTGTAGCCTTCCCCAGAGCTGTGCCTTGCAACAATCCTGTCTCTGAGCTCTGCAGGCAGAACCTTTGTCCTCATGGCTTGGATTTTTCCTCAATAACCATTGTCAGCTGAAAGGTCCTCTATAAAAAGGTGTGCCTCTCTAAATCATGTCCAGTTGATTTATTTTACCACAGTTGGACTCAAATCAAGGTGTAGAAACATCTCAGCAAAGGCTGAGAAAAATGGGAAGAACCTGAACAAAGTTTCTTTGCAATCAGTGTTAATTTTGACAGCTGTTTTTAATTTCATTCTCAGTCTTAGTCTTTGGATTGAATGAATTTTAGTCTTAGTCACATTTTATTTATTTCTACTTTTTATATTTTTAGTCTAGTTATTTTGTCTTTACTTTTAGTCCCAGCAGTTTTTTCTCTTTGCCTGAATCTGGTACCAAGTCATGGTAGTGTGTTCTACACCCCCACTAAACCTGGGATCTCTGCTTTCTACACCTAAGAGGCAGAATAGATATAGATGCAAATGTCAGACAAAAACTACATTACATTTTAATCTAATTTTGTCATCTTGACGAAAACTAAACTTACTTTTAGTCAGTTTTAGTCAGCAAAGATCTATTTTTGCTAGTCAGAGACTAGTCTTTCTCATGGAAAAAGTTATACCTAAGTTTAGGTATAGTTTTAGTCACTGTTTGCAAAGAATCTGAACACTTGTGTCTGTATGATATTTCATTTTTTATTTTAATGAAATTGCAAAGAACTGTACAGTTCTGTTTTCACTTTGTCATGGTGGGGTTCTGAGTGTAGATTAAGAAAAAAAAAGGATTTTTCTGTCACATCAGGCTGTAACATCCCAAAATTCAAAAATTGAATACTTTCTGAATGCACTGTATGCCATTTAATTTTTGCTGTATCCTAAATGTGAACATAAAGGTGCGGTAGTAGTCAAGCTCCTTAGCTCAGTCTCATCAAGAAGTCTCAAAATGTTGGACTGTTTTTTTTTTTTCTCTAAGGAGCTGAAAGGAATCAGAGATTTTTTAATCTGTGCTTTGTATTTTCTTGGCATAGACAATGATATTTAAGAGCCAAAATAATTAGTTGTGTGTTGTAAATGTACAAAATAACAGTACACAGCAAACTTTTGGAAGGATCAACAAAGCTGCCCTTCTGTCTTTTAAATTATCGATCATGAAATGTGACAGGCAGGGTTTTAGAAAATGAGATACTGTTGTGTTTTGTCTGTATAAAAGCACTTCAGTGGCTTTTTTATGGCTGAGACAGAGAGACACTGGTAATTTTGGGTGATGGAGGCAGCAGTGTGACTTTTAAAGGTTTCTGGCAGAATCGGTCGAATGACTCATCCTCTACAGATCTGAGTAACTCTGCACTTAGCAGGCTGATATTTTTGTTGGCTTTATCTTAGTCAGGGTGGTTTCAGATTGGCTTACATTGCCCCCTGTTGGAATATCCCCTTAAACCATGGTAAGGGTGTGAGTGCTTTATTTATTACAGTGGTTTTCAAACTTTTTTTTGCCTAAAGATCAACCCACAATCTTAAGGCACACCATACACATATCCATGCAAAAAGCCTCCTTCAGACAAATTGTGTAATGCCTATAAATTGCAGTATTATTAGTTATTGTGTAGTTGTAGGGACAACATATGTTTGCACAAGTTCCTAAGGCACACTTAGATTTGCCTAAAGGCACGATAGTGTGCCGAGGTACACCTTTTGAGAACCACTGCTCTGTTACTTTTAGGGATTAATCAGCAATACTGTGTATTAATATTAAATAATGTAAAAAAAAAAATGCATATACGTATGTAGCCTTCATGGGTTATGAGATACGACCACTAAGCTATCTGGTGCTCAAAACATGTCAGTATAACTCTGAATACAGTCCATTTTAATTAATGTTCTTTCAGGTGCTGATCAATTAGCAAGCATTTAAATGATTTTCATTTGTAAAATTCTCTGTGTTTATAAGACTCAAGACAAGAAAACTGTGGCATGACATTATAACAGAACATGTGACCCCTGCCCTTAATGTGATAACAGAGAAAGAGAGATGCTGTGAAATTTCCTGACAAACATCTGACAACTCCAGGAACCAAAATGTTGAGCTTAGCCTTAACTTGCAATAGTTTTATATTCCACTGACTGATTACAAGCTTCTGTTTTAACTTTCAGCAAGTGGGTAAAAAAAAAAGACTAGCCTAGATTACAAAATGACAGTAGTGTTTAAAGATACAGGAAATTAGTCAAAATAAAAAGTCAGTAATAGATCAGAAAGCCAGAATCCGTCCTACTGAATTTCACATTTTGAAATGTGTCTTCTCTCCTCAGGTCTGGACTCTGGTTTCGTCACCCTGCCTCGTCTCTCTCGATCTGAGCGTCAGCAGCCTTCCATCTCCCTCCCCATTTCTTGCTCCTCCAACATCCACCGCGGCTCTCTGACCGACCCCACAGACGCCATCTTATCCACCTGCTCCACCTCCGTTCTGACCTGTGATACCAAACCACCCACCGCCTTCTCCGATTCCCTCCCCTCCCTCGCCTCCCTGGACGCCTTCACCTTTGATCTTGGCCCTTCCCTTATGAGCGAGGTGTTCAGTCTGATCGACAGCCACCTGGAGGATCCCAGTCACACATGGGAGGGTGAGGAGATGGGATCAGCATGTGGGATGACCAACGAGGGATCAGAGATGGACTCGGCTACCATCTCGTATGTGGATTCCCTCCTGAGAGAGGACTGTGGGGATAGGAAGAGCCCACATGAGGCCGAATGGGAAGAGGAGGAGGAGGAGGAGAGAGTGCTGGAGGTGAGCAGAGGCAGGCTTTCAGTTACAGTCCCTGATGTGGTGATGGGGTCTCCTGAACGTGTGAAGGTGGGGATGGGGATGGAGCATGAGCGCTTCCAGAGTGCAACAGATGTGCTGGCACGCCACTATGGCATCAAACCCTTTAAGGGACAGAGTAGGATCGAAGTTAAAGCTCCTGAGATGATCATCAACCAGCCCAGGAAGAATATTTCCTACAATTACATGGACGACGAGGATGAAATTAAAGTCTGAGGATGTTTCAACACTAAACTTCACATAAATCTTCACTGATGTATGATTTCTCCTGATTTGAAAATTAATGCTCTTGAGTCTTTATTTGCTCCAAAAGGCTGGCTCTTCAGATGGGATGACCATTTAAACTATAACCTTTATATTGGATCTTTACCTTCCACGACGTCATGCTTTAAGGATTTACAGTTTTGATGCAAAACGTCTCTGAATGTATCTAAAAGAAATTTTGAAGCTGCACGTTTGACAACGGAAATGGGAGAATGCTTCTCTTTTTTTTTTTTTTTTTTTTTTTGCAAAGGCCTTGGCTTAAAAATGACTCAGAGAAAAGTGGCATGGCAAGTGAGGATGTGCCAGAGAATGTGGTCAAAATTGTCTCAAAGGAAGCCAGCGTTACTCTCTGAAAAAATGACAAATCCTGTCATTCAGTTTAAAGTTAACATGCTTCCTCACAAGCATGGGGGGAAGGTTCATGTGAAAGCTGACGCTAAGAACACTGGGAAGATGTTTGGATTTGAAAAATACATGAAATCTCATAAGAAACGTCCGGCACCACTACAATCTTTTCACTCAGGAACACACTACCATGAAACAAAAGGGAAGGAACAAAGGACATCTGTTATCTCAGGCCACATTAAAGCAGAGAAATGCAAACATCTCACAAGTTAAACTACATGGACTGAGGGAAGATTACATGTTATAGCTGTTTTTGCTTGCTGCAATAAGACTGAATTGTATAAATGCTCATGTTATGCTGCAGACCTCCATTTTAAATACTCAGTGCACCTTTCATGATAATGAAGTCTGACTCCTGTATTATTTTTATAGAAGAATTGTCATTTATTTGATCTTTTATACAAAAGTAAATGAAGATATAACTGACCTCTTATTAGTTTGTACTTATGTGCTATTTGTACAAGTTTGTGCACCTGCAGTACACTGTGCAATTCACATCCTTATGCTGCAGTTAGTACCAGTCATACACTATGATGAAACTTACAATAAAGATATTTTAGTTGGGTTGGATGTTCATTTATTTGCATAAATAAAAGTTTTTTAAAGGAATATTCCACCCAAAATCCTTACAGGAAAACTTACAAAGATTGTAAAAGTTTACTACTCTACAGGGCTTACATTTACAGATAATTCACCTTAAAGAAACCACAGACATGCATTGGAAATCAATTTCGGGTGGCTGCATTCATTTATTATGTTACACTTTTATCCTTAAAGATTTCTCTCTGGCTTTTATTATCAGAAACATACAGTTTAAGGTAACAGTACCAAGGAATAAATTAAAGACAGTGGTTACAGAAACACTGATATGCCATAAAATTGACCATGCCACAACCTGAAATGTATCACTGCTTACAACAACTAAAAAAAAAACATGCAAATGTATTCATTGTAATTCATTTAATTAATACATCCTTGTATTTAAAAAGTAGCTTAAAAGCAGGTCTTGAATCAGTGCTGTACTGCCCTCTCTGGTTGAAATTTGTCCCAAAATGTCTAATATCTGTGTAGCTGTTGCTTTGTGGCATCTGTAGTCACAGGAAA
Organism: Cheilinus undulatus; assembly: GCF_018320785.1. Taxonomy (NCBI): domain Eukaryota; kingdom Metazoa; phylum Chordata; class Actinopteri; order Labriformes; family Labridae; genus Cheilinus; species Cheilinus undulatus. Next base: position 14,576,854 of record NC_054884.1, on the reverse strand, counting down.
CAGTAATGTCTTTGAGGTGTGAAGTAAAATAAACACCATCAACAAGGGCTGTATCTGATTTTATACTGTATTGCATAGTGCTCTGTTTTTCTCACTGTGCTACAGAAGGGACCTCTTTTGGTTGTGATGGAGGAGGGAGAGGTGGAGGGCAGTTTGGTGCTTTCCGTCCAGGCTTCTTCACTGGAGGCTTTTTTGGGTTCACAGGCTGACCCCGGGGTGCTGGTATGGGCTGTGTCCTCGTCTCTTCAGGGACTGGTGCTGGTACTGGCTGGGTCCTGATCTCTGCAGGGGCTTGGGCTGTGGTGGCTGGTGCTGGGGTGTGGAGTTTAGGTGGTGCAGGAGGTCTGGATTTAGAGAACTGAACTGTCAGCTGCTCTTTTGGCTGGAGGGGTTTGTTCTGGCTGAAAGATCGTTTTGCTGTTTATAAGATAGAGAAGACATTTGTGTTATGAGTAGGCATTGCAGGAGCAACAAGATAAGAAAAGTGTTCTACTGATCAAGAGTATTTCAGGGCTCATACTAGGGATGCCCGTGGTTTAATGGTTGAATCTGTTTATCAAATTAGCCAGCGCAAGATTTATGAGTTGGTTAAACCAATTACCTATCGTTTTTTATAAACACAGGCTTTAATCCTGGTGTCTAAGACTCTTTTAAACTGACTGTAATGGCCTCCTGCCACTAGAGGCTGCTGTAGCTTCAGTTAATGGCAGCTGCCTTCCTGTCTGAGCTTACCAATGGCACTTCACTTGAAGTAAATGTGAGATGCTAAGTAGTTAGCATGTAGGTTTTTTTTTTTTTTTTTTAAGATTTATTTTTGGCCGTTTTGCCTTTATTTGATAGGACAGTGGATAGAGTCGGAAACAGGGAAGAGAGCAGGGAGAGACATGCAGGAAATAGTGCCATGGGCCAGATTCGAACCCGGGTCACCTTCGCAGATGGCATGTGCCCCAACCACCCGACCATCGGTGCGCCAGTAGTTAGCATGTAGTAGGGACAGCCAGGGAAGGCCGTTTTTTAAGTAGTAAATAGAAATAAAGTTGTATGTAGTCTGTCAAGGGTTGAAGTTGTGTATTTCAACTGAAGTGAAAAAAGGCCACGTCAAAGCATGATATTAATATGCAAAGAGGAACCAAGGCTGCGGAGCTTCCTGCTAATGTTAGCTACGCTGTACAGAGTATTTCAGGCTCACACCGTACCTGCTGGCACAAAGACCCTGTGAGAAGTGTTCTCTCCTCTTTAGATTAGTCGTTTCAACACTATTTAAATGAGTGTTTAGCCAAATGGGGAAATAGACACCCAGGAACATCCTTAGCTCATACACCATAAGACTTCCAATTGAAAAATCACCTGCAGGTTTTAACCATTTTAACTACTGTCTTACCTTTGGTTTAAGTCAAACCAAGAGTTTTAACATCCACCATGCTGCCATAGTGGCAGTAAACATGCAAGTGTTTAATAAACTTCATACTGATTGTAAAAGTCAAGTAACAACATCTGATTTGAAGTCAGAAGATTACAGAATAAAGGGGGGAAGACATAAGGAAAGTATTTCAGTGTGCAAGTTTCAACAGAGATGACGCACAACCCCAGATGCTGATATTTTGGTCAGTGGTCTGAGACTTCCTGTTTCCTGTGTACTTCCTGGTTGTTACAAGAAGAAAAGTACATTTATTTTCTCACTGTTAGCTTGACCCGACAAGGCAGCACTTTGACTTTATGAGAGGAAACAGATAGAAGTAAAGAATCTGTATGGGACGATGTTATACAATAGAAAGAGACGTTGAAATAATGAGATATGCCTGAGCCCAGATATATGAGGGGACAGGTGTATTTGAAGGACAAATATGAAGGCCATTAAAGGGAGACTACAAATATTATGTTCAGGAAGACTGATTGCCCGCTGTTCAGATTGTAATAATAATGATTGGTAATGTATCCCGTTGCTCTAAAGGGACTTAATTATACAAAAAAAAAGACCTGATGATGTCAAAGTGTTAATGTTATCAGCATGGATTTGAGGAAAAAATGTGAATTTGAGCTTCTATGGTAAAAAAAAAAATACTAACCCTGAGCTGAACTTTGGAAAATAGAGGATCTGTTTTTTCTAAAGCTTAAGCTATTTTTCAAAGTAATCGAGACGGGTTAGCATCTGTTGATTTTGACCATTTGACTTTTGTAAATTTGTTTTGGCTCAGATGCTTTTATTTGAGAAAAAGTAAAGTAGATGTAGTCAGAAACCAGGTAGTGAGAGAAATGACACGCAGGGAAAGAAGCCATCGGCCTGATCCCAAAACAGGCCGCCAGCCTTGACCTTTTCCAACCTCCAACCCTTTTTTTCTGAGAAGGGAATGACAGATGACAGTAGATAATGAGTCAGGTAGGATGGCTGGGGTGACTGGGGCTCAGTAAGTACAATCAGTAATGCCTTAACCAAAGAGAGGGGGTTCAGTCCCCAACTCCTGCAGTCACATGAGGATGTGTCTTTGGCAGAGATTAATATTGTTAACCCTTAAGAGATGCTTTTTTAATCTTATAATTGTCCTATGAAGAAAAAGTCCAATTCAAAACCATTGAAAATGCCATTTTTTTAAATTGATATGTTCATCTTAACATAAACCAATGCATTCCTCAAGATTTCTGTTTGGACTACTTGATTTCAATTTTTAATTTTTACATTTCTTCACCAGATGGAGATACTTTTTCCCATTCAAAGCATAGGTTGAAATTTCACACTTTTTTCTGTTTTCTGCAAGGGTGTCTTGCTACAGAAATGATAAGCATGTGTCACTATTGATGTTGGATATTGATGCTTGAGTGTGTAAAAAAGTGTGTGTATTTTATTTGAGTTTTTTTTTTTGCTTTTGCTCTATTAAAAAAGGGAGTTGTGTAAACATACATGCCTTTAAAGTGTTAAATAGAAAATATTATTATTTGATATGTAAATTTCAGGCAGAAGTAGTTTTTAAAAGACTGACTCATTTAAAGTGGGAAAAAATTAAAATTTATATTATATCCAATTATGTTCAATATGATAATATAATAATCATCATCCTTTGCACTCCACTCATGGATGCTTCTAGTGGCAAGGGAGAATGGAGTGACAAAGTTTTTGAGATTGTGGAGACTCCAGCAACCTTTAAATCTGACGTTTTGAAGCATTTTGGTTTCCTGGTGTCAAGAAAGAGAAAAGCTGGAGTACCTTGTTATAAAAAAGTCAGTGTCTTTATTGACTTTAACTTACGTTTATACGGTGAGGTGATCTTCACCAGAGCTTTTGGAGAGTCAGGAGGTGCCTCTAAAATTGGCTCCAGCTGGTCTGAGCTCTGCTTCTGTGTGGGACTCCTGACCTGACCAGGGTTTGGGGCTCCTGTAGCTTTAGGAAGGTTTGCTGTTGAGCTGCAGGCAGGGGAAGAGTTGAAGGACATGACAGAGCTGGCATTGATTGAGGATGAGCTGCTTGATGTTGTGCTTGGGTGGGTTGAGGTTGCTTCTTCAGGCACAGGGCTGGCCCAGGTGGAGGTGCCAGGGCGACCCACAGAGCCAGATTTGATCAAGAAGCAGCCGCTGTCCAAAGAGGCTGAGCTGATGGAGAGAAACAGAAAAAAAATCATTAAAAAAAAAATTCAGCAATGAGGGAAAAATTCAAAGAGCAGCCACCGACAAAAGAAGCTTTAACGTCCTGTTGTTATAGTTTGGGGCAGCAGGAGTTTTGTTATTGTGCTGTATTTACAGTCCTAATTTAAAACTCCCTTGAGATTATGAATTACAGTGCCTATAAAAAGTATTCACCCCCTTGGATGCTTTATCCCTTTATTGATTTTACAAATCAATCATGTCAACATAATGTTTTTTTATTATTATTTTACAAAAAAAAATCCTCTTTAATGTCAAAGTGATTTAATTGCACAAAGGTCCAGCCAATTGTTGTTAGTAGTCTCATAATTAGTGAAATGAGGATCACCTAAGTGCAGTGAATGTGTCTCGAGTGATTGTAGTATAAAGATACCTGTGTCTGGGAGATCCAGTCACTGGTTAATCAGTATTCATGGCTATCATTACACCATGAAGACAAAAGAAAACTGCAAGCAAATCAGAGAAAAGACTATTAAGAAGAATAAGTTAGGGGATGGATACAAAAACATCCAAGGAACTGATCATCCCCCAGAGTTTGTTAAATCCATCATCAAGGCATGGAAAGAATATGGCACATGTGCCTAGATCAGGTCATCCTCACAAACTGAGGGCAGTGAAAGAAGGAGACTAGTGACAGAGGCCACCAAGACACCTATGACCACTCTGAAGGAGTTACAAGCTTCAGCAGTTGAGACGGGAGAGACTCTGCATAGAATGACTGTTGCCCGGGTTCATCACCAGCCAAATGTTTATGGGAGAGTAGCAAAGAGAAAGCCACTGCTGAAAAAACCTCCAATCGGGAAAAGCGTTCACCAAAAGGCATGTGGGAGAATTCATGGTCAAGTGGAAGACAGCTCTTTGGTCTGATGAGACCAAAATGGTGCTTTCTGGCCATCGGACAAGACACCAAGCACCACAAACACACCATCCCCACGGTCAAGCATGGTGGTGGCAGCATCATGCTGTGGGGATGCTTCTCAGCAGCCAGCCCTGAAGGGCTTGTAAAGGTAGAGGGTAAAATGAAAGCGGAAGAATATAAGAAAATCCTGGAGGACAAAATTACTCAGTCTGAGAAAAAATATTGCCAGCATTACAAGGTGAATGTTCTGGAGTGGCCTAGCCAAAGACCTCAGTGAGGATTTATAAAATCAATAAAAGGGTAAAAAACACCGGGGGCATACTTTTTATGGGCACTGTACATGTTCTGTCCACAAAGACTTATACCTGTTTGACTTTGAGAGAGGCAGGTGGTAAGAGGAGCAGGAGGAGGTTGTGGATGAAGATGAGGAGACAGTTCTGCTCAGTTTCTCCTTTTCTGGCATCGGCAGTGTCACATCATGTACCTCGGGAAGTTCTGGGACCTCAAAGGATATGGCTGACAAAAACAAGACAAGAAAAAATGAAATAACAGCAGCTCTTACAAAAAAACATCACTGTGATAACATATCAGAAAAATGTTCTTTTTTAAGTGTAGGCCATTATCCGTAATAGTAATTCTATGATTTTACTCTATTTTACCCTAACACAACTGTCTGCTGCAAACACTCACAGGCAGACTTCAAGGTTTAATTCTCCTATACTGTATTTACAGAAGTTGTTTCCTGTGAAATGGTTGCAAAAGGTGCAGCAACTTTCAGTTTCACCCAAAATAAAGTCTTTGCAACACACAGTTTTGAAAGTTTGTGCAGCAGATCACAGTAAGAAGCTTTTAATCATAATATTATTGGTAATAGTGCCTGTTAGTCTATCATAAAGGAGGGGAACAAAAATTAACGTGTATAACGTATAAGATAACGTGTATGATTTTGTCTTTTTTTAAAACACCCATATTATTTCATAATAATCTCGCTTATATGTTGTATATTTCTAAACACAACTTTGTTGGGATACTATAAATCTATCAATCACTTCTTAATACGTACACAACCTCTGAGAAGGGGAAGAAGAGGTCAAGAAAGGTCCATACAGGTCATTTTGGCACATGGGTCTAAGCTCATTTAAAGGCTGAGTCAGCCCTAATGTTACTGATTGTTTGATTGCTGTGAGTGTCTGTGTCTATAGGGGTGTTTCTTTCATTAGATCTCTAGGATTATCGAAAAAAAAAAAAGTTCTTTTAACCAAAACAACATTCAGGTCAAAAATCAAAAAGGTCCTCGAAAGGTCAAATAAGAGACTTTTACTTGTTTATTTTGTTTTTTACCTTCAGGAAAGAGGCTGGAGCAGTACTGGATAAGAGGCTCGATGACAGTCACCACTTGGACTGAAGAAGCTGACGCCATATCCAACAGAGCAGCTTCCCTAAAGAAGCAGAGATGTGAAGAAATCATGTAGTGCAAACAATCAGGTTATTTGAGTCATTCTCATAGTTCATCAGGTTAATTCATAAAATACAACCTCTGTGTTACCACAGGATGATTAAAAAGTGGATAACAGCTTGAAATAGTCTCTGCTCATTGAGGTCTAACCAAAGAGAGCACTTATGCAATCTGTTGCTAGATTTAATGTATTAAACATCCCTCCTTAGGAAAAGAGTTGAAGCCTAGACAGCCATTTTCTGTTATTAGACTGTTGTGGTTCAGACCCACTAGCAGGTGTGATTGCTGAAATATGCTGTCCATCTAAATTAAGACATAAAGATGATAAAAGAGGAAGAGCAGGCAGGATAGGGGACATGCATGTCTGATAAAAGTAAACAAAAGGTAAAGAGTCTGGTTTCTACTCACCCTTCAACCTGTGGCCAGAGGAGGTTTGGTCCCAGGACGATGGCAATGTTACTTGGTGTCATCTTGTTTACAGCTTGCTGCTCAGAGAGCAGAGACAAAAACTGGACAAGATACCTAACAGGGAAATTAAGAGAAAAAAAAGAGATAGAGCAGAGGTTAAACTGGTTTGTAATAGAAAAGTGTAGTTTCTGTTCAGTGGAAAGTAAATACAAGATTGCACGAGACCAGTGATTGCCAAATTGGGCAGTGTGGCCCGTAGAGGGAGCCTGATGCAATGACACTGTTTTCCACAGCTAGCAAACAATCAATAGGCAGGTGATGAGATGTGCCTAGTTAGAATTAAGGCCAAGCAGTTCAGTCTTGGTTTCATCAGAGAATTTGTTTCTCACAGCCTGAGAGTCGTTCAGGTGCTTTTATTGTGAACTCCAAGTGGGCTTTCATGTGTTTTGTACAGAGGAGAGGATTCTGTCTAGACACTCTGCCATAAAGTCCAGATCAGTGGAGGGCTGCAGTGATGGTTGTCCTTCTGGAACGTTGTCCAGCTCCACACAGGATCTCTGGAGCTTGGTCAGAGTGAGCATCGGGTTCTTGGTCACCTCTCTTACTAAATCCTTCTCCCCTGATTGCTGTTTGGCCTGGCGACCAGCTCTTGGAACAGCCCTGGCTCCTGGCTGTGGCAAACTTCTTCCATTTAAGAATTATGGAGGCCACTGTGCTCATGGGAACCTTCAGTGTCACAGATTTTTTTTGTAGCCTTCCCCAGAGCTGTACCTTGCAACAGTCCTTTGACCCCATGGCTTGGTTTTTGCTCTGAAATGCATTGCAAGCTGTGAGGTCTTCTATAGAGAGGTGTGTGATCAAGAGAAATGTGAGGAGCCAGGGCTAAATTGTTTTTTGCCAAGGGTCTTAATACTTTTGTATATGTACTTCTAAACTGTTGTTTTCACTTTGTCATTACGGTGAAGTGAGAGCAGATTAATAAGAGAAAAAATGAATTCAAACAATCGTAGCATCAGGCAGTAACACAGCATATTTTTTTAAAAAGTGAAAGAGATCTGAATACTTTCTGAATGCACCTTTATACCTGATGTCCAAACTACTATAATAAAGGCAAGAAAATATGATGAGTCATATCTTGATTTTACTCCACCTTTACAATGGTGGGTGTTAAATAGAGAGCCACATTCCTTCCTTTTAATGTATCCCATCTGTTTAAGACAGGCTTTTCTCTGTGTATAGATATTTGTGTTGATGTGTGTGGTGAGGGGGGCTCTAAAGTATTTAATCTGCTAAAAGGGGAACTGGCAGAAAAAGTTTGGAACCACTTCCACAAATTGATTAATGATTTAAAAACATTTTGCAACACATTTTGATTTTAAAAAAAAACTTTTAGCAATCTTTTTGCTTTTACCAGAAAAAGCATCCTGCTAATACTATTGAAAGGCAGTTTTCTGGGGTGATTTGTGCTCGGTTTTATGTTAGCACCCACTTGCTAAGCATGTTATAACCTGCTCATGTTCAAAGATATAACCTGTACTTTAATACATGGCTAATGTCAGCTTCCAACTTCGAGCTAAACTTAGCGAAAGTTAGCTAGCTCAAATTGGTTTGGTATAGGCTACATTTGTAAGCTAACTACTTAGAATAGCAAAGCTAACATGCTGGTCGTTCATATTTCTAAGTACATCTGTGTAGTTTAAAGGGCTAGCATTAGATTCTGCAATAGGCTATAAGCTAGTCTATTTCTGAAAAGGTTGATCTACTGTATTGTCAGCCTATGTCTCAACTACAAAGCGACAAAATGCAGTTTCCTATCAGTTTGAGTGCAACTTCTTCTTCAACATAGGGTAAAGGTCTCAAAATTTCATTTCATTTAAAGTTATAAGTTAGAAAGTCTTTAAAAAGGTTGAAGTTACTGATGTGAAATATTGTGTTCTTTATTAAAGAGAAAATCACTGAATTAACCCATATCTGTCAAGCTTATGTGCTATATTCAGTATGTCCAGGAGATGGTTCTCTGCACACACACTGACAAGAAATGTCAGTTCTGGCTAAGGGTAAAAGAGCTAGGTAGCAGTGAGAACGTCATAACAAGCTAGCAGCTGTTCAACTTTCGACAAAGCTAAAAAAATACAACAGTGACCTCCCAAAGGTAAGGAGCTGAACAGGAAAATCATTGAATCCATAGCTTTTGATAAGAGACGCCTTTCAGCGTGGTAGAATATACGGGCTTCCGCGGGCTAATAACGCATTTAAAGCCCCCTTATAGCCTTACCTGAACTGCAAAACTTTGTTTCAAGTTACAAAAAGAATCTCCTCATTAAAGCTAAACATACTAGCTTCACCACAAATATAAGGACATCAAGTGTTCATCCTGTTAGCATGTTGAGCCTCACTGCCTCAGTGGATATGAGAATTTAACTCTTAAAAAGCCTGTCCTGCACTCACAGGAGCTCTGAACTATAGCTAGATTTTTTGCATTTAAGAATTTTTGTTGTTGTTATTTAAAGCACTTTGTATTTGGAGTATCTCAGGGAGCCATCCTGCATACAGGCTGAGTAATAAGGAGAATCAATCTAAATTTATAAGCTATTTCTTGCACTGTGGAGCTCAGTGTCAGCAGGTTATTTTGCTGCTTTTTATTGCCCTCAAAGATGAAGATGACTTTGGCTGTACTGCTAAAAACACATGTAGCATGTCTTGTATGTTACCCGAAGACATTAGTGTAAGTTTTTCATTAGTGTATGGCTGTATGTGAAAAACAAAAAAAAAAAAACATCCTTCATTTCTGATAAAAATCAAATGTTTTGTCTGTTTCTAAAAAAAAAATAGACTACCAATATTTAGAAAAAAAAAATTGTCGCACAGCATGGCATTGGTGTTTTACAGTGGAAAAAATGTAATTAAATATCGGTATCGGCCAAATTGAGTTTTAAAATATCGGCATATCGGATATCAGCAAAAATCCATTATCGTGCATCCTTAGTTAAAATGATTGTTAATGAAAGGAACAAGCCACACAAGCAACTGTGTGGCTTACTATCTTTGTTCTCATCCGTTCTCAGTGTGCAATCCTGAGGCACCAATAGCAGCACTGCAAATCCTTACAGATTTACTAATGTGGCTAACATCCAACTCACTTCAATTTTAATTATGCACGTGTTTTATTTGTTCTCCAAAATAACTCTTTAGGGACAAAGATTTCACAATCAACATGTAAACTCCAGACTTCCAGTAACAGAAAACAAGAATGCTAAATGATCTTTGACAATGATATGCACGAAAAACATCAGAAATACACACCGGAGATTGTTGTAGTTTTCAGATGGCAGTTTCTTTAGAAGTACTTTGAATTGCTCTAGCTTTTCTGTTAGGTCTTTTTCCCTGTAAGGAACAAAAAAACACACACACACATTCAATAAACAGACCAGAAAAAAGAAATACAAGCTGTAGTGTAGATAGGATACAGACCCTGCTGCTTTGAACCAGTCATTGTAGAGTTCAAATGTCATTAGAGGTTCAGGTAGTTCTCGTAGGTAACACTTTAAAGCTCCTGTAAAACCAGAGGAAAATATCATCAATGTTGCATTTTAGAAGGTGGAGGGAAATAGTTCATTTGAATACTTTCAATTGTCATGTTGTAAGGTTAAACCTAAAAGTGTCTGTTTTCTTCACTGTGACTTTGTGCAGCCCATGACAGCTTCAATATCACTGTTTTAAAAGAATCTCTAGTACACAGGAAGCTGTGCTTTTTACATTACTGGAAGCTGCAACAGGAGCCATATTTGGAGTTAACAGAAAAGGAAAATGGGAAGTTAGAATGAGCTGTGAAAGCCACATTGACTGAACAAGAAGGAACAGTAAAGAGTGCCCACAACAGAAAGTCATCACTAAACCAGAAGAGGAAATCTGTATACCTGCTACGGCGTGAGGGTCCATGCTGAACTCACTGTGGTCGACCATTTCCTGGTTCAAACAAGTTTTCAGCCTCTTCACCACTGAAGCTGCTGCTGCCAGGCGGAAAAGACCCTGAAGGAGGACGAAGAAGAACAAATCAGCCATGCTGAAATCCAGCCAATACCGAGAGCAGGTGGAGAAGGGTTTGACCATCTAAACATTATGCCTATGAAGCTACATGTTCTAACTCCTAAAGTAACTGCATACCAAATGACCCAAGATGAACTGGTTTAAACAGTAAACTGGTTTAAAGATTGCACTAATATAGCACTTCTCTGATCACTCAAAGTGCTTCTACATCACATTTACCCATTCACTCATGCATTTGTGTGCTGATAGCAGAGGAGGTCTTAGGTGCCACTGGAAGCAAGTGAGTGTTCAGTGTTTTGCTCGAGAACACTTGTTAACCTCAGGAGTTGGGATTGAACTGCAAACCAAAGTAAAGGGGCCATTTGTAACTGAGCCACGGCTGCCTCTGATGAGATCATAATGTTTAACAGAACTCATCTAGTTTATATATTGGTATTTTCTTCTGCAATCTGCAAGCATCAACATAAGCATACCCAAACCCAAACCCTGCAGAAATTACTTCACTGCATGCTGGCTGCATAGCGTGAGCAATGGCAATGTAGGTCAGCTGAAAGCTGGCTGCAAAACATTTTGTTTCCCTTTAATCAGTGCGTCAATAACTGGTGAAGGGACTGAAAATTACATTACCGGTAATAAGTATTTACATCCTTGGATGTTATATCCTCTCAATTATTTTAAAAATCAATGATGGTCAATATAATTGTCTTTTTGACAAATTAAAAAAAACTTCTTTAATGTCAAAGTGCAAAACAAATTCTACAAAGTTATGCCAATTAAATGAAAGTATGTTATGTGAAATAAGTGACTGCATAAATATTCATCCCCTTTAAAGTGACTGACCTAATTCACCAGAGGTCCAGCCAACTGGCGCTAGTAGTCTAACAATTAGTGAAATGGGGATCATTTGAGTGCAGTTAATGTTTTTCAAGTGATTGTAGTATAAAGACACCTGTGTCTGGAAGTTCCAGTCACTGGTTAATCAGTATTCCTGGCTACCATTACACCATGATGACAAAAGAACACTCCAGCTTTTTGGCCATCAGACAAGACACTCTGTTTGGCAGACACCAATCACTGCACATCACCACAAACACACCATCGTCACTGTGAAGCACAGTGGTGGCAGCATCATACTGTGGGGATGCCTCTCATTAGCCGGCCCTGGAAGGCTGGTAAGGGTAGAGGGTAAAATGAATGGAGCAAAATATAGGAAAATCCTAGAGGACAATCTTTTTCAGTCAGCAAGAAAACTACAGCGTGGGAGAACATTCATATTCCAGTAAGGCAATGACCATAGAGTGAAAGCTACACAGAATCTTTCATCCCAAAGTACAAGGTAATGAATACGCTGCAGTTTGCACAAACTAAAAGTTTATTTTTTCAGCTACCTATGGTGGAAATGCAGATGTACAAAGCCATATTTAAACTAATGAACACACAGTGGTTACAAGGTGGAAGTAGCACTGTTATGACATACTTCAGTGAGGCAAACACCAATGACAACTAACTTAGAAACTTAAAAGGGCATTTTTGCAAAGAATGTCACTTTATACAGTGAGTACAGATTACAGTTAGTTTAAAATTGATTATTTTTTATCGCTGAAGAAGACATGTTTGTGTTTTTGTATTTCTATTTAAGTGATAATGGACAAACAAATTTTTAGAGCTACCTTGCATTTGTTGAATAAAAAAATGCTGATAAAGAATGTGTCACAGAGCAGGTCACTGATCTTGATGTGATAAATGAATATGCTGTAGTATACCAATACAATCCATGGGTTTACTGATGTTATCTAGTTAGGATTTTAAATAAAGTTTTGGTCGAGCTAAGGAGATATGTTTTTATCTGCTGAGGGACTTCCATGGTGTCGAAAGGTGCACTGATGGAAATCTAGTTGAACCATGAGTTCATACGAGAAGGTTTGCAATAAATGAAAGAGTTCCTGATTGGAGGGCTTTAATATTGCCATGGTACTCTAAGGGCCTCAGTAGGCAATATTCTAGGATGGTACATTCCCACTGTGTAAGAAAGCTTACCACAGCAGAGCTGAAAAGTGTATCAGTCAGATTGTTATGTTTTGGCCCAGTGAACCTGTTAACTACTCCTGTCAGTCCTACCTCCTCCCTCATGCCTGTTCTCAGCAGCATGTGAATACACTCCTGGATGGGTGCAGCGATTTCTCTCCCGCTCTGAGACAGATGAGAGAGTAAAGGTTCCCCGTAGACCTTCTGGCAGTTGAGACTAAGTGCTGACCCTGTGGAATCAGATGAGTACACAGAGGAAATATGAACACATGGAGAAATATTACAGCAGGGCTAAAAAATCTACAGACTAGTGACAACTAACTTCACCTTTCTGACTGTGGTTTTCTTTGAGCTCGTTGATGTTTTTGTCCAGAAACTCAAGGGAGTTTTTGTGGTATTCTGCTTGAAGCTCCAGAAGCTAAGGTTAGTTCAAAAAAAAAAAAAAAGATGTTAATTTTTAAAAATCATACAGATGAGCGGTTGCAAACTTTCTTAGAAGTAAAACTTTATTCATTTTGTTTGAACACCAAACTATAGGAAGTGCAACTCACACGAATGAAGTAGTTAGCGTAATCTTCCTCTTTGGTTGCAAAGTGATAAAGATCTGCAGAGTACTGGTCCTGTGGAAAAGGCGAACAGTCTGAGGTCAAGGCAATTGTACTTTTACAGAAGTGCACCGTAAAAGGTATCCACCCCCTCATGTTTTTACCCTTTTATTGATCTTATAAATTAATCATGGGCAATTTAATTTCACTTTTTAACTAAAGAAAATACAGAAAAATTATCTTAAATGTTAAAGTAAAAACAGATTTCTACAAAGAAATGTCAATTAAATAAAATTATAGAATAGAAAATAAGTGACTGCATAATTAATCACCCCCTCCAAGTCAGTGTTTAGTAGATGCACCTTTGAATGCAATCACAGCACTGAGTCGATGTTGGATGGATCTCAATTAGGGTTGCACATCTGGACACTGCAATTTTGCTCCATACTTCTTTGCAAAACTGCTCAAGCTCTGCCATGTTGCACAGAGATCCAGCACGAACAGCCCTTTTCATGTAAAGCCACACATTCTCTATTGGACTGAGGTCTGTCTCTGACTCGACCACTCCAGAACATTCACCTTGTTGTCTTTAAACCTTTCTGTGTAGCTTTCGCTGTCTGCTTCAGGTCATTATCTTGCTGGAAAATAAATCTTCTCCCAAGCCTTCATTTTCTTGCAGACTGGATAAGATTGTCCTCGGGATTTGCTTTATTTTGTCATATTCATTTTACCCTCTGTCTTTACAAGCCTTCCAAGGCCAGCTGCCAAGAAGCATCCCCACAGCATGATGCTGTAACCAGTGTCATTTTGGTCTCATCAAACCAAAGAACCTTTTTCCACTTGACGATGGAGTCTCCCACATGCATTTTGGTGAACTCTTGGCAAGATTTAATATGAGTCTTGGTGGCCTCTCTCACTAGTCTACGCCTTGCATGGTCACTCAGTTTGTGAGGACAGCCTGATCCAGGCAGATTTACACATAAGCCATACTGCTTCCATGGCTTGAAGATGGATTGAAATGAACTCTTGGGGGTGTTCTGTGCCTTGGATTTTTTTTTTTTTTTTTTTTTGTATTCACCCGCTAACTTACAATTTTTAATAACATTTTCTCTAATTTGCTTGGAGTGTTCTTTTGTCATCATGGTGTAATGGTAGCCAGGAATGTTGATTAACCAGTTACTGGACCTTCCAGACACAGGTGTCTTTATACTGCAATCATCTGAGACACATTCACGGCACTCAGGTGATCCCCATTCCACTAATTGTGAGACTACTAGCACCAATTGGCTGCAGTCACTTCTTTTACCTTAAATTTTTTTGTTTAGTTGGCATTACTCTGTAGGGATCTGTTTCCAATTTGACATGAAAGGGTTTTTTTTTGTCAAAAAAGCCAAATTATATTGACCATGACTGATTACAACTAAGCAGTTGAACACTTTCCATACACTGTACTATTACCTTGATGCTCTCCAACCTCCTCCAAGCTTCTTCTACTTCCTCTCTGAGCCCATCCTGTCTGGCCTGAGGACCGGTGCTGGCTTGACTCCTAAACACAAAAAACTAGTCATGTAATGTGTGTTTTAAGGTGTTAAACAGGTGTAGGTAGCCCTGGTTGAGCCTGTAACTCACCTGATTCTTGCGTTGTTCCAGTCTGTAGTAAGTTTTGCAAACTGTTTCTTATTCTTGAGAATTTCTGGTAAATCATCCTGCCAGGAAAATGAACATTGTATTGAGAACAGCTTTAATGTTTTTTGGGTTCAAGAGCCATTTTAAAGCTTCTGTGTAGATTCTGGAGCTACCATTTGGAAAAAAAAAAAAAAAACATGTCTTATATCTTTGTTTATCTCATCCTGTATATGTGGGGAGTCCACTGTCAAAAATATTAGGTTAGATATTAAAGAAATAGACTATTCAGCATGGTATAATTTGCACTGTCTACATTTTTTTTTATTAACAATGCGTTCTGGTCTCCCAGAGACTAAGAGACATTAATTTAGTACTTGTGTCTGTATTGTGCATGAACAGTGCATCTTCAGTTATGACCTGACATCAGAACTCAGTTTATGTATACTGGTATTTATCAGACAAGTGTTTGTTCAGTAGTTTTACAGCTGTAGCTTTGGGCTCCCTGCTTATTGGCTGTGTCTCTACTTTGTTAATGTTAAAGATTAAAATCTCTGTTTTGTGTAACATAATGCTGCAAGAGCTATTCTCACCTCACTGAGCTTGTTGAGCGGCTCCAGCACTTCTTTCTCCACTTTCATCTCAAAGTCTGCCAGCATGCTCGCCAGCATCTTCTCCATGAAACAGCACATCTCCAGCACCCTCCTGCCTCACACAAACACAGGTAAAAACACAGAGAGCTCACGCTCAGCACCTACTACAACACATTTTCGACAGGTCACAACACGGAAAGCACCAGAGCTAAATTTAAACCTAAACCTTATGATTCAGAGCTATAAATAAGAGACTTAGAGAATTTCAGCCACAGTTTGAAGACAGTGAGTGGATCCTCTTTCAGTTTCACCCAGAACTGAAAACATGTGTATTTTAAAGTCATGAGGATTTCACATGACAGCAGTCAACACAGCTGTAAGAGTTCAGGTTGAGCGTATATGCTAATGAAGAGTTGGACAACTGTGGAAAAAAACCAAACCTGTCACCTGATCGAGGAGTCTGCATCAAAGTCTTTGAAGCTCTCTGCCATGCTGATGGACAGCAGCATCAAAGGAAGCTTTTTCTGTGGACACAGAAGCAGATATGACACCTATTATCTGTTCCTTACATTCATTTTCTTTATAACAACGGTCTACTTTAAAATTTGCAATGTCTGTAAATAAATATCCACCTATTTAATTCAGCAGAGGCCCAGCCAATTGGTGCTAGTGGTCTCACAATAAGTGAAATGAAATGCAGTGAATGTGTCTCAAGTGATTGTAGTATAAGACACCTGTGTCTGGAAGCTCCAGTCACTGGTTAATCAGTATTCATGTCTACCGTTACACCATAAAGACAAAAGATAACTCAAAGAAAGACAAAAATCTTGAAAACTAGAAGTCAGGGGATAGATACAAAAAATATCTAAGGCACTGAATATCCCCGAGTTCAGTTAAATCCATTATCAAGAAATGGAAGGATTATGGCACAAATATAAATTGGCCTAGATCAGGTCATCTTCACAAACTGAGTGACCGTGCAAGAAGGAGACTAGTGAGAGAGCCGCCGAGACAACTCTGACTACTCTGAAGAAGTCACAAGCTTCAGAATCTGAGAAGGGAAAGACGCTGCATTCAACAACTGTTGCCAAAGAGAAAGCCACTGTTAAAGAAAGCTCATAATAAATCTCTAAAAAGGCATGTGGGAGACTCCATGGTCAAGAAGAAGAAAGTTCTTTGGTCTGATGAGACAAAATGGTGATTTTTGGCTATCAGACAAGATGCTATGTTACCACAAACACACCATCTCTACTGTGAGGCACAGTGGTGGCAGCATCATGCTGTGGGGATGCTTCTCTGCAGCCAGCCTGGGAAGGCATGCAAAGGTAGAGGGTAAAATGAATGCAGGAAAATATAGGGAAATCCTTGAGGACATTCTTATTAAGTCTGCAAAAGATCATCACCTTGGGAGAAGATTTATTTTCCAGCAAGACAATGACTCGAAGCATACAACAAAAGCTACACAAAAATAACCACAAGGTGAATGTTCTGGAGTGGCTGAGTCAAGGACAGACCTCAATCCAATAGAGGACTTGGGGCTGGACTTAAAAAGGGCTGTTCACACCTGATCCCCATGCAACCTGACAGAGCATGAGCACTTTCACAAAGGAGAATGGAGAAAAATTGCAGTGTCCAGATGTGCAAGTCTGTTTACATACTTTTCTTTAATCGACATTTCTTTGTAGAAACCTGTTTAAACACTTTGACATTAAATAGGGGTTTTCCCTATTTTTTGTGAGAAAAATCCGAATTATATTGATCAAGATTGATTTATAAAATAATTTAAAGGGTATCCAAGGGTTTGAACACTTTTTATAGGCACTGTATAAGAGTACTAAAGTCATATGGGAAAAATGCATGCATATAGGGGCCTTTTACTTATAATATCATAGAACTCCTTACTAAAACTGTAATTTGTGAACTACTGTAAAATTCAAAGTCAGGATGTGTTGTTAAAAGTAGCCCTGTAAATTTAGGAAAAATGTCCTTATTAGGTTAACATTAGTGTTGTGCATGCACTGTATGCTGCACAAAGAAATACACTAGATTTCTGTAGTTTTAAAAAAATGCTTAGCTGAGTTTGTTGTGAAATGTATTCTGGCTAATGATGTTAAAAATATGCATTTTTCTCTCCTCACCTTCATCCTTAAAGCCTTTTCTTTGCAGTTTTAGTGAAGTATTAGGAAGAAGTTACTGTAGTATAGCCAAAGGTGAGTACAAGTTTAAGATGTGCAAAAAGGAGCAATGCAGTTCCTTAACGTTACCACTCAGAATGCACTGAATAAAAAGAAAGCCTGTATATGAATCTGTTGATCTAAGATTTCTCAAAATGTAGAAATCTAATGAGTTTTTTGTGCAACATACTATTAAAGACACTAATGGTAACCTAATCAGGGCAATATGTTTTCATATAGGGTCCCCTTCATAGTTGAGGATATGGATCCGTTCTTTTTTGGTAATTTGTGAATTAATACCATACAAGTTCTACAGGATGAATGTTTCTGTACCATTCGTTTATCAACCTCCAGCCCCGGCTGGCTCTGCATGCAGCCCTGCAGCTTCTTGTGAAGGATCTGAGCCGCCTTCTTGGCAGGCTCCACCCGCTGCTCCACCTTTATTCAGTCAGAGAAACAGACAGGAACAATCAGCGCTGAAACAACGGCTCAGGTTACCAGAAGCCATCTGTGAATGTGTCTCATGGGATAATCACTATATCTATTCTCTGTTCCCTTTTAATATCAGTAACTTCTACAGAAATGCACTCTGTGGTCATAGTTATCTAATTTGTTTAATGTTGGCTTTATCATGCAATTTTTAAAAGTCAGCTATCTCAAACATGTAAGCTGATTTCTATGGTTAATCAGATTGAAAACATTTTAAATTTACTTCAGTATGGCGTAAATCTCACAGTGCATTAAAGCATAAATCATACAGCAATCCTTGTTAATAATAAGTCATTTTAGGAATTGTGGAGATTAAAATGAGTTATTTTGCCCTCACCAACACCAGGTCTTCATGTAGGAGTTCAGTGGCATCTTGAGACCTGCAGAAGTAAAAGTAGAGTCAGTGAATAAACAAACAGGCAAACAGAGGCCAGAGCTGGGTCAGATTAAACAAGTGGGACTTTATTCAACAGCCACTGTAATTCTGGCATGCCCTCCTTGTACTTTAACTTAACATTTTTAATTCACTACCAGTTGGTGGGAAGATCACTCCTGTGTTCTTCAATGTAGTTATCAAAGGTTGTAAGTTTGAAGGTATAAAATCAAATAAGACCTTCAAAAAGCAGGAGAATTCTCAAAAATAATCAGTTCCAAATAAGAGACATCTGTCTGTTCATATCACTTTATAATTCTGCTTATCTGCCCTTTTGTCTTGAGTCTTATCCACTGAATGATTTTATGTTACCTGCACTAGTCTGCAGCAAAATCCAGCAGACCTCATCCTCAGTGTTTGACACCTTGTTTATCATTTTTAAAAACTTTCAGTCACTAAAACCCAGGTGCAAAAATACCAGTTACTTTTTTTTAATACTCCAATTTCCACAGTGGCCGTCTCCTGTTTCCAGTCTTTTTGCTAAATATGACAACTGGATGTGGCTTAATGCTTCATATTTTAAACACAGACAGTAGAATCCCCCAACAGAACATAGACGTCATGTCAGATGTAGAAACTGCAACATTTTACTCTTTCCTGATAAATTTGAGATCTTTTTGAAATTAACGGTGGCAACACATCTTAAAAAGTACAGACAGGGTCATGTTTACCATTGTTTAGCAAGGAAAAGGTACCCAGACTCTTTTACTGTGAAGCCATGCTGTTGTGATAGATGTGGTGTGTGGTTTAGCAATGTCTTGCTGAATGCGGCTCTTTAACCTCTATATACTTTGCAGTAGTGATAGTTCCTTTCCAGATGTGCGACCTGTGGACACTTGTGTGTTTGTTAGACAATGACTTCTGAAAGTGTTCCAGAGCCCATGCAGTGACTGTTTTGAATGCAGTTTTTGGCAGATTGGTGAACCTCTGCCTATCTTTACTTCTGAGAGACTCTGCCTCTCTAAAATGTTCTTTTTATACTCAGTCATGTTACTGGCCCGTTCCCATTTAACCTAATTGGTTGTAAAATGCTCCTCCAGCTGTTTTTATTTGTGCCACTTAACTTTTCCAGCTTTTTGTTGCCCTGGCCCTTCTTTTATAAGATATGTTGCTGACATCAAATTCAAAATAAGCTTATATTTTAATGAAATTGCAAATATTTGGGATATTGTTTTTTTTTCTATAGGGAATAAAAAAGGGTTTATAAGATTTCAAAATCATTGCATTCTGTTTTTATTTACATTTTTACACTGTGTGCCAACATTTTAGGAATGGGGTTGTAAAGTTATTTTAAAATATGATTTGGATTGTTGTTTTGATTAACAAACTCAAAAAAAACTTGGCGTCATTCAGCCCTCTCTTAAAATGATACTGAAACAATCATTTGAATACAGTGTCCTATTAAAACTACTATAATAGAAAGTTATTAGTATGTGCTGCTCAGAGGTAAGATCCACCAGAGTTGGACCTCAGAGTTCTGATTTAGGTCACACTCTAGGGGCTTCTTCAGATAGCAGATTTATGCAGATAATGATATTGTATGTAACTGTGAAAGCATTGTCCCCATCACGTTAATGCTTCTGATATCTGCATTTGACACTTTTTATTCACACCCAAGTGTGACAGTCTCACACCTCAGAAAGGTGTGAAACACATAAATAACCAACAGTGCCAGGCTGATGAGAGCCATGACCCTTTTTCTTTAGATTGGACCTTGATTGCGTCAGGTACTTGAGAAGAAAATAAATAAGTGTCAGAGGGAGTTAGATATGCTAAAATCATCACTGGGTGAAGCTGGCTGGTTCATAGCCAATGCAACTGTCTCATTTACTCTTCACATGGACTGATTCCACCTATAGACAATCAAAGTTTGTTGTCATGCAATTGTAGACCTTTTCATGGAACACAAATGGGATCCAGAATAAATATTTCTATTGATTGAAAAAAATGCTTTACCACCCTTTTCTCCATGTTCAGAGTGGAGTAAAGGGTGGATGTGGCAAGTGAGCACAAATGGTGTGGTGAGACACACTGGTGAGCCTTAGGGCGAGATGTTTTGTATGAATATAAATATGGTATATCTTGAGATTTTGGCTCGAATATTATGAGGCCAGAAAATCTCTGGCAGTCACCGGGTGTATCACCAGGGAGTAAAAGACCTAACTAATTTTTGCAAGTTTTTGCAACTTTAATCCAATTTTTGCCACTTCTGGGCTATATTTGCCTTTTCAACCTATTTATGCCACTTTTAACTCATTTTTGCCATTTTTTGTTTATGTTTGCCTCTTAAACCCATATATATATTATTTTTTTAGATTTTAGCCAGCCTTTTCCCATTTAACCTACTTTTTATTACTTAACTGGCCATTTTTGTCACTTGTTTACCCTCTATGACAGATTTATGCCACTTCTAACCCACTGTAACTTACTTTTAACCATTTTTTTACACTTTTTAACCACTTTTCCCCACTTTCCAACCTTTTGCATCTTTGTATCCCTTTTTCTGTCTTTTAACCTCTTTTTGCCACTTGATTTAACACCAATTTTTTGCCTCTTTCATCCATGTAGGCCAAGTTTTGCCTATTTTTGCCACTTTTTAACTGCTCTTCACCATGTACCACCCATTTTGCATTTATGCATCCCATTTATGCCACTTTCTAGCTACTTTTCACCACTTTCCATCCATTGTTGCATTTAGGTTTCCAGTTTTTAACCACTTTTGAACTGCTTTTCACCACATACCACCCAATTTTGCATTTATTTCTCCAATTTTTGCCATTTTTGACCTCTTTCCTTGATATAGACACATTTTTGGCCAATTTTAACTTCTTTTCACCATTTTTGCCATCTTTTTTTTTTTTACCTCCTTCCCCCTTTGAGACCAATTTTTGCCCACTTTCACCACTTTTTAACTACATTTAACCACTTTTTACCCATTTGGGCAATTTTTGTATTCTATTTTTGCCACTTTTTACCACTTTCCAGCCTTTTTGGCATTTATGTATCCCATTTTTGCCTTTTGTAAGCTTTTTTCGCCACTGTTTTCCACCAGTTTTTCCCTTTTCAGCAGTTTTTGCCCATTTTTGCCACTTTCTAACTGCTTTTCACTACTTTCCACTAATTCTACTTCATTTTCTGGCCTCCTTACATTTGTCCCTTGTATAAGGTATGGTTATCAACAATAAACTTTTTACAATGGACCATGATTTTGCTGACCTTTATGGGTCCCCCATTTGGCTTTGCCCCAGAAGTCTGTCCCCTTTATCCCTCCTTTTGGGTGGCCTTGCCCAGATCTGTGTAAACTTGAGTCCAAATTCTAGTTCCATTTGGCAGTGTGAAGTGTCAGGTGAACTATACTCCTCTTTGAAGAGGTAGTCTCGGGCATGATTCATGTAGACTCAGGGATGCTATGAGGGAGATATGAACACAGCTGTGCCCGAGAACATCAGCAAGTAGATCTGTAAAGGCAGTTCTGAATGTCTCCTGTCTCTTCTCAAACCATCATATATATGCAGCATGGGCCCATTTTGTCCTCAGATTTACAGGGTTGATGTGGAGGAAGGAAGAAAGAGGGTCATTGTTGGTGTAAAAAAAAATCAAGAGATGCATAATAGCCTGCAGGATTAACTCCACCGTCTGCACAGAGCATTTTGACTAGAGTGGTTCCCATGTTGTGTCTTCTTCTTGATTCTTCTTTGCAGGTTTACAGACCAACTACTGCCACCTGCTGTATTGGACTGTGTACACACACGAGTGTGATCAGACACAAAGGGTATAAATAATGTGAGAAGCAGAGGAGAGGGGAGGAGTCAGCAATCTCTCCCAGGCACAAACAAGGGTGCATAGTGTGAAAACGCCCTTAAATATGACTCACTGAAACTCAGTGAGGTTTCCTGCCTCATTCGTTTAACACCTATCTAATGGGATTTACAAGGAAGTAGCATAAAGATGACAAAAGTTGCAAATCCTAAATAAAGTTGATTAATAATCCACATCAGCTATACTAAATATAATGAGTTCTGTCTGTTATGTTTAAAATCCATACTACTGTATTCAAACTCCTCGATCAGATAATGAAATTTAAGCTACTGTATGAAGTCTACGTTTCTTCTTCTACTCTATATGTCAATCAAAGACATTTTTAGGCTCAACTGACAAGTGGCATGACGCCAAAAACCTGAAGTGTAAGGGCTGCAGCTGCGGTTCACCTTTGTACATGCTCTGTGTGAGAGGAGGCTGCAGAAACACAGAGCAACACTCAGCCGTTAAAAAAAAAAACAACATAGGTGGGAAGTGAAAAAACAGAGGTGAAACACAACAAACTCCACTACAACCCCGAGAACATCTTCAAACTTGTCACAGACTCTGTCACAGAAAAAAGGAAACCCAGCCCGGTTCGTAAAGAGGGCAGATGAGCTTCTGCACCTCTAAGGTGTTGTTCTTTATTTCCTCCAGTGAACATCTGATGTTTCAAAACACAGTAGAGAAGAAATACCCAAAAGTATTTCCAGTTCCTTTTTGTTTCCTTGACTCTCGTTACAACTCTTATTTCTGTGCTGTAAAGACAGATTACTCCATGAAGAGCAACATTACATCAGACCATGTGAGAGGATGTCGTATCCCCTACGGATGAGTGGTTGTGTAAATCAATTGTTGTCTCTGACCACAATCACAGAAATATTTTTAGTCAGATCCTGAGACTCAAGATGTTTATTGATGCTGACCCTTTTTTGTTGCTCGCAATCCATTGTGCTCTCCTTTTTTGACACCTTTCTGCTGGTGAACCAATCGGGGCTTTTCCATTACAATGAGTGTACATCTGCTCCTGGTTTGATTCGGCAGCCCAGCACAGTAAGGGGGTTTGCTTTTCCACAACCGGGCTACCTTTGAGCTGATGACGTGGTGTTTTGAGTCAGTGTTAAATGACTACTCTTCAATAGGCATTGTTCTGTTCAAGAGTTGCATTGTTTCTACTTCAAAGTCTTCAAAGTTCGGTGCAGTGGTTGCACCTCTGCGAGGCATCATCATTCCCGAATGATGACAAGCAGCTGAGACTTCACCGCAGTGCACTTGGAGGCAGGTTAGGTGCTGCTGAATTGGTTTTCTCTCTCATTTTGGTGTAAACATGCCTTTAAGGGATAAGCTGATATTATTTAGCAAATAAACCTACTGGTTAATTTGCTCCACATGACAAGAGGTGACTGGGGTTTAGCAGGGAGAGATGGTTGTCTTGCAACGGGGAGGTCGTGGGTTCAGTCATGAACTTCTATACTGCTTTAATTTCATAGACTAAAACGATGACTAAAACTGTTGACTGACTAACCTTTCTCTATTAGGAAGACAAGACTATACTTCAGGATTTTTACAAAGTAATGTCAATTAAATGAAAATATGTAATATAACATAAATGAGTACATAAATATTCACCCCCTTCAAAGTGAGTGACCTATTACACCAGAGGTCCAGCCTCAGTCTCACATCACCTGAGTGCAGTGAATGTGTCTCAAGTGATTGTAGTACGAAGACAACTGTGTCTGGAAGATCCAATCACTAGTTAATCAGTATTCCTGGCTACCATTACACCATGAAGACAAATGAACCCTCCAAGCAATTCAGAGTAAAGGTTATTGAAAAGTTTAAGTCAGAGGATGGATATGAAAATAAATCCAAGGAACTGAACATCCACCCGAGTTCATTTAAACCATCATCAAAACATGGAATGAATATGGCACATGTGTAAATCTGCCTAGATCAGGCCATCCTTACAAACTGAGTGACCTTGAAAGAAGGAGACTAGTGAGAGACTAGTGGAGAAAACTCAAATCAAATCTGGTGGCAGCCAAAAGGCATGTGGGAGACTCCATGGTCAAGTGGAAGAAAGTTCTTTGGTCTGATGAGACAAAAATGGTGCTTTTTGGCCTTCACACAAGATTCTATGTTTGGCGGACACCAAACACTGCACATCATCACAAACACACCATCTGCATTATGAAGCACAGCAGTGGCAGCATCATGCTGTGGGGATGCATCTAAGCAGCCAACCCTGACCTCTATCCAATACAGAATTTGTTGCTGGTCTTGAAAAGAGTTGTTCACGCCCGATCTCTGTGCTTTCTGACAGAGCTTGAGGAAGAGTGGAGTAAAATTGCAGCATCCAGATGCACAAGCTTAATTGAGACCTATCCTCACAGACTCAGTGCTGTGATTGCATCCAAAGGTGCATCTACTAAACACTGACTTGAAGGGGGTGTGTATTGATGCAATCACTTATTTTACCTTACACATATTTTTTATTTGATTTATATTACTTTGTGGAAATCTGTTTTTATTAAACTTTAAGGAGTTTTTTGTTGTTGTTGTTGTTATTGTTGTTTTTGTCAAAAAGACAAATTATACTGACCATGAATGATATATGAAATCAAAAGGGTAAAACATCCAAGGGGATAAATGCTTTTATGGGCACTGTTTGGGGAGAGGAAGTGGGGTAAGCATGTGCCGAATAGCACCAGAATCAAGATTCAAACCTGCAACCAGTGTGTTGAGGACTGTAGCCTCCTAGCCTCTACCAACTGAACTAAACCAGCACCCATGATGCATTTTTTTAAAGTCCACTTTCAAGGTTCAGAATATGTGGTGTGATATGGGCAGTGACTGTTGCATGTTTAAAGCTTTCATATCTATTCTCAGGAGATTTACTGTTTTGCCAAAAGTATTCACTCACCCATCCAAATAATTGAAATCAGGTGTTCCAATCACTTCCATGGCCACAGGTGTATAAAATCAAGCATCTAGGCATGCAGACTGTTTCTACAAACATTTGTGAAAGATTGGGTCGCTCTCAGGAGCTCACTGAATTCCAGCGTGGTACTGTGATAGGATGCCATCTGTGCAACAAGTCCAGTTGTGAAATTTCCTCACTCCTAAATTTTCCACAGTCAGCTGTCAGTGGTATTAAAACAAAGTGGAAGCGATTGAGAATGACAGCAACTCAGCCACGAAGTGGTAGGCCACGTAAAATGAAGGAGCAGGGTCAGCGGATGCTGAGGCGCATAGTGCGCAGAGGTCACTAACTTTCTGCGGTCAATCGCTACAGACCTCCAAACTTCATGTGGCCTTCAGATTAGCTCAAGAACAGTGCGTAGAGAGCTTCATGGAATGGGTTTTCATGGCTGAGCAGCTGCATCCAAGCCAAACATCACCGAGTGCAATGCAACGTGTCGGATGCAGTGGTGTAAAGCACGCCACCACTTGACTCTGGAGCAGTGGAGACGCTTTCTCTGGAGTGACAAATATTGCTTCTTTATCTGGCAATCTGACTGACGAGCCCGGGTTTGGCAGTTGCCAGGAGAATGGTACTTGTCTGACTACACTGTGCCAAGTGTAAATTTTGGTGGAGGGGGGATTATGGTGTGGGCTTGTTTTTCAGGATCTGGGCTTGGCGTCTTAGTTCCAGTGAAAGGAACTCTGAATGCTTCAGTATACCAAGAGATTTTGGACAATTCCATGCTCCCAACTTTGTGGGGACAGTTTGGGGATGGCCCCTTCCTGTTTTAACACGAATTAGAGTGGAGACTGAGAGCCAGGCCTTCTTGTCCAACATCAGTGTGTGACCTCACAAATGCGCTTCTGGAAGAATGGTCAAAAATTCCCATAAACACACTCCTAAACTTTGTGGAAAGCCTTCCCAGAAGAGTTGAAGCTGTGATAGCTGCAAAGGATGGACCGACGTCACATTAAATCCTATGGATTAAGAATGTGAAGTCCCTTAAGTTCATATGTGAGTCAAGGCAGCAGAGCGAATACATTTGGCAGTATAGTGAATAATCAATTCTTTCATCTAACCCCATTTTCCAACTTGTAAACCAGTTCTCTGTGATCTGTGGTAGTGAATGCAACATTGAGACTTAACAATATATGCAATTTTAAATATGCTGATGCTCCTAGAGATACATCTCTTTCATCTGAGACAGTAGAGTGAGGACAGACCGAGAACAGGGTGAAGTGTTGCTGAAGCAGCTGAAGCCCACATTGCTCTGCTGCAAATGCACACAGTGTAGGTTTATTATTAAACCAGAGTGCGTCAGAGGCCTGCATAGGCAAACATGAACACAGTGGTTAAAGCCTTTTGCATGCAGGTCTGCACCAAGAAAACCATACAGGGTGCAGATGTATAATTTAGTCACCCACTCATTTGCAAGGCAGGGACTGATACTAACTTTCACAGATCAGCTACTTTCAGCCTGTTAGAGCGTACAGATTGAGGCTGCATCACAATAGATCACATAGAAAACAAACCTGATAAACCTTTTTCTTTTTCTTTTTTCCCCAAATATATCACAGCATGAGTAACTGTGCCCGCTGAAGTGTGCTGAAACTCGATGGGTTTCACGTATAGATAAATCCGAGGTTTCCCTCAAAACCCAAACAGCATGCTTTACTTTTCAAGAGGAACCAACAACTGTGGTGTTTCAGCTTACCACACTTATCAACACTGTTTGCAACCAGAAAACGAGAACATGGTAACCAAAGTGAATTTAACATTTCCTTAAAGCAGAACAAAGTACTAAAATTAACAAACTTCATACAGCAGGTGGTGTAAGATACACAAAGGGTCTGCCACATTTAAGGCGAAGTGTTTCTGCTTTTAAAGGGGGAAATTAGACTCTCATTTGACCGAAGTTTAAAGCTCCAGTGAAGAATGTTTATCTGGTAATAAAACAGACTCAAGCTAATACTGTTGTCTCTATGTGACCTAAGAGAAGAAATAAGATCATCAGCTCCTTGCTCTTACTTAAACTGCATTCCGAAAGTATTCAGACCCCTTCAATTTTTCAGTTTTGTGATGTTGCAGCCTCGTGTTACAGTAGAAAAAATCATTTGTTTGCAAATTTTTAAAAAAATAAAAAACTGAAATATCACATTTACAAAAAGTATTCAGACCTTAATAAAAACTATTGAAACTAGAAAAGCACTCGGAGAGCACAGACCTCCGCCATTAGCCCTATCTCTCAATAGTATAGAATCGTTTTTTTAAAAATTCCTGGATCCAGACATTGATCCAGATCACTCCCAAAATCTAACTAGTTCTTCCTTATGCCATTTCTGACATTTCCTGAAAATTTCATCAAAATCCATCCATAACTTTTTGAGTTATGTTGCTAACAAACTAACTAACAAACAAACCAACAAACTAACAAACAAACCCTGCCGATCACATAACCTCCTTGGCCAAGGTAATGAGAGGTGACCAAGAATCTGATGGTCACTCTGACTGAGCTCCAAAGAGATCCTGTGTGGAAATGGGACAAAGTTCCAGGACAACCATCACTGCAGCTCTGAAAGCTTGCTTGGAGTTTGCAAAAAAAAGCACCTGAACGACTCTCAGGTTGTGAGAAACAAAATTCTCTGGTCTGATGAAACAAGATTGAACTGTTTGGCCTCAATTCTAAACGTTATGTCGAGAAGAAACCAGGCACCGCTCATCATCTGCCTATCCCAACAGTGAACCATGGTGGTGGCAGCATCATACCACTGGGGTGTTTTTCAGCAGCCTCTCCTCAATGCGAAACACATGAACGTTTGCTTTGAGTTTTCAAAACATGTGAAATCCATGCATGCTTTCATGTGTTTCACGGAGGGCTGCAGTGATGTTTGTCCTTCTGGAACTTTTTTTTTCCTTTAAAGATTTGTTGTTGGGCCTTTTCATACCTTTGTTTGATAGAGTAAGGACAGTGGATAGACTTGGAAACAGGGAAGAGAGTGGGGGGAGACATGCGGTGAAAGGCCACAGGCTGGATTTGAACCCAGGCCGCCCGCATACACGGGTAGCACCTTAAACCACTCGACCATCTGCGCTCCGCACCAGGTTCTTTGTCACCTTACTTACTGAGGCCCTTCTCCACGGATTGCTCAGTTTGGCCGGACAACCAGCTCTTGGAAGAGTCCTGGTCATGCCAAACAAATTCCATTTGAGAACCGTGGAGGCCACTGTGCTCTTGGGAACCTTCAGTGAAACTTTTTAGTCTTCCCCGATCCAAGGCTTACAAGATGTGCAGTCTCACAGAGTCAGCACAATAGAGGTATACATAGAGAATATGGCAGAATAAGCTAACTCACTTAGAGGCTTATATTGAGTGGTTTTGGACAGATATGACTCACTAACATGCCTCCGTTGTTTAAAATGATTGGTGAGAGGAACACCTTTTCCATCAGTGCAAGTGCCAAGGAAGTGTACCGTGCCTGAGTGCACTAACACCAGTCAAGCAAACTGACGCTGGGGCTCAACCCTGCTGATACGGATCACATTGCGTGATTGCCCCTGAGAGATCCTGATCAATTGGCTCAGCCGAGTAACGATCTGGTTTTTGGCTCCCAAATGGCTTGTTATTTAGTACAGCCTTGCCTCTTTTATAACAAGGAAACCACCTCTCAAATGAAGGCCTCATTCTGTTAATCAAAGTGACTCTAGCTAACAATTATGGGAAAGGGTAAATAATCTAACAAAGTGTAATGATTGCCTTTAGCCACAACAAGCAAATGGACACACCAGAACAGAAAGCATACAGCAGCAATGTTTTAACGTGTGCTGGCAGGACTAAATTTGTGTTTTATTTTTGCCATAAATTAAAACTTTTCATTGACAAGTTGAAGGTTGTGATGTCAGTTCTTTCAAAATTGATTTCAATAAATTCAAACTAATTTTAATGATTACAGCCTTGATCTTTCAAATCAACTAAATCATAATTACAAAATGTTAACCGCCAAACTGAAAAGCCCTTCACTGAAACGTGACACATGAGACTTTACATGAGGTCTTTGAGTACCTTGACTTTAGTTTACATGTTTGAGTCTTAACTTATTCTACAAAAGCAGAGTACAAAGTGCTTACTTTGCTGCAGTGCCGAACTGCCTCAGGATGTTCAGAGACTGCCGGAGCATGTTGGCTGTGGAGTCGTGTCTACCTGTACTCCTCGGACTTGCTCAGCCTCAGGAAAGATCCAGACCCAGAAACCGCCACACACGCAGTCACAGCTGTCTCACTTCATCGGCTGGTTGATGCTTTTTCTGTGTTTTTGTGCGGCCATCAGTTTGCTCTCGTTTCAGGAGTGCGCTCTGAAGGAACAACTGTCAAAAACCGTGAATGAGGAAGTTGCTCATGGTGTCAGTCGCGAGGGGGAAGAGAGATTTTGTGAGGTTTAACTGTCACACTATGATTTAAAAGTTAACTCATTACAACCACACTACCTGTATTCAGAGTGTAATGATTTAGTGATGGTGTTTTTAGAGGTTAGGAGTTAGAATGGAAGAGTATTTGTTTTTAATTGAATTTCCCAATTGTATTATAGCTGTTTGGTTAATTGTCTTTGGTTCAGCAGATATATAGCTCTTACTACCATTATTTGAGCATTGTTGCCCCCTGGTTCTCTTTGTAAATATGTGGTGTTCATCTCTCATCATTTTGTGATCAGTTTGTACTTCTGTAACTTCTGACAGTTAAAAGGATGTGAAAAGACCAAAAGAGGAAACTATCAATGCTGGTTGTAGCAATTTTGAAAGCTAGTTTAAATGGGAAAATAATGCAACGTTGCTGTTCTTAGGCCTCTAATTTCCTACGATAGTTTTTACACCTGTGAACATCAACTGATTCCTTTGCTCTTGAACAGCCCGATTTTAATTTTAAAAGTCGACCTTTTTGGCCCCAAATGTATATCGAACATGTCAAACCTAAAAGCAGATCAGCTGCAGCAGCAGAAGACCACACTGGGTGCCACTCCTGACAGCCAAGAACAGGAAACCGAGCCTTAAATTCACACGTCACTAAAATAGAACATGAGAAGACTGGAAGCTTTGTCTTGTCTGATGAGTCTTGAATTGGCTTTAACAGGGTCAAAATTTGGTGTAAACAATAAAGCCTGCCGGACCAGACAACGGCACGCTAAAGTCCTTTCTTCCTCACTCTGATGCTCAGTATTTGCCATGACCATGCCAACATAAATTGCGTGCTGGCATGTGATTGGCTGATTAAATATAAAGTGATGTGTGAGTGTTTTACCTGTGTGTATCTGAGTGTGTGTAATGAATATGTAGATGTGAGCTTCACTTTTTGAATTGAATTAAAGAAATAAATCAACTTTCTGATGATATTCTGATTTATTGAGATGCACCTGTGCATGTTTCTGATTAAAACTCTACAAACTTGATGCTTCACCTTTAAAGGTTGAACATAGTGGTGCATTTATATGCAGTGCCTTTAGAAAGTATTCACCCCTTTTGTATGTTTTATCCTTTATTGATTTAATGACTCAATCATTGTCAATACAAGTTGGCTTTAACCCCAATTTGTTTTTCCAAAAACCCTCTTCAGTGTCAAAGGAAAATCAGATTTCTTCAAAGTAATGGTGTCATGCTGGAAAATAAATCTCCTCCAAAGCCGTAGTTCTTTTGTAGACTGAATAAGATTGTCCTCCAGGATTTTCCTTTATTTCACCACATTTATTTTACCCTCTTCCTCCACAAGCCTTACAGGGCCGGCTGCCAAGAAGCATCCCCACAGCATGATGTTGCCACCATGGTGTGTTTGTGGTAATGTGCAATGTTTGGTGTCCATCAAACAGATGCTTACATCATTTTGGTCTCATTAGACCAAAGAACTTTCTTCCACTTGACATGGAGTCTCCCACATGACTTCTTTCTTCTAGTGGAGATTGAATGCATTTTCTTCAGTTTTCTTTCCAGGATCTTTGAAATCTTTCTCTTCCTCCCTCCCAGGCTTGTTCTGTGCTGTGTAGCTCTCATTGAATTTCTTGATACTTCTCACTCAAGTTCTTGACACTTGGAAACGCTGTGATAACTTTCCTCCTTCTGCTTTGAGAGCATCAATTCTGTTTCTCAAATCGAAACTAATTTCTTTCATTTTTGCTGTGATGCTTTCTCCAGTGACAGCTCAAACCATTACTGAAGTTTTTATAATGTATGTAAATTACAAGATTACTCTCGGTTTTGATTTGACAGGCTTTGAGCTTTAAAGTTTAAAAATTGCACAACAGTGGTTTGTGCCCAAAAATAAGGTAAGTTCTAAAGGAGGCTAATAATTTGACCCTGGTAGTTTTTGTGAAATAGTTTTTGTGTCTGTTAGCAGGTAAAATAAGCATCCACAACAAAAAATAGGATGTTTGGAAAAGTTGTTAAATCCTTGCTCTGTTTTACAGCGCTTAGGAAATACTTTGAACAAGTGATATTTTCATAAAGGGGGCTAATAATTGAGCCCCCTCTGTATAGTAAGCTTCAGTGGTTTTGATATTATCCTTTATGTCAGTTGGGTGTGGTTTTTATATATACGTCACTTGTGGACTTGCACTAAACCCTCACACCCATTTATGCATTGTCAATGTACCTTGTTTTTCAATGTGTGAATAAATGAATACATACATTAGCCAATGTCCATACAATCCTGTTTGTATATGTTCCTGCATTTCAATGTGAGTAAAGCATGTTCAACAACAGTGTAAAAACGGAATTTCCTCCTAAGAGGTTATTACAGTATTAAATATAAAGATTAACCTAATTAGTTAGCATTTTTGTCTGTGTGAAGCGATGAAAACTAGTTTTTAAAAATTTGATTTGTAAAGCAAATCACATAGTGCCCTACTTTTTTTGGAAATTGGGTTTTAGTTTCGCTGAAACAACTTGGAAAAACTTGACCTCTCTTAAACCCAAGATTTGAGTATGTTAATCAATCTTAGTGTTCTTCAGTATCATTAACAGCATTGGATTGTGGAATAAACTCTCAAACATGATTCCAGTTTCACTGCTGAACTGTCCTCTGAAAATGTTGGCAGTCTATGAGATGTACACTGCTGCAGTCTAGTGGTGGAAACGGCAAAAACAGAATAGAAAATAGAACTGAAACGACAAGTAGGCAAAATATAAAAACAAAACACCACAATCATTCATCTTTAAATGGATTTATTTTCTAAAATTAATTAAATTACATGATGGAAATTTTGTTAAATCTTATTTTTTAACTGCAGCTACATTTATAAATCTTGTGGTTTCAACAGTTTGTTCTTTCAGCTGATTTTATCTTTTATAGGGAACACCGTTTCCTGATCATGCCTTTTCAAGCCCCACATCCTGAGTTAACAGATTATCCTGAACATTTCTGCTATAAATCCTCCCACTGTGAAAATGTTACATTGACTTTACTGTGATCATTTTAAAGACTGTTAACAGCGGTGCTGGTTTGGGACTGGATTACATTCTAATTGTACTAAATAAACTAACTCGGTGCAGGTTCTTTGTAGCACTTTTATTACAGGAGAAAGACAGTGAACTGGTCCTGTGTAAACTCTGGAAAGGCAACAAAAGACACAATCCCTCCTTAAGAACCTCAGAGGATCCCATCAGAAACAGGGCAAGGCCGCAGTTATCACTTTCCAGCACTGATGTTCAACAACTTAAAAAAATGCTTATTTATTTTAGGTATTTCAAGTAGTTAAGTGCTCTGAGTAAATGACCACAAAACACTTATTAACTGTCAGCAATAACATAATTCATGTGAGCAGTGTACATTTGCAGAAAAAATAAATGAAAAACCAAAAGATATATCCAATTATCGACGTGTGCAGTGGTGAGAGGCACCTAATTCTTACAGCTGTAAATAATAAAAAGGGTCCAGACAAGGGAAAACCTGAAATTGAAAAAATAAGACAGCGGAAAAGTGGAATTCTTGACATATTTGGAATTAGGAATATTTTAGAAAAGTTATGAATATTTTGTGCAATATATTCACAAAAGCTAAACTACACTGTATGATTCCTATATATCAGTTTTTCCTCTAAATATGGTTCTTTTTCCCCCCATCTCTTTTTGATTTGGCTTTGTACAAAGCAACTGAGATGAGAAGGAGTAAAGCACCAAAAAATTCCTCATGCACACTCACTGTAACACCTGTCGAGTCATTTACTTAACTTGTAATAGGTAAAGATTTATGAATCAAAAGGAATGGAAAAAACTTCAGCAGCTTTAGAATTAAAACCATAGACGGTGGGGAAGAATAAAGAGAGAGTGAAGCACTTGGAAAACCTGAGATTGATTTTGGACTCTGAAAGAAAACTAGAGGCATCCCAAATGTTGCATTCCTCTTCATCTTGTTTTTACTCCACCCGTTGCCCCTTGTCCTGACCACACGGTCAGGGAAATCCCACGCCCCTCTGATTTGAAACGAGAGACAGGAGTTCAGGAGCATCCCTGATCTGACGCCGCTCGAATTGGTCCCCTACCCGTTCTCCTCCTCCTCCAGATCTCCCACTCTCCTTCCCTCTGAGACTGAAGTGCATGTTGAAGCTTGAAGGTGGAGGACTAGCGCTTTGCTTTGGCTTCTTCAGCTTCTTTTTCTGAATATGAGAAACAACATCAATGAGACTGGATGGTTTGGTTTTTTAAACTGTAAACATTTCCATACGACGACTCTAAATCACTATTTAAGTGTTGACAGAAAAAAAAGAAACGTGGGAATGTCCCTTAAAGGCTACTGGAAATGTTTGATCTGGCATGTCACAATGTGGTACATGTACAGACAAAACCTACAACAAATCATCAAGCTTTGCTGAGATTACTGAATCATTTTGTCACAATCAGCAGCTTTTCTGCATTAAAGCTTCACCACAAGAGCAAACCTGATGTGGTGTCTGTTCTAACATGTGGGGGCTGAACTACAAAAACTCTCAGGCCTAGTATAATAATGAAACTTAATTGAAGTTTATCATTTAAACATCATGAGGGCTGTTACAAAACCAGATTTTGAAACCGTTAAAATTACAAGCAAAAACAATAAATCACAATAACAATATAACAAAAACAGAAGCTCCTGTTCCCTATAGTGACTCATCCATCGTTATTTCATACACAAAAATAGCAAGTAATCTCCTGCAAGTTGTGTAACTTGCAAAAATACTTTGGCATGTACCAACTTTGCTCTGTCTGTTTTTAAGAGTCAGAAAAGTTGACTTTATGAGAACCCAAAATGACTTAAATATGTATTTATGCATTATATATTTCCTAGCCAACTTGTGAATCTGAATAAACAACCACTGTTCTGTCTCTTGAGTGAGCTTCGTTTAAAAACATGTCTGAAAACCTGTGACTTTTTTGAAAGCTATGATACTTTACAATTCCATCAACCGTTCGATGTTGGATATTTTATCAAACAGGTAAAGTATCAAAAGTTTTGACAACCTTTGTCAGAAATTATGGAAGTGATTTCTTCCAGGTTTTCATGTTTCTGTTGTTTTGACCACTCACCTTTCCTGAGTTCATCTCTCTTCTTGGCAGCCTCCTCCCTCTGTTTCTTGATGATAGCCAGTCTTGCCAGGTCAGCCCTGGCCTGCTCTGTCTTCCCCTCCAGATGTAGCTTCATGTAGCGTTCCTTTGATTTCTGCTTCTCTATCTCCTCTCTGACAGAGAAGACCGGAATAAATACACATAACATTAAGTGTTTCTTTAAAACATGCTTAAAAGCTGATGTATACAGACATTGAACATAAGCAGGTTGAGCATACCTCTCTCTGCGAGACAGTTCCCTGGGAGCAGTGACATCTAGTTCAGTCACCTTCTTGCTCTTCTGAGACACACGGTTGGGGTTCTCAATCTCTATAAGCCCCTCCACTCCACTCCTCTTCCTGGACTGTGTGAAAAAGGAAACACGTTTTTAACACCAGGGAGACAAGAAACCAAGAGCTCAATGTCAAGGTCAGTCAACACATTCTAAGCACAACTATAGCCTGATCCAACAAACACAGGGTTTTGAGACCTGCCAGTCCTGAAAATCCATCCTTTATTCCCATGAATTATCATGGTCAACAACCAAGGCCACATCCTGTTGATCTCAGTGTTAATTTTGTTGACAAAAACAATGACTAAAATATTGGTTGACTACCTTTGTCAATGAGGAAGTCAAGACTCGAGCCTGGCGTAAACTGTGCGAATTTCATCTGATTCAGCAACAAATTTTGAGTCATATGACTCACTTGAAAGGTGCGTCCATTACCAGTTCGGACTGTGCGCCTTTTGTCATGCTGTGTACAGTGGGATGTGACGGTCGACCATGACCCGGCTGTAGCCTGACAGCTGCTCCCGACTGGTCTGATGGATTTCTGACATGTTTGATATTTTGGTCGGACAACCCCATACAACTCTCAGTAAGAGCAAAACCACAAGCAGAATTCTACACATTGGGGTGTTTTTTCCTTTGTAAAACAGTCAGATGGCATCTAAATCATCATGACAACAGCAGGAATGACTTTCTCATGCCCCACAACCCTGCTATAATAAAGGAGCAGGAAATATTCCTACCCGCGGACCTCCAGCTGACACGGACGGCAATGCCGTTTGTGTGAGAGAGAAAGAGGGAGAATATGACTGTATACGATTTCAGTCTCAGTGTATGAAAATATTTCAAAGGAAACTCCACAGACTTTTGTCACAGGTCATTGCATGACCATCGAACTGTATAGTTTGAGCACATAAATCATGCGCGATTGCTGTGCGTTGTAAGCAATCCAGTGTGAGCTGACTCTCAGCCACAACTGCTGTAGAGTCAGCTTAAAGTCACATCACAGTGAATGCCTGGCTTAAGACTAGGTAAAAACAGATCTTTGGTAATAATAAGTGTAGTTTTCGTCGAGGAGACTAACACAAAACAAAAATTCAAAATCCATAATATTTCTCCACTGTGCATGCAATCTGTAAAAACACAAGCAGGGATGAGTGAGTAGAGTTCTAAGGTATGGCAGTATTTACATCAGTACATCTTAAATCAAACAAAGAACTGAGAGGGCATCAATATGAGTGTTTTATGCTGTCAAGATACAGAAGACGCACTTCAGCAACCCAGTGAGTAACAGCTGGTTTGTAAAATGCAGTAGAGATTAAAAAAAAAAAAAAAAAAAAAAAAAAGTAAGTCTGTTTGTAGCCTTCTTTCTGGGTGTCATTTAGCTTAGCCTCTTCCAGTGTCATCATGTAGGGATGATTCATCAGGCACAACCATGTAGTCTGTCATGTTTGTTAGTGAGTCAGGTCAGACAACTTTATAGCTCTGCCACTGTGAGCCCACAGTGACTATTACAGCTAAGGTTTCAGAATTTTTGATACTTTTTCAATACCACATGCTTTAACCAACACAATATCTGTTAATGTTTATGTCCAGTAGAATGCAAAGTAAGAAAGGTTTGAAGAAGTAACAGATATACAATTCTATTTTAGCCCAAAGATGCAGCAAGTGGAGAGAGATCAAAAGAGAGAGGGAAAGAGAGGGAATAGGGAGGGTCGATTAAATTAGACCAAGTGCCGGTCTCCTGATGCTAAAACAGAGTGAAAGTGTGAGGAGAGATGTTATTTCCTTATTGTTTCACAGCGGTTACACTCAGAGTTTAGAAACACTGCAAAATCTCCATGCAGGCATGAAGGAAGATTCAGCATTTTATGTAATTACCTCCGCCAAAGAGGTAATGTGATTGGGAGAGTTTGTTAGTTTGTTTGTTTGCAACATAACTCATGAAGTTGTGGACGGATTTTGATAACATTTTCAGGAAATGTCAGAAATGGCATAAGGAAAAACTGATTTTGGGAGTGATCCAGATCACCGTCTAGATCCAGAAAATTTTTAAAGGATTCTTCACTATCGGGAGATAGGGCTAATGGCGGAGGTCTGCGCTCTCCGAGTGCTTTTCTAGTTAATGCATAAGATGCCTACATGTATCTGTCTGCTGCACCCCCACCATCCCCTTAAAAAAATTACCTTTTAAAAAGTCACTTGAGTATTGTTCAAAGATGCACAGGCATAAGATAGTAAGTACATGAAAGAGACAATGATCTCTCCTGGTCTTGATCTGCAGACTGATGACAGCCTCAAAGCCCTGCACAATGACACCCATAAATGATCTAAATATGGGGAAAAAAGGTGAAAAAAAACAGAGAACAGAATCACTGCAGACAATTCTTCTGGTTTAATAATTCAGATGAAATATTTGATTTTAGGTGGGTCCTAAATTTTATTTTCAAGAAAACCTCAAGTACTGTAAAGACGTCAGTGTGCATTTAGTGTCTGGTGAACTTTTCTTCCATGAAGGCTGAAACGTTGCAAAAGTTCACACGTTGTGGTATTATGGAGATCATTTTATTGTTGCAGTGGTACTGAAACAGGTATCAGTGTGGTTTGACTTAGCTAGTATCCTGATGAAATTCAAAATGTGGTATCATGTAGTTGTAACAGACAGATTATGTAGTGGAAACAGGGCTTAAAGCATATATGAGGCTGGTGATCCCCATGCTTTTATCCCTCAAAAACACATTATATGCATCATGTATTAACGTTTTTTAATACATGATTCGCAAAATAATCAAAATTTTATT
This sequence comes from Cheilinus undulatus, assembly GCF_018320785.1. Lineage (NCBI taxonomy): Eukaryota > Metazoa > Chordata > Actinopteri > Labriformes > Labridae > Cheilinus > Cheilinus undulatus. The sequence goes on along the minus strand of NC_054884.1, from coordinate 14,539,159 downwards.
AAGTTGTCTCATTACCATGTCCTCGACTGCCCTCACTCACCTCAGATTCATCATCACTGCTGCTCTCATCCCCAGACTCTGAAGAGCTTCCTTTCTCTGCAGCAGCATTTTCTTCCTGTAAACATACACATTAACTTAAACCAGACCTCTTCTGATGAGAAATCAACATTTAAAAGAGCTCAAAAGCTCTGTCACTCACCAACTCTTTCTGTGCCTTCATCTGTCGATCAATCTCCTCAGGGTTGCTGAATTGCTTCCCTCTGCCCTTGTGGCCCCTTTTTCCTGAAACAGTGATTCGAAGTGTTAATTATAAATGGTTGTAAAAACTTGTTTTTGAAGTCTGTCATATAGTTCTGCATCAATGTTGATCAAACGACAGAGACTGTATGTGGTAGGAGATGGCACATGCTGTTTATTGTTGCCTAGCTCCCTCCACCAAAGCTAGTAAGTGCAAGACAGGGGCTGGATTGGTAAAGGAGTCAAATACGTAAAGATATACATACTTAGACACAACACGCATTAAGTAACTAGTCATACCGACAGTCTCCATTCATCCCACACTGGGGAGAGAACAATACACATGAATAGAGGTGGTTTAATGTGCACATGGTACTAGCGGTTTAGCACAGAAAGCCTGACTACTGAAAGTGTTTTAAATAGATACTATTACCAACAACAACATAAAGGGTGTTTTCATGTCAACATTTCAAAGAAACACCACCAGCAAATTCGCAGTTGGCGGCTTCCCCTTGTTGGCAAATACCACTGGCTAACCGGTTAGCATGCTAAAAGCTAAGCATGTGAGAGTTCAACGGGACTTCACACTACTTTAGCTAACGACTGGCTAGCAAGGACTAGCCAGCTAAAAACAGCATGTAAAATGAACATTCAGGATTCAACTTACCACCTCGAGGCATTGTTACAGATAAGATCTGTAGTGACAAAGTCGACAATTTTATGATAAGCTAACTTGACGACTGTATGGGCAGTTTCAAGAGTCAGAAGAAAGGCGAGAAACAACTTCGTCTCTCCCGCTGTCAGCAATACAATCATCGAAACGCTGCATTGAGTCAGACAGGGTGCGCCTGCGCAGTAAGGAGAATTCAACCAATGACTGCAGTGGGAATTTGAATGACACATGTATCAACCAATTAGCTTGTGAGAGTACATTATAGTAAAGGACTTAACCAGCATAGGCTGTGGGACTGAACGGACTGAACCTTTCATTCTCAGCAACTCTGAACTGATTTTGATGCAGATTATACTTCTTCAGTCGCATTAATATATCTAACAAGTCTGCTGTTTTGGAAGATTAAACACTGAGACAGATACATTTCTAACTTTGTAAAGGACCACAAATTTGACCATTAAATTAGTGTATTGTTTAAATAGAGAACAATGCTAAATCATACAAACGAAAGGAAAAATTAAGTCCGAAACGTCTAGTCTAGTATCATAATAACTATAAACTTGCCTTTTGCCTTGCAAGGCAAAAGATTTTGAGTCTGCCTTAAAAATTACAAACTTTCTGTCATCTTCTTTTCCATCCACTGCCATATTTGCAAATAGAATATTAAGTATTCGAGCAAAACAGACTATACTTCTGTCCATATACGCCGAAAAGATGTTTTTCTATGATTAAGATTTTTCGTTTCTCAGTGGTTGGCATCTGCGACTCAAGTATTAGTCTGTCAAGTTCTAAGAGTAATATCCTAAAACCTGAAAGTGAAAGACAAAAACAGCTTTCTGATGGAAAACATCTTTTAATTTAATAAAAAGGAAATACAAGAAATGTTAAATTTGATTAACAGATGTAAAAGGTATAAAATATTCAGTGTTATGAGCAAAAATACTCACAATTAAGTTGCATGTCTCAAAATCCTACTTATTTTCAATAAACACAAGAAAGGCATGGACATCCAAAAACAATGAACATGTATTCTATCAGTTATTCCAAAAAATAGAACAAAAGGAGAGGCAAGTAAAAATTTTCATTAACAGACTACAAACATGATGTGACAACAACATCAGGGCACATCTGTCATTTCTTCCTTCGATGTTGAGTCTTTATGCCTTCCACTTCCTTCTCCATCTGGCAGCACTCTACAGTTGTCTCTGTTAACTACAAGGTAAAGATTAAATATCGGTTATTTAAAAGCTTAATTTTATAAGAGAGCCAAGAATTAGGAGACTTTTGTTTTGACCAATGTTATAAAAACCCTTGTCAAGTCAGACAGTGAGAATATTAATCTCTTGTTTTTTAGTGCAAGTAGAGGTTCACTGGTAGATTCAGAGGGAAAGAGGTGCAACTGTCCCTAGTGTTTGGGGAAAAATGTCGCACAAGTGCCCTCTTGGATACCTTTTGGGTACATCAACAAAATAGAGAACCCTCTAAGTGGACAAAATTGGACAAGGTACTTTCTAGTGTTCCCTCTAAGTGAAAAAAAAACATATATACAGACAATCTGACATTGAATTTTATATTTTTCAAGATCTTTTTCAAGATCCTCTTCTTAAATTTTAAGACTCCATTATATTTTTCTCCAACCAATTACATTAACAACACAGTAAGGTATATGTTGCCAACAGTAAAACAACACTGTGGTAACACAGAAAAGAAAGCGCATGTAGTATTTCCTATTGTAGTATTTTATTTATACTTTCTTGGAAATTTTTGAGATTAGACTGTGAAAAAAAACTGACACCATAAGGTAGCTAAATGGAAAGTTCTTATTTTTTACTTAAGAGGCCTAAAAGTAGTTTTGCACTATGTATTGCACTGTACATTGCTCTGTGGTAGTATTACACTTTGGAAAAAAGGTTTTTTGTTTGCAAAATCATGTAAATATTGCTAAGAATTGACCAGAGCCTCAGCCCTAACACTTTCTCCCCAAACCACTTCCTCAACCTCTTTCGACAAATATAAAAAATGACAACAGTTACAAATTTTCAGACCTTGTGGTGTTGCATTGAAAACCTTTTAATACTTCATAAAAGCCTAATTTGTTTTGCTAAATTAATTTATCAACTTTTAATACTTTTTAAGACCCTGCATACACCCTGGCTCATCTTATCTGTGGGTATAAGAGCATTAAAAGGATTTGAATAATCGTTCATCAATCTTACCATGTCCAAGAGAATTTCAATCTTTGATTTCAGAAGGTTGTTCTCTTCCTCCAGCTGTACGTTTCTTTTCTTAAGTCGCTGCAATTCCCTACTGGAAGTATTCCCTCCTGATTCTGGTGACACAAAAACAAAAAGGAAACAGATAACGGTAGTGATCGACCTGATAATAATACGCCGAACACACTATATGTTCATGGTTTTCCGCGCTTTTACGTTAGAAGCAGTCGCAGCAGGTGAATTTACTCATCATAAGTTAAGCTGTTACCTGTCATCCACTGTCCATCTTCAAATTTCCAGCTCTGACCTCCAATGTTCATTGCAGGTTGGCCATATTCAAGACCCAGCTCTACTTCCCTGATTGAACGATCCAACTGAAAGAGATCAAACATCTTTGTTGTCTCAAAACATGTTAACAGTTTTATTCTCTAGGTGCTTGTACTTGATCAATCAGTTCATACTTAACAAGAAATCGACAAATTTCCAAAATATTCCTTCACAATTGACATTTGCGTTTCTTAACTCACTGTATGCAGGCTGGACAAAGAGGCAGATTTACGTGGTGGAGTCTTCTTCGGACTAAATGAGTTTCCAAAGAGCGGCATCCTGAGAGATCTTCTCAAGTCCTGTTAAAGCGACATCGGTGCTTTGTTAACAACAGCATCATGCAACCACAGTGTGTTTATCGTTGCTAACGGTACGTTATCACGCTAGTGCTAAGTTGCTACCACTTGCTAACTATTAGTACTACTCATACCTTACATTTAAACGAAAACTCTTGGCTGCCTCACAGACTGGTTAGTAGTGGTTGAGTCACTGAAAATATGCAGCTCATATATTTACCTCCATACAGGCTAATTACTTAAATTCTCTGGGGGGTTGCAGAACTTCTCTTTCTCCAAGGTAAGGCATGTTTATTTTCTACTGCGCATGTGTGAGGGTTCCTTGTGTTCAAACAAGACACTGCCGTTAAAAAAAGATAAAACCTAAAATATCAACGCTGTTTTGTATTTGTTTGAAAACGTAAGTTTGGAAGATTTTGTGCAATAAATTAGAACATAAAAGCTCTGCAGTTCGTTTTGTAGTCATTTTAGTTGTCAAGTTTGATTTGCGAAGGCATAAACACCCCTTTTTTGCGGGGATAATGGATGCACCCGTTAATCTTACAATCCTCACCATGGAGACGCGTCACCGACCGAAGCTTTGTAATATGGGATGTAGTTATTGTTTATGTTGAATGGTTGCAATTATCTGACACACAAAATTATAAACGGAAGTTATTAACCAAAAAAATACCAACTCATAAAAGTCATTGAACGTCCCAGAGAAATGGATAAATACTCAGTAGCCAGGTGGTTGTACAACTAGCCCCAGTGGCCTAATGGATAAGGCACTGGCCTCCTAAGCCAGGGATTGTGGGTTCGAGTCCCATCTGGGGTGAATACTTTTCCTCCTATCCGAGTGAAATTTCTTCATCTGATGCCCTTTATAGAAGATCGAACCATGAGAGGAATTAAGGGATTATAAACCAGGACCATATCTACTCGCGCGTGCCGGTCGCAGATATGACAGGAACCTCGGCCGTCCTACATACTTGAAAGGCAGGACAACGTAAGAAAATGTCAGCTGACATGGAGAAGTATTATTTCAAACTATGTATAATGCTGACCTACTTCGCTGCATTGGTGCGCACTTACGGTGAGTATCGCTGATGATCGTGTGAATATGACGGATACTGAAACTTTGAATCCAATATATTTAAAACTCTGGATAAAAAAAAACAATGTTTGATGAGTTAAATTGTGAACGGCTCTCACAAAGATCTCACAATGGCGCCTAGCGATAAGAATCTAAACATTTACATTTATCTGTTCTATTCTTAAGGTTCTTGTCATGTGGAAGCAACACACCTAATAACGCTGATATTCCTCATAAGTATTTCCGAGATCCCATTTGATAATATTTCCCTCTGTTTAGTGGTGAAGCCTTTAATATTACTTATTGTTTACTCATTACCCCTTTAAATAAGCTACCTGTTACTAATAACACTTATTCTGAAACATGCTAGTCTTAGAAATGAACTTTTATTGACAGAAACTAACTAGGCAATAAAACAACTGTGAAAAGCATGTTTTCCTTATAGTTGATTCTATTGCCAGCCTTATTTTACATAATGTTTGTTATCCAACCTCAACCCTGTGACCCTGTCCATCCTCTTACAATGGTAGAGCTTCAAGAGGCCACTGTGTATTGGGATGCTGCCCAGAAAAGTGTGATCCTGAAGGAGGGCGTGATGGAGACAAAGGGGGGAGCCTTCGGTTACTTCAATGACACACTGCTCCTCACTGGATGGGGTGTTTTGGAAATTAGTGCAGGTCATGGAGGATTCCCACAGCAAGATGAGACCACCTTCTTCCTGGCTGGGTACCTGGAGGGCTATCTTACTGCTGGGTGAGTGTCACAGGAATCAAATCATTAAATAAAGGAATAATCAAAGTCATAGATTTTTTTAATCAGACCCTGGTTTCTCTTCAACAAGTTTGATTAGTTTTAATCGGTGTGATTTGACAGTAAATAATCTGTCCACAGACTTGCTACAAATGACTTATTTGCTCTGGAATGCACAGAGCTGTAATGTTTCAAGTAATAGCATTTATTTTCCCCTTGTGACATACAGAAATGCTGATAGGCAGTTTAACCATGAGAAAAAAGTAGGCAAATGCCTGAGACCTCAAGCTCCTGGGTGCAATAAGTGTAAAATTACATGTGAGATATGTCTAAAATTATTTACAACTATAAAACCTGTTTTTTAATGTAAATAAGGGGCTAAGAGCAATTAGAATATCATCAAAATAGCTGTTGATTAGCTAAAAAAGTTCCAGAGGAGTGCCCGGGTTCCAACAGAAAGGTTAGAGTGCCCAAAAAACCTCCAAAACGTTTTTTTATCAAGACATCCATAGTAAGGTAAGTTCTTACAAACACTCTGACACAACAAATTTGTAGATTGCTCTGTGGTAAAATGGCATGCATTCAATAAAAATATATAGCTTTTGAGTTTGAAATTATTAAAGGCTAGCCCCTTGAGAGCAGCATCTTGTTTTCAAAGGGGTCCTACAGATGGGAGAGACTCTGATTTTGACTAGAGTTCACTAAAACGTATGTTGGACACTCCGTGGTCAAGTGGAAGGAAGTTCTTTGGTCTGATGAGACCAAAATGGTGCTTTTTGGCCGTCAGACAAGACGCTTTGTTGGCATCAAACACCAAACACTGCACATCACCCCAAACACACCAATCTCACTGTGAAGCAGTGGAGGCCATGGAGGCAGCCATGAGCGTAGCACGAGGGGGTTACTGATTACCCGGGCCTACGGTAGGGAGGGGCCTTTGAGAAGCCTGCAATGAAAAGACTGTCTTTATTTATTTTTCTTTGTAACCAGAGTCATTATTGAATCAAAAGCAACAGAATTAATTGGTCCACAGACTGAAATTTGTCTCAAATAGACTGAAATTAAATACTAGGGGGGGCCTCTGGTCCTCCCTTAAAAATGTCTAAATAGCGTAGTCCAGCGCTGTGAAATAATGGAAGTAAATTCAGTTTAACCAAAGCAAAAGTATTGCTCATAAATGGTGAAATTATGGTTCAAAAATACATTAAATGCAGAGATATTTGTAAAAAAAATCACACATTTGTTGCTTGGCTTGCCGGTTAAGGGGGGCCCAGTGTAATATTCTTTTGGGGGCCGAAAATCCCTAGCTACGCCCCTGGAGGCGGCATCATGCTGTAGGGATGCTTTTCAGCATGGGCCCTGGAAGGCTTGTAAAGGTAGAGAGGGAAATAAATGCATCAAAATATAGAAATAAGGATGTGTTTTCCAGCAGTCACTCATTTTAAATAACATGTTTTTATTTCTCTGACATTTCTTTGTACAAATCTGTTTTTTTTATTATGTTGACCATGATTGATTTATAAAATCAATAAAATGAGAAAACATCTAACGGGGTGAATACTTTTAATTGGCACTGAATGATGGGAACAGTAGCCTCTGTGTAGTAGTTGAAAGAACAACAATGGTTGTCAAAAGACTGATCATTTTATAACTATGATGAAAAGGGGAGGTTATTATGGTAGTCTTAAACATTTGTTATGATGATTATGGCTTGTATTGATACTGCTGTAGTTTTTACTGTTGGTCTGTTTAATGTTAATTAAATGATTTAATGCACACTGATCATTATATTTCTCCTCAGACAGATGTTCCATCACTACTACAACATGTATCCTCAACTCATAAAGGATGAGAAGGTTTTGAATCCCCTGAGAAGGTTTTTAAGGTATGGTCTTACAGCTTCCTTTAAGATTAACCACTGGTAAATTGGTAGAAAATCGTCCCAAACTGGCTTCATCTTATGTAGTGTAAATATATCTGAGATTGTTTCCTTCATCGAAAGAGAAATGTCTTAAAATGCAGGTTTTACCCTCTAAGATATGGAACAAGAAACATTTATGCCTGCAGGATTGTTTGCACCGTGAATTCTGCTGCTCTAAAAGCAGGATTCAGGTTTTAAAAACAGCCACCCACACTGCTTCTCTGTAAGAAAAAACTCTACTTCATGTTTCTGAACAGCAAACAGGACCAGTGGGCCAGAGAGCAGGTTAAACTGAGAAGATCCAGCGACCCCTTGTGGAAGCATCTAGGACTGATCCTGGCCCAGCTGGATGGGCTCCATGCTGGAGCTGCACAGTGGGCCAAAAGCGAACACAGAGAGGTGTGTTACTGTGTGCATTTTGTGTGTGTGTGTGTGTTAGTGAGAAAGTTGTTACAGTATCATATCATTGATATCCCGCCTCATGCTCCCTTCCCTCCCCTCAGCCTCTATCAGCCTTTGCTCTCCAGTTTCTGAATGGTGTCGGAGATCTCCTGGACCTCGTCCCGGCTCTGACACCCCGCTCCAACTCTTCCAGAGGCGGCGGTGCTTTCAGGATGCCAGGAATGGGCCACTGCACGGCTCTCATCAAGGTCAGGCCAAGCTCATTTGGCTCATGCTGTGAGGGAGCACTTGGGAGGTCTGAAAGTAGGCCTAATTAGTTTTATTGAGGGTCCTTGTGCATGGGGTTTCCTCTTCTTAAGTGTGTCAATAAAGGGGGTAAAAGGCCATTAGGAGGAGAATAGTTTCCTGTCCACCAACAGCCATTCAGGAAACAATGACATAGTGGAAATAGAGTGAGGCCTCGCAGTCTGGAATCCAACATGATAAGGTTTTAAATGATGGATTTATATCTTTGTTTCTCATTTGGTTATCCACTGGAACTCTATTGTTTCTATTGTTTCTATCTAAAAAAGAATAAGGCTACTTTGTTTGCTTCCCTGTTTTGCAAATTGTGTGCCTGCTGAACATAGTTTATGAACATTTGCTTAACTGTCATTCAAAAATTGGTTTCATCTGCTTCTGTTGGGGATGTTTTGTATAAACCCCACTGCCAGGGGATTCTCAACCAAATAATAAGAAAAGATAGCAAGCAGAAATGTGCTTCTTTGCTTCACCTATCTCCACTGGTCACTAATTGTACAACAAAAATGGCACACTATATGGCATATTATCTAAACAACAGCATTATGGGTACACAGATGGATTTCACATAATGAAGGATACAACAGTGGCCTGCTTACTGGTTTATTCTGCACGTTTCTCCTAGAGTATTCTGAAAAGTGGGAATGAATGCAGTGTGAACCACGAAGGGCACAGACGGATGGATGCATGCATGGATGGATGGATGGATGGATGGATGGATGCATGGATGGATGCATGGATGGATGGATGCATGCATGGATGGATGGATGGATGCATGGATTCATGGTTTATGGATGGATTCATGGATGGATGGGAGAATTCATGGATGGATGGAGTGGTGGATGGATGGATGGAGTGGTGGATGGATGGATTCATGGACCGATTGATGAATGGATGGATGAGTGGATGGATGGATGGATGGATGGATGGATGGACCAACTGATGGATAGAGTGATGGATGCGTGGATGGATGAATAGATTTATGGATGGATGGGAGAATTCATTGGTGGATGGATGAATGGATGCATAGATGCATGGACTTTATTGATCCAAAACTGATAAATTCTGGTGTTTCAGCAGTTTGTTATCAAGCAAGTATAGAAACACAAACAATAAATATGTTGTAAATTAACACCACAACACAAAAAAATAGAAATTATTGAGAAAAAAAATATATACAACCAATAGACAAAAGTATACGGCCACCCACCCAGCAGGGACTGTGATAAGGTTGTATTCAAATACATAAACATGGAGTTGGCCTCTTTTTGCAGCTGTAACAGCCTCCATTCTTCTTGGAAGGCTTTTCACAAGATTTTGAAGTGTCTTTGTGGGAATTTGTGCCCGCTCACCCTATAGGGCATTTATGAGGCCAGGCAGTAAAAGGTCTTCCTCAAACTGTTGCCACAAAGTTGGAAGCATAGCGTTGTCCAAAATGTCTTGGTATGCTGAAGCATGAAGATTGCCCTTCACTGGAGATAAGGGGCCTAACACAAACCCTGCAAAACAGCCCCATATCCCTCCTCTACCAAACTTCACAGTTGACACAGTGCAGTCAGACCAGTAATGTTCTCCCTCCATCTCAGACTCGCCAAACGGAGAAGCATGATTCTTCACTCCTCAGAGCACATTTCCACAGTGTTGTGTGTTTTACACAGCTCCATCCAATGCTTGGCATTGGACTTGGTGATGTAAGGCTTGCATGCAGCTGCTCGGCCATGGAAATCATACCATGAAGCTCCTGCCACACAGTTTTTAGGCTTACATCAATGCCAGTGGAAGTTTAGAACTCTTTAGCTATGGAGTAAGCAGTGTTGGCCACTTTTTTGTACAGTGAGCCTTAGCACTTGTTGACCCCACTCTTTTCTTTTATTTTATGCGGGGTTGTTATTCCTAAATGCTTCCATTTTCTAATAATATCACGTACAGTTGACAGTGGAATATCTGTCCTAGATTAAATTTCACAAACAGTCTGATTGCAGAGGTGGCATCCATCACAGAACTCTCTCTTCCTTCTCTCTGTTTTAGGTGCTCCCAGGCTTTGAAAACCTGCTGTTTGGACACTCAAGCTGGTACACCTATGCAGCCACCATGCGCATCTATAAACACTGGGACTTTCAGGTGTCTGACTCACACGTTGCCACTGGAAAGTTGTCGTTCAGCAGCTACCCTGGTACACACATGCACAGTCACACAATACAAGTACAGAACCTGAAATTTGAAAAGTAGTGTGTCACAGCACAGCAAAGCATTCATTTAAAAACTCTGAGATGAGGTGAACAGCTTGACGTTAATCCACATGGTTTTGTTTCCATCTTGGAAAATATAAACAATGACATAGAGACTTAACCTAAATCCTCAAAGAACAGTCTCTACTGAAAGTAATTCTCCTGATAAGCACACAGCTTAGTTCGTGCAGACACATCCACAGCAGTGTAAACACCTAAAACAGAGCCCTCTTTTCAAAGTCAGGGGGGACTCAGTAATTTGTGACCAAAGATTTGCAGTGTGGTCCAAACCATAAAAATCCTCTTACAGGGTCCACTGCTATCAGAACACAAGTGGTTTTAAAACAGACTATTTTTAGAGGCCAGGAGGCCAAGGATATCACTTCACCTTATTAAAATGAGGAGATGAAGTACAGTCCTGCCATTGTAGGTGCTGTGTGACCTCTGCTGCTTTCTTAAGCTGCTTTCTCTCACTCTTTAACATTCACATCTGCAGATCACAGCTAAGAAACTGGGGAAGATGGAATAAATAAATGCTTAATGCAGATGTAGGGCTGGTGGAAACACTCATAGACCTACATAGTCGTTATATTATTCATAACAGTAGCATTATTCTGTATTCATTTTTAATAACATCATCTGGAGAATTAGTGATTATGAGCTGTAGTGTAGTAACATTATGGTAGTGCATGTATTCAGAGAAGTAAAAGTATTTTTCTGTTTATACCCAGGATGTGTCAGAAATTGCACACACTGCTACGATATACTCAAACTGCATACTAGAGAAATGGTTAGTATGCCATTCCCAGAGGCAGTTTTAGTAAGAGCAGTATGTGTTTTTTCTCCAATTTGCTCAAAGCAAGACATATTTATAAGCATTTCTTTTCAGTTAAAAAAGCCATATTGGATAGGATATACCTAAAAGTATGCAAGGAGTACTTCCTCCTCACCTTTTACATAACATAACTCAAAGTCTCCACATCTCAATAGAAAATGCACAAATTTGTTCCTTTAAATAGATCAGAATGGGGATAAATAAATGTTAAAAGTATTCTGGAGAAGGCCTTCAGACCCCCTTTCCTTACTTAGGCCAGTCACATGCTAGCCAGTTTTTAAATCTGAAACGATTTTAAAACCGTGGGAGACCACAGACACGAGGACCATTTCAAACTATGTTTCATCTTTAATCCTCTGAACGCACACACTAGACCACACATCTGAAAGACCTGCCAATGACCTCGGGTGATCACATGACTTGAGAAAAAAACAAACAAACAGATGTCTGCGATACCCTCTTGCTGTTCCTGCACAACAGGCGGCCCAGGCATGCGTTACAGGTGCAGCATAAATCTTAAAACAAGAGAAAGACTCAGGATGAAATCCCACAGTTGCTACAGTTGTGTTTATGGTTGTGAGCGGTGAAAGTGTGTATGATCCGGCTGGTGACGCTACCACATCTGCTTGCTCTCATTGGTTGTTGTGGGGTCCTCTGTCAGAGGCACTACAACCTAGAATTTGATTTGGCGTCTGGGAGGCTACGACGCCGTTTGGAGCAGTAAAATAATCATGTTGACACCACGCACATGCAGATTATTCAGACAATTAATCGTTCGTGGTGAGGCTCCACTCGGGATACGCCCCCGCGATTGTTGGGGGAGGCAAATCTTGCCTCAAATCAGGCTTAAAATCCTGTAATGTGTGGCCAGCCTTAATGGTGCCAGCTATGAAAACAGTTACAGCTATGACTTGTAATTGCAATATTTGTGCATCCAAAACATATGTGGGGGAAATGTTTGTTTTTTTTCCAGTCATTAATCTACCAATTTGTCTTAAAATTCAAATTAAAGAATCGTGGTATAATCAATATTGTGAGCTGGCCATAGAAAAAAGTGATATATTTTTTCCATATTGTCCACCCTTAGTGTCACGTGTTGTCATAAATAGTGATCTCTCCTAGCCTACAAGACTGAAGCACTAGTCATTAATAAACTACAGGTATTTTAATGCCATCTTAATATATGTGGATTTTCACAATGACAAGATATAAAAATATGAGCTCAACATTAAGTTTATGAGGTGCTCATGAGGCCCCTGTTGTGTGGGGGCAGCAGATACTATCTGTGAGAACAACACTTCATGCAAACATCTTAACCACAGTTGTATAAAGTCACTGGACAAAGACAGAGCAACATTTTATTAATAAAGAAGGATGATGGTGTTTATTTGATGAATGTCTATGCAAAATAATTTTATTATACCATCCAGCTAGTTGCTAACTGAGTCTTTCTACTGTTTCCTGCTCAGCAGATGTGTGTGGGTACACCAGAGCTTTATTTTTATTTTTGCTGGAAACAACAACATGAGAACTGTGGGAGGGAAATAAGACATAATGACTTGTTTTGAGAGGAAAATCTCCACCTGCGAAGACGCCTGCAATTACAGCTGTCACAACATGTAGAAGTACGTCAAAGATACTTAAAGTCACATAATCTGCAGGCTTGCTGCGAATCACAGTAGGAAATGATGTCATCACAACTCTGTTTTCTTTTTAAAGACATACACACCCCTTTTATATTGATATGAATATATTGTATGAACACTGCTTCCTCCCCCTCCTCCTCCTCCAGGCTTCCTGATGTCTCTGGATGACTTCTACCTTCTCGGGAGTGGCCTGCTGATGACTCAGACCTCCATTGGTGTTTTCAAAGTCTCCCTGTTCTCTCAGCTCAGCCCTCACAGCCTGCTGGCGTGGCAGAGGGTCCGCCTGGCCAACAGCCTGGCACACAGTGGAGAGGAGTGGGCATGGATCTTCTCCAAATACAACTCAGGTGAAATCCTGTCATCGCCTGACACTAAATCAGTAATTTAGGCAAACTCATAAAATCTTAAAAGCATTAAAAAGACAGAGTTACAGTGGATTAAGAAAAACTAAGCATCAAGCACAGTTTGAACACAAATACTCTTTAAGCTGTGCACTGATGATACAATGATTTAACTTTCATTATCAGCCACATTCTTTAAAATGATTAACTTACATCATCTGGACAGTTACTTTTCTTATCAATCACTTTTGAGATTTAAAAGTTCATGCAAAATGACAGCCAAAAAAAAAATTCTTGAGCCAAAACCAGAAGAGCATGTTGCTCCTAACATACCAAAATCCGTGGTTCAAGCTAGATATCCCTAACCAGCAATTCCTAAGGCTTTGGAACTCCAGAGAACTACGATGAGAGCCATTATCCACAAATGGAGAAAACTTGAAACAGTGGTGGACCTTCCCAGAAGTGGCCAGCCTTCCAAAATTACTCAAAGAGCGCATTGACGACTCATCCAGGTGGTCAAAAAAGAACGCAGAACAACATCTAAACACCTGCAGGCCCCAGGTGACTCAGTTGAGGTCAGTGTTCATGGTTCTAGACGAACACAAAGGCTTGTCTCACATCTGCCAAAAAAATACCTTGATGATCACTTTAAAACTCACATGGGTTATTCGGCTGAACAATGATACGAAATTCCACCTCTGGAAGGTTTTTAAAAAGTACGTTTTGGAGTGGCCAAGTCAAAGATTTAGAGCAGGGGTGTCAAACTCAAGGCCTGGGGGCCAAATCTGGCCTGTGGAATGATTATATCCAGCCTGCAAGATCATATAATATTTGTATTATAACTGGCCCACCACTATGAGGTCTGGAGATTTCCCCTAGTATAATAATGTAAACTTCAACTTAATTAAAATATCCTTGTTTAAAAAAACCCTGAAAAAGTAAAGAGTAAAAAAGATTTCATAAAAAGTCAAGAATGTGGGGGAAAAAATTAATGTGTTTTAATTTCATATTTTCAATTTTGAATCAGATTACAACTCAAACTTATGATTCTGACTTTTCATTTCATACTTTGACCTTTTCAACTCAGAATTTGGACTTGATATATGATATATGTCACATTTTTATCTTTCAGATTCCCAATTTTAAATTTTAATTTTTTTCTGATATTTTTACATTTTTAATTAATAATTTTTACTTTTTGTATTATTTTTTTTACCTTTTAGACCCTGAATTTTTTATTTCAGTTATTTTTAAGTTTTAAGTCATCATTTTGAATTCTAGCTCATATTTTGACATTCTCAATTCCTAATTTTGGCTTTTAATCCCGTATTTTGACTCACAGTTTAAAATTTTAAGTCATATTTTGACTTTTACAAATTTGATGTCATATTTTGACCATTCAAACTTATGATTTCAACTTTCTCCTCATATATTTGCTCTTTAAAAACATTATTTTTCTATTTTTTATGTTGTGTTCTGATCTTTTGAACTATTAAGTTGGAATTTTTATCTCAGATTTTAGCCTTTAAACTTATTATTTTTACTTTTTTGAATTTCCAAATGATTTATCATCAGTGCTGGGTTTTTTTTCATATTTTATTACTGTTACCTGTAGTCACATATCAGTTGTGTCCTTGGGCAAGACACTTAACCCCATATTGCTGTCCCTGCTGCTTCAGTGGTGTGTGAAGGTGTATAGACGAGTGGGATTATTTCATACTGATTGGACTGGTGGAAAATCTGATTTGCAGATGATCATGAATATTTGCCTTGTTCTACAACAGAAACTCGGACTATGTAAAAATCCACAGGTCAGGTTTCCATAGAGAATTAGGAGACTCCTAAACAGGCTGTCCTTTTCATTACACAGTCTTGCATGTTAATTGTGCAGCTGCTTTGATCTTCCTTCAGGTTGCTATGCGAGGGCATGGGAGAACAGGACAGAGAGTTCTTGAGACTGACAGTCCTCTCATTACCCAGCAGCCTCTGCTCTCATACTCCTCATCCTGTCTGACTGTCACAGAGGCCAGCAGGCACTTAACACAGGAACTTGTGCTTAACTTTTGCCTATGTTTTTGTTTAATTACCTCCGCCAAGGAGGTTATGTGATTGGGTGGGTTTTTTAGTTAGTTTGTTTGTTAGTTAGTTTGTTTGTTAGCAACATAACTCAAAAAGTTAGGGACGGATTTTGATGAAATTTTCAGGAAATTTTCAGGAGATTTTCAGGGAAGAAAGAACTGATTAGATTTTGGGACTGGTCCAGATCACCGTCTGGATCCAGGAATTTTTTAAAGAATTCTGTACTATTGGGAGATAGGGCTAATGGCGGAGGTCTGCCCTGTTACCACTTTACACCAAGAGATGGCGGACATGAGTAACTTCAATCCCAGCAGCATTTTGGGTGTGTTTCTATTCAAAGTTTTGAAGTTTATAGAGTTTGTAAGACGCACGCCTGGTCGAGGAGACGAGCCAGAGCTTAACAGAGAGAAAGACAGCAAATTGTAGCGGGAATACTCACAATCCTGGGAGGAATAGAGGAATATTCACCCTCTGCCATGACTTCCTGTCGTCCAGTGAGACCATGGGTGAGACTGCCAGTGCATCTGTTGGCACCGGCAGGCAATGCTTTCACATGATGGTACACACATAGTGAAGCCAATGCTTTCCTGAACCATGTTTCCACCCCACCAGGGAAGGGGTAATTGGCGAATGCCGTGGTGGGGGGCGTATGGGGACGGAACCAGGAATTTGTTAAAGGATTCTTCACTATTGGGAGATAGGGCTAATGGCGGAGATCTGCGCTCTCCAAGTGCTTTTCTAGTTTAACAGTTTCTTGTTAACAGTTTTAAATCCTGCATTATTTGTTTTCTCTGCCAGTCATGAATCAGAAGTAAAGCAACTAGACTCAATAATATGATAGTATAGCATAATGAATGTTTTATGTTAATGCTGCACAATAAATCATAAAAATGTGATTGATTGTGAAAAACATGTACAACCCCAATTCCACAAATGTTGGGTTGCTGTGTAAGATGTAAATAAATACAGGATGCAATGATTTGCAAATCTCACAAACCCATATCTTAGTCACAATAGAGCATAAACAACATATCAGATGTTGAAACTGAGACATTTTACCATTTCATGACAAATAATAAGCTCATGTTAAATTTGATGGCATCAACATATCTCAAAAAGTAGGGATGGGGTAAAGAAAGGCTAGAAACGTAAGTGGTACTTATGAAAAACAGCCACAGGAACATTTAGCAACTAATTAGGTTAACTTGGAACAGGTCAGAGACATGACTGGGTATAAAAGGAGCATTTGACAGAGAGAAAGTCTATCAGAAGTAAAGATGAGTACAGGTTTACCAATCTGTGAAGAACTGTGTCGAAAAATTGTGGAACAAAATTCAAGTTAAAGCTTGTATTTGATGATGGCATTGCTATTATGCAAAGATGAAGCCATATGTGAACACAGTCCAGAAATGCTGCCATCTCCTCTGGGACACAGCTCATTTAAAATGGAGGCAAAATGGAAAACTGTTCTGTGGTCAGACGAATCAAAATCAGATTTTTGTTTTAAACTATGGATGCCGTGTCCTGCAGATGTAAGAGAAGAGGGACCGTCCAGCTTGTTATCAGTGCACAGTTCTAAAGCCTGCATCTCTGATGGTGTGGGGTTGCATTAGTGCCTTTTGCATGGGCAGTTTACCCAGGCGCTATATCACTTCTGAAAAGTCTGTATCCAGACAATGTCTCTTTCAGGGAATGCCTTTTATTTTCAGCAAAACAATGCTAAACCACATATCACATCCATCACAACAGCATGGCTTTGCAGTTGAAGATCCCCAGTGCTGCAGCTCAAACCTCTTACTGCACCATGTAACAAAAAAATCCAGCAAAGAAGACCCATGACTGTTGAGCATCTAAAATCCTACATCAGACAAGAAAAGGACAACATTTCTCCCCCAAAACACCAGCAACTGGTCTGCTCATGTCCCAGATGTTTACAGACTGTTGTTAAAAGAAGAGAGAATGCTACACAATAGTAAACACTGTCCCTACTTTTTCAAGATGCATTGCTGCCGTCAATTTCAAAACGAGCGAATATTTGTCATGAAATTGTAAAATGTCTCAGATTCAACATCTGATATTTTAGTTATCTTCTTTTGTAGATAAAATATGGGTTAATAGGATTTTATGTGAGGTTTGACTGATCTCCAAACCCCTTGTGGTTCTACTGTGTCTGATTTCAGGGACCTATAACAGCCAGTACATGGTGTTGGACCTGAGCAGGGTTTCTCTGGGTCACAGCATCAGGAGTGGAGCTCTGACTGTGGTGGAGCAGATTCCTGGGAAGGTGGTGCACTCTGATCAGACTCAAGCTTTACGGAGAGGTAAGAAATGAAAATAAACCTTTTAGTTCATCTGATTAGTAGGTTTTTGGTTTTTAGTCCTGATCTGCAGTTTAAGGTGGCTGTTTGCAGGTTATTGGCCATCGTATAACATACCGTTCCACGCTGAAATCTACAACCTGAGTGGGTATAGTGTGATGTGGAAGAGATATGGAGAAGACTTCTCTTATGACCTCTGCCCTCGAGCCAAAATCCTCCGCAGGGACCAGGCCAAAGTGTCTGACCTCAGCTCCCTGAAACACATCATGAGATACAACAGTAGGTGTGACATTATTTTGCATTCTCCTCACTTTTTTGATCATTTCCTAAATTAAGTGCATCAGAGATGTGACAGAAAATGAGAGACATAATTCAGGAGGCTTTTCTGCAGCTTACAGTGATGAGACTTAGAGTTGGACTGGTTCTGTTTCAGACTATAAGAGAGACCCCTACTCCAAGGGCCATCCATGTAAAACCATCTGTTGCCGTAATGACCTAAGACCAAGAAGGCCACGCCCTGGAGGCTGCTATGACACCAAGGTCAGTGGTCTTCTGTGTATGACAACAATAATTAAGTTAAATATGTTAACTTTAAACATTGAAAAAAAGTGCTGTTACAAAATGTACAGTACTGTGAAAAAGCACCCCCCTCTGATTTCTTTTTGCACATTTGTCACACTTAAATGTTTCAGATCATCAAATTTTAATATTAGACAAAGACAGCCAGAGTCATTTCAGTTTTTAAGTTATGATTACATTTATTAAGGAAAAAAGACATCCAAGCATACCAGGCCCAACACTATGTGAAAAAGTATCTAAAGAAATTGAAAAACAGATAGAAAACAAAGACATCGACATCTATCAGCCTGGAAAGGGTTACAGTCCCATCTCTAAGGCTTTGCGACTCCAGTGTACCACGATGAGAGCCATTGT
This sequence comes from Cheilinus undulatus, assembly GCF_018320785.1. NCBI lineage: Eukaryota > Metazoa > Chordata > Actinopteri > Labriformes > Labridae > Cheilinus > Cheilinus undulatus. Next base: position 14,520,585 of record NC_054884.1, on the reverse strand, counting down.
CCACAAATGGAGAAACTTGGAACAGCGGTGAACCCTCCTAGGAGTGGCCGGCCTACCAAAATTACTCCAAAAGTGCATCAGTGACTAATCCAGGAGGTCACAAGAGAACCCAGAAAAACATCTAAAGACCTAAGACCATCAATAAGAAAGAGACTGAGCAAAAGTGGCATTCATGTGAGAGTTTCCAGGCTTGAACCACCACTGACCGAAAAGAATACAAGGCTTGTCTCACGTTTGCCAAAAAACATCTTGATGATCCCCAAGATTTTTGGGAAAACATTCTGCAGATTGACAAGACAAAATTTGAACTTTTTGAAAGGTTTGCATCCTGTTACATCTGGAGTAAAACTAACACAGCATTTCATAAAAAGAGCATCATACCAACTGTTAAACGTGGTGGTGGCAGTGTCATGATCTGGGGCTAACTTGTTGCTTCAGGACCTGGACCCTTTGCCATAATTAATGGAATCATGAATTCTGACTTCCACCAGCAAATCCTGAAGAATGTCCGGCCATTAGTTTGTGTTCTAAAGCTGAAGCGTGGCCTGGTTAAAGTCCAGACTTAAATCTGATTGAGATGCTGTGACATGACCTTAAAAAGGCTGTTAATGCTTAAAAACCCTGACTGGATTAAATCAATTCTACAAAGAAGAGTGGGCCAAAATTCCTCTAGAGTGATGTAAAAGACTTATCACCAGTTGCCACAAACAATTGTTTGCAGTTGTTGCTGCCAAGCATGGCACAACCAGTTATTGGGTTTAGAGGTAAATTACTTTCTCACATGGGCCAGGTAGGTTTGGATGACTTTTCTCCCTTGATACATTAAATCATAATTCAAAAACTGCATTTTGCACTTACTCGGGTTATCTTTGTGTAGTACTAAAATGTGAAATCTGAAACATTTAAGTGTGACAAATATGCAAAAAGAGACATCAGGAAGTGAGCAAATACTTTTTTACAGCACCATAATACTTAATAGTGTAGAGGATTTTTTTGGTATGTTTTTGATGTTTTATCGTCATCACTGCCATACACAGGTCCTGTTATGTCCCAACTTCCTTCAAAATATAAATGTCTTTGTTATTTGTAACTGTTTTTTTTAAGTTAGTCAACTGTTAAATTAATTTTTATTAGCACGACCAATAGTCTGCAATTATGCTGCAGCTGTTTTACTCAGCTTTGGGAAACAGTTGTTTGAGTTAAATGTGAGTGTCACCATTTCCTAATTACAGCGATAACATGCTGATTAATGTATTTATAGTTTATGATGTTACTTATTTAGTTTTATTGCCTCTTTATTATTTGTTTTAGTCTTTTATAAACGACAGTTTCTGTTTATGTTGCACTTTAACCTGCATGCTTTTATTTATGAAGGTGCAACAAATGAAGTTGAGTTTAACTGAAAAATAAAAAATGTATACCTTGTTTTTGATGTGAGGGCCACCAATAAAGTCAACCCAGCTGACCGTATCAGAAGCTCAACACAATTTTATCTATGCTTACCAATAATCTCAGGAACGCTAATCATGCCGGTTCATATCTGACGGCCCACGGCAAGTAGGTAAAGTGAATAAGAACCGAGGCATGTGAGCTTAATAGGGGGTAATTTGGTGCACATGGCAGAGTTTTACCTTTTAGAGTGTTGGCAATCACAAAAGTGATTGCTAAAGCAGGATCGTTTAAGGTTGCACGGACGTACACCCTTGGATGTTTTACCCTTTTTTATTTTATAAACCAAAACTGATTGCATAAATATTCACCCCCTTCAAATCAGTGTTTAGCAGATGCACATGTGGCTGCAATGTGTGCTGTGCTTCACAGTGGGGCTGGTGTGTTTGTGGTGATGTGCAGTGTTTGGTGTCTTGTCTCATGACAAACAAGCACCATTTTGGTCTCATCAGAAAAAGAACTTTCTCCCACTTGACCATGGAGCCTCCCACATGACTTTTGATGAACTCTAGTCCAGATTTAATATGAGTTTAACTCCACCGTGGCTTTTCCTTTGCAACTCTCCCATAAAACTTTGAATAGTGAAGAGCACAGGCAACATTTGTTGTTTGCAGAGTTACTTTCATCTCCTCTGCTGAAGCTTCTCACTCCTTCAGAATAGTCAAAAGTGTCTTGGCCTCTCTCCTTGCATGATCACTCAGTTTGTGAGGACAGCCTGATCTAGGCAAAATTTGCACATCTTCCGTCCATTCCTTGATGATGGATTTAACTGATGTTAAATGGGGATGTTCAATGCCTTGGAAATGTTCTTGTATCCATCCCCTGACTTATACTTTTCAATAACCTTTTCTCTGAGTTGCTTGGAGTATTATTTTGTCTTCATGGTGTAATGGTAGCCAGGAATACTGATTAACCACTAACTGGAGCTTCAAAACAGAGGTGTATTCATACTACAATCACTTGAGGCACATTCCTAGCACTCAGGTGATCCCCATTTCACTAACTGTGGGACTACTAGCACTAGTTGGCTCGATTTTTGTTAACTTAGGTCAGTCACTTTAAAGGGGGTGCATACTTTTTATAGGCACTGTAGCTGCCGTTCTCCATGTTATATTAGCATGTTAGCTGTCAAGTGATGACTGATCATGAAAACAGCTCAGGCAAAAGGGCTGTCAGAAGTGTTCTAACAAAAACACTGGAAACTATGACCTGAGGTGTTTTCTGGACAAGAATAGTTAATGGATGTGAGCTTGTATAGAGCTTTTCTAGTCTGACTACTCAAAGTGCTTTTTACACCGCAGGACACACTCACCCATTCACCCACTGATGGAGGTTGCTATAGGTGTCAGTCAGCATTAGCTAATCTCATTCATACACATTCAAATGTCACTAACACAGCAGAGGGAGAACATTGGGGTTAAGTGTCGAGCACAAGGACGCATCAACATGTGACTACAGAAGCTCGGGATCAATGCCTGACCTTCTAGTTGAGGACTGACAGACAACCACTGAGCTGAATCGTCCTTGGGCACGAGTATTTTATTAAAATGTCATGGCAAACTTTTGTGATGTACTGACCAGTATTTACATTATTGGATCTCATATGCACTGGTTTACAACTGGCATAATTTTAGTCCTTGCAAGCAATTCAGGCCTTATTTTATGTAATCTTAAAATAAGATGTTTACCTCTTCCTTATCGTTTGACTGTGGCTTTAAATAAAACCATGTAGATACTTAGCAAGAAATTTGACAGATAAACTTTCTTAAATTTGAGATTTTGCAAATTGATATTAGTCCTTTCTTCCGGTTACTCACTCTATTCCCAATGTGGTGTCTTTAACCATTTCTGTCTCATGATGCAGGTGACGGACTACCAGATGGCCGTCCAGCTGGTTGCAGAAGCTATAAACGGCCCCACAACGCAGGGGGGGCTGCATCCCTTCTCATGGCAATTCTTCAATCTCTCGAATCATCACGGTCTCCCACACACTTACAACTTTTCCTTCATCACCATGAGGCCAACTCTGCGTCATCCCTGAGAGCACAGAGACTAAAAATACCACCCACCCATGTAGGAAAGGTCATGTCTTCCTGCTCCAGTCCTGTAACTTTTGGTCACAACAATGAGGAAAATTGTTGGTACCTTTCTGATAATTGACAGAAAGTTGAAGCCTGGGAAAACATGGCTAATATGGTCCAAAAATGCTACTCAAATGTTGAAATTTAGAGACATAATTACAACAAAAAGTGGTCATTGAAGGATTAGATATAGTCTGTGTTACAGTATAATAGACGTTCTCATTGTTCAGCACACAGTCAATTAGTTTTTTATCTTAAGGTCCTATCCCTATCTCTAATAAATGCTATTTTGTTTTTTGAATGTCAGGCTGTAGCTTGTGTTTAAGATATTTAGACTAATCCTTTGGTATGCCATCCCAAAGTGACTGTTAACCTTTTCTTTTTTTTCAACACCAACAAATTTAGCTGAGAAATGCTCTGAAAAAGAGAGAACTGCCCTTCTTTCTCTGTATCCTCCAACAGTTGCAGCTTTGCAGAAATGCCCCTTTAATTAACATGGGAATTACTGACCTACCAGCATTTTTTTCACATGCAGAAAAAGTTTGTTTCACAGTTTGGGATTTTCCCTTTCATAAAAATTATTAAAAGTGCGATGCAACGTTTGCTCAGGTGTACGCAGTGACTAAATTTGCTGTTTGGTGTAATGTAAATGCAAACGGTAATAAAATCTTCTTGTATTAAGAGTTGTGCTGAATATTTGTCTCTGTATGCTCAAGTTAACAGGAGACCCAGATTTGGTATTGCCAAGTAGTTGTAGAGCACTAGTCCTTTACCCTATGTTTCCTCCTGTCCTTCCAAAATAAAACTTTATCAAGTTACAAGTGAAAAAAGCTAAACAGAGATAGTGGAAATATAATAAATCCCACAAATTAACAAAGATACTTAAACAGCTCTTGGACTACGTGTAATCGAATTAAAAATCACCTTCTCTATCATTTTTCAGGGATCATAACCAACTGGCATTGGCATTCTTTTGAACATTGTGGTCTACATTTATTTGCAGAATTATTTTACCAATAGGGCTGCCATGTTGAGTCATGTGCATAAGTTTAACCCTTAGATGCACAAGTGACTGGACCCTACACTCTTCCATGACTGAGTCTAAAATGACCCGTGTTAGAATCAATGCGTTTTAATGCCACTTTTACCATTTTTGGTTAAGGATAATCATTCCTAATATGTGTTTTGTTTTGGTCCACACAAGAATGATTTCACATGTCAAATCTTGTCATTTTTCACTTTTTTAACATTTGAAAAACAATGGAAAAGAAAGTTACACAACAGCTATAGAACAATGTCAACATCCATTTTGTATGTGTGTGCATGGGTGTGTGTGGGGTGTGTTTAAGAGAGTATAGGCCTTTGCACACTGAGTCCACTGTTTTTGTCCAAATCATTTTTTCTGGAACTGGTTCGATTTTATGCAAGTTTTCGCATCAGTCCAAGTCATTTAAATGGGTGATTAATGATTCAAAACAGCGCCTGCTGCTTCCTTCTCACTCTCTCTCTCTCTCCCTCTTTTACACCAAAACCTCACTTTAAACACCATAGTTTGCCCTTGTATAATGTGGAGAGAACCATGGAAATATGACAGATAAAGGCATAAGTTTGTTTTCGCAGCCAACTAACAAAGACTGAATTAAAAGTTGCTCTCCAACTTGGCTCAGCTGTGATGTAGAGCTGGTGCCGTATGAAGCTCTGTTGGGATGAATGGATCCAGTGGGACTTTTCCAGGAGTGACGGGCTCATCCTCACTGCTTATTTTCGTCACAGTACCAAACAATTTGCCACATTTTGCTATTTTTCACAGTGGATACAAATAAAGTGCAAGGACTGTTGCGTGAATGTGTTTCTTATCATCTATCATCAAATGTGTCTATTTCATAGTTTGCAAATCTAGCTAGCTAACATTAGATCGGTGTTTCCCAACCATTTTTCCTTGGAGCGCCCCCTACATGTACCTAAGAAAAGCAGAGCCCCCCCAGGACCCAAGAAAGAAGAAAAATTGACACAATGCCACCAAATATAAAAATAGATTTTAATTGATATATTGATAAAACCCTAAAAAAAGACCTATGCATGCTTTTCTTATCAAAAGACCTCTGAATAAACTACTTAATAACTGCTTTATCATGGTTTTAGTGTATATTTGCAAATCTAAATTTGGCAGCCTCAGAGCTGACGAAGCCTCATGCCTCCACTAAGATCTCTGCCCCACCCCCCTCGCGGGTCCCGGACCCCAGGTTGGGAACCAATGCATTAGATAGATGTACCCTTCTGCATGTGTGTGTGTCCCTGAGCACACACACACGCACACAGTCACAAAATAAATACAGTAATGTTAGCTAGTTTGTGTTAATTTGCTGATACATGATAATGAGACATACTCTTTTACTCACAAGTCATGAATGTCACGCCACAGACACATTTCTCAGGTAGAAAATGAGGATAATAGTTATCAGATCTTGCTGTGTAAAATAATCTTCTTATGGGGTGACACTTATGATATTGTCTGTGTGGTTTACAATATATGTTCCTGACAGTCACAGTTGATAAGAATCAAAGGTTTTCATGTGATCCCATTGGAAATGAATGCAGTAATACAAAAACTAGAATTTCATAAAATCTATGAAAGGTAAATTACAAATCTAAATGGTATAATATCAGTAACATGATATCAGTAACACCCCCCGGGTCATTTTAGACCCACTTATGCATCTAAGGGTTAAGGCATGGATTTAAGGGTTCATTAGGGTTCATTGTTCCACAGATAATTTTCCCATGCCCCTGGTAATATTCAAGGACATCATGGGGTTGTGTCAATCCTCCTTCCAGCCTGAATCTGTCCTCAGGCCACTTGCAACATCTACGCCTTAATTTAGCCTCAAATTTTGGCCCAAACATGCCTAAAAGTTCTGCACAGTACTGTAATTAAAAACAGAAGGACACCAAAATCAAAGTAAAAAAATGTAGGGGGGCATTTTTACTGATACATGAAAATTATATCCCCTTTAGGCCCTTTTAAGTATTCAAAAATCTTTAGAAAAATCCACAGCCCAGAGTTTTGTTTTGTTTCTTACCTTAGTAATGTTAGAAACATTAATTTTCGACAGTACCTTTATTTTGAAGGTGCCCCTCGGACGTACACTTCCTGTAACTTAGTGCTCTTTGAGTGGGTTTGTATGAGTTTGGGGCGGAGCATGCTCGGTGTGTAACAGGGAGAAAGAGCCGAGATACCAGCGGACACGGACGGACGCCCTCGCTCGTCTTCCCCTCGTGTCTAACGGTTGTTTCCAAATGGCAACGAAGGTGGACGACCAGCGGGAACCGGCGGACGTCGCTGCGCTGTCACCCCGTCACGGCTGCCAACACCACAACAGTAATAACAACAACAACAATAACAACAACAACAACAAAGACAGCGAGTCGGCGGGAGAGAGCGCGACCTCAGCCACGGCCGGCACAACGGAGTCCGGAGGGACGGCGTCGCAGGGCATTGGCAACGGCTCGGTCATCAACCCCGCCGGGGGAAACAACGGGAAGTGGGTCCGGCTGAACGTTGGCGGCACGGTGTTCCTCACGACGCGGCAGACCCTGCTCAAAGAGCAAACTTCGTTCCTGTACCGGCTTTGTCAGCAGCAGGACCTGCACTCAGACACGGTGAGTCCGGTAAAAGCACTCCCGGTAGGCGGTACTTCACGGGAGTTGCTGCTTAGTTGAAGCAGGTGGTTTGGTACCTTGTGCAGCCAACTGTGGCACTAAGTAGAGGTACTACAACATTTCCTTCATTTTTACACTTAAGTCATGTTCTAATGTTCCCACAGACATTTAAATTACTATATATCGTCATTATCCAACATTTTAAATAGCCCACAGGGATATCAATGTGAAAGGCTGGCAATGTAGGGTATGTGGAGCAGTAAAATTGCCCATTGTCAGTTTAATATGGCTGCAAAACCTGTAAAAAAATAATAAAACCCAAAATAACGTTTCATAGCATTCCTGGGGTGGCCCATAATTGCGCTCACCAGTCTTTCAGGCAGCAATAACATTGTTAAATCTTATCAAGTGGTTCAAGTTTGGCTCCATTTCTTCCAAATCTAGTGTAGCATGAGAGATATTTCCTAATCTGACCAACAAGGACTGGTAAAAATATGTGAGCAGGTCTTGGCATGAAGTGATTCATGCTTCGCTTAATAGAGACTGAATGGGACCACGTATATTGCTGAATAGTGCACCATGACATTTTTATCTAGTAAGGCATCACATTAGCCTTAAAGGAAGAGACTAACTATATTATTCTGTAACTGAATTATCCATCTTCCCAGAACCTATTACTTCAACTCTGCTGTGGTCCGGAAATACTTGCCTGCAGCTCCAAAGTAGGCGTAGAGTTGTCTGATTATCAGCTGATAAACTGTATGTGTGCAGTATGAAGCTCTCCCACTCTTTCTCCTCCTGTAAGTGTGTGTGTGTACGTGTGTGTCTCAGCATCACTTTGTGGTGTGAATGTAGCCTGGGTCAGATGGATGAACACGTGCCTCCTCTTCTGCAGGGAGCTGCACAGTCAGAAGCAGTGCGGCTGACATCTTATTGAGGGAGCAGAAAGAGAGAGATGTATTGTGGATCTCGCAATCACATGCAGACCGAACTCACAGGATGGGCTGGCAGGCTTCATGAAAGATGCAGATTTCTATTATACTGCAGCCTTTGATTTGCAGGTGTGTGATGGAGAGAGAAAGAGACAGGTCTGATGACGCCTGTAAATTGTCCTTTTGTAGGTTTTGGATTGAAACCCTCTTGTCTAAGGTGTCTATTCTGTGAGCAACAGTACGAAAATGAGCTTTAGGGAGGATAGTATCCTCAAATAAATGATCATGACATGTAATTTATAGTGGAGCATGGAACTATAACTGTCCTTCCTTTGTTAGATAGCACAATGCAGAGCAGATGGGAAATTATTAATTTTCTAAGCTCCGATGGCAAAAAAGAAGATCTTTATGATAACATTTTAAAGTTTTTCAGCTACTTGACCGTATAGGAGCTAGAAAAAAATACTGCAATGCATTTTTGTTTTGAACTTGTGTGATACTGTTGTTGTACTTCTGGAGTAATATATCTGCATTTTAATTAAAAAAGAAAACAAATATGGTGTTTTAAGCAAGAGATGCCCCAACCATGTATTTTTTTTGTCTCTGCCAGTACCTATACCCTGGGCCACTCATGGACATCACTGGGCCCTTTAAAGACTCCATAAATGGGTCCTCCCCAGGTGATAGTGAATATGAATAGGCTCTTTAGCGTTAACTTAGGATGCACATTATTGGATTTTTATTTTATTTTTTTTAACTCAAGTATCTGATACGCCGATATTTGCACATTTGTTTTAGCTGATAACGGTATCAATAACCGATATTTAGATGTAGTTCGGATGTTAAACTGCAGCCCTTAAAAACTCAATAAAGGGTTTAGGGATGAACAAATAAACACATTTCCGTCCTCAAAACATATCTTAAGAAAAAAACATAAGCTGACTTAGGCCTGTTGGTCCAGCCTAAAACTCCACTAACTTGATTAGCCCGGATGTAGCCACAGCGGCAGTTTTATCAGAATGTGACCACATTTCTCTGTTGAATCAAGAGCCAATCAAGACAGAAGAGATGTTTTCCTTCTTCTCCCAACCTGCTTCAGCATGAGTTTGCGATCATTACAGGGGTGATTGAGTACTACTGTAAGCCGGTGTTTACAATAGCCTGGCAACCACACAAGCACAGCAAACAACAACAACAGCCTGAGTATTCCCAGATAAAAGTTTCCTGTTTAGAAACACTTTGCTTCCAAGTAAAATACAACAGCGGAAAAAAGACGACAATAGTAGAGCTGGCATTATTCAGCAGGTGAGTCACTGCACGTCATCCAGCAGATCGCTCCACTTGAACAAGAACGTCACTGTAACGAGGAGGAACAACAAAAAGTCTCACCAGCCTGTTATGAGTTTCCCATGATTTAAGATCTTTTTATTATAACAATGATGCTCTGGTTTTGTGAATCAGATTCATTCTAAACGTGGTACCTTCAACTGTCAGCCTCGGAGGGGGAGAGGGGACTCCATCATGTCTGCAGCTGCATCATAAGTAAAGTTATCCTCAGATTTCACACGCCTGTAACCTCTTTATCCACCAAGATGTGTTGTAAAAAGTTCTTCCAAACTTTGTAGTTGGTCCCATTGGTTAAAAAGTGATCCAGTGCTGAAGTCCATGTTGAAATCAGCAGGATAGATGTTAATTAGCATACTGGTTGTATGATGATGTGTTCAAGGTGGCTGGGAAATTTCAGTGTTTAAAGAATGGGTATAAATATGTCAATGTATCAATTAGAATAACCTAGTAATTAAAAAAATGTATTATTTATTACACTAACGTATATTGTTCTACTACCAAAGCACAGTATTATCTGAAAGTTATCATTTATCTTACTTCTTCACAGTCTTCCTCAGCTTATTACCAAATCCTGATCTCATGCTTAGCCTCATCACCACGTGCTCTAAATGGTTTCCCTTGGAGGGTTTCAAAGAGTCAAGTTCTTTTTGCAGAAAAACACCATCTGCTTGAGAACAGGTATTTCTTGAGTTAGAGCCAGAAACAACCTCCAAAATTAGAGTTAGGGGTTTTTATAAGGCACCAGAGACAGCTGTTCCCCTGCTGCTGCAGTGCTAGGCATTTTGGGAAGAAAGAATATTCTCATGTAACCTTCAGTGTGACCTGACAGGAGCTCCCTCTGCACTGCTATAAGACACACAGCCACACACTGACTCTCTTACTGTATAAACATCCACTCTCACACACTTACAGCTCTGTCTTTACCTCAGCTTGGCTTTTTATCTTCATCGCCCATTCTCTCCTCATCCTCACTCTTGGCCGCTGACTCACTGTGAATGCTTACAGCATGATGGCCCTCCCACAGCATGTCTTTTCTGCACTTTACCACAAACTCTGAATTTTCAGAAATGTTTGTGTTTTAGCTTATTGTCTCCATGACACGCTGAATTTTCCAGCAAAGTAACTTAAAAAGAAAACAATGCTGTGGAGTATCTTACTAGTTTTTTGTTAGGGGTGCACAGATGCATGAGTTGAACATCGGTATCAGCCAATAATGGCCCTTTTGACAGATATCGATGTCAGTAGCAGATGTTTATCTGCTGTGCCATATATATTTAAAGCACACAAGCTAATGCACAGATGAGATTCATTATTGGGCAGAACATGTGACCTGTAAGACAAACTTTGATCTGTTCTGGGGTGAAAAACAAGAGCAAATGTTGGCATTGCGGGAGTGTTACACCAAAAGAAGTCATGAAAAAAACATTCTTTTTGTCTTGAGCCATGTATTTGGGGTTGGTCTTCTTTGGGTTATACGCTTCTGCCTTCTTTCTCCTAACATAAGCAACAATGTCTCTATGGCTAGAGCGCTGCTCTCTCTAGTTCGGTCTCATCTGACCAAAAGACATGCTTCTATAGTATGCAGAATTTTTCTTCAGGTTGTTCATGGCATACTTCAGTCTGGCTTGAAGGTGTCTCCTCTGCAGCAGTGGAGTTTTTCTTGGTGCATTCATGTGCAGGGCTTTAGTGGTCGTCTTTTTTGAGACTACAGTTCCCTAATGGGCTGTCTAGTCTCCTAGCAGTTGTTCTGGGGTCTTTAGACACATCTGTCACTAGTTTTCTTTCCAGAATCTTTGAAATCTTTCTCTTCCTGCCTCTACCAGGCTTATTCTGTACTTTTTGAATTTCTTGATGATACTTCCCACATCTTTGTGACATCTTTGATAACTTAGTAAATCCTTCTGCTTTGTGAGCATCAAAAATTATTTTTCTAAAGTCTATTCTGTTTAAACTGGAAGACAACCCTCGGTTTTAACTTGATTTCTCAAGCTTTGAGCATTACACAATTAAAACACATCATTGCACCACAGTGGTTTGTGCCATGACTAAACAAAAAAGGTCAGCTCTAAAGGGCACCAATACTTTAGAACCTGGTATTTTAGTTTTTTGTGAAATAATTTCTTTTTTTCTGTGTGCAAATTGAAATAATAAAAATGAAACTAGGATGTTTGGAAAAGCTGTGTAAATTCCTAGCTCTGTTTAACAGCACTTAAGGAAAACTTAAATCTGTTTGTGTCGGGGCACTGACACAAACACTTAAAGGAATCATGATGTTAATGTGATTCTTTGATATCTATACTTATTTATTTATTTATGTATGAATGACAGGGTTGGAAATGAACTTTTTTGCCTGCTTGCCTCATCAGAAGTAACTTTAGGACTGTCTCATATCAATATTAAGTGTAAAGTTTATCTATGCTGTCAAAAAAGCCTCCCCACATGCAATTGAGTCTGACATCTGAAAGATTTAACAAATAAATGACCAAAAAAATAATAAGGAAACTGTTTATTGTAACATAAAACATATTTATAATAGGTAAAATAATGTTTGTTGGTAAATGTTCTTTATGATGATGGATTGTCCTCCACTGAATTCATCTACTCATTTTCTCTCTCTTTACTATTATTATCCACACACATTGCATGTCTCTGTCTCCTCCTGTTGTCTCTATGCCTGGGTTATCTTTTGTTAATACTCCTCCATATATAAAGATTGGAGAGGTTCTGTCCTAATCTGCATGTGGACGAGGTTTATTAAAGTGCGGAAATAACGGTCATAAATATTGCCAATAGTGCCAGGCACTATGAGAAACATGCACGCAAGGAACAAAAAGACAAAAGGGGTCGTTTTCCAGTTTATTGATCCCTGATGATTGAATGTTAAAATGTCATTGGTGACCTCCCAGTCTATATAGGAACTGATCCCCTATTATATTATATTAATGGCTCACCTGCCCCCACACACCTGTGAGGGGCCATGTGAATATCCGCCTGCTGTGGTGAGAAGATCCAGAGGGAGCTGGTGCAGACATTAGCTCAACTGTCGCTGGTTTTAACCACGTTTCCTACCGGTTTGTCAGTTTGCAGCATGATGTATGGGGGATTGCAGGATTTTCCCGCATCACAAGTGTCAGACTTGTTGCGAGAATTTAATAAATTGTGCACAATTGCTGCGATCTCGGACTGAAATCCAGCGCTTGCTTAACTACCTCAGATGTAAAACAGGCGGGGCATCAGTTCATACACAACTTTAGAGGATAAATCAGGTTTATTTGAGGAACCCCCCCCCCCCCATAATACTGAGTCAGCATACATTAGACCCCAGCTCTGACATGGGAAGGAGGGGGCGGGGCTCTCTGGTCAGTGAGTGTGTGGGTTTGCTCAGCTCTGGTCATGGAATCAGAGGGAACGAGCAGAAAACCAGGACTCAGTAATTAAATACATTCATGTAAGCAAGATAAATAACATAAGGCTATTTAGTTTGTTTAATAAAGAGACCAGACCTGGTCTGTAGGAAATATATCCTTAAATGACTTCTGTTGTGATCTGGGGTTATATAGAAAATACAATTAAATAAAATTGACTGGATATTCAAGGGGGGCGGAGGGTGCCGTTTTGGGGGGGGGGGGTGCAATGGTAGGGGAAACACTGATACTCATGTAATAAGAGGCTAAAATCATGCTTTAAAATGATACCTAGTACAGTATCTGCAGTGTTTTAAGAATACCACTATGAGTACAAGTATTGTCGGTATCAGTACATCCCTAATTTACTGTAGCTAAGGTCCTGAGTAGATAATAACACTGATGATAGTGCTCTTATTTTAAAAATGAGGACAGATTCTGGTGTTTAGAATAAAAATCTAGATCATTGCTGATAATGATGCAATATTTTTCATTTCTTATTTTGGTGTAACACTCACTATGCCAACATTTCTCTTGTGTTTAACCATGACAACAGATTTTTGTCTAATTGGGGTCTTCTGCCCAGTAAAAAATCTCTTATTTGATTCAGCAGTAAGACTAACCAGATGGAAGTATTAAATTAATGAGGCAGCTGATAAATATTGACTCTTGAGATCTGTTTATGCCACATTTTTTCTGATGGTTGATGTTTGTCAATAGGGCAGATATTGGTTGATGCTGATGTTCTGCAACATGCCTTGTCCTCATTTGTGTTCAAGGCTACAAAAGAATAATTTCCTTAAAAACAGTCATTTGGTTAGATAATTTCTATGCAGACTTAGGTCACAAGAAAAACCACAACACAGTGATAAATGTGAAATCAGGAGGAAAAGATTTTAAAAAATGTTATGTATTCATTGCTTTAGTCCTGGAAGCCTCATGATGAGAACAAACCACGTTTCTTTGGATCAGGCATACCCACTGATCCTAGCAGCTGTGAATCCACAGAAGCGTGAATGATTCAACAGATGGGTGTACAGTGAATTGGGGGGAGAAAAATCTGTCTCATTCATGAAATAACCATTTTCTAAAATGCAACACAGATGCAGGTTTATCTGTGTGCTTAGAGGAAACATTTCATGGCAAATGGAGCAGATTCTCCTCAGCCTGTCAGACTAGCAAAGTCTTGTGAGCGCTTAAAATCCTGCATTTCAGACCCACAGTATTACAGCTGTGAGTCATGATATGAGTTGACTATAAAGATCACACAAATAGAGAACACTACCTACACAGCAGTACCTGTGGGGTTACTGGTGTGTGCATTCACTCTACAGGAAATATTACAAGTGTGTCTTTATTTTTCATAGCTGGGATGGACCATCTTCTTTTTGTATTAACACTGCCCAAGCTAAAGCTACTACACAGGAAGCTTTATTGTAACTGACTTCTGTGCATTCCTCATGCTGTTGAGGAGAAATAGATTAAACCTTCTGCCAGTCCAACCTTGAATCAAGGTTAAGGGACAAATGGAGTGCATATTAAAGTTTCTTTGAGAGGCTCTGTAGGCTTCAGGTACCGGCTGAAACCAGCTCCTGGTGTTGAGCACACGCAGAGCAATCTGAACTTGAACCACACACAATAGTTGATCAGCTTGTGTGTTTTCTTCTTGCACTCAGGAGAGAAGCTGATTTTATTTGTGACATAGTCCTTCCATAATCCGCTGATGTCTGCGTGTTTCTGCTCGTGCGTTCATAGCCGTTTTAAATCCACACACACACACACACACACACAAGCCGTCTGGCGGCGTGTGAATGTTTTAATGAGATTACCGGCGCCTCAGTCTCCATGCCCCTGCACTGAACCAAACTCTGTGCTAACTGCAGCCACTAACAAGGCCTACGATGATTTCTTACAATCTCAAGCCAGTCATATTCTGTTGATAGATTTAGTTTCTGATTTTGCTACCTGAGGTGAGGTTAGCAGGTGTAACAGGGCTCACAGTTTAGCTATAACCACATAACAAGATTATCACAGATTTGGGATCAGCGTTAGTTTGATTCATATTTGAATACTAGATCATACAGTTGATGCTTGATGCTTTCTTGCTGTTGTCAGATACTCTTTTTCTTCATAACTCTGTGGCTGTCTTTGTCCCATCTTGCAGTGTCAGCATGGATTCCAACACAAGTATGAACCCGATTTTATGATTATATCTGTGCAAGGAGAGTCTTGTATAAAACATTGAAGTAACCAGGAATGACTCAGGTCTGTGTAAACAGTGTAATACACAAATGTCCTTTGTTTTAAATTGAGCTTCACAGTACATTTTTATGAGATTCCAAATGAGGTTGGGCTTAAATATTCTTAATTAATTGTATAGGGGTCATCAACTACATTTGTACAAGGGCTAATTTTTTTCCTGTACAGGCACTTTAGGGGCCAAACTTTCAAACAGACTAAAACAATTCTATATAGCCAAATTAACATGTTTTTATTTTATTTCAAATGTACAGAATTTTTAGGCTCTAACAGTCCCTATATCATAGTCAGCCACAATGGAGGGATTGAAACATTTTAGCTGAACATTGCTGGGGCTGCCATGTTGTCCATCACTGAGTTTAATGCTAAAATGCAGTGTAGTGGTATGTGAAAGACCCAAACACGAAAATTTCACTCCCAAAATACCTGGAGGCA
Organism: Cheilinus undulatus; assembly: GCF_018320785.1. NCBI lineage: Eukaryota > Metazoa > Chordata > Actinopteri > Labriformes > Labridae > Cheilinus > Cheilinus undulatus. Next base: position 14,505,018 of record NC_054884.1, on the reverse strand, counting down.
AAAGCTGACACATCGAAAATGGCAATTTCTATCATGAATGGACTGATAAATATGTGTTTAACATGTATTATATTTGCTAGTGACAGCTTACAGGTAGATTTCTGAAAAATGAATAAAACAAAGTAATTCCTGATGAAACTGTTTCAATCTCAATTGTTTTTAGAGTTGTTTCAATAGCTGTAAGTAGATTATTTAAGAAAAAAATACTTGAAATGCCACACCAATTTTTGTTCTTCTGTGCATGTTCTGAATTTGATAATGTTCTGGGAGCCAGATGGGAAGCTGTAAGGGGGCCTGATGTAGCCTCTGGGCTGCCAGTTGATGATCACTGATATAGATGTTAAAAATAAAGGTGCAGAAATGCAGAAATACCCCATTTCATTATAAGAAACCTTCAAAGCAGTTGGATTGACCAGAGTCCATGTCTGTCATCAGGCAGACCCATTTTGCAAAGCTCCAGTCTGAAACGACTGTCTTTTCTTAGCACGGACACAACCAAATAGCATCTCAAGAGGAGAACGAGGCAGTAGCTACAAGCGAAGTTTCATTTTTAAAGCGCAAGTGAACCCCCAGCTCAAAGCTAACTCCGCCCACTTCAGGATTTCAAAAAAATGTACAGAAAATGGGCAGTTTGGTACTGAGAGGAGGGAGGGGGAAAGGACTGTTTTTTGTTTGTTTGTTTGTTTGTTTGGACAGAGTTTTCCAGATGAGGCAGGAGTGACAGTGACGTGCGCTTGCCAGAAAGGGACATAGAGTCCCTCAGCACTGCTGCCTCAAAGTGATCTTTTGAGGTAGAGGATTTTTCCCCTCCAGAGGCTAGGAAGTGGCTATGGTATCACGGTAGTTTTGTCAGAACTGTACCACATTTTGTCATCATTTGGAGGGGCTGCAAGCCAGTAGCAATGACTGCTGCTGGTAAAGCTATTAGCTTGGATATAGCCTCAGCGACAGTTTTTATGAGATCTGGACAGCATTCCTTTATTGAAAGAGGATCATAGATTGATCAAAGCTCTTGGCAGAGAACATGTTTTTGCACTTCTCCCCACCAGCCTCTGTATGAGTTTTATCCACCAACATGCTCCACGTTCATAAAGCTGTGACAGGACCTGCCTGCCTAGCTCACATTACTTGCCAGAGCTGCACTTGCCAACTACACAGACTGAACTGTTGAAGGTTGTTAAAAAAATAAGCAGGGTTAACTTCAAAAGTCCAGAATAGCTGAATAGCTGGCACTGCTTTTTCCTGGGTTGATTGAATACATTTTTAGTTTAAAGTAAAAGTATTCATAATTCTAAGTTTTTTTTGTGATTATTCCCAAAATGCCTTTGGGCATTAGACACTTTTGCACCATGAGTGAAGTAACTGACTCAGTAAGAGAAGTCCTGCCTTTAGGGAGCAACTATAATATACCGTGGATGGCATACTAGATATGATGGAAGAGGACTTCTGGTAAAGTGTGCACTTATCACTTATTGTCACTTGTAGTCCCTTAAACTGGACCACCTTGTTTGACATTAATGTTCAAGATTAAAGTATGTGATAGAAATAGAGGAAATTGCACTGAGTAATGACCACATAGCTTCATGAAAAGTACTTAAACATGTTGTTTTGAGTTGGATTTAAACAAAATTTTAAGTATAGGAAAGTTTCCGCACTGTAGTTAAACTTAAAAAAGTCAAGTAAACGCAACATAAATGTACGGTTAATGATTATTTTAAAAATCTATTTCCTCTGTTTAAAAACTTTGACGTAATTGGTTTCAACAAAAAATATGAGCAGTTTCAACTTGTTCTGTTTTACAGTGTACCTCATGCTTCTTGTTGATCTGATTGGCACACATGAATATGACAAATAGAAGAGGAAAATCTTTTTTAAAAATCTGCCCTTCCCAAACGCTATGCATCCTATGCAATGGCTATATGAAACAGTCTATCTACATGTCTGCTTGTAAGAAATACACACTTTGCTTTTTTATGAAACATTTTTAAGACTTACCTCAGTGTATTTTTAACAAAAACTTCTAATAAAACCAGCAGACAGCATCTGAAGTAGGGATAGACCGATTATCGTCCGGGCCAATTATCGGCGCCGATATTCAGCATTTTGACGCATATCGGCATCTGCCATTTTTTTTAATCTGACGGCCGATAAGAGATCAATTTAAAACTGTTACTTTGGCTCTGATGCAGCCGCGCCTCTCTGTCTGGAGTCACTACTCTCTCTCCAGCACAGTCTGTGCTGCAGTATTGTCTCACCCATAGCACCATCTGATTGGTTACACGCAGCGCCACGGCACGAGTAACAGCAGCCAATTTGCAGTGAAAGCTGTGAGCATGCACACGGCGGAGACTAGATGAGAAAAAGTTTTGCTGAGAGAAGATGCTCCGGAGAGCAGTTATATGTTTCGAGGGTATGTAAAGCAGCAGACACTCCTGAAATTGTAATGAACATCCCAGTCCTCTACACTCACAACTACTAGTGACGTTACTGTGAGCCCAATAACATTATATAAACATAAGCGGCAGCTCTGCTCGCTCACAGTCCCTCCAGACGTGTCTGTTAATCACTGGAAACAAGGGTGCTGATAATATCGATATGGAAATAGTCCGTGATAGTAGAAGTGTGTGTGTGTGTGTGTGTGTGTGTGTGTGAGAGAGAGAGAGAGAGAGTAAAAACCTAATGAACTCAATTCAGTCCAGTTTTATTGCAGGGTAGCACGTTCAGGTGAAGGCTGATAAGCTTTTAGCGTAACGTTAGCCCACCAGTCCACCTTCTCCTCCTCTGGCTACAGACACTCAGCAGACTGGAGCAATGGGGAGAATGTCTGTTATGGTAGAGAATAGTGTGTGTTTGTGTAGAAGCCACTTGAGAAACTCTACAATTCAAAACTACTAATGTTACTGTGAGTCTCAGTACGTTAGCGGTAGCTGTCTGTTCCTTCTCCTTCTCCCTCTTCTTCTTCTTCTTCTTCTTCGGTTTTACGACGGTTGGCATCCATCACTCTGGTGCATTACCGCCCCCTGTCTGTTCCTATGATAAACACTGATTATTTAAGTGAAGATGCTGTAGGCTATTTTGTGTTTTTAACGGTTTAATCACTTGAAACAAGGTTGCTGATAATATTGATAGGGAAATAATCATTGATAATAGTAAGAAGTGTGTTTGTGTGAGAGGGCAATAATGGCTGTTTAACTACCAAGCTATTTTACTTTACATTTTTCTGTGCTGATTGAGAGATCCCAAGCAGCAGAAAATGACATATTGTTAGATGAAGTGTGTCCTGAAGCTGTCTTTGAGCACGATATTGCTGTTCAAGACTTTAAGACATAATGTAACTGCATCACAAAGCCTACATGAACTGCATGGTGTTCAGGAATGAATAGTCTCTTCTATTGCTATTGTACTATTTTTTTAGCTATAGTAACATTAATTGATAGTAATGTAGCAGCCTAGTTTTGATGAAGTTAGGTGTTGGAGTATGTAATAATCAAAATTTTGACGCCAATATTTTCATTTTTACTGCAAACGAATATCGGCTCCAAATATCAGTTATCTGCCTCCTTGACAACTAATAATCGGTACCGGTATCGGCCCTGAAAAAAACATATCGGTCTATCTCTAATCAGAAGACTAACAAAATTTTAGTGTGGACATCCCCAATAACTTGTTTGAATCCATGAAACGGTTTCATTTTCCCACAGGAAGTGAAAGCACTAAAATTTTGTGTTTATTACGCTTGGAGTTATGATGATGCCTCCTACCTCAAAGACACCACCAGCACTGAGAAGCAGGTGGTTGAGCCAGACCATCTGTGATGATGAATGAGGACGATCCCTGAGTAGAAATCACAGGAAAACACAGTTTTCACGTCTCCTGCCGCCTCTCCGCTTATGTCGTAGCTTTGTGAACGTTCCGGATATCTATATCTACATTTTCATCACACATGAGCAAGACATTATAACAAGATCAGTATCAGAATGTTTGCATATGCCACATGACATAATGCAAAGGCGTTTCGTAGGCTTCTGATGCAGTACATTACCAGTTGTTTGCCAGACACACAAGTTGTTTATTTCTCACACCAGATATCAAGCAACTTGGTTTTGGAATTTAAATTTCAAGTATCAAAAAACGCTTACACATACAGGCACACACAAAAAAGCATACCAATGTTGGACGAAGATCTCCCATCCTTCTGCAAACTTAAAAAAAATCAACTTAAAATTAATCAAATCTGGCTTAAAGGATTGAAACAGCACAAGCCCCTTTTTTGCAACATTTAGTTTACAGGAACACTCTGCCCTAATGTTAACTCATGTTCAACTCAGCAGCAGACTGCAGGTGATAGTGTCTGTGTGTGCTCTGAGAAATGAACGGGGCCTTTGTTCAGCTGTTGGTGATAACCTGTGGGGAGTTGTTCCAGGTTGTACAGAGAGATACTGTGGAGTCACATCCTGTTTCCCTACACAAATGTACTGCCAAACATTAACACAAGAACTAGCAACTCTGACTTCTAAACAAGTTAACATAATGTTTTGTGAACAATTCACTTTGCTGCGTCTGCAAATGCCTCCTCTGCATCAAAAAAATCTACAAATTCTTTGTGTTTAAGCAAGAGTGAAAGACGGAGAGAGCATGCTCTGACACATTGGGGGAAGCTTTTTGCCAGTGTTGTCATGCCCACGCTGTCAAGTCAAGTCACGTTGACGAGGCGTCGCTCCGTTCTGCTGCAGCTCCTCCGCTCTTTTTTTGATGATGTGTTATTGCATTTTTCTCTGCTCTGTGCTGCAGGGCCTGAAGTCCTTCCACACTGTGTGCTATAACTGTGATTTTGAGGGCAGACAAACAGATTTGAACCAAATAGAGCTGTCACTGCTGGGTCTCTACAGTCTGCCTCCTGGTCCTGATGTCCTGTTTCCCATCCTGTCTGTCTCAACGTCTGGCGTGTCTACATCCTCTGTGTCCCTGACGCTGTCTCTCTATTCCCCTCTTTGTTGTTTTAAACATGTCAGCCCTGCATTTATCATAGCAAATTATTAGTCATACTATTCTTTCTGAAAAACGCAGTCTTCCAGGTATCTAGCCTGTGGCTATGACGAAGCCTCTCCCTGTTTTACTTTTGTCTTCTGTCTGTCATCCTGTTCTTCAGACTGCATTACAGTCCAAATCTGTTTGTATGTTTAGGTTTCCTCCTCCATTGCATGCTTTATGCCTCGTATAAGAACCGGCTCATCAGAAGCACTTGTCATACTGCATCAGCAAAGACGGCAACACTAGTAGAGATAAGTTTGCAAGAGAAATTCACAGTTCTCCTTAAGGTTAGGTTGACGTCAAGCCTGATTTAAGATTTTTATTGACTTTTTTCTTGCTTTAAACAAATACAAAAGACATAGAAACAACTCAAAGCAAATGTTGCTCTTATTTTATTAAAAACATTTAACAAAAGTACACTGAATTTCCATTTTAAGGTTAAAGTGTATGCTGTAAACTTGTCTTTAAAATGCAATGTGTGGTTTCAGGGGAGTAGCACAAGGAATATTTTTTGTATTTTATTTTATCATATCAGTATTAAGTATAAAGTGTGTCTTTGTTATTTATATAAACCTTACAGACAACAGAGCCATTCAGCAAAAAGGTAGAATGGGAACGGTCATGTTAGAAATAGGCTACATCAGCCTTTTAAGGTAAGATAGAGAACTTATTTTGTGAAATGGGTCTTATTCTGATATTTTTTTCATGTTTGTTCACAGACAGCTTTAATCTGCTCATCAGACCAGTCAGTGCACAAATGATCCAATATGTTTCATTCCAAAGGAAAGTTTCTGACCAGTCCATCCTTTTCTCAGCTGAACAAAGCCTGATGGAAGCATCGAAGGAAGTTCAATAGAAAAATCTAGATTTTTCACAAGTTGATTTGTCAGTGAAATGTATTTATTGCCTAGGCCTATCATGACCATATATCACAAACAATTTTTAAATCTTTGTTTATTTATGCAGAAAATCTGTTTTTCTGTTAGTGATAGTAAAAAGAGCCAGAGATTCTTTCGATTATGCATCACCTTGCACTTCACTTTCTACCTTTATTGTGACAATTGGACAACTTCACTGGTATAGTGTTACTGATTTAGGTGTGCTGTATTATATTTGTGAAGTATATATTGTAAGCATTATGGCTGGGCAATTAATTGAAATTTAGATTAAATTGCAGTATGACCTGCAATTTTTCCAATTACAAAAGGTGCGATATTTCTTTGACCTGAAATGAGTCAAAATATCAGTTTAATAAAAATGTTTTTGCAGCAGCTATTCCCACCAATGATAGGTTGCTTCTTTTACTTATGAAGAGCCGCTGCTGTTTCCAGGTATTAGAGGCATAGCTGTAGGGTTTGTGTTCCTGCAGGAGTTAATAAGCAGAGGAATTCTTTTAAATCTCATCACCTCTCTGATGTAGCTAACACCATGGGGGAGGAGGAAAAGTGAAACATTGATAATATTTACCATAGGCATTAAATCCACTCCACACCTGCAGAATCTGTGTTTAAACCATGAAATTTTTGTTTAAAGCACGGGTAAAACTTCAAATTGACAACACTTGTAAAGCCCTTTGTAAGTCCTTGAGGCCCTTAATGCAGCTTAGACATACTTACTCTTCACTCCAACATTCATATTAGTTCCAGGCTGCCCATCAGAAATTTAGCTAATCATCGAAAAACACTAGGGATCAATTTTGGGTTCAATCTGTTGCTCAAAGGGGTCAGGGTTCAAAACCACAGAGCTACCGAGAGAACCCTCTCATCCTCTGATCCACATCTACAAGAAGAAGAACCCTCCTCTACATGCCTACATTCGCTGAGTGACTCCATATTCTCAGTGAAGTGGCTGTAGACCAGCTTCTTTGTTTACCACTCAGTTGGACATTTGTATTTTTAAGCTGAAGCTCCTGTATCGAGGCAAGGAGCTGATAAAAATGTAGCTCTAAGTAAACAAATCAAGGTTTGCCTAAATAACCTCAAAGTCCATTTGAGCCCCCTAAAATATTTAAAACAGCAATAAATCCTCATTAGATGGACCCACAGCAGTAACACAACACCAGAGTGGACCAGGGACAGCAGATATCTTCTCAATACTTCTTATTTTATTAAAGCAACTAGGTTTCATACGGATTCAGGCTGAGTGTTTAGGATAATAATCCAGTCTTTGGTAGCACACCCACTGGTAGTGTGTGATAATTAGTAGGAAAACCCGGTAATAAAAATGTTAACATATTTGTGTACAATGTAGCTAGAGGCTGTGGTTATCCATTAGCTGCTTCAGCAAACAGCCATAAATAGAATCAGTCATGTGAATACAGCAGGTTGTCTTTATTAAGCTCAACATTTTCCTTCCCATCCTCTTATTCTGCCTGTCTGTCTGTTCCACTCACATACCCACAACCAAAATAAAACTCTGTAAACCACCGTCCCTACAGTTCCTGTTTGTTTCTTTTATTTTAAGACCCACTAAACCATGCGTTAACACAAAACTAACTCGACTCTGTTCCACTTCATTCCCCCTATTTTTTTCCCCCTTGCTGGAGTCTTTAAAAAGCCTGCATGTTTTTGTGATTTTTTTTTTTTACCCAGCAGTGATTTTTTTTAAATTCAGCTCTGGAAGAGTCTCTGCTTTAAGCGATAATCACTTGGAGGAGAGTGGAGAGAGGATGTGCGTGTATGTTGGAGGTGCTGTAGTTATGTGACATAACAGCTAGGCAGGCTTGACAGGAGTAGAGCCTGGAGGTGGGAGAGAAGCAGGCTGCTTGTACATGTGTGATAATGAAGTCATGTAAAACTGATCGAGAGACAAAGCAGTAAGCTGTGTGTCCAGCTGCAAAGAGTAGGCAGGAAGGTCTCACGGAAAACACAAATAGTGATGTTTTACTTTAACATGCATAAATGGAAAATGATGGTGACACAGCAATAGGTATAATTAGTGATGAAGACCTATTTAATTTTATTTCACTATTAGTGTGAAATCTAAAAAAACACGTTGATCACCCATTTCATCTCAGAAATAAGACATTTTGCAACAGAACCTTTTCTCTATGGTGAGCTTTTATTTTGGAGAGCTCTGCTATGTGTCTGGCAAACGTACATCCGCTCCAGGCAGCCAATGCTGCATACGTCAGATAAAACTGCATACCAGGATGTTATTTTCCTGCCGGTATTAAGCTTTGAGTCTAAAAATAATCAGAAGTTGTCCTTGCTCAAGGAAGTATGCTTTTTCATTCTTTAAAGAAACCAATTTACATTAAAAATTTAAAGTTATCATGATTAATGTTTGCAGTCAGACAATACACAGCTTATAAAACAACTCTGAAGGCTACCATAATTTATGTAAATAAAAACAAATCTATATTCTTATGATTAGTTTAGCACAACAAGAGAAGACGCTGGGTTAGGCTGTATCTTACCTGGGATTGTAGAGTCCACAGTGAGTCTTAAAACTTTTCTTTTGTCAAAACGGGAGGGGCTGAGTAACTTAGGGCTCCATAGACAGTGCCAGCAGTCCGTAAGTATGTTAGACACCATAATGTAAATGTTGCTGACACCGAGAGAGTTAGCACTGCTTATTCTAGCTGTGCAGCTTAAAGAGCCACATACTAGTCTCTGCAGCATCACTGATGGAAATGTCACATCAAGGAAAGCAGGGAGTCTGCTGTTGAAAATGCACCCACAATGTACATCTAAAATGATTGTTTCTCTCAGAAATTTTGAATAGATTCAGAATTGTTTTAAAAAAATGCGATTCTTAGGTGAATTAGGTGGATTTTAGGAGACTATGGGGGTGGGACCCTGGACTGTAGGGGGTTCTGATGGCATGCCCCCCTCAGGAGAAAAACTTGGACATTCTAAATCTAAATGCATCAATCTTGCTCACCTTGAGAGCAACGGAAACATTTTAGAAGAAACAGATTTTCTTTCATTAAAAAATCTGGTATTGATATGTAAATAGTACTTTTTACCTAGTCTGTAATGGATTTATCATTTTATTTAAAAAAAAAAAAATCCTCAAAACTGCAGCAGGTCACATGACCATCTGTGATTATAGTTTAAACTAATCTCTGCCAGAAAATTGTGTCACACCCTTTATATCCTGTGTTCTTGTTTACTTTATTCCATAACTCAGGAATTAGCTAATCAAGTCACAGAGACATTTTCAGAAGCTGTAGACCCTGTAAGTGCTGAAAGAATTCTGAATTATCCAATAAACGACTAAAATCAGAGACAGTTTTACTTAGCTGGAACAGAAAATCTGTTCCCTGATTGCCTCTTTGCCTCTTGCGGTGCAGAGTTTTTAACATGCTATAAATACTGTTTTTATTTCCTGTAAAGTGCGTCTTTTGATCGAAGCCCAGTCTTCTCAATCACACACTCACACACTTATGTTTTGTGACTTAAAACAAGAATATTATAGGAATATTTATTAAATTAGGCATTAAGGTAGCACACTATGCAGCCCACTCACGCGTGAGATACACGGTGGGAGTGCACGAATCCATGTGGATAAGCAGATCCCTCATGGACATAAGGTAGAAAGAAACAAGTGCAGGGAAAAGTTTTGTGTTTGACCTGAAATGTTTCAAGGCCTCGTCTCCTGTAGCTTGAGTATCTGGAGCTCAGTCACACAGTGCAGTGTTTGTGCCACACGCTGTGCGCGCAGCATGCCACACACACAGTTGGAGGTGCACTGCTGAGCAGACTGGCTCGATGTTAGCTTTATAAAAATGTGATGTCGGTGGGTCATATAAGACTATGGCGGGGCATAATGGTCCAGGTAGTTGATGGGAAACACTGCTTAATGTCCATCTGTTTTTCCCTTTGTAACAGGATGAGACTGGAGCCTATGTGATCGACAGAGACCCTACATACTTCGGCCCCATCCTAAACTACTTGCGGCATGGCAAACTGGTCTACAACAAGGAGCTGGCTGAAGAAGGTCTCTGATCTGCTCTAACTTCACTCTGATGGGTCATGTATGCATGAGCTTGTGGGCCTGTGTTTATAAGGAAATGTTCATCAATCAATCAGTTTGTATTTGTACAGCGCCATTTCATAACAGATGTTTTCTCAAGATGTTTTACAGGAAGAGCAGGTCTATATTATACTCATTGTTGTATTAATAACAGAGACCTGACAGGAATCCTACTTGAGTACACACTGGGAACAAGGAAAACTTCCTTTTAACAGGAACTTTGAGCAGAACCGCACCCATAGTGAACAGCCACCTGCTGCGCCTGTGATTTGATGTGAAGTTCAGGAAGGTTGAAACTGCATCAAGTCGTGTACAACTACTCAGGAGAAATGGCAGTAAGCTGTGTGTACACAAAAACTTCCATGTAAAAACTGATACAGCTGCTGCACTGACTTCAAACAGAGGGCTGTGATGAATATCTGTGCACTTGACGTTTTTTTTAGTCTTTACCGTGTAAAAACAGACGTGTTCATGTGACATCACAGGACAATTTGTGCAGTTATAAAGCATAGCCCATAGTCATAAAGTGCTTGTCACCTTAAATATTTTATCCTTTTGTTGATCAGCAGAAATTTAAGGTCTTGATTTTCTTTTAAGGTAAGAGAAAGAAGAACTGGAGTGGAGTTTAGATTGTATTCATCACTAACTGAATGCTTGTTGTATCTATTGTAATAGCCCAGCTTCGTCTTGTGGCTTTATTGATGTAACATTACGGCTCAAAACATTTCTTTAAACATGACAGCACATCTCGACTAGTCTAACAAACTAGTATAATATCATAGTTTTGTCCTCAATAACTTGGATTTTGAGATGTGCTGCCTTTTCTGAAACTTTTGAACGACTTTTGGGCTTGGGCTAAGCATTTCACCGATGATCTACATTTGATGCACAACTTTCCCATTTCTTTGGACACACTCCATCAGCTGAGGATCTGTACTGACCGTGGTGAACATAATTAAGAAGAAGTTATTAAAAAGATGGCAATTTTTCATATGGAATAACGCCACTTACGGTCACCAGTTTGAACTTTCTACTCAGTGTCTGGAACTGCGGAGACTCATGCTGTCTGTGACGTCACATGCAGTACATGCCCTCTTTACATGCCAAACTTACCACTGGTTTAAATGGTATTCTAAAAAGTCATGATTGAATAGTAAAATAATTTAGAAAAAGGTAACAAATTAATCATTAAAATACTCTGCCAAAGTATAAACTCAAACAAAAAATTTAGAGATGTCAGATCAGATTTTTTCACTTCCAATACAATACCGATATTTCAGCCTTGAGTGTCGGCCGATACCGATATCTGCCAATACGATATCAGCACGAATCATACATACTTTTATCACTTATTTTGTAGTATGGAATTTTAGAAAAGGCTTGATCTAGTGATATTATTTAGAGAAAAAGTCAGCAACAGTAGGTAGGAGAAAAACTGACCCATTTATTATTAACCAATGGGTTACATAAATTTTGACCTTAAGCATAAGCACATTCTACAATTAAATAGAATAAATCAAAAATAAATTAGACAAGCCTGTCTATACTGTGTTTCTTTCTGTGAGCATGAATGTGTGGGGACAGGGTGTGAAAAGCTGAAATGCTTATCTTCTTAACTCATTGAGTGCCATTGACGTATATATACGTCATTTAAAAACCAACGCTTGAGTGCCATTGACGTATATATACATCAGTGTTTTTTTTTTTTTGTTTTTTTTGGCGGCTGGCACAAGGGGGCGCTCTCACGCTCATTATTTCTGCACTTTAAAAGTATGATTTGTTTTTTATTAGATTTATTGAGGTCATTTTTCAGGCTTCTCTAATTTATTTTTGATGTATTCTATTCAATTGTAGAATATGCTTATGTTTAAGGTCAAAATTTATGTAACCTATTGGTTAAAAATAGACTCAAGGTTCAATCAAGCGTTTAAACCCGACATTACTCACAACTGACAGGGGCTCGTCATCAATTTTTTTCTGTTATAGCTAATGCCCTTTTGCCGTCCCGTGGGAGTTTATCTCGCTTTCCAAATGTTTCGTACAGCATTGGTTGTTTGAAGGAGCCAGAGCCCTGTTGTTTCTTCGTGGTCTTGTGAAAATCCTCATGCTGTTTTTTGTAATGCTTCTTCAAATGCTCAATGAGGTTGGTCATATTAAACTTCCCCGGTTCTTTCACTCAGCTGCAACGTCTTTATCTGACTTTAACAAAAAATACTGCGACACGGCCGACATCACTCCTACTCCTTGCTACTGTGTTAGCGGTTAGCACCGGTTAGCACTGGTTAGCACTCAAGCACGCTGTTGTTGTGATTCCGTTGGCTCCGCATGCTGGATCCTGCAGCACTGCTGGATAGAAGTGCTGGAGCGGAGTCTGGAATGGACTGCTTGTATCGGAGTGCTTAAATCAGAGATTTTAGATGTAATCCAATATTATCCGATAGTCGTTTTTTTGCTGATATCGGACCGATATCCGATATCAATATCGGATTGGGACACCTCTAAAAAAATTAAACAATTAAGGGCTGCACAGCGGTGCAGTGGATAGCACTGTTGTCTCAGGTTCCTGGTTCGCCTCTCTGTGTGGAGTTTGCATGTTCTCCCCATGCGTGCGTGGGCTCTTTTTGTGTACTCAAGCTTCCTCCCGCAGTCTCACACATGCTCGTTTAATTAATAGGTAGCTCTTAATTGGCTGTGGGTGTGATTATGCACATGTCTGGTTGTTTGTCTTTTTATGCCAACCCTGCGATTGGCTGCTGACCAGTCCAAGGTGTACCCCACCTCTCACCCAGTAACAGCCGGGGTCATCTCCAAACCCTGTGATCCTGAATGGGATCAGTGGTATAGAAAATTGATTGATGGAGGGGTGTAATAATTGGCCAATTAGGTTTTCCATCTAAAATTGCCTAAAAATGGTGGAAAAGTTTGCTTAAAACATTGAGTAATGTAACATGTTGATAAAATTATCCAGTCTGTGTGGTTGTATCTGACAGAAACACTTTAGAACAACTTTGCTGCAGCGCACAAAAAGGCGCTGAGTCATGTCTTTCTTTTGTTTCAAGGTGTCCTGGAGGAGGCTGAGTTTTACAACATCACACCGCTCATCAAGCTCATCAAGGAGAGGATCGTGGAGAGAGACTCTAAAGCCACACAGGTATGCCCAGAACCACTTAGTGTTTTCACAGGGGAGGAGTTTGCTGTTTTACTCTACTCTGAGGCTTTAAAGAGAAACCTTCAGTCTCTGCAGCTGTTTCTCCAAGCAGTAATAATGTGGGGGTGTCATTCTTTTTATGTGTGATTTCACCCTTCTGTGATTCTCTTTAAAGAGCGCTGCTACATCAGGCTTCTCTCTTCTTTCTTTCTCTGGATTGCTACACTCACTCTTACATAATACCTCTGCCGTACCAAACATACACCCACTAGCATTTGCCTGGGGTTACATATTGCAGCATAATATGCTGCTATAGCCCATGACTACATCATTTATTTCTCTTTGAGTGCTGTCCAACACCTCCATGTGATGTTGGCTGGGTATGTTCAGAGCAGATAAATGTGAGAAATGACCTTGGCTCAGCTATTAGCTTCAGGATATTGAAGATGTAGTACATTTTTATTTACTATTAGCGGTGCTTTTCTTCTCTCAGATCATTGTAGGTTCCTCATTACCCATCAACTGTCTCCTAAAGCCCCTCTTCTCTCTTTACCCAGCAGGTGCCCCCCAAGCATGTCTACCGGGTGTTGCAGTGTCAGGAAGAGGAGCTGACCCAGATGGTCTCCACGATGTCGGACGGCTGGAAGTTTGAGCAGGTCAGCGTGCGCGCCTGCAGAAAGCCCCGCACCGGACTGCTCTGGACTGTGGGTTGGACTCACGCTGCTGCTGACCCTTTAATCTGACCCTTGGCCTGACCCCTTGGCCTTCACCTGAGCCCTGCTGTCTGCACTCCCCAAATCAGTTCAGGACGTCCAGATTGTGTTCGTTTGTTCGGGTTAGATGTAGATTTATTGAGCTGAAATAGGACAAAGATAGATGACTTTTCCCAAGAAGTCCAATCATAATGTTCTCCACTGCTCTTTGGAGTCATTAAAGATGATGCCACCACATGCGCAGCCCACCATACACATTATTTCTTTTTTATTTATATTTTTCTATTTTTTTTTAGTTCTTCACAAAACCTTTAAGTCCCACATAGGACTCCTATTGTACCTGGAAAAAGTGCTTGGACTACAGCTGTTAGAGGTTAAAGACTAAGTACTATTTTCAAAAACAATTGCATGCATTACATGCATACAGTTATAGGAATTTTTGGATTGTTTTCAGTGTTTTCACAGCATGAGCAACAACATCAAACTTATTGCTAACTTTTGAGGGTAGTGTTGCTGATACATTAAGCATTTTTGCTTGAAGTTAGATTATTTTTCCTGACAAATATGGATATGAGGTGCAGTGTTAATTTTGTCGACTGAAACTATAACTAAAAATGTTCGTCGACAGCCTTTTTTTCCATGACAAAAACTAGACTAAGACTAACAAAAATAGATCTGTGATGACTAAAACTGAAAAAAACTAAGTTTAGTTTTTGTCAAGATGACTAAAACTAGACTAAAATGTAATGTAGCTTTTGTTGGACATTCAAAATCTATGATATTTCTCCACTGTGGGCAAATCTGTCAAAAAAAACATGGATCTGTAGCTATTCCGCCTCTCAGCTGTAGAAAGCAGGGACCCCAGGTTTGGCAAGATTCATAGGACACACTACCATGATTTGGTACCAGATTAAGGCAAGAAAATAAATGCTTGAACCAAAAGTAAAGACTTAAATGTTTTGAGTTTTCGTTGACTAAAACTAGACTAAAACTAAAAAGGACAGAAATTACTGAAATGTGACTAGCACTAAAATGCATTTTATTTAAAGGGTAAAATTAAAAATAGCTGCCAAAATTAACACCGGTAAGGTGAGGCTTTTCCCACAGTGCTTTGTGGTATTTGAAATACAGTAACAGACAGTATAGGATATTTTAACTTGAGAAGGGCTAAGGAGCTTTTTAAATGGTTTCTGACACTCTCCAACTGTTGAGTGGTCATCAGAGTGACTCTGTGACTGTTAAGTGGTCATCAGAGTGACTCTGTGACTGTTGAGTGGTCATCAGAGTGACTCTGTGACTGTTGAGTGGTCATCAGAATCTTTAAAATGACAACAAAAATGTACAAATGGAAACCAGCTCCCAAACAAGAGCCAACTCCTCTCAATCACATTAAAGACCAAGCTCTTAGAATTGTTTTGTTTACAAATGAAACATGGCTATGCCATAGCTTGTCGTTGTACTTTCTGTCTGCATAATACTGTCATCCTTTGGATTGTTATATTATGTATCTTAGTAGAAGAATGTCAAAATATTAGAAAAGCACAGATCAGTTATTTTGTTACCTTTTCCAACTTTAGACTGTGCCGAACTAAACTGAACCAGACTGCTTGGTGGAAATGCAGCTATAGTTCCCTGTTTGAACATTGCTCACTTTGTGAACACAATAAAAATTAAAACTCCATTGATCCTTGGAGTCAATGTCATCTTGCGAAGTATTAATACTAATTTAGTATCAACACTAACTTGTTGGAGGTTGAGTGCTGAGGTCCTCTAAATAATTATTCAGACTTCAGAGCTTCTTGGAGTCTCAATAGGTCAGTCTATCTACACTGTAGGATAGCTTTTGTAGACAGACCCCCGCCTCCTCCTTCTTGCTGCTTTGGCACTTCGCTCTGCCGCATGCTGCACAGCCACAGTATGTTTCCTGCAGAAGCTGACCCACACTTGTTTTGCTGTTTACACTTGTAGAAGACGCTTTTTGTTGAGTCCACTGCTGCGTGTTTAACAGCAGGCTGACCCCCTACACCCGCATGAGCACTGAAGACTTTCCTTGCTGTCTTGGGATCCTTCCTTTCTCCTGCTTCAAGTTTTCTCTGCTGCTAGCTCTTCTTCCTCCAGACACTCACTCCCCCTCTCTCTGTCTCTGTTTATCTTCTTGTATCTGTGTCTTTTTCTAGATGGTGAACATCGGTTCATCTTATAGCTACGGAACAGAGGACCAGGCTGAGTTTCTGTGTGTCGTATCAAAGGAGCTTCACACTCCTGGGTCTGGACTGGGCACAGAGCAGAGCCACAAAACAAAGGTGATTCCTCGTCTTTCGTTTGTCACAAATGCATATATGTCTGTTGAAAGGATCAAGCTGCCAGGCGGCGTCCCTGTGTCTGGTGCTGTCCTTGTTTTCTGTGAGTGTTTTCTGTGTTTGTGTGACAGAGAAGGGGGGTATCTCTTCTCACTGAAGGAGATGCGAGTGCGCTTTGATCCGCTGCTCTCCACTCAAAGCTCCAAATGTCACTCACCTCAAAATGTCATTCAGAAAATCATTCACTCCATCCGTCACAGCACTCTCCTTTTTCTTTCCTGCTGTTATCGACTTTCCTCCCCGTCTACCTCTCACTGTATCCGTCTATTTTCTCCCTCTGTCCTATGGATATATAAACATATATCTGTCTTCCTCTATACTTACTTCTCAGCCTCTCACAGTCCACTCACTGACACTCATCAACATGTTCATTTTTTGTCGTTTTTGTCTTGTTTTTTTCTTTTGTGTTTTCCCCTCCGTCCATCATGCTGAATGAAGTCGGCCGAGATGCAGGAGGAGGAAGCTGCGAAGGATGAGGAGGAAGAGGAGGAGGAGGGGGAGAGAGATACCACACCGAATGAGTGGCTTAGAGAATGAGGGAGGCATGTTTCTTTGTTCCAAAGAGAGGTGGGAATGGGTGAGGAACTATGAGCTGGATGTGATAGTGGATAGATCTAGTAGATTTTAGCCTGAATGTTTGTGTTTATATGTGTGTGATGTCCACAGTAATCTTGGTTGTTTCATGTCACTGCAGTGAGTATGACGTCTAAGCTGAGTTTTTGTTGCAATCAATCCAGCGCACACTGAATACACTTCTTCTAAATAAGCCCTAAAGATGAGCACCCGTAGCCCAGAGCTTTTGTCTTTGCACCCCATGTATAGAGGCTGTTATCCTTGATGCAAGAAGAAGCTTTTAATCATAAAAAGCTGAATACATGTTAATAAAAAACAATAAGTTGTTTGTAGATTACGTCACATCACAGCCTAGAACTCAAAATGTCAAAATGTTTTGTTTTTACGACTGTGACAACTGTTCATATTGCAAGGGGGAAAAAAGAACAATCATAAGCGACATTTGTGTCTTGGAAGTAGTGAAACATATAGACAAAAAGAGTTTCAAAAGTTCACAGAGAAATCACAGCAGACATTTTTTAGAAACCTTGTATAAAACGTGGAGGAGCATAGTCAGACAATGCTCACATATGGTCCGTTTCTAGTCCAGTGAGTTTCCACAGCTGATGTTCATCCAGACTGTCATGTTGCTTTGAAAGATCTGTCACTTTGCAGAAATCAGGATCATTTGGCTCATCTCAGTGAAAAGAGAGTGGTAGGAGTTTGTTTTTTGAATGTGTATTAAATAACGACAAAACCGAAGAAAGGAAACTTGTTCTCAAACAGGACCCATCTGCCGTGGATCACATAAAAGGGCCAGCTTGTAGGACCAGCTCGTTCGTGAACAATGCATCGTCACAATGTCTCTTACACCACGATGTTTCACACTCTTGTCTCCCTTCATCTTGCTGACATGTGGTTGGAGGTCTGTAGGAATAAGTATTATGTGATAATGATCTCCTACATTAAGCAGGGCATACACTGTGCGAATTTCATCTGATTCAGACATGAATTTTGAGCTGCATTACTTGCTTGGAAGTTGTACCGACTTTTAGACTGATTTGTTGTTGTGCAATGTACCACATGATGGCTGGCCATGACACTACTACAGCCTGACAAGGTGCTCCCGACTGGTCAGATGGATTTCTGGCAGGTTTGATATTTGGTCATACGACTGCAAATACTTCCCGGTGAGAGAAGAGCCTTGAGCGGAATCCTAAACTTTCATAGACTGTCAGACTAGGTCATAAATCAACATGAAAATGGCAGGAACAACTTTCTAATGTTCCCTATATTAAGGAAATAGACAGGAGATATGCCTACTTGTAGACTTGCAGCAGACACGGATGGTGATGATGTTTGTGTGTTTGATAAAGAGGGAGATAGCGAGACATTGAGCGGATATGACTAGATACGACTTCAACCTCAGTTTGTGAGACTTTTTAAAAGTAAACTCCTCAGAGTTCTGTCAGTCCATCCTGGCTTCAATCGTACAGTGTGAGCATTCCGGCCGTGTGCAACCGTATGAGCATATAAATCGTGTATGATGCTCTTGTGTCGTAATCCATTCAGTTAAACTGTATGAGCTGACTTTCCACCATGACTGGTAGAAAGTCAGGTGGAAATCACACCGTGTGTGCCCAGCTTTACTGAAGAATACGGGTCAACCTCGCGCTCAATTGCACCAACTTTTCTCCTTTAACATTGCTCCCTTACTGTTTTTCTTCACCTCCTACCCCCTTCAGGAACACGTGACTGCAAACAACCTATAGGCAAATGCAAAAAGTTTTGGAAAAAACGAAAGCATATCCTGCAGCTTGAACGAGGCATGTTTTAGACATGTGGCAGTCTTGGAACCTTTATACAGTCAGCATCTATCACTCATCTAGATGATTAATTTCCCTGGAAATGGGTGATCTCTGTATTGTCAGTGAAGCCAGCAGATTCTTACCTCCACTTTTATTCAGATACTGCATGGATAGTGTTCCACCTTGTTTTTGCTGTCCACACCGACAGTTCTGCTGTAAACACCAGAGCCTTCTGATTATTTTATGTAGGCTTTGTACATAGAGATTAGACATATGGGTTTGAGAACAATGTGAGATCAACCGTCAACAAACAGTAAAGGACAAAAAAATCAACTTAATTTATCAAATCACTTTAGAATTACTTTTACCACAATTCCCTTTATCACACCCATAAAGTTGCTACCAACTTTACCCTCTAATCTGAATTTAAACTTCTAACAACTTATTTTTTAAGACTTTTAAATGTGCAAGTCCTCCTAGTACTTTCAATTTTCTCCTAACATGTTTAACTAGTTATTCATTACTACTACTTTTGTTTATTTATTTAACTATACTAAAATCATAAAGTTTAATATTATAATAGTTAGGGCTGTAGTCAACCAATGAAAAACTTGGTCGACCAAAATCGCACACAGGCACCAACCAATCGATTGGTTGTTCAGGTAAAAACAAATTAAAAATGAAAATAAAAATTCACCTCGCCTCACCTTAATTCAGTAAGGTACTTTGTGCCTTTCATTTGGACTGCCTAGGGGTCGCATTGGAGTGCTGGTAGCAAAATAAGGCACAGAAATCTTTTTGTTTTGGCTTGGTAGGTATTGGAGGCGACGGCACAGGTGCCACCAGATGTCGGTGCTTTTTCCTAATCTTATGTAGCCAAAAATATCCTATAATTCTCAACCCTACAACACCCCTCCTATCTCTCAGAGCCCATTGTTATTGCATACAACAAAAAGAGACACGTTATTCATAGTTAAATAACTTCTGAACCAAAAATAATAGCCACTAAAGTTTTTTTCATCTGAAAGCCCTCCCTTGTGCCATTCTAATAACGCTATCCATACCTCTGTAGCTCTTACAGAATGTTTTCTAGGGAGCCAGGAACTTTGTTTACTTTCTGGGGTCTTTAGAGATAAAATCCACACCAGTGACTCTTACATTAAATAGTCAGTCATTCCTGCTGCTAGCGTTAGCCTTGGCCACAATATCAATTTTCCACAATGCATTGTGACAACCAATTGCTAGTTGTTTCGTTGTGATGTCATGCTTTGCCAAACAGCACTTGTGCAAACAGTTATACACTGGAGGAGAGACTCTGAATGACTCATAATGAAAAGAAAGAGACACTGAGAGGCTGTGATGTGTCCTGCTGTGTCACAGCAAATAGTAACTGCTTTGTGTGTAATACATGAAAGTATTGGAGTTTTAATTTCAATTTTTTTTCTTTTTTCTTTACAGTCCTATTACTTCTATAAAATTCAACTGACAGTGCTGCAGCATACATATTCTTAAAGCCTGGGTTGTCCTGAAAAAGGATGTATAGAGCTTGATTGTGCACTGCAGCGTTGATGTTTTACAAGCTTTTTAAGACAAGAAGTCCAGGAGAGACACAACTGTTAAAATATAGCTTAGGGCACAAACAAATCTTGTAGTTTGTGTTAAATTAAAGGTCACATATTATGCAAAATACACTTTTTCAGGCTTTTCTAGCAAAGATATGTGCCCCTGGCTTGTCCACAATCCCTTCAAGAATCAGGACCCCCCTCCACCTTTCAGAAAACATGTGCTGAAACAAGCTGTTATCAGATTTTCCGCTCAGGATGTCATGTGGGGAGTTAGCCCCGCCCCCAGGCTCCGTTTGCCCTCCCTGCTTGGAATAAAGTTTCGCCCTCCTCTCCTGATCCTCCTCTTGGCCAGCAGCTGGCAGGAGAGCCACATCTATTAAGCCACGTCCCTTTCTTGAGAGGGGTGGTGTCAGACAGTCCATTAACATTTAAAGCCACAGACAGAGAAACAGCTCATTCTGAGCAGGACTGAAACAGAGTGGTTTTTTAGACATGCAAAAATCCGACACTTTTTCAGGCACAAACTTCCCAGGCATGTTTTGAGTACCTCTGAGACCGATACAAACTTGTCTTTAAAGGGCAAAATATGTGGCCTTTAAGGTGCGCTGACAGAGGTGCTAGCATGTATTTTTGTTTTATTTTCCTTTGGGCAGACACGAAGTCCAATCACTTTACTGCGTGTCTAATGGCTAAATCAAAACAACCCTTTTAAGTGACACTTCACATGTGTGAGACAGTTTGCTAATTGGCTGGTGGATGAAAATGTCACTATCTCATACTGTTTGTCATAATGACCTGAAGCAGCTTGCGTGTATGAATAAACAGGGACATGCTCAGTCTGGTCTCTCAGTGACCTGCCACAGCCGCACACATATTGATTGAACACTGTGTCTCTGCGGGCTCTCATTACCGATGCTGTGACATGAAATATCTCTGACCTTTTAGTGTAGCTGTAGTGTTGGGTGTCCTTCCAAGTCTGTTTTCTATAATGTATGTATAGTCTCAATCCACAGTCACACAGACTAAATAAACACACATTAACAGCATTTACACATGAATGACGCACAGGGCAGACTTTAAAAAACATGTTTATTTGATGTTGTCATGTCAGTGAAGTCATGCTCTCACTTTGTCACCATTTCATCCCCACCATCACCATAATTGCAGCCAAAATGTAGATTAAATTTAAAATGTTCATAGATTTCATTGCCACTTTTCCTGATATCTTGTTTTTGTTTCTTATTTTGCAGCTTTTCCAGATCCATGGGTCCCGGATGTAAAAAAAAAAAAAAAAAAAAAAAAAAAAATATTTAAAAATGGAGGGACGACAAAGAAAATAATTTATTTTTTCTTGGCTTATTATGACACTGTATAAGGTGTATGTGTGTATTGCCTCAGCAGGCAGCCATCAAAACAGATCTGTAGCATTTCTGTCAGTTCATTTACATAATGCCAGTTGGAGTAATGACCAAAAAGAACAACTAAAAGACAGCCTCAGCAATATCTTAAAAAGATTTTTTATGTGACACTAATTTTTTTTGAAGAAAGAAAGAATAGTGTGAGCAGTAGTGGAGCTTAGTAAACTATGACCAAAGATTCAGAGGAAAGCTGGCTGATCCAAGGTGCTGAATTCAAAAAACAAAGAATATGAAATCTAAATTCAGCCTTGTCTTCATTACCCAGTGAGGAGCTCTGCTCCGTCACTCTTATCTGATAAATGGGAAATGGAGCATAAGGATCTGATTACTTCTGCCTTTGGATTTGGACAATTACAGATGCAGTTTTATCACATTGTAGTACTTTTAGATGATTCTACCCACTCATCTGTTCAATTTTGCAAACATTTCTATGTAAACATTCACCTTGTCAAAGAAACAATACCTCCACAGTAATCCCAGTAGCTGTTAACTTGATTTCTAAGATAGGACCAACTCTACTTGATCATTAGCTTGTAAAAATCAGATGTTTTTTAATTATTTCAAGTAAATTCAGGTTAATGTGGTGATATTTGATCTTTTTAAGCCTTTTATTGGTTTGTTCGGCTTTTAATCAATGGATGGAAACAGTGCAGTGTAATGCAGACAAGGTTATTTTATTAATGTAGGATTTATATTCCTTTATTTACTAGTAAAAACACTAGCTTTTCATCCGCTCAACTCTCAATGACAGTCCGTGCCAAACTGAGCTCAGAGCAACAGCAGCCACTCTCATGCTGCTCCTCCTGCATCAACACCCTGCGGTGCGCTGATACACACCTGCATCACCACGTGCCGGTGCATGCTCAGCAGCAGCCTCGTCTCACTCTGTCGCCTTGGCTGCGATCCACAGCCGGCTTTGGCCCCAGCTGACGGAGAGATGTTGGCATGAGTTAGCAAAGAGAGAGAGAGAGGGAGATCAAACCGAGCAGGAGCGAGTGAGACAGCAGTGCCGGGGGAAGTTACACTACATTGTTTTCTTTGATTGTTTAGAGAGAGGACAGCTCTGAGCTCGTACTATCAGCTCTCACTGTGTGCAGATCTGGCGCAGTGCAGGTGTGTGATTGAAAAAGGTTTGATGAAGTGGTAAATTACATAACACATGACTTCTAACAGCCTCTGTTGGCAACTTATAGGAACTGCACCACAGATCAGATCTGAATCCCTGCAGGTCTGTGGAACAAAACTTGAAAGAAGTCTGTTAGTTGATGTAAATAGACTAAAATACTTTTGTTCTACAAATAGACCTGCCAGAGAGATAGGAAATTACTTTGAATTTCCTCTTGCCTAGTTGTAATAGAGAGCTTGATTATAAAGAGCCATAACTTAAAGAAAACAGGGTAAACAATATTTTTAACAACAGCAGGTAAAAAATATGTAAATAAGCATTTATTCTACAATATATACTCACCCTTTATGTCATAGCTTATCAGAAAACAATGATCAGAACAGAAAACGTGTTCATCAGATGCAAATGCAGCAAGATCAATGATAAAAAGAAAGAATTATAGAAAATATTTAAATCAACGAACAACCATAGTTGTGAACTTTATTCTGAGTTATCTAGGCTAGATAGTTAGCTCCATTAATATTCCAAATTCAAGTTAGGTGTTTTTAACCTCACTGTAGCTTTGTCTAGTCCTTCTGTCCTCCTCTGTGATTGGTTAACTCAGTCCCCGCCTCAAAGTTTGCTTTCAGGGCTCTTTGATGGGCAGGTCTGTCGCTCCAGACCTGGAGCCCACTGATCTTTCAAGTCCATGCCAACTTATTATCTTATCCTAGATCATGAGCTTCTCCTGCACAAATTGAGTAGCGTTTGTGCCTAAACCTAACCAAAGCGTGATGTTTCACAGTGTTCTCTGCTCAGTTTAAGCACAAGATATGGGACTGGGAGGTTTTCATGCAACCAAACTCCTGCACACTGTCTTTATTGCACAAAAAATTGGCAACATTTCTGCAGGGAAAAAACTGACAGGAGTTAAACATTGGCATGAAGGACAATGCGAATAAAAAGCACTAAAATGCAGAGTTAAACGCATGTCTCTCCCCCACTCTCTGATACCTGTGTCCAACTCTGTCCACTGTCCTCCTCCATGAATTAAAGCATAAAATGCCCAGAAAATATATCTTTAAAAAAAAAAAAACTGGGCAATAACAAGTGTTTTGATTTCCCTGATGTGTGCTCGCTGAGAGCAAAACTGAAAAATCAACCCGTTTGAAAAGATATCAGCCGCATTTCTGCCAGGCGAAATTAAGTCGCTGGGGGGAAAGCTTGCACTGACTCACAACAGGCTTGAATAAAAATAATCTTGTGCGAATTATTTGCACGACAAAAATGTCCTTGGCGTGCAAGAACTTTAAGCCTGCAATTTTTGGTGGACTCATTCCTCGTCTTTGCACCTGACCTGGGAAAAGGTTTAGTTTTTTTAAGCCTTTGTACTTCACTAACAACATATAATAGAGATTTTATCATTCAAAAATACAGAGGTCAAGTATCAAACTTTTTTTGAAATCTTAAGGTTTATAAAGCTGCTGATTTGAGTCCTGTGTTTGAGGTGCTAGCTAGGCCCTATGCTAGCCAGTGGGAGTTACTGACAAGTACAAAGCAGAGCTGTATTAAAAAACGTCTATATAAGGTGATAAATAGCATTCCAATGTCCTGTTTGACCTTAATGACCAATCAATAAATAACACTTTCTTGTATAAAAGATTCATTTCAAACAAACGCTAGGCACTGTCATCTTCTTTTACAAACAGGGCTTAAACGTCTTTTTATGTCTATTCATTAAAGTATAAGATATTACAAGATTTAAAAAAAGAAACAAAAAAAAAAAATCATGCATTTACTCCTAAATTTCTTTCTCCTGGTCCATGGAGCAGAGAGTTAATATCTGGAGCCATACTGAAAGTTTGATGCCAGAAGCTTACGTCTGACCCCCTCTTTGCTGCTCTCCTCTACTGTTAAAACTGACAGGCCAGATAGATACAGGAACAACATAGATTAACAGTAAAGGTTAAAAAAAAACATTGAGTCACAATGTGAGACAATCCATTATTAAGAAAATAGTCTGTTATCGTTTAGTAAGATTTAGATAAATCTGAAAAAGCTTGCAAATGCAGCATTGCCTCTCTGTGGAGTTGTTAAGACTTTGCATTAACATCTGTTGTAGACATCTGGATACTAAAGTGGTAATCCCCAATGCTAGGTGTGGATGCACCTCAGTCGTACTAAAGACAGTTAGATATCTGATGGCTCAGACTGTTTACGGCGATAGACTGGGGTGCCTTGAGTTGTCGTTTCCTTCTAAGAAGAACCAGCAAGGCTTATTTGCTAAATACTTCATCCCTGTTCTCTTTAAAAGCATGTTCATTACAAAATATGGGAGAAAAGCTGTTAAAGAGGCTCTGCTAGCTTCTTAGCGTGTGGCCAATCCATCTCCATTCATTTTATCATTGGCTATAAAACCACACACAGCATGCTGGGATATCCCTAGCCACAGAAGCCTGAGAGCCAAAGAAATCATGCCTGGGTTGTTAATTGCATAAGAGGTCTGTAGGCCGTCTCTGAAGATGTGTTGTTAATGCGAAGCATGAATGCGCGTACTTAAAACAGTGAACTTGGTATCCAAAAGACCAAAACAGATGTTGAATGCAAAATGCGAACAGCCCCTATGTCCGCTTAAATAAAGCGTCATATGTGAAAGGATGAAATAAAACGGACGTCTTGGACCTCTAAGGTCACCTCTAATATGCTTTTAGCCAATAAATGTTTGATTAATAACTACACAGTTAGCTTGTTGTGCTTATGATAATCATAACTGACATTAGAAGGAGGTAGAAGACTGAAAGACACAGTTATGTTTATTGCTTTGTTTTGTTGCTGCCCTTTTAACTTGGATCATTTGGTGCCTTGAGTTCATCAAAACATACAAAGTCCTACATGTCAAAATGGTCACAGGAGTTATTACGTGCTTTTTTTTTTAGATAGCTGAGTTATTATTTTTGTCGACCAATGAGTAGTTTACAATCTCACTGAGGTTTTGTGTGCTTTTCTTCCAGTGCAGATTTGCTGTGAGATTTGTATTTTTTCATAAAGTGTTAGAGTGGATCTAGAGAGAGTACACTGCAAACTTTAAGCTGTTTTGTATAAAATGTCATGCCTTTTTTTTATTTTTTGTACGTTCAGTTGTTTAATTTATTCTTTTTGAATGTTACACTCAAAGGAATTTGGGTTTTGACTTTTTTTAGCATGTGTTGGGGATGGGGTTTACATCTTTTGTGTTAAATGATAAGCTTTTATTTGGACTTGGACAGTATGTAGAGCTTCATTCTTCAGGTTTACTACATTTAATACATTTTAGTCAACATAAATACTGCTGAATGGACTTTTTGCCAAGACTAAACTCCTCTCAAATGAAAGCATTTTACCTTCAGTTTGCATGTCCAGTGACTTTGTTGGGTTTGCTGGATCCACTCTTTTTTTTTTTTTACTGGTACACTATTTCTGCTGAACATTAGAGTGTGTTTTTATAGTATCTGATGTGTAAAAGTCTACATAGCAATCCACTTTCATTCTTCTGTGCAAAAACGACATCAAACAAATCTTTCAGGCAGCTGTGGATAGAAAAACATTTTTATCTGATGCTGGACTTTCTTCTTCTGCCGTCCATAGAGCCTGAGTGTCTGTAACCATGAAACAAAACTGTGTGACTCTTGAAATGTAACTCCTCAGATTATCATGTACAGGCTTTGAGGAACGCTGTGTTTTCATTTCATTCTGCTGTATTTCATCAGGATCGAACAACATTTACAACAATGTGACTTAAGTTGTTTTCTTTTTTTATTTAATATAAATGAATGTCAGCATTCAACAAAAATAAATCTGTCCTTTGGTTTAAAAAATAGGCTTGGAAATCCTGTTTTTTGTTGGGGGGTATCAAAAGTTACAACCATGATTCATAACAATGATGCATAAATGCATAAAAACAGAAATGAATAAGAATGAAACTCAACACATAACTTTATTCTGAAAAACAGTGCTATTTATTAAATATCCTGAGCTAACAGTACTGTAATTATCTGAAATAATTCATTGTTTAAATTCTAATTGAGCCACATCCAGTTCATTCTAAGATATAAAACAAAAAATAAGACCTGCATTGTTTGTAGTAAGAGAAAATGTCATCTAAAGTGCACAGAATGACATCTTAATTAGTACAAGACATTCATGTCAAATTTATCCATTAGATTGTGGTATAATGTAGCAATTTACTTTTACTTGATTTCCATACGGTCAAATGCCCTTTCAAAATAAACTATACTTTGGTAACCTGGACATTGAGAGGGTGAATGACGTCCCTGCTTTCTGGTGTTTTTACAGATCTGATCAGGGATCAGTTTGAGTCTGTCATGTACAAACGATCACTGAATGAGAGTGAGGTCCCTGTTTCCTGGTGGCATTAGTTCTGTACCATACAGTGTTATAAGAGCATTGTAAGGTTTATGCTGTACTTAAGTAACAATGCCGTATACGGCTTCTTTAGCCTCCTGAGAACTGAGCTTTGTTTTGAATGCATTTTGACTTTCTCCCACGTAACTGGGATCAGTAGGACCTGATAAGTGCGCAAGCTCAGTCTTGTCTTTGAACAGGAATTCCTTTTAACCAAAAATGATATGCACAAATCTCCCCAAGGTCCTGTAAGCAAGTAGGTCCCATTTAGAGGATATGTTTTGGCTGTGTGCTGGTCAGGTGATCAGTTGTTGGGGGTCCTCAATAAGTAAGGTGTCAGTCACTGAAAAGGTATGGTAGAGGCATTTTTGCCCTTATTTTCACAATGGAAAACATGTTAAGGCCAAGCATCAACAATATTTCCACAGTCTATTTTGAAAATGGTTGAAAATTCCCAGTATTTCAAGCATAGCAGAAATGATTACACTTACATAGGAAAGCCAATGTCTTCATTAGTTCATGCAGGGTCTTAGGAGCTTAGAACAGCTTAGAGTCTTTTTGACACAAATGTCATAACATAGAAAAGTTAGCTGCTCAGCTGTGTTCAGGAGATACAAGCACATCTGGCTGCATTTGAAGAGGTGTCTCTAAATAAACATGGCATCATTTCCATATCATGATGTTTGGATAGCATGTCTATTTCAAAATGTGTTTTTTCTCTCATCTACTGTCTTGCAGAGCAGAATTCAAGCTCTGAGTCCTCAACAGACTGAAGACGTACTAGGAGGTCTGTTGAGGGACCCCAGCATTATATTTGATGTGATGTCCACTCCAACATCACCCTCTTCTGGCCATGACCCTAAGCAACCTGAATGGTCCCTGTGTTTAAGGTGCAGGGAAACGCCCACCCCTTTAGACAAGTATTGTGGCCAGCACCCACAACATTGCATTTCCCTGTTGCCCCATGTGGACCTCTACATCCTCCCAGAAGGTGTCCTTCCCTTGGTAAGAAGGATATGGAACCACATCATCATGTGGGCTTTGTCCCACGCAGGCTGTGGAGTATTGTAAAATAGTTGATTTTAATTTGTAAATATGATTTGGTTTTGTTGCTGTGCTATGATGGTATTTATTGCTTTGTTTAAAGCCATTGTTTTTGTCTATACCAAAATAAATCCACTAAAAGATGAACACCTCTTATTTTTTCACAACAGTAATGTCAATATAACGCACAACCATAATGATAGTTCACTTTAGTTTTTATCAATATAGATTTGAAAAATATTGAAGTCTTGTAACCAAGGCGGGTAAAATAATTTTCACATAAGGATTGATTTTTTGCTGTGATTTCTTACAGCAGTGATGATATTCAGAGCATATCCCTCAATTTCCTGGGATATTTGATTGAACTAGAGATGACTTTTTTCAATCCACTCAACTAACTTGCTAACTAACACTAACATTTTACTCAACTCTTGGTACTGTATTCATAGTGAGCACAGAAATTCTACTTTGTTGAATTTTCTCAAAAAATGAAACCATATTGTGACTTGAACAACTCCAAATCTTTATTAATCAATCACATCCCTGAGAACCAGGCAAAAAACATCATCAGCTGTAATGTTATATACTAGTGCATCTCAAAAAATTTGATTATCATGAAAAAGTTCAGTGTTTTTTGTCTCTCTTTTCTGAAAGTGAAACCCATGTATTGGATACCAGTGAAATATTTCAAGCCTTTATTTTTTGAAATGTTGATGATTATGGCTTACAGATAAGAAAACCCAAAATTCAGTGACTCAGAAATTTAGAATATTACATAAGATCAATAAAAAAGGCTATTTTAAACAGAAATGTCAGGCTTCTGAAAAGTATTTTCATTTCTATGCGCTCAATACTTGGTTGGGCCTCCTTTTGCATGAATTACTGCATCAATGCAGCGTGGCATGGAGGCGATCAGCTTGTGGCACTGCTCAGGTGTAATGGAAGCCCAGGTTGCTTTGATAGCGGCCTTCAGGTCATCTTCCTCTTGATGACCATCTTCCAACCTTTAAATGTGAAAGACTATCATTCAGAAGAGGTATAAGGTTCATGATAAAGCAAGTCCTTGGCTGCGGTTTGTAGAAGTTCCTCTGTAGTTGGTGGTGGAATCCCATGTAGCTCACCATAATGTCACAGGTTAGAATACAAAATAATTGGTGAAAAAGGTCCAAATACAACTTAAATATTAGAATAACTAATCTTAAAGCTGAAAATATAATATGAGATGTGAAAAATTCTGAGTTGAAGTGTTAAAAGTATGAAAATAAAAGTCAAAATCCTAAGTTGAGTCCTAATTGTGAGATGCTAAATTGAAAATGTGCAATTAAAATACAATGATTTCCTTTTCCCACATTCCTGACTTCTTATCTAAATATTTTTACTCCTTACTTTTTCAGATTTTATGACTTAACAAGGATATCTTAAATCATCAAGGATAAGTTGAC